>NC_045429.1:284250777-284930522 GCF_902635505.1 Sarcophilus harrisii | reverse complement strand
GCATTGCCTGGGATTTCCCATCTTTATCTTTATACTGGATCACAAAAGAGTTAAAAGGTTCCTGTAGGACAGTCCAGGAGAGACCCAAGGAATTTGGGGCAACATCAGTCACTTTCAATATTCCTAGGCGGGGTTCCATCAAGAGTTCAGGGATTTCCGTAGCTGGTGCCAAAGAAGTTGCAGTTTCTTCCTCTTGGGTTGCATCAAAGAAAGAGAAATAGAGACTGAGCCAAGCTACAGGACACTTTGTACAGAAACAGAGTTCTTATTAATTGGAGAAACTTTAATTGCTTATGGTTAGGCCATGCCAATATAACAAAAATGCCAACAATACCCTTAAACTACTTTACTTCTCAAATTACCCACAGATTGCTTTATAGATCTAGAAAAAACACTAACAAAAATTCATCTAGAGAAACAAATGATCAAGAATAATAGTTAAAATAAATAATGGAGAAAGATGGGAAAAAGTCATAGCATTATCAGATCTCAAGCAAAAAAGCAATTATCATTAAAATGATTTGGTACTGCTGGGAAGTAAATCAGTGGAAGAGAGTATATACATAACATATAGAAGGAAATAAACTAGTAGCAGAGAACTTGATAAAATTAAAGATCCCAGCTATAGGGATAAGG
This sequence comes from Sarcophilus harrisii, assembly GCF_902635505.1. Taxonomy (NCBI): domain Eukaryota; kingdom Metazoa; phylum Chordata; class Mammalia; order Dasyuromorphia; family Dasyuridae; genus Sarcophilus; species Sarcophilus harrisii. Next base: position 284,929,886 of record NC_045429.1, on the reverse strand, counting down.
GCTCACTATTCAGCAAGAACTCCTGGGAAAAATGGAAAGAAATCTGGCAGAAATTAGCCTTAGGCAAACATCTAAAGCCACATACTAAGACAAGTTCCAAAATTAATATATAATTTAGAAATAAAAGGTTACATCCTAAATAAACTAAAGGATCAAAGAAAGAGTGTGAATACTTTTTAAATTTATGTATTAGGGAAGAATCTATGACTATAAAGGGACAGAATCACAAGAGAAAAAAATGGACAGTTTTAATTACATAAAACTGAAAAGTTTTTGCTCAAATAAAATCAATACAATTAGAACTAGAAGGGAAATAATTAACTGAGAAAACCTTTGACTCTAAGAATACCAGGTTTCCTTGAAGAATCAGCTCAAGGGCCACCTTTTTCATGAAACCTTCCCTGCTCCTCTTCTCTGTATCACTTTCTCTTCCCACCAACTGCTAGACCAACTTCTCCCCAAATAATTTTGTAGTTTTAGACATTCTGTAAATGCTCATATGTGTACAGGTTGTCTCACTCCCACATAAGAATATCAGCTTTTTGAAGGAAAGATTGATCTCACTTTTTTGTCTTTGAATCTCCTAGTATTTGGCACAGTGATGTATGCTAATAAATGCTGATGGGTTAATTGATGGATGGTAAAAGTTTTTTCTGAAAACAACATCTCAGCTGAACTAAGGAGAAAGGTTTTTTTTTTTTTTTTTTTGATATCTAAGTCAGGCTATCTGGTTGCTCAGTGGATAGAGTTCAGGACTTGGAGAAGAGTTAGAGGAGTTGGGACAGCTGGAAAAATCAGAAAACAGATGAGTAAGAGCTGGTAACAATAGAAGTAAATGATCTCAGATCACCTAAGATCCGTGTTTAGTCATGACTCCCATTTAGATGTTATTTTAAGTTTTACAACAGGGCTGTGGTTTTTCACAGCCCTGGAAATGAGATGGAATCCTTTTACAAACTAGAACCTTTTAGAAACTCAAGGCTCTGAATATTATTTTGTATAACATATAGACCCTTGGCCTATTGACTTAGGTTGTTTTACAAATGTTGCTTGTAACTCTTCTGGAAAATATTTCATAGATAACTGTTTTAACTATCCAAGTAGCCTGAAAGGTCCTAAGGGCAAGGACCATGTCTCTTAACTTCTAGAATACTCCCATTATTCAGCCATGTCTCAGTTCTTAGTATAATGGTCTTCACACAACAGCAAATGCTTAGTAAGAACCTATTGTATATTTGGAATGTTAGCCTTACCTTAATCTATAACACTTTCTCTATTACCCTCTTGATGTCTTCCAGGAGAGAGGACAGGAGAAAAGAATTATGTAACTACTCAGAGACGTTAACTTGACATCTGGAATACTGGGTAAGGTCCAATTCTCATATATTCCTGCTTACCTGTCACACCTTGGGCAGAAATGGGGCCAACACGTTTTCCATCATAGAGACCATACAGGAGGAACATATACTTTCTCTTGGGCTCCAGGCCAAATACAATGACCTCATTCTCATTTCCAACTACAGGCAATACCTGAGGCTGCCCATTCTTATCCTTGTACTGAACCAAAAAAGAGTCAAAGGGACCCTGTGATACTGTCCATGAGAGGCGGAGAGAGTTGGGAGTTGCATCTGTTGCCTTCATTTCTCCCAGTTGGGGAGAGAGTTGGGTATCTTCCTTTTTGGGAGCTGTGAGGAAAGAGATAAAGTCTTACTCAAGAATTTGAAGAGAGGAAGGGGGAGATCTCATATTCAACCAAGGGAGAGGTGATTGCAAAAGGCAAAACAGATGACTTTGATTACACAGTTTAGGGGAAAAAAACATGCTTTTGCATGAACAAACCAGTGCAACAAAAGCAAGAAGACAAATGAAACACTCTTTATATCAAATATCTCATTTAAAAGTATGATAATCAAGAATCTAGGGAAATGACCTAAATAAATATATGTGACTAAAAAGTCATTCCCCAATAAGTAAGTGGTCATAAAGTTTGAAGAATTTTCAAGAGAAGAATTGTAAACAACTAATGACTATGTAAGAAGATGTTGCAAGTCACTAATGATGAGAGAAATACAAATTAAACAACACTGAGTTTTCACCTCACATTCATAAAACTGGTGGAATTAGTAAAAGCTGGAAAGGATCTGGGAAGACAAGTACACTGATTCACTGTTGGTAGAGCTGCAAGTTAGTCATACTCTTTGACTCATTCATTTGATCTCACAAATGAACATGCACCCTAAAGTAGTCAAAACAGAAAAGTCTCATATCTACCAATATATTTATAGCAACATTTTTTTTTAGTGGGAGTGAAAAATTGGAAACAAATTAAGTGCCCATTGATTGAGAAGTGACTACACAGGCTGTGGCATATGAAGGTTTTGGAATATGATTGTGCAATAAAAAAATCATAAATATTAGGAGTTCAGAGAAACATAAGACTAATATGATTGATCTCAAACAAAAAGTAGAATTGGGAATATAATCTATATTGTAATACTGCAAATCAAAACGAAACTCATAAACAGCTGAAATCAAGTCAAATGCAATATGGCCAATTTTGGTTCCAGAAACTAGATAAGAAGATACAAATGATGACAAAATACACCTTCCTCTTCTAGATAGAAGAGGAGGTACTGTGGGAGACAAATATCACACACAGATGTAGTTTCTGTGTTGATTGATTATGCTTAAACATTTATTGTTATAAGGGAATATTATATTATTAATGATAGGATTTTAAGGTTTACAGAGTGGTTTACAAATATAATCTCATTTCATTCTCACAATAACCCTAAGGCTATTATTATCTCTTTTCTATAGATGAGGAAACTGAGTCAGGCAGAGGGGGTTACATGACTTGCTCAGACTTATATAGCTAATAAATGACTTGAGTTTGAGTTTAAATTCTCAGGTCTTCCTGACTCCCCATCTAGCTCTGTCCACTGTATCACCTGGTGGCCCCTCTTCTCCTTTTGTCGCTCTTTCTCTCTTTCCATGTGTGTCTCTGTCTCTCCCCCCTTATCTATATATTCTATTCTACCATATTATTATATACTGTTAAGTGTCTGAGTAGTCAGGGAGAAGAAGAATATTAAAGAAATGAATATGGTGGAAAAACAATGAAAACATTTTTTAAAATAACTAATAAACTGAGAATACAGGAATGATAACAGTAAATAATTTTAAAAGTGTCCTCAGCCTAAGGTATTCTGAAGAAGTTCAGGGTCTTCTACATCCAAAGGATCTAATAAAGGTCTCATTTCTAAAATATATAGAGAATTGGCTCAAATTTATAATAGTTCAAGTCATTCTCCAACTGATAAATGGTCAAAGTATATGAACAGACAATTCTCAGATGAAAAAATTGAAACTATTTGTAGCCACATGAAAAGGTGCTCCAAATCACTATTGATCAGAGAAATGCAAATTAAGACAACTCTGAGATATCACTACACTTAACCTGTCAGATTGGCTAAGATGACAGGAAAAGATAATGATGACTGTTGGAGGGGATGTGGGAAAACTGGGACACTGATACATTGTTGGTAGAGTTGTGAATGGACCCAACCATTCTGGAGAGCAGTTTGGAACTATACTCAAAAAGTTATCAAAGTGTATATACCCTTTGATCCAGCAGTGTTTCTATTGGGCTTATATCCCAAAGAGATCTTTTAAAGGAGGGAAAGGGACCAACATGTACAAAAATGTTTGTGGCAGTCCTATGTATAGTGGCAAGAAACTGGAAACTAAGTAGATGCCCATCAACTGGAGAATGGCTGAATAAATTATGGTATATGAATGTTATGGAATATTATTTTTCTATTTTTTTCTCATTTTTCTTTTTCTTCCTTCTTGATCTGATTTCTCTCATGCAACCAGATAACTGTATAAATATGTATATACATATTGGATCTAATATATATTTCAATATATTTAACATTTATTGGACTAACAGCTAGACAGGAGAAGAAGTGGAGGGAAGGAGGGAAAAATTTGGAACAAAAGGTTTTGCAAGGGTCAATGTTGGAAAAATCACCTATGCATATGGTTTGTAAATAAAAAGCTTTAATTAAAAAAAAAAAAGATAAGTAAAAAAAAAAAGACATTAATATGTTAATTCTGGTCCTGGCCTCCAGAACTAGGGGGCATCAGCTAGGTTTTCTTTATAAGAGCCTCCTCTCTTTATAAATCTCAGAGCCTAGACTCACATTTCCCCTCTATCCCAAGGTGGACAGAACTCCCCATCTTTCTCCCTGGCCCCACTGTCACCACTTACTTTTAGCTAGCTGTTTAATAAATGAATAGGTCATATATCAGTCAAGCCAACTGCTAAATAAATAACTTAGTCATTTATTTAAAAAGTAGATTGAGAAGGGAGAGGAGGTCCTCCCTTTCACCTTAGTTTGCTCCTGGAGGCTGATCTTGATCAATTTTCTGATCAGAAAAAAGACTAGAATTACGAGAGCACACAATGAAAAGGATATCTACATGTATTAGTTGCTTTGGAGATGCCTCTAAATAGCAAGTTTTGAGATGGTAAGCAGTAGTTGAATTAATCTCTTTTCATGAATCATAAGAACAACCCCTCCCATCCTTAAATCCTTAATCCTGTACCCTTTCTGTTCTCTTTACCTGTCCTATGTGGTACATGACATTGTCTGTATCGATTTTCCAAGGCCAGCGAGGGTCTCATAGCCACAGTGAAATGAGGAGGAAGCTCAGGTAAATGGAGTGGGTAAACAAAGGGACAGACACGGGAAGAATATGGGATAGGGTTTGAGGAGGGAGTTTGATCATGGAGTGGTGGAAACTGAGGCTAGGGTAAATTGGAATGGGGTGGACATGTCCCTGAGACCTTTAGAAAATAAGAGACTTAGGAAGAAAATTCTGACATCCTAAATCTCAACTTCTGGCCAGTCTACCTCCTAGTTTGGCTCCCTGCCCCTGGCTAGTATGACTCATGGTCCCTAGCCTCTTTGCCTCTGGGGTAGGTGAATCATTGGTAACAATAACATCAACTTTTTTCATATTCTTTTTATGAGATCAAGCTTTCCTTTATGTCTTCCTGTGCCTCTTCTCCCCCATTGTCCCTGGGTTGAGAGGTCAAGTGAAATGGATAGAGTAGGAAATGAGGTACAGCAGGTGGAACTAAAGTGGGAAGGAAGGAGAAAGGCAGAGGAAAATGAGGCAATTAGAGAATACTCTTTCTTGGATATAATATGGGGCTCTCTGGCCTCAGAGTGCCAAGGAGATATTAAGAGAGAGACTCAGGAAAAAATTACGGGCTTAAGTAACTTGGGTTATTTGATGTATGCATGAAAGCACCTAAGATAATCTTCCTTTATGGAGAAGAGACATACTTGAAGTACAAATGTTATAATACTTTAGACTGGACTCTTGAAAAAGATTTGCTGGGTCAGATTGGATTGAAGAGACATCTCTCCTTTTATTGTTGTGTAAATTATTTGTTTTTGTTAGTGCATGTGTAAAATCATTCTGACATTGTAGTACTAGAGTGACTAAATTGTAGAAAAACTGTTCCCATGTGGGGAAAAGCAATGAAATGAATCATCCAAGAGAGCCTGGGGAGGGGAACAGAGTTGCTAGTGACCTGTGCCAGGGAAGGTTTACTCCCTCTGTCTCTGCTCTGTAAATGATCTGGGAGCCAGGATACTCCTCATACAGGAAATGGGAATACTGAAGGCACAAATAGGAAGCATGTTTCATATAGGAGGTAAAAGTTGATATAAAATGACAGGATCTAAGAAAAAATGATGAACCCCATCATCAAGGCCACATAGTTGTTAAGTTACCCAGGCCCAGATGGTAGATTAGATGAGCATAAAGCTTCAAACAGACTGAACTAGACAGAGAAAAAGTCAAAGACTTTCTGGTTAGAGAAATCATAAAGACATCCAAGGTGGGTGAAGAAGGCAATCACTAGTTTAGTAGAATAGCCTAAACTCAGAAAGAATCACTTGAGAATGAATCAGATAATCCTTATAGAGGTCAAGGAAGCTGCAGAGTAAAAGGGCAATGCAGCTATCATTACCAAAATCACAACCAGAGGCAGAACACATTAGCATATATCAACCAGTAAAAATCAACTTGCTACTTGTTTTGATGAGACTTTAGCCAAACCAATCAAATATCTTCCGGTTAGTAACCCTAAGTACAGCCAAGAGGAGGAAACCTGGGGACCTACAATTGGAAAGGAGGCAAAAAAAGAGATTATGAAATGAACTGTATCCCATGAAAAGGAATTGGTACCAGACAAGTAAATAATAGTTAGACTTGAGTGAAGTTAGGACAAACAGCTCTAAAAATCCATTATTTTAAGGGTTTTAGTTGTGTTTTCTTGCTTTGTCTTCCCCCATTATTTCCTAGAAGTTCCTTTAAAAAACAAAAAACAAACAAACAAAAAAACTCCAAGCCTCTTTTTAGTTGAATTAAAAACATATTGTTCCCCATGTCCGAAATGCCCTTCCTTCATCTCTTACTTGGAGTTCCACTCAAGGCTTAGCTCAAGTTCTATCAGAAGCCATTTCTTGATTTTCACAAGGTTGATATCTTTCTTTAATCCCAGAAATTACTTTCTATGTACTCTCTCTATCTCTTCTCTAAATTTGTATCTACATGTTTGAACTGACTTACCTAAATAAATGTATGTTCTTCCCTCATGTTCCCAAATAGAATGTGAGCTCCTTCTGGAAAGAGACTGTTTTGTTTTTCTCTTTGTATCCTGGATACTTAATATAGAAGTTGGCTCATAGTAGGTGCTTGATAAATTCTTACTGAATGAATGGAAAAGGAATTGGTTCACATCTATGCTAGGATATCCAGGGGGACTGGAATGTTTTAAATGGCAAAGTATACCAGTGAAAGCAGTAGTCTCAGTTCAGGATCCTGGAAAAATCCAGTAGAACTGGGACAGAGAAAAGTGAAAACTTAGGAGTTTTTCCTGTGAGACAATAATGAAGAAAAGCTTTCCTCTGAAATAATGAGCATCTAAAAAGATCTTTATACTGGACATTTGAGTTTTGAGTTTGAGTCTTGAGTCTGAGAGTCTAGGGCTCAATCTAACAAGATGAAATTCAGTAGGGATAAATGTAAAATCTAGCATTTGGTACAAAAAAATCAACTTCCCAAGTATAAAATGGGGAGAAGCATGATTAGACAGGTGTGTTCTGAAAAATTATCTTTGGCTTTTGGTGAACTATGAGCTCTATGGCTCAACAAAACCAACAACAATGGGCAGAAGATTTGGGAGGCAAATTTGGGTCTGATGTCAGGAAAAACTAATGAATATCCCTACTTAAATTAATTATAAAAGATTAGTCTTCTTTCATAGACCTAATTGTTGACAAGAGGCCAGGTAATTAGTAAGGTATTTAACTGTATAAAATGTGTTCACATTAGGTGATATCTTTATATGTTGTGAATAAGTCCCTGAATAAACTGGATTGGAAACAACTTCATAAGCTAAAGAATTATAGGCTGTGACTTAAGGTGAGCTGTAAAAGTCAGATTAGCAACTCAAAGAGAAACCCAGCTTCTGATGGCACTTGAGGTGAAAGAAGGGGTAGGCTTTGAGAAACCCTGAAGGGGCTTCCACAAAAGAGACAAGGACTCTGGAAGTGATGGTGCTGGGACACATTTCATATAGGTATTAAGATAAAGTTATTGTCTTTATCATTCTCTAGGTTCTCAATATTATTCTTAAACAAAAGTATCCAGAAATAAATTTAGTACTCTAGAAGAGGGCAGAGTACAATGGTTATTACTTCACCTCCTACTTGGAAGATATGTCTTTCTTAATGCCCTCCAAAATTCTATTAATTTTTTTGTCTGCCATATCACACAGCTGATGAAAAACCTTCAGACTACAGACTCCAAGGCTGTATCCTTTTTCTTCCTTCATGGAAGCTGTTACTTCTGGGAAAGTCTGTTTACTTTTCTTTGTATTAAACATTTATTTTGTCCCTACAGTGTTAACCATAGATCTTTCCTAGTTTGTGTTACTTATTAGAAATGCAGTTGGGAGGAGATAATTGAAGGGAGAATATCCCTAGAATAGTGAGATCTAACATGGAGATGTTTTGCCTAACTGTTATCTCTGATTGGGAGTTCAGAGGTAGAGAGACAGAGAAAGAAACACAAACAGAGACACCCAGAGAGAAAACTATATTCTTTAAGACAGATTCCCAGAGTATAGAAAGAGCATTTATACTGTAGAAATCCATCAGGGTAATGAGGCAGTAGTAGGCAGAAAAGGGGAAATTAGGCATGATTAATAACTGAGGTCACCACCCCATTCCACGAGTGCTACAAGCTTTGACTATCTCTTACTCTTAAACTTCTAGATGGTTTATATATATGCACATTTGTTTAATGTACATGCACACATATACATGTATATACACATACACATATACACATGCATATATGTATGTGTATACATAGTCATATATACAGACATATAAATATACACACATATACATCTGATCTAAAGAGTATGGATGATTCTTGCAGCAAATCACTAGTTTTGCTATGTTGTTTTAACTGCCTTCATCCAATGACCAAAGCCATATATTCCTTCAAAATGATTAAGGAATGTCACCTTTTGTGAAATTGTAAGAAAAGTCCTTTGCAACATTTATATGGCACTTTAAAGTTGGCAAAAAGCTTTTCACATAATATAACATTTAAACTTCACAAGAACCGTATGAGGCAGATACTATAGGTTTTCCCATTTTACAGATGAGAAAATTAAGGTTCAAAGGAGTCAGGTGACTTTCTCAGAGTCACAGAGCTAATAAATGTAAAGGAGTGATGTTTGAACTCAGATCTTTGTTACTGCATCTAATTTGTTATCCCATTTCTCATTTCTAAGTGACTTAGGAGGGAATGAGAACCTCACTAAAAGAGGATGATGAATAAGAAAGGATCAGGCACCATGAGGTGACTAATGCAGCTTGACTCCCCAAAGTGGACCTGGGTATTTACACAGAGAACACCAAAAGAAACCTAGAAGAAAGAAAAGTAAGCTGGGAAGGTCTTGAAGTTAATAACAGGCTATTATAGAGAAGAAAAAAAATATTTCAGACAGACAGAGGTAGAGACTTTCTGTCTATTAAGAATAACTGGGAAGTAAAACTAATTATAAGGGAGGAAGCTATAATAGGGTATTTTAAAAGGGAGGGTTCAGAAAAAGGAACTTTTCAGGGAAAAACTTGGGGACAATACTGTTGGAAAGAGAGGGAGGGTCCTACTCACCTGTGGTACCTTCTGTAGAGACAGGGCCAAGTCGTTTTTTGCCAAAGAGTCCATAGAGCAGGAACTTGTACTTCCTATTAGGTTCTAAACTGGAGATAGTGATCTCTCTCTGGTCTTTTCCTACAGGCACCACCTGGAGCTGCCCACTCTTGTCCTTGTACTGGACCACAAAGGAGTCAAAGTGACCTTGAAGGATGGTCCAGGAGAGATGCAAAGAATCTGAGGTTGGGTCTGTCACTGTCATCTCCCCTAAGAGGGGAGCTGGCTTCACTGCTGGGACTGCAAAAGGGACAAGAAAACGAAAAGAGGGGGAAGGGGAAGGGAAAGAGAGAAGTAATTTATAAAATACTTTCCTCATTAACAACTCTGTGAAGTAGGTGGTATTATTATTCTCATGTTTATGCACAGGGGAAACTGAGTCTTGAAGAGGTTTAAATGACCTAAGCTAGTAAGTAATGACACTAGTATTTGAATATATTTCTCTTCTGAGTTCCATTGGTGTTACTTTATGTTGCATCTGGAGCTGGGAAGAAGGCAGGGTCTGAGGATTGCAAATGTGGTATTCAGGATCCTGAAATAACAAGGGCCTTACAGGTTTCTCTGCTCTGATAATGGAGGAAAGAACATCCTAATCACATTCAGTGGTGGATAAAACAGGACAGAAATAGAAAAACAAAGTCCGGAAAAGGATTTCCATTGTACACTCACGGGTCTTGGCATCTGCAGAGATGGGGACACTGCGTTTCCCATTATGAAGTCCAAAGAGCAGGAACTTGTATTTCTGAGAAGGTTCCAGGTCTGAGATGGTGATCTCATTCTGATCACCTGCTACTGGAACCACCTGAGGCTGCCCATCCCTATTTTTGTACTGGATCACAAAGGAGTCAAAGGAACCCTGAAGGATATTCCAGGTGAGGTGGAGGGAGTCCTGGGTTACATCAGTCACAGTCAGCTCTCCCAGGTAGGGTTTTGATGGAGACTCAATATCACGAGGAGCTAGGCCAGAAAAGAGGAGTGATCAGTTGAACCAAGCTGGAGAGGACAGTGTCTGGGAGCTGGGGTGGAAGAAAGGGTTCCAGGTTCTAGAGGTGGGCACTTAAGCGAACTCTGGAGAAGCTTTTGCTGAATATTCTGGGGAACCCACTATAGAGCATTATTGGGCTACCATCAAAGGTACCTAAAGGAATGAAAAACATACAGCAGCCACTAGGTCAGCCAAGCTACCAATTTTCAGTCAGCTCTTAACCATGTGCAATCACAGAGGATCCACTTGATGTCTCATAAGGAGGAATTGATGGAAAATGTAGGCATAACTGCTTCTCTGGGTTTGAGTTAGTCTCCAGTAGGAAGGAAAGCAGGTTCAGCTCCTTTGCCCCCAGACAGCCTTGTTCTCTTCACCCACCTGTCATGGCAGTTGTGGAGAGAGACCCCACACGATGGCCTTCATGAAAGCCAAAAAGATTCAACTTGTACTTGTGATTAGGGACCAGGTCAGAAAGCATGACTTCCTTCTGGTTCCCCCTGTGCAAACCACTTTTAGTTTGCCCATCACCATTCTTGTATTGCATCATGAGTCAAACTGGCCCTCAGTGACAGTCTAGGACATGTGCAAAACATCTGAGGTAATTTCCATCACTGTCAGCTCCCCCACTGGGGCTTAACCAATGTTTCTTTGGGGGCTTCAGTGGTTAAGACTGTTGGGGCTGGAGATTCTTCTAGGACTGGGATAGTCATAAGAAAGCAGAGATGAACTGGGTTAAGAAGGATAAATGTGAGTCTTCCAAGCTCCTCTTCAAGGGGTATAAGAACATATAGAACAACAATACTTTCTATGGTACAGTTGAAAATGTTCTAGATTTGGAGTAGAAGGCCTTCCTCTGCCAGTTGTTATCTGAATTATCTTAGGTCAGGTCACTTGCCCTCTCTAGGCCTCAGGTCCTCAACTTTAAAATGAAGGGGTTAGACTACAAATTCTATAAAGCCTCTTCTATTTCTAAATCCTATAAAATACAGATAAAAATAATGAAATGTGGGCTAAGTCCTTGAAATCATCCATGTCACAAAAAAACTAAGGGCTTCCTCTCTGTAGTGCCTTGTGGCAAGATACTAAAGGGACATACATCAAATTCCAAGCCCCCCAAAGAGTTCTTTCTTAATGGAATCAGAATGGACTACTCTTTGAAATAAAGCTACTAGCTAAATATGTTGGGGAAGTCTTGTTATAGAGAGATTTTTATTAGAATGGGGGTCATTGCAAAAGGGAAATAAATTGACTATGAGTCATCCCAGAGGAACTAACCTTGAACACTTACCTATCATACCAGTGGTGGAAACAGGACTCACATGCTGTCTGTCATGGAAACCATAGAAGTTCATTTTATATTTGTGGTTGGTTTCCAAGTCAGAAATTGTGACTTCATTCTTGTCATCCTCAATGTTAACTATATGGGACTGACCATCCCTGACCTTGTACTGAATTGCACAGTAGTCAAAAATCTCCCTGAGTGACAGTCTAGGAGAGCTGAAGAGAATCTGAACCAGCATCTGTCACTTTCAGCTATCCCAAGAGTAGCTCTTTAGTGTGTTCTGGAGACTCTCTAGCTGCAATTGTGGGGACTGGGGTCTCATCTACTACTTTATCTGGACTTGAGAGGGAGAACATAAAAGAAAGGTGAGGTGGGCTCAGGAATGCATTAATTAATTCCTGTTCATTTGTTCTGTAGTCCATGTGAAAATGGAGTACATTTATCTGTGAGAGAAATAACTTCTATCAATTTTTGAAAAGACTAATTCTTTAGATTATAGGAAGAAAAGCATTTACGTCTAGAAGCATTTCAACCAATTGAATAAACCAGAACTATGAGGCTGAGAAGACAAATGGCTGAGACAGTTTATAGCAGACAAACACAATACAAAACAGCTCCAACAAAAGTAATTTCTACATAGTAACTATGAAAATCACAGATTTGAGGGAATTCATTGGAATATGAACAAAGGCAGATGTAGAATGAAAGGAGAAATACAGAGTCAAACACCAATAGGGGGGAAGCAAAGCTTCCACTTTGACAATTCTCTCCAGTGACCCTGTACCTAAACAACTCAGCTCCAGAGCATTTGTCATGCAGGTTAAATAGGTAGGAAGAAGCAAAGTGAAAATTGTGGTGACAGAAAAGGAAAGAGGTGATAGACATATTGCTATACTTCAAAGAACTTGAAGAGACAGACGATTAGGAGAGGAAATGGATTCACAATGAAGTCTCACCCTTTACAATTCTGTTGTTCCTCACTTACCAGTTTTGCCAGTGACAGAGACAGGACCCACACGGTGTCCATCATGGAAACCATAGAGATTCATCTTGTATCTGTGGTCAGGCTCCAGCTCAGAGACAGTGACCTCATTCTGGTCTCCCTCAACACGCATGATCTGGGGTCTCCCATCCCTGTCCTTGTACTGGATTGTGAAAGAATCAAACTCCCCCTGGGAGATAGTCCAGAAGAGCTTTAGGGAGTCTGGTGTGGCCCCTATCACTGTCACGTCTCCCAGTTCAGGCTTCTCTGTGGACACAGGGGCCTCAGTAGCTGGTACTGTGGGAGCAGGGGTCTCTTCCTCATGTGGGGCTGGGAGGAGAAACACATAAAGAAGATAAATTGGAAATGGGGATTTCACTGACAGAGACCTCTCTGTTCCTTTTTTAAAGGATTTAATCTCTGCAGAAGTTGAAAGGAATTTTCCCATTTCATGCCTAGATTTTGTGGTCCGCAGACAATCACAGAATATTCTTCATTAAAATCTTTACATTGGACCCTAAGGAGTCCTGCCTGATCAAAAGCAATGTCTGCAACACATGAACATCCAGAACCCCCAAGATGGAAGTGAGAGCAGTCCCAAGGAGAGAGGCCTGAGCAAAGGAGAGAACAGTGGAAGTTCTGGCTTTCCCATGATCTGCTTTCATTTTTTACTGAGTGCTAGCGAGTCTGTGGAGTTTGACACCTCAGGTAAAGAATCAAACTGATCACACTAATTTCAAAGGCCCAGGACGTACAGACAGGAGGTCAACCCCAATGGAAGACAAATAGGTTTTCATTCTGAATATTCTCCTTGATGATTCTGTTGTCCCTCACTTACCAGTTTTGCCAGTGACAGAGACAGGGCCCACACGGTGTCCATCATGGAAACCATAGAGATTCATCTTGTATCTGTGGTCAGGCTCCAGCTCAGAGACAGTGACCTCATTCTGGTCTCCCTCAACACGCACGATCTGGGGTCTCCCATCCCTGTCCTTGTACTGGATTGTGAAAGAATCAAACTCCCCCTGGGAGACAGTCCAGAAGAGCTTTAGGGAGTCTGGTGTGGCCCCTATCACTGTCACGTCTCCCAGTTCAGGCTTCTCTGTGGACACAGGGGCCTCAGTAGCTGGTACTGTGGGAGCAGGGGTCTCTTCCTCATGTGGGGCTGGGAGGAGAAACACATAAAGAAGATACATTGGAAATGGGGATTTCACTGACAGAGACCTCTCTGTTCCTTTTTTTAAGGATTTAATCTCTGCAGAAGTTGAAAGGAATTTTCCCATTTCATGCCTAGATTTTGTGGTCCGCAGACAATCACAGAATATCCTTCATTAAAATCTTTACATTGGACTCTAAGGAGTCCTGCCTGATCAAAAGCAATGTCTGCAACACATGAACATCCAGAACCCCCAAGATGGAAGTGAGAGCAGTCCCAAGGAGAGAGGCCTGAGCAAAGGAGAGAACAGTGGAAGTTCTGGCTTTCCCATGATCTGCTTTCATTTTTTACTGAGTGCTAGCGAGTCTGTGGAGTTTGATACCTCAGGTAAAGAATCAAACTGATCACACTAATTTCAAAGACCCAGGACATACAGACAGGAGGTCAACCCCAATGGAAGACAAATAGGTTTTCATTCTGAATATTCTCCTTGATGATTCTGTTGTCCCTCACTTACCAGTTTTGCCAGTGACAGAGACAGGGCCCACACGGTGTCCATCATGGAAACCATAGAGATTCATCTTGTATCTGTGGTCAGGCTCCAGCTCAGAGACAGTGACCTCATTCTGGTCTCCCTCAACACGCACGATCTGGGGTCTCCCATCCCTGTCCTTGTACTGGATTGTGAAAGAATCAAACTCCCCCTGGGAGACAGTCCAGAAGAGCTTTAGGGAGTCTGGTGTGGCCCCTATCACTGTCACGTCTCCCAGTTCAGGCTTCTCTGTGGACACAGGGGCCTCAGTAGCTGGTACTGTGGGAGCAGGGGTCTCTTCCACCACTTTATATTGGTCTATGAAGGGGAAAAATGGAGAAAGACTAAGTCAGCCTTAGAAAGGGCTTAACCACCAGTGGCTTCCTCTATCTCTCATGTGAGCAGGACACATTTGTTCCTCATGTGTTCAGGGACTCTAAGGAATTCCTCCATTTTATTCACAGGATGCATTCTAGAGAAGCCTTTTCACTGAGTATGAGAAATCATGCCTGGCCAATGTCTCAACGTGCAATCTGTATCATTTCTGCCTTCCAGAACACTTAGTATAATGAGATAGAGAAATCAGTAGAGTAGATATCATCTGAATACAGTATTATCTCTCCAGTGATCCAATCTTTCCCCCCTTTTCCTCCAGAGCATTTGTCAGACTCACTAAAGCAGGAAAAAAGCAAAATGGGAATTGTGGCAAGAGGCAAGAGATGTGAAAAGCAGTGATAGGCACATTGGTTATATTTCAAAGGACTTACTCAAATGGAAAGAAAATAGACTCACTGGAGTTTCATCCCTGATGATTCAATTGTCCCTCACTTACCAGTTTTGCCAGTGACAGAGACAGGGCCCACACGGTGTCCATCATGGAAACCATAGAGATTCATCTTGTATCTGTGGTCAGGCTCCAGCTCAGAGACAGTGACCTCATTCTGGTCTCCCTCAACACGCACGATCTGGGGTCTCCCATCCCTGTCCTTGTACTGGATTGTGAAAGAATCAAACTCCCCCTGGGAGATAGTCCAGAAGAGCTTTAGGGAGTCTGGTGTGGCCCCTATCACTGTCACGTCTCCCAGTTCAGGCTTCTCTGTGGACACAGGGGCCTCAGTAGCTGGTACTGTGGGAGCAGGGGTCTCTTCCTCATGTGGGGCTGGGAGGAGAAACACATAAAGAAGATACATTGGAAATGGGGATTTCACTGACAGAGAACTCTCTGTTCCTTTTTTTAAGGATTTAATCTCTGCAGAAGTTGAAAGGAATTTTCCCATTTTATGCTTAGATTTTGCGGTCCACAGACAATCACAGAATATCCTTCATTAAAATCTTTACATTGGACTCTAAGGAGTCCTGCATGATCAAAAGCAGTGTCTGCGACACATGAACATCCAGAACCCCCAAGATGGAAGTGAGAGCAGTCCCAAGGAGAGAGGCCTGAGCAAAGGAGAGAACAGTGGAAGTTCTGACTTTCCCATGATCTGCTTTCATTTTTTACTGAGTGCTAGCGAGTCTGTGGAGTTTGACATCTCAGGTAAAGAATCAAACTGATCACACTAATTTCAAAGGCCCAGGACGTACACACAGGAGGTCAACCCCAATGGAAGACAAATAGGTTTTCATTCTAAATATTCTCCTTGATGATTCTGTTGTCCCTCACTTACCAGTTTTGCCAGTGACAGAGACAGGGCCTACACGGTGTCCATCATGGAAACCATAGAGATTCATCTTGTATCTGTGGTCAGGCTCCAGCTCAGAGACAGTGACCTCATTCTGGTCTCCCTCAACACGCATGATCTGGGGTCTCCCATCCCTGTCCTTGTACTGGATTGTGAAAGAATCAAACTCCCCCTGGGAGACAGTCCAGAAGAGCTTCAGGGAGTCTGGTGTGGCCCCTATCACTGTCACGTCTCCCAGTTCAGGCTTCTCTGTGGACACAGGGGCCTCAGTAGCTGGTACTGTGGGGAGAGCAGGGGTCTCTTCCACCACTTTATATTGGTCTATGAAGGGGAAAAATGGAGAAAGACTAAGTCAGCCTTAGAAAGGGCTTAACCACCAGTGGCTTCCTCTATCTCTTATGTGAACAGGACACATTTGTTCCTCATGTGTCCAGGGACTCTAAGGAATTCCTCTAACCACCAGTGGCTTCCTCTATCTCTTATGTGAACAGGACACATTTGTTCCTCATGTGTCCAGGGACTCTAAGGAATTCCTCCATTTTATTCACAGGATGCATTCTAGAGAAGCCTTTCCACTGAGTATGAGAAATCATGCCTGGCCAATGTCTCAACGTGCAATCTGTATCATTTCTGCCTTCCAGAACACTTAGTATAATGAGATAGAGAAATCAGTAGAGTAGATATAATCCTAATACAGTATTATCTCTCCAGTGATCCAATCTTTCCCCCCTTTTCCTCCAGAGCATTTGTCAGACTCACTAAAGCAGGAAAAAAGCAAAATGGGAATTGTGGCAAGAGGTAAGAGATGTGAAAAGCAGTGATAGGCACATTGGTTATATTTCAAAGGACTTACTCAAACGGAAAGAAAATAGACTCACTGGAGTTTCATCCCTGATGATTCGATTGTCCCTCACTTACCAGTTTTGCCAGTGACAGAGACAGGGCCCACACGGTGTCCATCATGGAAACCATAGAGATTCATCTTGTATCTGTGGTCAGGCTCCAGCTCAGAGACAGTGACCTCATTCTGGTCTCCCTCAACACGCACGATCTGGGGTCTCCCATCCCTGTCCTTGTACTGGATTGTGAAAGAATCAAACTCCCCCTGGGAGATAGTCCAGAAGAGCTTTAGGGAGTCTGGTGTGGCCCCTATCACTGTCACGTCTCCCAGTTCAGGCTTCTCTGTGGACACAGGGGCCTCAGTAGCTGGTACTGTGGGAGCAGGGGTCTCTTCCTCATGTGGGGCTGGCAGCAGAAACACATAAAGAAGACAAATTGGAAATGGGGATTTCACTGACTGAGATGTCCTATTCTTCATCTAGTAATGTTCTTCATCCAGGAATCAAGATCCTATAGAAGTGAAATCCCAGTCTAAGCAAATCAGTTCAGTTTTGCAGTACATAAAATGCTGGACTTCAAATTGTGATGACCTAAGGTCAGACCCTGCCCCAGACATTTGAAGCTGTGTCACCCTGGGCAAGTCATCTAATGTCTCTAAGTTTTAATTTCCTCATTTGTAAAATGGGGATGGCAATGGCATCTACCTCCCAAGAACTGTCTTCTCTTGCTATGAAGATCAAATGAGATAATATATGTAAAGAACATTACAAACCTTAAAGTGCTATATAAGAATGATTTTTATTAATATCATTCTGTCATGTTTAAAATTTGGGATTTCATCATCAGTCACAACATGCCCTTAATTAGAATCTTTATATTAGAATCTGAAGAGTCCCAATTGATTAAAAGTAATTGACTTACTATCCCACTCACCACAGGAGATTTTCCAAACCTTTTTTTTAATCCCTCCTCAAACCTCCCTTAGTTCCTTTCCCCATTTTCTCAATTGGCAAGTTTCATCTTATTTTACTGAAAAAATGGAGGCTATTCACCAAAGTAATTCTCTTCTTCCTTCTTCCCTAACTAACACTTCCCATAGGCCTTCTGACAGTATCTCAACCTTCATCTCATCCTACCTGAAGAGGTAAGCTATTTTCCTCATCAATGATAAGCATTTTGTCTGTACAGATGATCTTATCCATCTCAGTATCTCCAACTTTTACTTTCTCTATCATCTCCCACTCTCTCACAAATCTTCAACCTCTCCGTGACTACTGGTTACTTCCCTAAAGCTGCAAACATGTGTCTTTCCCATCCTCAAAAAACTTTCACTTGATCCACTTATCTTTGTTATAATCCCATTCTTTCCTGACTTCTGTGACTAAACTCCTTTAGAAGGCCATTTACAATAGATATTTCCATAAAATAGAGGTACCTTTCTTCTCATTCTGTGTGAAATTCTTTACACTCTGGCTTCCAACTCCCTTATTCAACTGAAATCGATCTCTCAAAACTCTCTCTTTTAATTGCCAAATCTAATACATTTTCTTAATCCTCATCCTTCCTGGCCTTACTGCAGCCTTTGACACTGTTGATCATTTTCTTTGATATTCTCTTCTCTTGAGATTTTCATGTCCTTGTTCTCTTCCTAATTATTTGGCGGGTTATTTTTAGTGCTGCTTCCTAGAGTTTCCTTCAGGTTATACCCACTGACATGAATATCCTCCAAGGTTCTGTCCTATACCCTATTCTTTTCTTTCTTTATATTATTTCACTTGGCAATCTCATCAGCTTGTATAGATTCAATATTATCTCTATGTAGATGACCCTCAGATCTAAATCCTAAATTTTTCCCTGACCTCCAACTTTGCTGCTCTAATTGCCTATTAGACATTAGGAACTGGATGACCCAAAGACATCTTAAACTCAATATATTCAAAGGTGAATTTACTATCTTTCCTCCCAAACTCTCTCCTCTTACTTTCTGTATTACTGCTGAGGAAATCATCATCCTAGACTCAAAACCTAGGGATGATACTTAATTATTCTCTCCTATCTCCCTATCCCACTTATAATTCTGTTGATTTCTATCTTCATAATATCTCTTGACATATCCCTTCTTCTCTCTTCTGGCATTGCCACCATCCTCATATAGGCTTACACTATTGTGACAGTTTTTTCTTTCCACCTCAAATCTGTTTCCAGTTTACAATCCATTCTCCATTCAGGTGTCAAAGTGACTTTCCTAAAGCAGAAGTCTGATTATGTGTCTTTGGTGAATTAATAATAAAGGTGATGATGATGATGACAAAAAAAAAAAAACCCCAAAAAACCGATCAGGGAGTCTACTAACTCATTTATTATGCCTGTTTGGCTAATAAATCATATTACTTCGATTATTTTCTCAGTTATTAATTATCACATCAAACACCCTTTCTCCCCTCTCCCCACTTCCCCAATCAACTCTGTTGGCTCTGTCACCTCCAGGAACAAATATGAATCTTGTTTGGCTTTTACAATCTTTTGTAATCTGTTCCTTTCCTGTCTCCCAGCTATTTACATTTCCTCTCTGCTCATGTCCTCTACAGTCTGGTGACATAGCATCCTTGCTGTCCCTTTTATATTTCATCTCCTCAACTTGGGCATTTTAAATGGCTTTGCCTCATGCCTGGAATTCTCTCTCTTCTCAGCTTCTTTTAAGTCATAGGTCAAATACCACCTCCTGTCAAAAGCCTTTCTCAATTACCCTTAATTCTGGTGCCTTTCCTCTGTTAATTATTTTCTATTTGTCTGGTATATATAGCTCATTTGTACCTAGTTGTATCCATGTCTTCTCCATTAGATAGTGAGCTTCTTGAGAAGAGGAACAATTTCTTTTTTGCCTTCCTAGTATTCTCAGCACTTAGAACAATGCTTATTAGTAAATGCTTGATAAATGATTAATGACTGATAATATGACCATCCAGAATTCCTAGGAACGGGGAGCGGCCACAGGAAGACAGATCTACTCAAAGAAGAGAACTGCTGACTCTCTGGCTCTTTCATGATCTGCTCTCATTTTCACTGAGTGCTAGAGAGTCTGTGGAGTTTGACACCTCAGGTAAAGAATCAAACTGATCACACTAATTTCAAAGGCCCAGGACGTACAGACAGGAGGTCAACCCCAATGGAAGACAAATAGGTTTTCATTCTAAATATTCTCCTTGATGATTCTGTTGTCCCTCACTTACCAGTTTTGCCAGTGACAGAGACAGGGCCTACACGGTGTCCATCATGGAAACCATAGAGATTCATCTTGTATCTGTGGTCAGGCTCCAGCTCAGAGACAGTGACCTCATTCTGGTCTCCCTCAACACGCATGATCTGGGGTCTCCCATCCCTGTCCTTGTACTGGATTGTGAAAGAATCAAACTCCCCCTGGGAGACAGTCCAGAAGAGCTTCAGGGAGTCTGGTGTGGCCCCTATCACTGTCATGTCTCCCAGTTCAGGCTTCTCTGTGGACACAGGGGCCTCAGTAGCTGGTACTGTGGGGGGAGCAGGGGTCTCTTCCACCACTTTATATTGGTCTATGAAGGGGAAAAATGGAGAAAGACTAAGTCAGCCTTAGAAAGGGCTTAACCACCAGTGGCTTCCTCTATCTCTTATGTGAACAGGACACATTTGTTCCTCATGTGTCCAGGGACTCTAAGGAATTCCTCCATTTTATTCACAGGATGCATTCTAGAGAAGCCTTTCCACTGAGTATGAGAAATCATGCCTGGCCAACTTCTCAACGTGCAATCTGTATCATTTCTGCCTTCCAGAACACTTAGTATAATGAGATAGAGAAATCAGTAGAGTAGATATCATCTGAATAGAGTATTATATCTCCAGTGATCCAATCTTTCCCCCCTTTTCCTCCAGAGCATTTGTCAGCCTCACTAAAGCAGGAAAAAAGCAAAATGGGAATTGTGGCAAGAGGCAAGAGATGTGAAAAGCAGTGATAGGCACATTGGTTATATTTCAAAGGACTTACTCAAACGGAAAGAAAATAGACTCACTGGAGTTTCATCCCTGATGATTCGATTGTCCCTCACTTACCAGTTTTGCCAGTGACAGAGACAGGACCCACACGGTGTCCATCATGGAAACCATAGAGATTCATCTTGTATCTGTGGTCAGGCTCCAGCTCAGAGACAGTGACCTCATTCTGGTCTCCCTCAACACGCACGATCTGGGGTCTCCCATCCCTGTCCTTGTACTGGACTGTGAAAGAATCAAACTCCCCCTGGGAGACAGTCCAGAAGAGTTTTAGGGAGTCTGGTGTGGCCCCTACCACTGTCACGTCTCCCAATTCAGGCTTCTCTGTGGACACAGGGGCCTCAGTAGCTGGTACTGTGGGAGCAGGCGTCTGTTCCACCACTTTATATTGGTCTATGAAGGAGAAAAATGGAGAAAGACTAAGTCAGCCTTAGAAAGGGCTTAACCACCAGTGGCTTCCTCTATCTCTCATGTGAGCAGGACACATTTGTTCCTCATGTGTTCAGGGACTCTAAAGAATTCATTTTATTCACAGGATGCATTCTAGAGAAGCCTTTCCACTGAGTATGAGAAATCATGCCTGGCCAATGTCTCAACGTGCAATCTGTATCATTTCAGCCTTCCAGAACACATTAGTATAATGAGACAGAGAAATCAGTAGAGTAGATATCATCCGAATAGAGTATTATCTCTCCAGTGATCCAATCTTTCCCCCCTTTTCCTCCAGAGCATTTGTCAGACTCACTAAAGCAGGAAAAAAGCAAAATAGGAATTGTGGCAAGAGGCAAGAGATGTGAAAAGCAGTGATAGGCACATTGGTTATGTTTCAAAGAACTTACTCAAATGGAACGAAAATAGACTCACTGGAGTTTCATCCCTGATGATTAGATTATCCTTCACTTACCAGTTTTGCCAGTGACAGAGACAGGGCCTACACGGTGTCCATTATGGAAACCATAGAGATTCATCTTGTATCTGTGGTCAGGCTCCAGCTCAGAGACAATGACCTCATTCTGGTCTCCCTCAACACGCACAATCTGGGGTCTCCCATCCCTGTCCTTGTACTGGATTGTGAAAGAATCAAACTCCCCCTGGGAGACAGTCCAGAAGAGCTTTAAGGAGTCTGGTGTGGCCCCAATCACTGTCAGGTCTCCCAGTTCAGGCTTCTCTGTGGACACAGGGGCCTCAGTAGCTGGTACTGTGGGAGCAGGGGTCTCTTCCTCATGTGGGGCTGGCAGGAGAAACACATAAAGAAGATACATTGGAAATGGGGATTTCACTGACAGAGAACTCTCTGTTCCTTTTTTTAAGGATTTAATCTCTGCAGAAGTTGAAAGGAATTTTCCCATTTCATGCCTAGATTTTGTGGTCCACAGACAATCACAGAATATCCTTCATTAAAATCTTTACATTGGACCCTAAGGAGTCCTGCATGATCAAAAGCAGTGTCTGCGACACATGAACATCCAGAACCCCCAAGATGGAAGTGAGAGCAGTCCCAAGGAGAGAGACCTGAGCAAAGGAGAGAACAGTGGAAGTTCTGGCTTTCCCATGATCTGCTTTCATTTTTTACTGAGTGCTGGAGAGTCTGTGGAGTTTGACACCTCAACTGAGGATCAAAGTAATCACAGGAATTTCAAGGGCCCAGGATGTACAGACAGGAGGTCAACCCCAATGGAAGACAAATAGGTTTTCATTCTGAATATTCTCCTTGATGATTCTGTTGTCCCTCACTTACCAGTTTTGCCAGTGACAGAGACAGGGCCCATACGGTGTCCATCATGGAAACCATAGAGATTCATCTTGTATCTGTGGTCAGGCTCCAGCTCAGAGACAGTGACCTCATTCTGGTCTCCCTCAACACGCACGATCTGGGGTCTCCCATCCCTGTCCTTGTACTGGA
This sequence comes from Sarcophilus harrisii, assembly GCF_902635505.1. Lineage (NCBI taxonomy): Eukaryota > Metazoa > Chordata > Mammalia > Dasyuromorphia > Dasyuridae > Sarcophilus > Sarcophilus harrisii. Next base: position 284,907,189 of record NC_045429.1, on the reverse strand, counting down.
TTGTGAAAGAATCAAACTCCCCCTGGGAGATAGTCCAGAAGAGCTTTAGGGAGTCTGGTGTGGCCCCTATCACTGTCAGGTCTCCCAGTTCAGGCTTCTCTGTGGACACAGGGGCCTCAGCAGCTGGTACTGTGGGAGCAGGGGTCTTTTCCTCTTGTGGGGCTATAAAGGAGAGATATGGAGAAAAAGTAAGTTACCCATTACTCATGTCCTCTGTCTCTTCTGTGAGCAGAGTATGATTCTCATGTATGTGAAGACAGTAGCAGGAATTCCTTGATTTTCTCCCTAGTACTAGCTATATTGGAGGGCAAAGGAAGAGCTACCTGTTGCCACTGGAGATGTATAGAATAATGACCATGAAGGATGAGAGTAGAAATACTGGATCTCTTTTGTTTTTGTTTATTTGTGAAGGAACATAATCTTTAGATTGAGAAACATAAATCAACAATGATTACAAGGTAATTGAAATTCAGTAAAAGTGAAGAAATGTTAAGAGAATATCTGGTTTCTCTCAATGAATTCATGCCATCAGGTCCTAATAAATTATATATCCTCCTGAACCAAAAGAAATGGGTGGATATGATTGAGGACCTCTTGTTAATGAAATGTGAATAGTTACAAGAGAATCCAAGAAGTCTGAAGGAAATGTATTCATTTGATACAAGGGAAAGAATACCTGTGAACTTAATTGATTCCTGAAAAAAATTATAGAATTAGTCATAAAAGGATGGTTTATCAACACTGACAAAGGGAAACAAAGAACAGGTTATACCATTCCAACTTGGTTTCATTTTTCATATGGTTTTTAGACTGTGAGATCATAGTTATGGGCATGCCTGAATTTTAGCAAGGCATTTAACTAAAGTCTTTCTTTCATGATATCATTGAGATGCTATCTTGATAATGGAGTATTTGGAGGTTTATGAATGATCAAACTCAAATAAGAGTAATATCAGCTTGAATGAGGTTTCCAGCAGAATGACTTAAGAGACTTGTCTTTGGTCCTGTTCTGTTCAACATTTTTATCAGTGAATTCGATGATAAAATAGTTGGTGTGATCATTTACTTTGTAGTTGATACAAAGCTGAAAAGTTTAGCTCACTGATTAAATAACAAATTCAGAATGCAAAGATTTCAATGAGCTAGAATGATAGGCTAACAAGATGAAATGTAACCAGGATAAAATTATATATATAAATAATAAAAGTGTATAACTTTAATTTAAAAAATAAATTAAGTAAAGACAGGATGGGGAGGTAATGTCTTGAGAACAACTATGAATGTGAAAAAGATCAAACTTTATATGAATCCATAATGGGATGTGAGTGGCCAAAAAGCTAAATCACTCCTGAGAGTATATTAGAAAAAGGATAAAGGTTCAGGGAGTAGATGGTCTCATTGTACTCTGCCCTGATCAGATCATATGCAGAAGATATTGTTCACTTCTAAGCACCACAGTTTAGCAAAGTGAGTGACAAAAATGTGAGGATAACCAATGTTGGTTGACCAGGACAGTGAGAGCAGTGGAGAGATCCATTCTGATGCTTGATATGTTCAAAGTACTGGGAATATATATCTTGAAGAAGGGAAGATGTAGGGGAGACATAATTAAAGTCTCAAGTACCCAAAGAATATTCATACACCTGGACCCAGTGGGCAAAAATGGAAGAAATACATGGAAAATGTGAAAAGGAAAATAAATTCCTAATAAAAGCTGTCTTAAAATGGAAACAGTGGCCTTGGGAGACAAGAAGTACTAAATCCCTAAAGGTTTTGCTAGGGAGCATGGCTAATCTAACTTGTTAGGGCTGACAAAGAGGAGAGGGCTGTTTCATGTATGAGTTAAGATTGGATTGTTGCCATGAGATTTTAAAACAATAATAGCTACATAAATAAAAGGCTTTGTAAATAGCATTTATATAGTATTTTAAATTTTGCAAAGCACTTTACAAATAGTATCTTATTTGAACCTCACAACAACGCTGTCAGGAGGAAGTTATCTCTCTTTTAATGATGAGAAAACTAAAGTAGACAAAGGTTAAGAAATTTGTCCAAGGTTTTGCAGATTTGAACCCAGGATTTCCGGACTTCTTGTAAAAAGCTCTAATTATTGTACATCTTACATATGAGTATGGAGGCTAGTAAATCATAGGATGTTATCTAGAGAAGTCTTTACATTGGATTGGAGGGAGTCATGTTTGGCCAGTGTCTCAACATATGTTCTGAATAACTGAGCAAACTTAGACCCCCAGAATGAGAAGCTTAATGGGATAGAGAGCAGCCAGAAAAACAGACATCACATCAGTAAAGCCTCCAGTTGTTCAGAAATCTAATGCTTTTTCCATCAGTTCCAGAGAAATGGTAATGCTTGTTGTACAAATAGGATAAAACCATTGGGAACTGTGGCCACAGACAGGGGTCATGGGAAGAAGTAACAAGCATAGTAGACATCACAACTGTAAGAAACATGAGGCCAATCACCAGTGTGAAGTAAAGGAATTCTCATTATAAGATAATCCAATCTCATTCACTCACCTGTTACTCCAGTGACAGAGACAGGGCCCACACGCTGTCCATCATGGAAACCATAGAGATTCATCTTGTATCTGTGGTCAGGCTCCAGCTCAGAGACAGTGACCTCATTCTGGTCTCCCCCAACACGCACGATCTGGGGTCTCTCATACCTGTCTTTGTACTGGATTATGAAGGAATCAAATTCTCCCTGGGAGATGGTCCAGGAGAGCTTCAGCGAGTCTGAGGTGGCTCCTGTCACTGTCAGTTCCCCTAGTTCAGGCTTCTCTGTGGGCTCAGGAGCCTCAGTGGCAGATACTGTGGGAAGTGGAATCTCCTTCATTTCCTCATGTAGTGCTGAGATGAGGAGACACATAAAGACAAGTATGAGGATAGCATTATGTCTTAGAATTTTTCATGTTCTACTTATGAAAATAAAATATTTATTCTTCTGGGGATTATGTGATGAAGCGGTACTTATGCAATAATATTTCATTTCTGTGGGCGCTAAAAGACCCCAAGTTCTCATGGGGAAAACAGAATATAAAGGACTGGAATGTGATGAGATTGGCTCCCTATATCCTCTTCATTTATCTTGAGAGAGACTTTTTATTGACCATTCAAGAAGCAGGGACCAGAGTAGCTATGATATGACTAAGTCTCTCTTTTACCTGTCACATAGGTGACAGTGGCATACTACAGGAGCTGGACTCTTGGACTTCCAGTCCTTATCTGAAGTAACTGAGATCAGTGGGGAGACCAGGACTGTGGAAGCAACCAGAACAGGAGCAGAAGGTGGAATATGGGAGTATAATAAAGACCCTAATACTAAACCATCAGCTTTCTCAAAGTCTGAATTCAGTAAGCTAAAGAAACTGATCTCTAACCCAGTGTTTAACCAACCTTTCTTGTTCATACTCTGAGGTCTAGAGCTGGACCTCAAATACATACACACACACACACACACACACACACACACTCTCTCTCTCTCTCTCTCTCTCTCTCTCTCTCTCTTTCTCTCCCCTCATATTTTATTCCTTTTCTATGATCTATGTTTGAATGTAGTTCAGAACCACCCTCTACCCCATTTCCACTCCCTACGCTCCACCTGCATCATAAAGCAAAGAGGTAGTTGAGAGCAGTCTTGGGAAAAGGTTTGACAAAGGATTCTCCACAGAAGAATTCAACACATTTACCTTTCATTCTGAGTATGCTTCATAAACTCTGTATACCTAAAACCTTGATTACCTGTGTCTTATAAATGAAAAGGTCATTTGACAGAACCAGGAAATTCTAGATGCAGAGTCGAGGTGAAAGCATGCAATTTCCTGTTCTAAATAGTTCTGAGCAATGTTCCACATTGTTTAAGAGTATAAATTCTGAACCAATAAATGTGAATTCTAATTTTCCCAGTTGTACACAGTATGTGTAAGTGCCTCCCACACCATCATGCCAGGCGACTTCAAACATTAAAAAACAGTCATCTTGATCCAAAATCTACCCCATGGCAGGCTGGGAGACTCAGGTTCATCTCTGTGACTCTCTGTTCCATGAACCTCGAATGGTCCAAGGAGTAATATCTCTTAAGGACATAAGAAGAAGAAATAAGCAACCCTTAATCCTGTGTGCTCATACACAGATATCATTACATGCTGATGTCCCACAATTCTGTTTCTATGGGAAATCTTGGGAGTTTCTTAGTTCCCAACAAGACCAAATGCTGTTACAAATGTAATTTTTCCAATCCATCACTAGAGCTATAGGTTTTAGAATCAGTCATAGCATGCAATTTGAGAAGCCTTTGTGTTGTACTTTGATAACTCCTATTTATTCAGTATCTGACAAACATTCTTACCAAACTGACAATATCTAGGAATTCCAGAGTGAATTGCTGAACCTAATCTAATATTTAGGAATTGGAAGCTCAGCAAAAGCCACAAACTTCTCAATGATCTATTTTAGTCCTAGGAAAGTAGAGATCTCAAATAGAGACCTCTCAAGCTCAAATAGAATTTGGGGTCTCAAATCCAAATATGGAAAACTAGAAAGTGGATCCCAAGGGGCTAAATCAAATAAGGTGAAATCATTGACAAAAAAAGGAAGATCTAGTCTGGCTCAGAGACCCACCTTTCAAGATCTGTTTACTTTTACTCACCAGTAATACCAGTGATGGAGATGGGGCCCATGCGTTGTCCATCATGGAAACCATAGAGATTCATCTTGTATTTGTGATCTGGCTCCAGACCAGAAATGATGATTGTGTTTTTGTCACCCTTAACATGTACAACTTTAGGTTGTCCATCCCCATTCTTGTATTGGATTACAAAGGATTCAAATTGGCCTTTTGGACTAGTCCATAAGAGTTGCAGAGAATCTGAGGTGGCATTGGTCACCATTAGTTTTCCCAGGTGGGGTTTAGCAGGCAACTGAAGGGCATCAGTGACTAGGGATGGAAGAACTGGAGTTTTTTCCTCTCGTGCTACGAGGACAGGCAGGAAGGAGAAAATGCATTAGATCAAAAAAAAAAAAATGGGTCTGTTTTTTTTCTGATCTTGGTCACCATTTGCAAAGAAACTAAGTCTAACCCTGTGACACCTCCCCTCACTTATTTGGAAGAATGATAACAGATAAATGGAGAAACTCTAAGGATTTATTTATCAATTATCTATAGTACAACAATAACAGCATAATATAACAAATATTTGTTCAGGATATACTTTTTCAAAGCACTCTACTAAGAATTGCAGCGATATAAAGTTTAGATGAGATGTAGTTCCTACCCACAAGGAATTTATCATCTAGTAGAGATAAAAGACTAAGATAGATTAGATATACATTACATGTTTAAGGACATTAGAGAGTTATAAGATAAAATTTTACCTGACATCCTAGAGGAAAGAACATTTCTAGAGGACAGAAAGGAATTTTAGGGAAAATCTATTTCCACCTCTTTATTAAGCTAAGAGAAATTAAGTGATTTGACTACGGACACACAGCTAATGGTGGAACTAGGATTCTAAAAGGGGCTGGGTTCAAAATCTTGCCTTAATCACTTTTTATGTGCATGATTTCTAGGCCTTAATTTTTTCCTTGGTAAAATGGGAAGAGGGGAAGGAAAGGGTTTATATTAGATTTGTCATATAAGATATGTGAGGTTAGGGCTCTTCTAGCCCTAAATCTATGATCCTAATGAGATTTCTGTGGATTTCTGGTGAAGGGCTTTTTCCCCTAATCCCTCACTGTTTCTCTAAATAGAAGCAGGAAAGTCACAGAATTCAATGTGGGACAAGAGAAACTCAAGTCCAAATTCCAAAGTCTGGCATTCAAAGCCCTCTGGAATCTTGATCAAAACTCCTTCTCCACACGTATCTTCTCATCCCACAGTCAGATTAAACAGGACCATCTGTCATCCTTTGAAAACATTCTGAGTACTTTATTCATACCATTCTCAATGCCCAAAATGCTTTTCCCTACCAATTTCTCCTTACGAAATTCTGTTCACCTTTCAAAATCCTGCAAATACTTCCACACTCATCAGTCCCTCATCCCTTGATACCCACAACCAGAAGTGATCATTCTGTCTCATGAATTCTCATGGTAAGTATACTTCTTTTGAACTTTGGGCATCCTATTTTATGCGTGTTTGCTGGTATGCATGTTTGGTATCACCTCTTTTATTATAAGCATCATGGAGAAGTCAAGGACAATGTCTTATTTATATTTGTTCCCCCACTACTTTTTTGAAGCTAGACTGAGATAAAGAAACCATATTCACTGAGTTGAGGAACTAGCAAAGAATGATAGAAAGGTTCATAGACTACTGCGCCAGAAGAAAAGGAGTGGGAAGTGCTAGCCACCTTTCTGACTCCCAATCACCTGTCACAACAATAGTTGACATGAGGCCCAGCTGCTTCCCCATAGAGGAGCATCTTGTATTTATGGGATGGCTCTAGGCCAGAAACAAAGACTTCCTTCTGTTCCCTTCCACAAGCACCACTTGAGGCTGCCCATCCTTGTCTTTGTATCAAACCCACAAAGGAGTCAAGGAGCCCTGCTGGACAGTCCATGATAAGTGCATAGCACCCTCAGCCACAGCCACTGCTGTCGGTTTTTCTCCCAAGTGAAGCTTCAATGGGTGTTGAGTTGCTATGAGGCCTGAAGCTGCTGGATTGTTGGAGGATAAGTGAAAAAAGAGGCTGAATTGTCTCTAGGAGGCTGGATGATTTCAAAAATCAGGAAAGGTAGAGGCTGCAGGTCAACACATTGCCTGACTTAGAGCAAAAGGTTAGAGAAAGTCTCTATAGTCAAGGATTAAGGGAAAGCATGACTAGGAAAAAGGAAAGCCCCAAGCTTTTCTAAGGCATACAGACAGGTAAAATGAGAGATAATCACATACTCTCATCCAAAAGCGGCACCGACAGAAAGGAAGAGACCACAATATTTCTTGCCAATGATGGGAAGTGGAGTTAGCTCCTTTTCCATCCTTGGGTCTTGCTTTCTCTATGCCTTTCTTCTTCCTCCCTCAGTGCCTCCTCCTCCCCATTTTTCTCCTCCTCCCCATTTTTCTTTGCCAGGACTCTCCCTTTCTGACTGCCTGGGGTACTGAGAAAGGCTGAGAGAACAAGAAGTCCCAAGATGACTCAGAACTGGCCTATTTGGACCCTGGGAACCTGAGAATCCAGTGCAGGCTGGCTGGGAGCACAGTTGCCTCTATTTTTGAAGATGCTTAGGGAATTAATTTGTGGGGGTAGGAGGGGAAAGAGAGGTGGTAGCCGTGGGAAGGAAAGGGCCAACTAGGAAAATTGTCTTTTAGGAGGAGAATCTTAGAGCCTGGTAAAGAGTTGGTGAGCTACGTTCTTGGATACAGAGGGCGCTGATGGAATTTTTATTGTTGAGTTTTTGGTGGCTATTGAGAGCCTCCAGGGGTGGGGGAGGGACTGGCCAGAGCCCCAGGAAAGGGGAGACATCTGGCCTGGGCAGCAAGCCTTCCATTTCTTTTGGTTCCCAGTTTCCAAAGCCCAGTGGAAGGGAGGAGGAGGGAAGCAGGAAGATGTGAGCGTGGGAGGAAGCGGGGAGGTGTTGGCCTCCGAGTAGCTAGAGATGGGACTGACAGACAGCTCAAAGAGAAAGGAAACAGAAGGGCAAGAAACAAGGGGGCCCTGAAAGTTCCATCAGACCCCCAACTTCAGCAGAGCCAGAGACTTCCTCTGTAGCTATTATATTGTACTATGATATATAATACTTTACTGTATTTACTATATATCATTATATTATACTATTATCCTTGTCTATAATAATGTTATTTATGTTAACGTGAAATGGGTTTGTTATTTTTAATGAATCAATATTTTAAATTTTAATATTAAATAAATAAAATCAAATAGATATTGGTAGATATTATTCACATAAGCAAAAGCTTTTTAAGAATATCAATAATTTTTAAGAATCTAATGATTCTGAGATCAAAAATTTGAGAACCATTGCTTTAAAAGAAATAAAATGTATAGGAAAGGAAGGAGTGAGAGGTTGTATAGTAACCATAGAAATGAAAAGAGACCAAATACAGAAAGAAATAGGAAGAAATGATAGGGAAGCAGTATTGATGAGGGCTGATTTTTCTGACTCACCAGTCTTTGCTTCAACAGAAATGGGCCCATGGTGTTTGCCATCTTTGATGCCAAAGAGAAGGAACTTGTACTTCCGTGAGTGTTCTAGGCTAGATATAGTAACCTCATCCTGAATGCCATCTGTAGACACCACCTTTGGCTGCCCATTCTTATCCTTATATTGAATCTCAAAGGAATCAAACTCGCCCTTAGTAGTCCAGGAGAGGCGCAGGGAATCTGGGGTCACATCTGTTACTGTCACCTCTCCCAGATGAGGCTCTACAGAAAATGGGTCTGGAACAAGAAAAGAAAGAGAAAATGGTTACACCCTGAAATAGAAGATAAAGTTACTAGTAGTCTCTCATTGAAGAACAAAATAAATTTTCCTAAGATGGTATGGGAGGTGGGAAGGATAAATCAATCAAGAAGAAGACATGAAATAGGAGTAGAGAGACTAGTTTGGAAGAAAGAAAATGCCTGGAAGAGAGCCAGAAAACAGTGAAAAATAGAGGATCAATATGCTCTAAAGAGACTAAAAGAACATGGATTATTTGGCCCCAAAAGACACCCACAAGACGTGCCTTAAATACTTCCAAGCCTCAAAAGATCACAAGGAAGAGTGCAAGAACTAGATACATTAAATCACCAATTAATGTACCAACTTGGCTTTAGGTAGATTTTGGGTCAGATGGCTAAAGGACTTCTGATTTGGCAAGGAGAAGCCATTCTGCCTAGAAAAAGCTAGTAGAATGAGATAGCTTTAGGAAGGATGGATTTACTTTTCCTGAAGAACAAGGAACTCTTTGCTTTGATTCAGACTCTGGGAGGGTACAGGGTAAGCAGAGGACTAAAGAGATAAAGGAGACTAAAAAAACAGCTTGTGAGAAGGGGAGATGGTGAGGATTAGGAAATAAGAATGGAGGTGAGTGAGTCACTTTTACTTACCTGTTGTAACAATCACAGAAATAGGGCCCACCCTTTGTTTGCCTAGAAGTCCATAGAGATTCATCTTGTACTTCCGGGAGGGCTGCAGGTCAGAGATGGTAACTTCATTCTGGCCAGCCTCAACAGGCACCACTTGGGGTTGTCCATCCTTGTCTTTATATTGGACTACAAAGGAGTCAAACTTTCCTTCAAGGATGGTCCAGAGGAGACGCAGGGAATTCTGAGTCACATCTGTCACTATCAATTTCCCAACTCGAGGTTTGGGGCTCTCAGTGTCCAGTGGAGCTGTAACAGAAATAGAAACTATTGGACTTTCTTTTTCCTTTAGTGGAAATTATGTTGATTTTTTTTTTTACTAGATCTTTAAAATAATTATATTATAAAATTCATTGCATGGGCAAGACACCTAATGATGGATCATCAAAGAGAAATTGAAAAACTAGATAGAGCTGGTAGCTAAGCCAGAAAAAGGTTTATTCAGTCATTGAGCAAAGAACCAGTCATCTCTATTCAGCAAAGAAGTCTGGAGCTAAGAAAACAGAAATTAAGTTATCCAAAGAAAGGTTAGGTTTTGAAAAGGAAAGAATCCAAAAAGTTTATTTTGTACCATTGAAAGGAACTGAGAGCAATTCAGAAAGACTTCAGAAGGGAAAGATGGAAAGATAGTGTCCACCATGAAGTAGTCCATATGACTTAGTGTCACTTAGTCACTTAGTGACCCTAAGGCCCATCTGCCTTTAAAACAATAATCATTAGCTAGAAAATATACTTCAGATAACAGAAATAAGTTAAGGAGAATTGGATCAAGGATAAGACTTCCATGGAGACTTCTAATCTAGGATGGGATGAAGGATCCTTTACTTAATATCTACGTAATCTTGGACAAGACTCTTCTTAGAAACATTTCTCTGCTTTAGTGGTGTCTTCTGTAAAATGAAGATGACTCTAAGGTCCTATCCAATTCGAGTGACTTGTTCAAGGTCAAACAGATATATGTAAAAAAGGCTAAACTCCAAACTCAAGTCTTCTGACTCCAAATCCACTGATGTTTCCACTATATCTCAAGGAATTCAGGATATCCCTAGAAGCTAAATACAAAGGTAGGAATGGCAGGAAGGGTAACTGTGAGGTCAAATAAGTGAACTACAACCTAACCTTCTCTAAGCAACTAGGACCAGACCAGAATTGACAATAATATGCCTTCATACTATTCTTCTTTTAATGCCCTCTTTCCCTTGTATTCTTTCAAACTGCTTCCTACAATCAAGAGAAAAAGCCTGAAAAAATCATTCATTCTATGGGACTTAAAGTCCTACTATCTATATAGGTATTTGAATTGTATTTGCTAAAAAGTAGAATTCCATTCTTCAAAGTAGGAGTTATGTGGGGCAGGGGACTTTTCCTGACCCCTCAAATATTTACCTATCTACTGTTAAAGCTGGCCCTATTTCTTATACATAATCCATATAGTAGGACCTCTGCCTTTGTGAAGCTGTTGCCCTGAGAAGTTATAATAAGTATTGTCTCAGGGGAAGGAGGGAGATGCTATAGTCTATGTGAGTGAAAAATCTTCCTCTAGATTCTCTAAAAGGCAAATAAGAAGTTAGATCAGAACAAGAGAAGAAAAGTTAATGGAAAAGTGATGTTGTGGAAAAAAGACAAGGATAGGATAGAAGTAAAATTGAAGAAACAAAAGGAAATGTAATTTTGGAGAAAAGGAAAGACAGAACAAGATAAAATGAGGGAAGAAATAAAGAATAGGAACAAAAAGATTCCATAAGTCAACTAAAGCAGGCAAAATATACTGAGGAAAAGATGGGAGTGAGGAATTTGAAAATAATCGTGAAATTAAACCAAGCAAATTCAAAATCTGATAGGTCCTTCTAAAAATAATCTTTTTCTCTCTGTCTCCAGTTTATCCCTATTACCTTAAATTCAATCCAAACTGGTTAGAAATCAAGACAAAAGAATATTCCGATCTATTGTAAAACATTCTGGGAAATGCAATTTCATGGCCTTTCTTGGATCCTTTGGACAAGCCAACAAGAATATGTGAGGAAGTAGGTGGAGAGAAGGGAATGTGAATAAATGAGGACTAGAGAAAAGGCAACAGAAACCAGACACAAGGAAGTGAGTAGGGGGTGAACCAGGGTTTTAATTGTGTCTAGGGATAGAGAAACAGTAAATCCCTGAGAAACATAAGAGTCAATGAATTTGTTAGGAATCAGGGAAGAAAATGGAAGAAAGATGAGGATATAATGGGGAAAAGCTAAGGAGGAATGAACTGGATAGATTTTTGGGGAAGTCAACTCCCACAAATATGGGGGAAGTGAGTAGTTTTCTGTACTGAGAAGTAAAGATGTGATCAAAACTAGAATTCAGAAAGGGATGACGTTAAGGAGTCCTGAAAATAGGAGAAGGAGGAGGAGGAAGAGAGTAGATCAGGAAGGAGTGGAGTCTTTGATGTCAGAGCTGACGAAGTACAAATGAGAAGAAATGTAGAAACAGAATATGACTGAAGAATTTCCTGGGCTCTAGGACTTCCCTGGACAGGGAGCAAGGACAGAATAGAGGAAAAAGAGCCAGAATCAAAGGAAGTAAGGGGCCCATAGAAAGAGGAAGTCTTGTACAAACAAAACTAATGCAAACAAGATTAGAAGGGAAGCAACAAACTGGGAAAACATCTTCACAGTTAAAGGTTCTGATAAAGGTCTCATTTCCAAAATATATAGAGAACCGACTCTAATTTATAAGAAACCAAGCCATTCTCCAACTGATAAATGGTCAAAGGATATGAACAGACAATTTTCAGATGATGAAATTGAAACTATTACCACTCATATGAAAGAGTGTTCCAAATCATTATTGATCAGAGAAATGCAAATTAAGACAACTCTGAGATACCACTGCACACCTGTCAGATTGGCTAAGATGACAGGAAAAAATAATGATGATTGTTGGAAGGGATGTGGGAAAACTGGGACACTGATACATTGTTGGTGGAGTTGTGAACGAATCCAACCATTCTGGAGAGCAATCTGGAATCATGCCCAAAAAGTTATCAAACTGTGTACGTACCCTTTGATCCAGCAGTGTTTCTACTGGGCTTATATCCCAAGGAGATACTAAAGAAGGGAAAGGGACCTGTATGTGCCAAAATGTTTGTGATAGCCCTGTTTGTAGTGGCTAGAAACTGGAAAATGAATGGATGCCCATCAACTGGAGAATGGTTGGGTAAATTGTGGTATATGAATGCTATTGTTCTGTAAGAAACGACCAGCAGGATGAATATAGAGAGGCTTGGAGAGACTTACACGAACTGATGCTGAGTGAAATGAGCAGGACCAGGAGATCATTATATACTTCAACAACGATACTGTATGAAGATGTAATCTGATGGAAGTGGATTTCTTTGACAAAGAGACCCAATTCAGTTTCAATTGATCAGTGAGGGACAGAAGCAGCTACACCCAAAGAAAAAAACACTGGGAAATGAATGTAAACTGTTTGCATTCTTGTGTTTTTTCCTGGGTTATTTTTACCTTCTGAACCCAATTCTCCCTGTGCAACAAGAAAACAGTTTGGTTCTGCACACATACATTGTATCTAAAATATACTACGACATATTCAACATATATAGGACTGCTTGCCATCTAGGGGAGGGGGTGGAGGGTGGGAGGGAAAAATCGGAACAGAAGTGAGTACAAGGGATAATGTTGTAAAAAAAATTACCCTGGCATGGATTCTGTCAATAAAAAGTTATAAAAAATAACAAAAAACAAAAAAAAAAAGAGGAAGTCTTAACCTAGTCTTATTTACCTGCGATAGCAACCACAGAAAGAGATCTGTACAATGTTTGCTTTGGAGCCTATGGAAATTCAATTTATATGTTCTGTTGGGCTCTAAGTCAGAGATATTGATTTCATTTTGGTTTCCTTCAAAAGACACTTGCCTGGAGTTTTCCATCCTTATATTTATATTGAACCACAAAGGAGTTAAAAGGACCTTATGTGACTGTCCAGAAGAGGCTTAGGGAAGCTAAAGTCAAATCTCCCTGCCAAATCTCAAAGACAGGACTCCCCAAGGGTTTTAGAGACCTTCCTTTGTACCTGGAGGGAGGAGAGCAGAGTTTCTTGGTATATCCTTTTTGGGGCTGAGACAGAGCAAGACAAAAAATGAGATTGAGTGTGAATTTCCAAAGCTTGAGGAATAAGCATATAGAAATTTCTAAGAAATCCTACTTGTCTGGTACCTGACCCAGATGTTATGATCAGCTAATTTTATATGACCTGAGCTTATAGAGTGAGTGGTGGAAAGACAAAGATACCATCCAGCACAACAGATGGAAACATAGAAAGCCTGAAATATGGAGAGGTCAAGGTATCAGAAACTTCAAAAGTTTCGCCAGAGAGACTACTATGCTGGATATGAGGTTAGAAGGGAAACATGTGAGAGCTGGGGATTTATAGGGGTTTCATGTACGATCCTTGCTTCTGCTTACCTGTACTTCCCTCAGCAGTGAGGGGACCATGGCGCTTCTTGCCAGTGAGTCCATACAAGATGAATTTGTATCTTTGGCTAGGATCAAGTGAGGAGATAGTGATGGAACGCTCAGGTCCCTCCACAGGGACCACCTGGATCTGCCCATCTCTGTCCTTATACTGGACCAGGAAGGAATCAAACTGACCCTCAGGGACACTCCAAGAGAGGTGTAGAGATTCAGAGGTGGGGTCTGTTACCCGCAACTCTCCAAGGCGAGGTAGAATTTCTGAGTTAGGGAAAGAAGCTGAGAAAGGGAGACAGAGAAGAAATAAGGTACTGGCCACAGGGAAAAAGGAAAGTCTTTTCCCTACTCCAAACACACCCTAGACGAGGGAAATCAAGGAAAAAAGGTAACAAGTATCTTATCCTTTCTTCTACTACAGTCAGTCCCCTTCTTTGTCTGGGGTTATTTCTTTATAGGAAAAATTTCCTTGTGGCATACTTCCCACCTTTCTCCCATAATCTCTCATTTCCTTACCCCTGCCAGAATACAGAATGGGGAAAGAATCTTGTAACTTCAAGATCTTAGGACCTTAGACTGTTATCCATTTTCAAGCAGCTGCCCCAACCACAAAATCATATTTATGTCTTTGCACTGGGTTGGATGCTCAAGAGATGTTAAGTGACTGGAGTCAAGGGGATATTTGGGAAAGGGAGGAACAAGACAAAAAGAGATAAAATGAGGAGGTATTTGGGGGTGGCCAGGAGAAAGAGGCCCAGCCATTCACACTTACATGTCTTAGCTTCAGTGGTGAGGGGGCCATGGCGCTTCCTGCCCTCAAGCCCATAAAGGGTGAATTTGTAGTTGTGCCCAGGATCTAGAGGGGAGATGATGACAGAGTGCTGGAGACCTTCTACTGGCACTCTCTGGGGCTTTCCATTCTTGTCTTTATATTGGACTAAGAAAGAATCAAACCGGCCTTCAGGAACAGTCCAATGGAGGTTGACGGAGTTTGAGGACACATCTAGAACCTGCAGCTCTCCAAGTCGAGGTGGGACAGAAAGTGCCCCAGGCTTATTAACTGTGGGGATAAATCACAAAGGTAATAACAACTTTCCCCTCCTTTTCTCCCTTTTCTCCTGGACAACTCCCTCCTGCCCTGGACAAGCCTTCTGACCAGGATCTAAGAGGTCCCTTTTTTTTCTAGCAATGACACCTTCCCTCACACTCTTCATTTCTTTCTTTCCCGTTTCTCAGTTTCAGTCTTCCTGAGAATCTTTTTTATTGACTTTCCTTTGGGGGTCCCCATGCTGCATTCTACTGAGTAACAAGGAGAAGAGACTGGTGGTTTATTTCCTTATTCAATACCCTTCTTCATTTCTACACCTCCCCACCTCCTCTACCAATCCTTTACCTCTATTGGTTTCAATACCTCTCTGGTACTTTCTTTGGGTACCGCCATCACTGATGGGTTTAAAATCCTTTCCTTTTGATTCTTTTCCTAGCCAATTCCTCCAAAGAGTATCTCTCTGGTGAGGTTAGCCCAGAGAGGCTAGGGAGAGGGAGAGGCAGGGCACGGGTACCCCATAGAGAATGACTATGTAAGGAATATGGAACTGAAGGTCCCCTGGCACCACCTCTTTCTGGGAGGCCCTTCTCCATCCATGAAAGGGCTCTACTCTCAGCAGGAACTCATTGAAATGGCCACATGGTACTGTCCACTGTAAGTCCAACTCTCTCAGGGCAAGTTCCACTGCTCAAAGCCTACCCAGTGCTGAGAACCTTAGTGTAGGGATAGCAGGGGATTTGGGGAAAGGGAGTAAAGTGGAAAGTGGAAAGCCTCTCCCTCCTACTCCTTGCAAGAGCTTCTTGGGGGTAGGATCACACCAAGTATAAGAAAGGCAATAGAGAAAAGAACTTAAAAGTAACAGGCCTCCAACCTGGAGTCCTGAATCTCATAAATTTCCACCCTTTCTCCTCAAAGATACATTTCATTAACCTCTTTGTCACTCAGTCTTCCTTTCCTGTCTCCTCAGTGCTTGTTTTTCCCTCCTCTCTCTAGGGTTTATTCATCTTCATCTTATTCTCTCTCATTCTCTTCCTTGTAGTTTCTTTTCTCCTCTGTCTTTTAGTCTGTCTTGTCCTCTGACCTCTGGCACTCAGCTTCCCAGGTACATCTCTGTTATCCTCTTTTCATCCTTCTCTTCTCTAACCTATGTGGAAAAACCACCCAGTCCTTCCTCTCTTCTGTCCTTCAGTTCTGCTCTCCCTACTCCTTCTGTCACTGTCTTCTGTCATTTTTCAGTATCTCCAAATCCCTCAGTCAAAGGCTTTAGAACTTGAATGAATCTTCTAAGATCTTCTAATTCAACACTACTATTTTATAGATGAGGAAACTGAGGCCTGGAGAGGTTGAGTAATTTGTTCAAGGAAGTAAAGAAATCAAAATTTGAACTTAGATCCTCTGACTCTTCAACTAGGGCTCTTTCCTGTATACTCATTACCATCTTTTTCCTTCTTTTTGTCCTTTAGACCATCACTCAATTCTTACTTCTCATGTACCATCTCTGATTCTCTCACTTCTTTCTCCTGAAATCAGCCTTATTGTACCCCTCTTCTGTCACTTTGCTCCTTGATCCATTATTCCCTATTGTGCTGACATTTCCACCTCTAGTCTGAGACTATCTGAATACATATACTAGATTTAACATATATTTTAACATATTTAACATGTATTGGACTACCTGCTGTCTAGGGGAAGGGGTGGGGGGAAGGAGGGAAAAATTTGAAATAAAGTTTTGCAAGGGTCAGTGTTGAAAAATTACCAATGCATATGCTTTGTAAATATAAAACGTTAATAAAATTAAAAAAAAAAAAAGAGAAAGAGAGAGAGGCTCTGTCTGAGCTGCAAGCCCCACTCCTTGACTATCTGGGCTATGCCTTGATGAGTGAGGGGAGCAATGGACTCTCTCTCAGGGACAGCCCCACAGGGTTAGAAATGGCAGTTAGCCCTACTGAACTTTCCCAAGCAGCTGCTTTTTGTGGAGCACCAGCAGATGAAGTAAGAATTGGTGAAAGATGTTAGTCCAGGCTCTCTATCATATAGGAAGCTCACCTGCTACATTTGTGCCTATCACCTTGAACTCTACCAACTTACCTGGGTGCTTCAGGAGAGGGGCCTGAGCCCCCTGGGTTGTTGGTGGTGGGGTCAGCCCTAAGAGAAGAGATTCATCGGTAGCTTCAAAGGGGCCTGGGGGAGAGTAATGAACAGAAGGTGGGGGAAAGGGAGAGAAGGATGGAGAGGTGGAGGAGAGGGGAAAGGAGAGAGGAAAGGAGGGAGGGAGAGATGATAAAAGTAAAATACTAGAAACCGAACTTCACTCCTCTGGTCTCCATTATCCTGAGCATCCTGTCTCCTTAAGTTGCCCTCTCCTGTAAAGCCCCTTATTTACCCTGAGACTTGTGCCTGCTCCTTGGTTTCCTAAATTACAACTCAGATTCCCCTACTTCCCCTTTGTTCCCACAGAGATGTCCAGGTCCTCCAGCATCCCCAAAATGAGAATACCACCAACTACATAGCGGGTGGTCAATATATACTTGTAGAATAAATGGGATACACCATTCTCCCAAGATGCCCATTTCCTTCCTATCTCCCTAAAGGACCCAGAAATCACCCTACCCACTCCATCCTCAGGTGGCCTGGGGAATCTGGCCCTTCGAAGACCCTCATATTCCCTAAGATCCCTCCCAACTGTGAATTATGGGGGATCCTGGCCTCCATTAGTGCTGCAGTGAGAAGCCTGGAAGAAAGGAGATGTGACTGTTAGCAAAGGATGCAGGGGAGGAGAGCAAGAAGGGGATGGTGGGAAAAGTTCCATCCAGGACTAGGTGACATCAGTGCCCTGTGGGGAAAGAAGATTTCCACCCTATTCCTCATAGCTGCCACAGCTCCCTTCTCCAGGCCCCACGTTTTGCCTATGGGAGAAAAAGGTGAAAGGAGGGCTGAGTAGCCAGCCTGGGAGAGGCAGATGAAGAAAAAACAGTAGTTTAAATGCCACCCCAATCAAAGGTGGTCTCGATTTTCCTTCTTTTAGTCCAGACCAATCTTGTAAATAAGTAACAATCAGCGATGGACCTGAAAGACTCCCCCTTCCTTGGGCTGTCCTCCCCAGGGTATCTGTACAACATCCCTGTTTTCAAAGTCTGCTGGCCACATAGGCAACCCTCCCCCACCCCAATCCCACTCACCTACCTCTTATACTACCCTAAAAATCAGACTGAGGTGCTTCAAGACTTGAAATGAAAATTGACAGCCACCTTAAGCACATGAAATGGCTCTGACCTTTTTTTTTTTTTTTTAAATCTCAGGCCTGTGTCTGGGTCCTGGTGGAGTCTTTGGCTATAGGGAGGAGGTTAGGGAGAGGATACTTTGGTTGTAGGGAGATGCTGGTGGTGCTGAACTTGGTAGAATGCAGGAAGAAGGAAAATGGAGTGTGGAATGAATTGAGGGGCAACTAGCCAATTTGGGCAGGGTCAGTGCACATTTCATAGATGTGGAGGCATTTTACAGTTAGAGGAGAAAGATCTGCACTGCTGGGTAAGCAACTTCTAGGTTGAGAAGACAAGATACATGGATGGAGGGGGAGGTCCCCAAGGCAGACAGCACACACTACCTGTAGTGGTGATGAAGGCGTAGGACTTGGAGGCCTGCCCATCCTGGACCCCATGGACCTCCACATGGTAGGTAGTACTAGGCCTCAGGCCAGGCAAGCGGGCGATGCGTGTTGCCCCTGGTACTGCAATTTCCCTGCTGGGCCCTTCCATAGGAGAGAGGGGCTGCCAGCGCAGCACCACCTGCTCAAATTGGCCACGGAGACCATCCAGAGAGACCAGCAAGGCCCCATCAGCTGAGCTGCCCAGCACTTCAGGTTTGGGGTGGCGAGGGGAAGGGCCCGGAAGTAAGGAAGGTAGGAGGGGGATGTGCCTCCCTTCCACTTGGGCCACACCCTCTGGGTTATGACCATGGATATCTTTGGCAGAGTGTGGTTTCCTGGTGTCTGGGTCCAGATTGGCAGTGGATTGGGGCTTGTAGGACAGTGATGATGGGGGTGCAGAGAGTCCCCCTGCCCGGCGTTGCAGATACGCATAGATGGAGCGGGCCACTGAAGTGTAGGTCTGGTTGCCACGGAGTGGGTAGCCAGAGGCCCGTAGGTATCGCTCCACATCCTGCACGGAACCCCAGGAAAGGCCTAGTTTTGATGTGAGGTTCCTCAAGAACCGTGGTGGGGGAAGCCCCAAGGGTACCTCCCTAGGCTTTGGATCTTCCTCCTCCACAGGCTGAGGCAGCCGGGGGCCCAGGTCTGGTCGGAGACCTGGTTGGGGTTGGGGTTGGACTGGGGGCCGAGGAGGTGGAGCTGGGGGACGGGTATCCTGGTAATTATGGTGGGCTGGTGCTGCGAGGGGCAAAAAAGGAGGAGGAAAAGAATGAATCAGTGGGCTGCTCTCACTCCCCAGGTCTCCCAACTAATAATAGCCTCTCAAGCCCCTGCCTTCTTAACCCTTTTCATTAGCGGCTTCTCCTCCCTCAGCCTGTGCCCCACCTGGAATGATAAAGGAGAGAAAAATGTTATTGTCCCTAGAGCCCTTTTCATTTCCCACCCACCATACCTCACAGTGATGATCCCTAGAAAGAAAAGAAGTCAGTGGATAGATCCTTGACTCAGGAGGAGGGAGAGAGGATGAAAACAGATTAGGAAGAGATTCCAAAGGAAAAAGATACTGAAAGCCACAATGGGGCGGACTTCCCACCTGCCAAAGGGGAAGAAAAAGAAGGAAGATCCAGGTTTTGTTAAGAGACACCATATCCAGGGTTGTTGTAAGGATCAAATGAAGTAATTTTAATGCTTAATGCAGTCCCTGGTACATAGCAAGTGTTATATACTTATTTCCTTTTTCTTGGCCTTATTACTTCCTCACCAATCTGCTCCCTAATCCAACCCCGCCCAACAGAGCTCTTCCCTCTCCTAAAGCTAACCTCTCACTGACTGCTAATCTGACTTCTGTCTCACTGACTTCTTACCCCTGTCCAATCTGAATTCTAACTTTTGTGATAAATACATCTCCCACAAAACCTAGGGTTTTGGTGGACTTTCTCCACCTCTCAAAAAGACTGTATCTAAACCGGGCTACCTATAGAAGTAGATATCTAGAGACATCTTCACTTTTGCTCTAGTGCCTTCCTGGAGATTTTACCAGTAGTCAATTCTTCCCCAAAATCTAATTAATCCCTCTTATTGCCTCTGTTCTCCTTCTCCTCTTGCTATACATAGATATGTATATACCCTTGAGCCTGGATAGGATATAAGCTTTTTGAAAGTGGGAGTTATTTCATAAATGTCTTTGTAGGTCCAGTGCTTAGTATGGAGGCTAGAAATAAGAAGTACTTAATAAGTGCATGATGATTAATTATTTGATGGACTCTGAAAGAAATTAGGCAGTGAAAAAGAACATGAAAGGCAACATGGCTTAACTGCGCTAGACTTGGAGTCAGGTTCAAATATTTCCTTAAGACATTTATTCACTGTGTAATCTCTGGGTAAATCATTCCTCATCTATAAAATCTCACTGGACAGGTGTTCTCTAAAATTATGATCCTGTGATCTAAATAATGAAAACCCCATGATCCCCTTTCTCTTTTGACCCTCACACATTCACTTGTACCTGTGTTGGCCCTGACAGAAGCTGGGTAGCTGACAGCTCGGCCCCTCTCAGCAGTGACGGTCATGACATACTCCACACCAGGCATTAGCCCTGTGAGCAGGGTTCTGTCTTCCTCAGGTGCCACATTCAACCGTACCCGCTGGTTGCCAGCACTGACATATGACACCACAAAGCGGTCCACTTCAGCCTGAGGACGTAGCCAGCTTAGCTCCATAGTAGTGGGAGTCACAGCTGTGACCCGAAGATCCTGGGGACCATCAATCACTAGAGGGTCCCAGGAGATAAGGGAGGAAAAGGGGTCAGGAATTTGGAAGCAGAGAGTTTCTAACTTCCCTCAGTCCCCAACTTTTAAAAATTCAGTCATCCTACACCTTCCCTCCACTCCACCATTCCCATTTTCTTCCTAGCTGGTAATGCTCCCCAGTTATTCCCTCCCCATTTCAGCTCCATTTCTCCCACCCCAAACCCCCTGCTCTCACTGGTAGTGATGGTCTGGGAGGTAGGAGGTCCCCAGTTAGAACCTCGTAGGGCACGGACGGTGACTTGGTACTCCTGGCCTGGGGACAGCCCCCTCTGGTCATAGGCTAAAGCCGAGCTGGGGACCCGAGCAGAGAATGGGCGACCTATTCCCTCTGTCTGTGGGAAAGAGATGGCCAGCACAAGGTCAAAGTAGGGCACATTTTTATCCTACCTTTCCTGTTGGTTCAAATCTCAACTCCACTTAACTACAGAAGGTAGGGTGAGGATTGGGCAAAATTTGGTATATTTATTGGTAAGCAGAATTGGGGATTTTGGTTTTAATTTTAAAGAAATCAGAAAGAGAAAACTGCCTGGTGGAAGGAGAAAAATCAATTCAGCATGCTGTTCAATGGCACTCTGCCCTGATTCTTAAGGAGATTTCTCTCCAAGAAAGTCTGCCCTTCTGATGGTCTTAAGAAGTAATAGATAAGGAGGCAGCAGAACAGAATGAGTAAAAACACTGAACTTGAAACTTGGGTTTGAATCCTGCCTCAGATTCTTATTAATTGTATGACGCTAGGAAAGTTACTTAACCTCTCTGAGGTTTCCCCATCTGCAAAATTGGGATAACGTGCTTCATGGGCCGTTGTGAGAATTAAAGGAATAATGTATGTAAAGATTAGCTATATGCATGCTGTATAATATGCATGCTACTTTTAAGGTTCTATTTAAGTGCTGCCTTATCCATGAGCCCAGCTGGTTCAGCACTCAGTTGATCACAGTCTAGAGCATTTCTCATCTACTATGGAATCACTCAGTGATATTCAATTTGTATTGTTATTTTTTTTTCTCGTCTACCTACTTCTTTATCTAGAGATGTAAGGTCCTCAGGGACAGGAATCATATTTAGTTCCCCTTACATACCCAGGATATAACACAGTGCTTTGCATATATAATAAGATACTCCAAAAGAATGACATTGATATGATTCACTTAGACATCAGGAAAATACTTACCAAAATCACCCATGACATCCCTGTGAATAAGATAGTAACATACAGGCCAGATGATTGAAATAGCATGTATCCATAGCTGGTACAACAGCCATACTCAAGGAATGTTAGCCTGGAAGAACATGTCTAGTGGAGTTTCTCAAGAATCTGTCACCTTCATGATTTTTGCCAATGGGGTGGGCCATTTGGCAAACTCATCTGCTATACTACAAATACAAATACAGGATAGCCAATACTAGAGATGACAGAATTAAGGTATAAGATGGAACAGAGGCACAGTTATAAACAGTGGGTAGATGTTAAAAAGACAAATGTTTTACTCAGATGAAAGATGAAAGGATATTCTGGAGTTTGGTGGAGTAAAGGATAAAGCACTGAACTTGGAGTTAGGAACCTCAGATATGACTCTCAACAAGTCATTTAACCCCCACTTCAATTTCCTCAATTGTAAAATGGGAATAATAGCAGCTACCTCCTAGGGTTGTTGTAAGGATCAAATGAGGTAATATTTAAATAGTGCTTAATGTAGTCTCTGGCACATAGTAAGTGTTATATAAATACTTATTTCCTTTTTCTTCCTATTCTAACAACTGAGGCTTCCCAACAACAAGATGAGTAACTTCAAGATGTTATTGAGCTCCCTGTCCCTAGGGGTATTCAACCAGATGATAAATTATTGTCAAAAATTTGTTGAGGGGGTTTCTTTACTCTTATGGAAATGATTACCAAGAACCCTTCCAAATTTATCCTGTGGGACCCTCTGCCTACCAGAAATAAAATTTAGATAGGAAAGAATGGAATTTGTCTATTGGTTGCCATACTTAGAGACAGAATATGCTCCTCTTACTGTAGGAGTGAATCGGATTTCATAGGCATCCACAGGTCCTGAGGCTCTCATCCACTCAGTCCGAACTGTTGTTTCTTCCAACAAACGCATACTCAATCCTGTTATTGGAGGTATCTCTGTTTGGAAAGAGTAGGAGAGAATAACCATTATTTCCCTTCTATCCTTTCTCCTTAGAACTCTATCCATCCCTATGAAATCCACAATGAGAAGGGGTGAGGGAAGTATTAGACCCTGAAGCTAAAGAGAAAAAAATGCCTGTCTTTGCTTCTGGCATGGATAAGATAAGTGGCTCATTTCAGAGTAGGACCCAAGTGATCTATTCTCTGGTTTCCAGCTGTCCCAAGCCCATCCCCTATTTTTCTTCAGGGATGCAAGTGTTCTAATCCTGCCCTCCTAGTTCTATTGGAATGAATTAGTGATTCTTCATAGTTCTGAACTATAGAACTTAATTGCCATCTCCTTAAATTTCTCTGAACTACAATGATTTTGAAACATTAGGGCAGGGAGAATAGCAATAATAACAATAGCTAGCATTTATATAACAGTTTAAGGCTTGTAAAGCACTTTATAAATATCTTATTTTATCTTCACAACCACCCTGGGAAGTGGCAGTCATTATCCTCATTTTACAGTTAAGAAAACTGAGGCAAATGACTTGCCAAGGGTCACACAGGTCACTGTCTGAAGTAGATCTGAGGTAGAACTCAGATTTTCCTGACTTCATATCCAGAGCTCTTTATCCACTTTGCTGCCCACAGAAGCAATATGGCTTTGGAGCAAGTTGTTCAGCTTGAGTCAATTTTCTCATCTTTAAAATGGGGATAATGATGCCTGTGGTACCTTTTAGGGTTGTTGTGAGACTCCAATGAGATAATATATGTAAAGTATCTTATATATTTTAAAGTGATACATAAAATATCAGTTAAAATAATAATTATAATATTGAATGTAAGATGAGAAGGAAAAAAAAATAGATTCTATAAGGTAAACTCTCAGAAGAGCAGAATCTGCCAATCCAGAGTTTTAGCCCTTTCTGTTGCCTGGCTTCCTTCTTTCTTCATTGGCTCTTTTTATCTCATTCTCATGTCTTTCTTCACTCCAACAGGCTCTGAGGCTTCTGGCATTTGAGGCTGTGGTTCCTCCCCAGATCTTCTCAACCAGTTTTCTACAGTCCTGGCTTCTCCCATTAGCTTCCTTTTTTTCTATGAGAATCCAGATCTATCCTTCTCTTTCCCTCACACTTCTAGCTCTTAGTCTATAGGGGAGGAGAGAAAGGGGGAGGGGAGGGCAAGAGAGGAGAAAGAAGAGAAGAAAGGGGCAGGGAGTAGAGGAGAAGAGGGAAAGAGGAGAAGGGAGAGACAAAAAGTTCTTACCCTCCCCACAGTCTTCTCCGCCATAGCCATCGTGACATATACAGCTCCCTTCTTGGCATAACCCATGACCCCGGCAGTCCCCAGGACAAGTCCTCGTGGCACAATCAGGGCCTTCAAAGCCCTCAATGCAGACACACTGGCCAGCTCGGCAGAGTTCCCGTGGTCCACAGCCCCCAGAACAGCTTTCAGCCGGCAGCTCCCTCTGTCCACAGTCTTTACCACGGTAGCCTTCCTGACACACACATACTCCCTGGACACATCGGCCTCTGCCCTGACAGTCCCCAGGGCAGGTCTGAGTACCACAGGTAGGGCCTGTATAGCCAACCTCACATACGCAGTGGCCATTTTTACACTGACCCCGATGGTTGCAATTCTCCGGGCAGGTCCGAAGGCTGCAGTCTTCTCCTGTGAAGCCCTCCCAACAGGTGCACACCCCGTCGTGGCAGATCCCTTGGTGGCTGCAATCTCGGGGACAGCTTCTCGTCCCACAGTCCTCTCCTGTGTAGCCAGTATCACAAACACAGAACCCATCCTGGCATCTCCCCCGGCCTCGGCAGTCCCCAGGGCAACGCCTTTGCCCACAGTCTTCTCCAGTATAATCCCTGTCACACACACACACCCCATCCTCACACCGCCCGTGGCCTCTGCAGTCACTTGGGCACCGACGGCTCCCACAGTCGTCCCCTGTGTAGCCGGGCTCACAGACGCAGTGCCCATCCTGGCACCTGCCCCTGCCGCGACAATCCCCGGGGCAGGTCTGGGATCCACAGTCTCTGCCTGTATAGCCGGGCCAGCACACACAACGGCCATTCTCACACCGGCCCCGACCGAGGCAGTCCCCAGGGCAGGTCCGAACCCCACAGTCAATCCCACTGTATCCAGCATTGCAGACACACGCGCCATTCTCACAACGACCTCGACCGCGGCAATTCCGGGGGCAGGCTCGGCTCCCACAGTCCTCGCCAGTGTAGCCTGGCCAGCACACACAGCGCCCATCCTCACAGTATCCCCGCTGGTTGCAGTTCTGGGGGCAGCTCCGTACCCCACAGTCATCTCCACTGTATCCGAGTTCACAGATGCATTCCCCATCCTCACAGCGACCCCGGCCATGGCAGTCACGAGGACAAGTCCGGATACTGCAGTCCTCACCAGAGTAGCCCGGCCAGCACACACAGCGCCCATCCACGCAGCGCCCACCATCACCACAATCCCGGGGGCAGCTCCTCACCCCACAGTCCTCTCCATTGTACCCTGGGTCACACACACACTTTCCATCTTCACATCTGCCTTTCTGGTTGCAGTCCCGGGGGCAGCTCCTCACCCCACAGTCCTCTCCACTGAACCCGGGGTTACACACACACTTCCCATCTTTGCATTGGCCCCTTTGGCTACAACCCTTGGGACAGGCTCTAGTTCCACAGTCTTCACCAGTGAAACCAGTCCTGCACACACAGACACCCTGGACACACCGGCCCCGGCCCCGGCAGTCTCCTGGGCAGGCAGGCCGACTGCAAGAGGGTCCAGTATAGCCTGAGAAGCAGACACAACGGCCCTGCACACAGCGACCCTGATCGTTGCAATCCTCGGGACAAGATGAAGTGACTGTGCCACCTGTGGGATCTAAGCACGTGGGACCAGCCCAGCCCGGCTCACAAGAACAGGCACAGCGGTCCAAGTCAAACACACCATGGTGGCTACAGAGGCTCCGCACATCTGTCTTTCCTGTAAGGGATGGGAGCCAAGAGAGAAAATTAGTACAAGCGGGCTTTCTTCTCCAGATTCCATTTGCCCTTCCGAGATTCCCACCCTGATAGCTTTTCCTCCTATCTACCTCTTCTCCAAATGCCTCCTCTCTCACTGGCATGCCCGGGTCTCTTCATGCAGCATCCCCTGGGGCCACTTACCTGTTCCAGCTTGGGCAGCAGCAGAACAGCACCCCCCATGGCATTGTTCCTTAAGACCCTTCACTAACTCTTCCAGGGCTTCAAGCTTCACTCTTAAGGCCTGCACCTCAGAGGCAGGAGCAGGAGGTTCAGCACCTGGGGGACATCCACAGTTGGTAGAAGAAGGCAGGTTGATTCTGTGTGTGAATACCACCTGCTTTTCACCTCCTTCCACTGTATGTTCATAGAGCTTAGGGGTTGATCCTCCACCTCCAGGACCTGTTATCCGCCCGCCTGGATGAGGAGGGAATCGTGAAGCTGAGGCTGTCCCATTAGAACGTGGAAGGAAGGGCCCAGCCCCTGCTATTCCTAGCAGCACCAAGAGGACAAGGCTGGGGACTAAGGGGTCTCTGATGGATATCATTCAGGGGCCTGTAGGGAAAGAAGGCAAATTGTTAGGGCTTTGCAAAAAAACCAAAATGGTTAACTTAAACTGGACATTACTATTATCTTTTCCCATCAGAAACAAACAAATCAAAAATCTGAACCATATGAATAAAATTTAGCCTGCACAAAGGCTAAATATACTGAGTGACCAGGAAAATGACAAATTTACAAAACTGGTTTGGAATGATTTACACTCAAGATCAGAATTAAGAACAGAACCAACAATAGCATTAGGGACATGACCAGGGCTAAGATTAGGCAGAGACAAAAACAAAATTATGAATGGAGGAAGGAATAGGATTGGTGTTTAGCTTAGAGACTGGAACATAGTAGGCATTTAATAAAGGATTATTCCTTTCCTTTGTTTCTAGGACCAGAGATATGGTTAGGGTCAGGACAGAGAAAGGGGAAGGGGTCACTTAGGATTATAGCTGTTATAAACAGATACAAAAACTGGGGTTATTAAAAAAACAGGGGAAATGTCGAGGTTAAAAACAGAGTCAAGTATACTCAAGCCCAGCATCTTGATTAGGACCAAGGACAGAGCAAGACAATATTATCTAGAAAAGCAGAGTTATTACCTGGAGATAGGATGGAGGAGATGAGGTTATGGGTTGGGGCACAGCTTGGGGCAGGAACAAATAAGAAGTTGGAGGCAAAACTAAGGCAATTAGGCCAGGGTTAGAAATGCTGGGAGAAATTAATAAGATCAAAAATGAAGAGCCCTGACATAATGGGTCACAAAACTGAATAAATATAGGACCAATATTGGTGACTAGGAGTAAGATAGGCCTGGGATTAAGGGCAGGAAAAAACTAATGCTAAGGAAGAAAAATAATATGGCTAAGATTAAGGACTAAGGAAAGAATGGGAGAAGGGAAAGGAGCTTGCTAAGGAGTTAGGTACTGCTATAGCTGAAAACATGAATAGTTTATGGGGGGAAAGAACCTAAAGAATGAAGACAGAATCCAAGGTAGCTGAGGGACAGAGGAAGAAATAGGACTAGGCCCAAGGTCATACCTTCTCTAGGGTGACCTAGAAAAGGGCTGGGGAGGGATAGAGAAAGGTCATATGAGATAAAGGTCAGGGTACCTTGTGCATCAGATATACACAGTTGAAGGAAACAGGGACCAGAGCAGTAAGGGAGGGAAGATTTGGGGTAGCCTATAAGCAGCAGCAAAGGACCATTTGCACTTCCTAACATTAGTTCCCTAAAAGAAAGTGAGTGTGGTACACAGGCCTTCACACAAGATTTCCCTTGTGGTAAAGTTTACCAAGAATCAGGAAGGCAGAGAAGGGCTTTTCATCTCTTCCTCTAAAGGGAAATACCCAAGAAATAGAATTTGGACTTTAAGCATGTCTCTTCCTTCTACCAATTCAAAAAACATGGTCAATAGTTGATATAGTATAACATGGTACTAAGCAACAGAGGAGATTATTTTGGTAAAAACCAATCCCTGATCCCCTCAAGCCTTTCCTGCCAGATCCCCAGTAGAAGGTAGATTCAAACCTACAGAATCACAGAACTTTAGAATGGGAAAGGTAATAGAGTTGTTGGCAATGACAGCCAATGAGACAGTCAAATACTTGAAAACTTCAAAAACTTGAAACCAGTTATCAGGTCTCCTTGGGTCTTCTTTTCATCAGGCTAAATATCTGCAGTTCTTTCAACTAATCATCATATGAAGTCAAGGTCCAAAGAAGAGCAACCAAACTGGTAAAAGGCCTTGAGATTATGTCATTTAAGGAAATGTTGAAGGAACTAAGAAGATTTAGCCAAGCTCTTTCCCAGCACTGAAGACAGTATTCCACATGTGGACTAACCAAGGCAGAGTACAGTGAAACTAATATTTCATGGAAACTATGATTTTCAATGCAGCCCAAGACAGAATCAACATTTTTGTCTTAATTCCTAACCCCTTAACTTGACTACTTCTTTTCTTCCTTCCTTCAAAAACTTTACCCCAAGATCAAAAAGATAATTTCTTCTCAATCTAGTCTAGTGCTCATTGTTTTCTCATATATCCAAGGAGGCATATGGTCTCTACTATAGCTGATGCTCCTGACAAAGTGTCAACCACTAGAAGGAGAGGCAAAATTGTTAAGTGGGGCTAAAAAATTGTGCCCTCTGCTATTGACCTGGTTGGACCCTATCTCCAAAGCTCTGAGGTTGGGAAGTAATCCCTTTAACTCACTATCCTTGGTTTAAGAGATGCAGAATCCCAAATCATTGGGATAATCTTGTCCTCTTTTCAGTATTTGGGTAGTCCATAAATTAGAAGTATTCCTGGATCACGCATTTCTACTCTTCCTTGTATAAATTTTCTCTGTAGTTCTGGGGTATCCCTCTTATATCATGCATGTATTTGGGGAAATGACCTCCCCCTTCTTTGCCTCCCCTTCTTCATTTGAGGGGCCCAAGAGAGGAAACCCATCTGCCCAAACTGTGACTCAGCTTCCCTGGTATTTAAAGTTCATGGCCAATTCTGACACTTTGCTCATCAGGGACAGCCCCTCCCAAGGGGGTGAGGGGGAGGTGGAGAGAGTCTCAGATCAAGCCTGTTCCTAGTCCAACCCCATGAAAAATCATTCTCTCTCTCTGTCTCAGAATCAGTCTCTTTCCATTTCTCTGAGTCTGTTTTTCTATCTCTGTCTGTCTCTGTCTCTCCTTCCCAATCCCCTTTTTAACTAAGATAGACACAATCAAGTATGTCTGATTCCCAGTAGCAGAAACAAGATAAAGCAAGAGACTCATGGAACTAGAACATGGAACCTGGTATTCTAGAACAGCCAGGGTTTAGATTGGAAGTCAAGCTAGGAGTAAAGAACGAGATGCCTTGGTCTAAAGAAAGGAGCAAAAAGTTGACTGGAGGAGAAAACTAGGAGGATCAAGACTCTTTTTCCAGGTTTGGGGTGATAAAAGGAAGATTCTTAGTAGAAGCAGAGTTTTGTTGTTGTTGTTGTTGTTGTTGGTTTTTTCCCCCTGAGACTATTGGGGTTAAGTGACTTGCCCAGGGTCACACACAGCTAGGAAGTGTTAAGTGTCTGAGGCCACATTTGAACTCAAGTCCTCCTGACTTCAGACCTGGTGCTCTATCCTCTGCGCCACCTACCCACCCCTGTAGAAGCAGAGTTTAAGAGAATTTGAGGTAGAATTTCAAAGTGTGAAATAATAGTGGAATTGTCTAGATTAGGTTCTTGACTTGCCAAGGAAAGTGGGATTTGAAGTGGGAAAGGAAAGGAAGTAAGGGGAAATCAGGGCTGGGGAAGCTAGGGTGAGGCTAAAGGATCCAAGAAGCAAGGGGTGGGGCTGAGAGGAAGGGGGTGGGGAGTGCTGGACACTTTGGCCAGGGCAGCTGCAGCGTTTCCGAGTTGCTTCCCAGTTCCTCTTAGTTCCACTTCCAGCTGTTTTCTAGCCATTAAATTCTTTCCAGGCAAGATAAGGGGGCCCGCCCGTCCCACCCGGAACTGGCCAAAGGGAGGAGGTTGAGGGGGGTTGGTGAGGGAGTGAGGTGGAGCAAGAAGGAAGAGCTTTAGACAGACAGGAGCTGGGGAGAACCCTGGAATGATGGGAAGACAGAGGATCCCCTTTACTCTGAGGGAGTACTCAGACTTGGTCCTAACCCCCCAAAGCATGAGCCATGAGTTGGAGTTCTGGGTCAAAAGCAAGATTTTAGCATCCCCTCTACCCAGAATCCCCACTCCCTTCCCAAAGACCCAGGGAATCCAGTCTGCTCCCCACCTCACCCTAGTTCCCTAACTAATCCCTGGCTCTTCCTCAAGAGAAACAGAACCCCTCTCAAGTCCCACAAGTCCCAATTCTTCCATCTCTCCCTAAATCCAGGCATCTGTCACAGCTATCATCAGTTACCTGCCAGTAACCCAGGCATCACCTGCCAGTAATCCAGGCATCTACTTTATCCATCGCACAGTTTCTGATACTTAATGCAGAAAATGCACCAATCCAGCTAATCCAGCCTCAGGCTCACTACTATTCCCAACTTTCCTAGTCTCAGGGAGCCAGGTGTTCTACACTTAACCTTTAATTCCCTCCCCACCTCTAGTGCTCTCACCTCCCTCCCAGAATCCAGATCCCTGCTCCTTCCTCTGATTGATTCCTTTTCAATTCTTAAGCATTCTCTCACCAGTAGATTTTTCCTGTCCTTCAAAAGCCCATACTTCCATCAAGAATCCAAATAGCCTATTTGCTTATTTTTGCTCTGATTCCCTCCACTTCCTGACTAAAAGGTATTGGTTCTAAGAACCATTAGGTTCTTAGGCTAGGTTACAAAGGTCAAGGGTGCACTCCAACTCCTCTTTCTTTTACCTCCCCCGGTTGTACCACCACGGAAGGAGGTTTCTTCCTTACCTGGGGGAGCTGGGAGGGTGGCCTCAGGCTGGTTTCTTGAGCCTTTGCACCTGCCTTACTCTCCGTCCTGAAGTAGGCTGAGGGAAGAGCAGCAAGAATTTGGGGTTTCTCTCTAGACACGTCACTCTTCCCTTAGAGCAGATACTCCCTAAACTGCATCCGTCCGTTTCAGCAGCAATAGAAAGGAGGAGGGAGCCTGGCAGCAAGCAGGGGGAGGAGAAGAGAATGAATTACATTAGGTCAGGGAGGGGAGAGGAGATAGGGAAGGTCTTTCCTCCCTCTTTTCTCCTCATCCCCTCGGTCAGCGGGCCCCTCCTTTGTCTCTTCTCTTTTCCTCTCCCCCTCTTCCTATGAAAAATCCCTTATTTTTTTTTTTACCTCATATTAAGGTCTTCCATGAGTCTTCCTCCTCTCATTGTTTTCCGATTCCAATTCTATCCCCCATTACTTATTTTGTCACGCTATCATTTACTCTTCCTCTTCCCACAGTCATTCAATTCAATTAAACAAACATTAATCCCCACTTTTCTCAATCCCAGTTTCTTAGTTCCCTCCCCTACTCCTTTCTCTCTTTGGCATCTTTTTTCTTTTTTAATCATGCTATAATTTCTTTCCTTCCAAGTGAAGGTTCTCACCACATTCCACTTTTACCCTTCTTTTCTCCTTCTCTCTCTTCCACTCTAACTTCTTCACACTTAGCTTCCTTACTCCAAATCTGCTCCTCTTCCACCTTTCTTCTCTATCATCATTCTATACCTGTTCAAGATTTTCTCCATTTGGCTGATTACCCCCCCAAACACAAACACACACATACATTCTCCCGAACTACAATTCCATTCCCATATCTTGTTTCATCTTTACCTCATGATCCTTCTCCTTTACCTGTCCCTCCTCCCACTTTTGACTCTCATTTCTTTCCAAAGCTGTATTCCCACTTTGCTGTCCTTTGCACCTCCCCTCCTACAAACCTTTACATTATGTACTTTTCCTCTTCAGAAGACAGCTGGTACATATGCATTAAGTCCTTGGACAAAAGCCGGGATACCTAGCACCTGAGAAAAAACTTGAGACTAAGAATGGAAGGGGAGATTGACTAGATCGTGAATGTTTAGTGATGGAGCCAGAAATTTAGGGGCAGCACGAATTATGAAAAGGGAATGGACGGCTATGAGCCTGGGGAACAGGAAAATGATAGTTAGCAGCTACATATATACTGAAAGATTTGCATATGATTTGTAGATATTGACTCATATCATTCTTATAACCCTGAGATGTAGATGCTACTACCCCCCATTTTATAGGTGGGGAAACTGAGTCACAGAGGTGTTAAATGACTTGCCATGGGTCACATAGCTAGTAAGTGTCTAAGGCAGAATTTGAAGTCAGGTCTTCTGACTCCAAGTCCTGACAGAAATTGTGGGGAAGAGAGTGGCAATCAGGGACCATGGAGTAGAACACCCAGCTCTTAGGAAGGCTGTTATGTAAGAAGACTACACAACCAGAGGTCAGAATCTTTTTCTCCAGACATTGTGATGTTTCTCAGGTACCATTTTCCCAGTTGCTCAAGGCTAGTTCTAGGTGATGCTCTGAGGTTTCCACAGCCCTAAGGGGAATAAAGGGAACGAATAGGGATCTATTCTCAATACAGGTTGGGGTGGGTTAGGAAACAAGATTTTGTGGTAATGCTGTTTTTGCCAACCTGAATAAATATCACATAGAACTTAAACATATGTTTGTCAGTTTGTGCATAGCATACATCTCAATTCATGTGTAACTCATATATTTGTGTTACTGGTACACGTGTAGCTGGATGTAGGAGTCTAACCACATTGTGGTCAAATTCATCCATACAAATGTGTCCAGGATACCATACATGGGCACCTCTATGTACAAGGCTGTAGTCTTGTACCCAGTTTCCCATGTACAAGGACATATGCATGTGCCAGTCCTCTCATGGGTATTCTCGTGTGTGTGCCTTGGTGTCTGGGTGTGGATGTGTACAGATCATTTTTTCCTGGCTATGATAGGAAGAACGAAGTCAGCCTCTTGGCCAGCTCCAGCTTCTCTCATGCCTGGCTCTAGTTATCAGAGCCAGGGGGCAAGGTGACAGCACTTCCTTTCAACCTTTCCATCCCCATATATTCTTAGCAAAAAATAAAACTCAAGAAGGCAATCAGGAAGATGGATTAAGGACTGGAAGCAATATAGGGTAAAGATCAGGCTAGGAATATCATATTCTTGATTGACAGAAGCAGGAATTGGGAGAGATGGTGATAGGAAGCTGTCAAGGTAAGAACTGAAAATACCAGAAGAAAACAGTGCCTGACATAGATGGAGGGAAGATACCAGAGAGTAGGAAGGGATTTAGGGAGGACATCATAAATTTCTGGGAGAGAGTATCTGGGAAAAGAAAGGGATTTTGCTGGGGAAGAGAAATTAATGATGGAGAGCTAGGAAAAGAATGAACAGAATTTCTAATGGAGAATAGGCTTTGAGGTAGGGGGGAATGACAGGCTGGAACAGCAGAGGCAGTGCCTCTGAGATTGAATGTCTAAATACTTTCAGAGTAGAATGTCACTTCTGGGATCTAGAATCTGGTTAATGGAGTTTCCTAGGTAGTTGCTAGAATAACTGGAAGCTGGAGGTGTAATTGAGAAATTTCATTTTTGTAAAGGACCTCAAGAATTCTATAATATAGGAACCTCAATGTTACCCAGCTTCTGCTTGTAAAGAGAGCCCACTATTTCCTGATTAAGTCCATTCCACTTTGGGACAGCTGTGATTGTTAAAGTTTTTCTTTACAAGTTCAAATCTTTTCTGGGTTTTATGTCTTTGTGGGTCTTGGTCCAGGGCTCTCCAGGTTTGGAATGCCATTATTGTTCATTTGTTCCTTCTCTTAGGTTTCTGCTTTGATCACAAAGGGAAAGGAGAGTCAGAATGATTAATATAGAAATTCAGAAGACAGATGCAAAGATAATAAAAGGGAAGAGATGTTAGAGGAAAAAAAGAGTATAGGGATCAAGAGGTAAAGGAAAGAAAAGAGAGGAGTAGGTGCATATAGAGAAAGAAGAGGGAAAAGGCCCAAAGGGGAAAAATAAAGAGAAAAAGTCCTCCAAAAGAAAGTAGAATTGGTGTGAGATTTCCTATAGGGTGACCACTGAGAGAAAAAAAGGGACCAAATTTTTTTTCTTTTTTTTTTTGCTGAGGCAAGTGATTTGAGGGTCACACAGCTAGGTAGTGTTAAGTGTCTAAGGTCAGAGTTTGAACTCAGGTCTTCCTGACTTCAAGGCTGGTGCTCTATCCACTGTGCCACCTAGCTGCCCCAGGACCAAAATTTCACCAAAAAGTGAAAGATTTGACTAAACTGAGCCTTATTATAGCAACGAGAAATAAGACAATTAGCTTAAATGAAATTGGTTTCTTTTTAGCCTAAGTGGGGTCTATCTAGGGACAGGAAATCTGACTCTTATTTTACTCTTTAAAGAAGGAGTAAGATAAATTAAAGGAATTTTCTCAGTAAAGAGAAAAAGGTAAATATCTCAGCAAAAGAAATTAAAGGAACTGCAAAGAGTTGAGAGAAAATAGATTAAGGGGAGAAAGGGTAGAGTTAAAAGGCTAGAAAAAAAGAAAGTGACAGAAGGAATTTTGGACCCTTAGGATTGATTCCCTAAATCTAGGGAAATGAGTATGGAGGAGAATCTCAATTTTGTGACAAATGAAAGTCACACAATTGTTTTCTTCTTTGCTGTGAGGAGGATGGGCGCTCATATTTACCAGAGGACCCCGGTCGCTGTGGCAACCACACATCTGGGCCCTGGAATCCAGATGTGGTGTATCCAGAAGCCATAGCAGAGCGATGAGGCAAACATTGGGCGTCTTAGTACTGGCCCCCACAGCTGGGAAGGGGACAGGGGATTGGAGTGGGGAGGGGTGAATTGGGAGATCGAGAAAGAACAGAAGTGAAAGGAAAGAACCAGAAAAGAATAAGGGAAAAAGCACAAAGAAATGGACAGGGTGAAACAGGATTTACTGAGAGAAAAAAGTAATTTAGGGGGAGAAAAGAAGAGAGGCAGAGAAAGGAAAATCTCTAGGAAGAACAGAGGAAACAGGTAAGAAAAGGAATGAAGGAGAATAGCAAATTCAAAGTGAGGAAAATACAGGATGAGAGGGGAAAAATCAAAATATCAAGAAAAAGCAGGGAAAAGATATGAATTTATCAAGTGATGATGGACTAAAAGGAAAAAGGCAGGAGGGCTGGAAGAAGATAACTGCCACAGCAACAATCAATGTGGAGTGAGGAACTAAACAAGGGAGAGGACAGGACAGGATGAGGGAAAGGTGGTGAGGGTGTGTGCATTACTGCTTCCCCCAGCCTGAGAGAAGAGAGTTGGTAGGGTCCCGCCTCCAAAAATGATAGAAATAGGAGAAAAACTGTGTTTGTAGTGGGTTAACGTTTGTCCGCCTCCAAACTGCCCCTCTACTCCTCCATAGCTTTTGTCTCCAAAAAGACCACCTAACCCTGACCACTCTTTTCCAGGGCTATCACCAATTTGTCATCAACTAGTATAAGGTACTAATGACTGGGTGAGGCAACAGGAAGAAAGGAAATGTATTTAGGGAAAGGAAGAATGTAGGGCCTAAAGAAGGAGAAGCAGCAAAAGGTGATGAGGAAGAAATGGAAAGGGGAAAAAAGAATATGAGGGACAAAGTGTTTGGAAGGAAAAGGGCAAGGGGACAATGGGAAAGGGGATGAAAAGCCAGAGAGGCCTTTCTGAGGAAAAAAAGGTCTAGTTCCTTCCTGGGAGCCTCTGTTCCAGGTTGTCATGGTTACTCAATCTGTTTTCACCCCAAACATGTATTTTTTTGTTGGGGGAGATGAGATAGAGGCAGAATTTGGTTGGACACATGAGGTCCTGTCCCTCCCCTGTAGACTTGGGCTCCAGTCCCGGGGTGGCTCATGTCCAGTCTTACAGGCTTCCAGCCCAGCCCAGCCCAGCCTACAGGCTCTTTCTGACCTAGGATAATTCAGCATGGTCATGTCCCTAGAGGTGGTTCATAGGAACAACTGAATAAAATTTGGCCCTCTCCCATCAAACTTCTCTTTTTTCACCCTCAAATCCCCCCCTTTCCCAGCCAGGGCTGACAATGTATTTTTACCACTCCAATTATTTCCCCCTCTCTACTCCTGGGGCTCCAACTCTCAAGTGCAAATCTACCCCACCCTACTCCGAATCTCACACACTACCCCCTAGTAGCCACTCCTTCCCAAGCACAGATCCCTCTGGCCTCTCTTAATTGTTTGTCTAGGCACAAAGGTTTGAGTGACTGTGGGAGGCAGGACCTATCCTAGTGTAGGGACCCAATGACTAGTCAAGTCACAAGGGGTGGAGATATTCCAATTCCATCCTGTTTACACAAACAGTCTAGGATTGTGCATCCATCAGTTTGTCAGTTCTGAGGACACTTTCTTTTCCTTTCCCCACACCCTGTATTAGAGCTAGACATAGCTCATGGCAGGGGGGTGGAATGAGGATGACAGAAGGAGGTAGGTGATGACATTAGGTTTGAGATGATACACCCACCCCACCCCATATCCAGCTGTCTTTCTGTTTTTCTCTCTTCTTATGAATACACCCCTTGGAGTACTGAATACACTTTTCCCCTAAAGCCCAAATGAAAATCCAAGAAGGAAAGCACTATTCCTTCACTCCCTCTCAGTTGTTTATTTAATAATAAAAAAGAACACACAAACATCAATTACCTCTCAATCATCCCCTTTCCCCCTTTTTCCCCAATAATCTCCCCACAAAATGTAAAAATTTTAGTCCCACCTGGGGACTAACTCCCATCCCCAACACTGGAGAAATAGCAGAATAAAAGGTATGTGCAGGAGCCCACCAAAAAAAACAAAAAAAAACAAAACAAAAATGGAGCTTTTGTACAGAAAAGGGAACTAGATAGAAGGTACAGTTCCACCCCCAAATAAGTGCCTTATAAATGCCAAACCCTGCATTAGAGATTCTCATTCTCTAATCTCTCATTTTCAGCTTTCAGTCAATCCAAGTCAGAGCTGTTTAGGGATGACCAAGATAGAAGGGCTGATGAGGAGTTTGCCTAGAAGAGCTGGGTGTAGAAGGCAAAGGATTGCCTGAAGCATTGCCTGAAGGAGGAGGGGGCTGCTTTCGAAGGGAGGGGGGCACTGTGGAACTCTTGATGTGGATGACCCTGGTGTCCATGACCTCACATTCGATCTGCATCATCACCTCATAGTCCCCTGTATTTCCCCGGCCTGACAGGGTCTCTGTGGGAGGAGGGAGGGAGAGGATTAGATCAGAATGTGAATAATGGAGAGAAAAGACAAAAAACGAGAAATAGTTGACAACAAGATAAGCCTGTGTAAAGAAAGAAATGGAACAAAACAAGAGAAGGCACATGTATTGAGCCATGAAGATTAAAAAGAAAAGGAGAAAAAAAAAAAAAAGAGGGAGTGAGATGAGTAATGATGCTTCTGCTACAGTCAGACTCAGGCTCCTCCTTTCTCCCAGTTATTGTCCTGCTGCTCTGTTCTTTCCCCCAGATGCTCCTCATTTTTCCTTTAGAATTTCATGGTTGTCCAGTACTTATGATGCCCATTTCCCCCTCAAAACTGGCTGCTCCATAGGATTAATCCATTAAGCCCTCTGATTCTGAAGTCTATTGTCACCCTGTCCCTTTAAAGGAAAGAAGAATTACCATTGGGGGTCATAGCTGGCATCACCAAAGACATCTTTGGACGAGAAGTTTTGTTGTGGCTGATTGCTGGGAGCAATAGGTGATCCTAGAGAATCACAATCATTTATAGACATTTATTAAATATCTACTATGTGCTGAGAAAATGAGAAAGGAATAGTCAGGGATGGGGTATCATGTCTGTTGCCTCTTTTCTTTTGCCTCTGTTGCTTCCCTTCACTCCTTGCCCTTCTCCCCAGAGGCTGTCAGACCAGTGGAGTGAGTGCAGAAGACTGAACATGGTGATAATGCAGACAGTGTGAGACCATAAGTAGTTGCCTCACACTGAGAACTCTTATGCCCTGCTCCCTCTTCCACTTATGATACTGACTAGATCAAGGCTGAGAAGCTCACCCTTCGGAAGGAGACAACATAAAATGTGTCTTCCCGACGGTCAATGGCATCTAGGAATTCTGGCTGTGGATGCCTGGGGTGATGATACAGCTGCAGCTGGCTAACGGAGTCCCTGGTGAGAGTGGAGAAAGGACTGGGAATGACAGAAGGACATCCCAGCACAACATTCAAATTCCATCCAAGAGGAAAGGAGTAGGCACATAGCAGCCCCCAGTTACCTTTCAGGGGGACCAGAGGGTCGAGGAGGGACTGACCAGGCTGGAGGTGGTTTCTTCCATTGGTGAAATTTCTGCGAAAAAAGGAAATTAAGGATACAGGGATAGGGGAGAAACAGCAATAGTCCTAAGGTAGCCCCTGGAAGCTGTTACCATATAGTCCACACTCAAAAGTTTATCTCTCCAGTTCAAATTTCCTCACCATTCAAACCCTACTCCCATCATCTCTCCTGCTCCTTCTCTACCCCATAGGACCCCTAGGTTCTCCCCACCTGGTTTTCTAAACCACTACTGCTCAGCCCACTAAAATCTCTATCAATACATCCATTTCCTACCTGTTTTTCTCTAATTTTACGGAGCTGAGAACTCCTCTTTCTTCCACTTTGGTGTCGCTGGACCCAGCCACTAAGTTCATCTGCAAGCCTAGGAGGAGTGAGCCAGGGGACGAATCAGATACCCCTCCCTGGCCCTCTCTTGGAATAAGTGTCCCTGAGAGCTTATCCTACTCTAGCATGGTGCACACATGCAAAAGTCAAAGCTACAGGGTGCAGAAGTCTAGAAAAGAGGGTCAACTTTTGAAAAGGCCAATGAAGAATTTAAATCTGGGAATGATGGGGATGGGCATATGATCTCTCAATACAGGAGAGTCTATCATCAAATTATATCAGGCAGAAAAGAAAATGATGAGCACCCCCAAAGGGACCTTTAAATATACCAGGAAGGATTCCCCTTACCGGAGAGACTCAGTCCGGTTGAAGTGGCGACAGTCAGAAGAGAGGAAAAACTGGTCTAAGTCTCTCAGAAATAGCTCCTTGGCTCCCTTGGAAAAGGTTGTTAGATTCCTGGAGTAGAGCAAAGAAGACATACACAGCTACAGTCTGCCACAATCTCACTTTCAACAAAAGAGATGGGGGATAAGGGTAAGGAAAAGAGGCAGAAAGGGGAAAGACTAACATTCAAGAAGAGATGAGTAGCTTTGGGTAAGACAGCTTTCATCCCCACTAAGTAGAGGGTTTCAAACAATCAACAAATACTAAGCTTTGAGATAAGTGGGAATAGAAAGTAAAAAATGAAAGTCTTTACTTTCCAAGAGCTCACATTCATTTGGTAGTGACATGTATCTACAAAAGCATATATGAAATAAATACAGGCAAATTTTCAGGGGAGAAAGGAGGAGGGGATCAAGAAAAATAAAATGGTACTTGAAATGAATTGGGAGAAAAAGTAGACACTGAAGATATATACTGAAGATGGAGATGAGAGAGGAGTATATTCCAGGCATTCCAGTGAGGAGTGTCTTGTTCTCATCTTACTTGAAATATGGCTGGCCTGCAGCAGGTCTAGGCTGTGATTCTTTGTGGCCTAGTGGTATGCCTTGGGTGTCCTGCCCAGTAACTACCCCTTGCTCTGAGAACTCTAGGAGGTGCCTCTGGGGCCAAGATTCTTCCCTTCCCATCTGAGGTGAGGCTGGAGCTGGAGGTACTTCATTGATGCTAAGGAAGATGAGAAAGCCAAAATAATAATGATAATGATGATGATGATGATGAAGATAATGCATATTTATATAGCACCTGAAGATTTATCAAGTGCTTTCCTTATAGTAAACCTGTGGAGTTAGGAGCATAAATGTTATTATTCATATCTGAGATATAACAAAACTCAAGAGTCACAGAAGTTAAATGAATTGGTCACAATCACAAAACTAGGAAGTAACAAGTCAGATTAGAATCCAAGCCTGGGGTGGGGAGTATTTAGTTAGGGAAAAGATCCAATATCCCACTGACCTGTCAATCCCTCCTGTTCTATATCTATCCCAGGTTACGGCAGATTTGAGAGCCATGATGATCTATATCATTAAACTTGGAAGGGACAGAAGATGAGTACTATCTGGTGAGAATAGAGAGATGACTGGAATATAGAAGGACATCACAGCACAATATTCATATTTCATCCAAGAGGATGCAAAGGCCTTCCCTTAGTGGAAAGGGTAGATGCATGGCAACATGGAAAGAAAAACATTCTTGCACAGGCAAGAAGGAATCAACAGCTATGCCTGATACTCCTATTTATTTAATTAAATCCAACTGAATTTAATTAAGTTCAGCAAACACTCTTTAAGCACTTATTATATATATCAGGCACTATGTTACATGCTAAGGATGAAAAGGCAAAAAGGAAAGCAATCCCTGCCCTCAAAGAGCTTACAGTCTATAGTGAGGAGATCTGTCTACAGATACATCAATATAAGATATATACAAAGCAGTTTCAGAGATAAGAAGGAGCAAAGACTAGAAAGATATGGAGGTGGGAGATGAAACATGACATACTCAATCATCCTTTTGGTTAAAGGAAGGAAGGATAGAAAAGATAAAAGAAACAGTGGAATGCCAGTTATGAAGGGCTTTGAATGCTAAACTGAGTCTATGTGTTATTTTAGAAGTAAAAGGAGCCCCTGGGGCTTCCAAAGTATGTGAAAGATGAATGAAAGGATCAAAAGAAGCTTCTAACAGGGATAGGATGGGCTCTGCCCCAAGGCAAGGAAAATGGGAAGCCTCAATCCTTTCACCTTGTTCAAGTGTAGGGAACACAAAGTGAAGGGGAAATAGGACCTTACCTGACAGGCCCAAAGTTGAAGGCAATGAAGAGGAGGAAGACCATGACACAGATGACCTTCCTGTTCCCAGACCCAAACTTAAGTTCACTGTTCTAGAAGGGCAGAAGATAAAGAAGACAGAGTGAGTCACCCTGAGGGTCCTCTCTGTCATCAGACTCCCTTGGGTCTCAGAGCCCTCACCTCTGCCAGCAGCCCCTCAAGCCGTCGTCGGAGAGCTGCATTCTCACGGCGGAGCTGTTGGTTGTCTGAAAGGACCACCTGAAGTCGGGCCTCCAGCCCCTGCAGGTATTCCTTCTTCTTCCGCCGGGACTGACAGGCTGACTCACGGTTCTTGATCATCCGCTGCTGACGCTTCAGCACCTTTGCCTGAAAATGTGTGTGTGTGGGGCGGAGAGAGAAGAGAGAAGAAAGAGAGAGAGAGAGAGAGAGAGAAAAAGAGAGAGAGAGAGAGAGTGAATGTGTGTGTGTGTGTGTGTGTGTGTGTGTGTGTGTGTGTGTGTGTGTAAAAAAGTCAGGGATCTTCCCTTCTCAAGAGACCTTCAGTCCTTCTCCCAAGTCCAGAGAACAGACCCTTCCAGGACTTCTAACCAACTTACTTTTTGGCTTCCCTATCCTGGCAACCAGGAGGGGAGTCTCTCTTCCCTCTCCTGATCTATCTGGAAGAAGCTTTCTCATAATTTCACCTTGTTCTGGTGAAGTGGATGTAGTACTTGGGATGGGGTCAGGAAGACATCTTCCTGAATTCAAATCTCACCTCAGAAATTATTAGCTGTGTGGCCCTGGGAAAATCA
Source organism: Sarcophilus harrisii (assembly GCF_902635505.1). Lineage (NCBI taxonomy): Eukaryota > Metazoa > Chordata > Mammalia > Dasyuromorphia > Dasyuridae > Sarcophilus > Sarcophilus harrisii. Next base: position 284,865,791 of record NC_045429.1, on the reverse strand, counting down.
CTTGACCCTATTTGCCTCAGTTTGCTCATCTGTAAAATGAGCTGGAAAAGGAAATGTTAATCCTCTCCAGTTATCTTTCCCAAGAAAACCTCAAATCAGGTCACAAAGAGTTGGACATGACTGAAAACAACTGAATAACCCCCAGTAAGAAAAATTCTTACTGTTGCTCCAGTTTTTCTTTCTTCAGTTAGTAAAGGGAATTTAATTTCCCTTATGAATCCCTCCCTCAAGGTAAAAAGTTCAACCCTGCTATATAGTGGAAGGTCTTTCTTTTCAGTCCATCTCTCTACTTCCTCAGAACTACTACTGAGTACAAGCCCTCTACTCCCTGACAGCCTTGCCTTCCCTGTCTCTGCATCCTTAAGCCAGGACTCCATCCTTTCGGGCCCTATTCTCCCATTCCCCTCCTGTTATCTTTTATCTCTTCCCTATTCTGTGTCTCATCTCCAACTTTTTCAACTTTTTTTTCTTATGACAGGTTCCTCCCTAATCTGTCACCCTCATTTTCCCCTAAAACTTACATCCACTTCTGGAAGACATGGAGTCCCAAGCACAGGAGCTGGAACAATGCTCTTCCTCTCCAATCTGGGAGTGGAGGAGGCTGACCCCTCCCCCACAGGTGGTTGTACTTGAACAGGTCCCTGGAAAAGGACTACAGAAGATCCAGATGAGACTGGAGAGAGAGAAAAAGAAATAAAGAGTATAGTGAGGTAGGCAGCCTGTATATTTTGGGCATTTCTAGTTCAGAGTTTCAAGAAGTGGTAATCTTCCTGGATCCAGTCCTACGTCCCTTCTTCCATACCTGGTGGAGGTTGGCCTAGTGGCTGCAATAGAACTGTAGTATTGGGAGGTGAATTTCGGAGGCACAATGGGACATTTGTCACCATAACAGGCTTTGGTGGCAATGGTGGCTTATGGTGGGGTAGGGCCTTTCCTGGGGAAGGGACAGAGAACAGAGTTATCTGGAGGGCAGGTGTGTTACAGTGGGGAAATTCAGGAGGTAGGATGGACATTACCTGAGGGACCATCAGGGTTAGGACCCACATTAATCTGGACTGATCCAAATGGGGAAGTTAGGACATCCCCTAGAAGGCAGAGTTGAGGGGCTGGTGATTCTTTTTTTAATCCTAGTGCCTCCTCTTCTACAAAGGGCTGCAGAGAATGCAGAATACAGATAAATAGGGAGGGGAAAAAAGTAGAGGAGAGAGGAGAAAGGAATGGTTAGGAAGTATTCTGGTTGGAGAAAACTTTCTTATACTTGGGGGGAGGGCGACAATAGTAAAATGGTTGGGAAGAAAGTAAGAAGTGAGGCTTACCTTACTGGGGAATTCTTCAGAGAGCAATGAGGCCTCTGAGCTAGGAGAGGAAGAAGATGAGATGGACTCTGTCTTGGTCTGTATATCTGCAAAGTGGGAGAAGAAAGATTTGGGAGAAGGGGTGGTGTGATTGGACCTATATTGTAGGAAAATTACTTTGGTGGTTGTGTAGAGAATAGATTGGAGTAGACTGAGATTGCAAGTATTTCAATACTCAATGAGTGAAATGAAGAGAGTCTTTACCAGAGAAATGGTCATATGAATAGAGAGAAGTAAAAATACTGTGAGATGCATATAAGATACTGTGAGAAAAGAAAAGACTGACTGGATATATAGAGTGAGAGACAATTACACCTTCAAAATATCATATAACCATATATTTCTATTCCCATTACTTTAACTCTTAATTGAAATCCTCATCATCTTTAATCCTGAATATAATAACCTAACTGGTCTTTCTGCCTTTAGCCTCTTCATCTTCCCCATCTTCCCCAAACTCTTAAAATAAAATCGGCTCAATTCTTCACCATTACTACAACAACCTTCCTCAAACATTGCTTTCTTCTTTGATCAAAATCTTTCTACTGATTGCCATTACCTAAAGGATAAAGTAATAACAATAACAGCTTGGATTTACACAGTACTTTACGGTGATACAATTTTTTCACTATATTAGCTCTCATCATGCCAATCTGGGCCCTTCACAATTCAGTTCAAATCTATAAATATTTTAAAGTCACAACCTACTGAACTCAATTTTATATTCTGTTAGTTATCAGTTCAAAGCCTATATTCCAAACCAGGCTAATGCCTCATTGTTTCAAGAACTCTGTCCATTCAAACTTCTGCTCCTTTAATAATACTGCATTCTCCAACTAGAACATCCTATTCTTTCTTCCCTACTTGTGCCAAATTTTCCTTTATTTTCCAGGATCCAGGCTAAATTTTATCTCCTCCATTGACATTTTTCCTTGCAAATACACTTGCAATAAGGGGGTTTCCTTCTTAACTCTTATAACCCTCCTAATTATGGCACTTAATAATAGATCCTATGTAGTATTATTACTTCAGTGTATATTTTTCCTTGACTAATCCAATCATGCTGCAACTACTTAGGCCATCACTTAATTTGCTTCCCATTAACCTCTAAGACTGGTTTTTGTGCAGATATCAGTGTTATACCATGCCACACTCCGCATCATGTTTCAGATCCCCTTTTAGTTTCATCTTCCTCCATCAGAATATAAGCTCCTTGAAGGGAGCAACTGTCTTGTTTGCTGGTCCTTATATCTCCCAAATCTAGCAGATAAAAACTGGCAAGTACTTAATAAATGTTCTATTTTGTCCTTTCCTTAAACACTGTAAATTCTTTGAGGACAGGGAGGGGTTATCGCATACTTTCCATAGCACAAGGCACATATTAAGCCCTCCATTAATATTTTTTGAATAATCAACCATGAAGGAGAGAATACAACTCACTTAAGAACACTTGCAAAATGGTATACAAATGGAATCTGTAAAAGCTAAAGGAATGCAAAATCAGATGTGATTCATTACCTGACTGAATACTTGGAATATGTTTTAGGGAAGGGAGAACAGGGACACCTCTATCTCTCTGCTCATTTTCCCAAACATAGCCCTAGACTATGATCTCTTTCCCAGTTATCCTCTTATTTCTTCCTTGCCATTATACAATGAGAGTTAAAGAGGGGGAAGAAAAACCAATGACTACCTGAGGGGTCATCTGGGGTGAAGCCCACACTAATCTGGACAGCTCCAAATGAAGGTTTCAGAACTTTCCCCAAAAGGCAGTGTGGAGAGCTAGGAGATTCTATCTTCACACCAAGTACCTCTTCCCCCACAGAAACCTACAGGAAGTGGACGGAAAGAAAGAATAAATCAGATAATAGAAGAGGTGGGGAAGAAGGTTCTACTCCTAAGGATGAATAGCTCACAAATAATGTGTGAATGAAATTAAGAAGACTGTTTTCCATCTAGAGTAGAAGGAAAATGAAATTCTCACCTGGCTAAGGGGCTCCTTGAAGAGAAGTGATGACTCAAAGCTGAGAGAAGGGGAAGAAGGTTCTGACTTCACCTGTAGGTCTGCAAGTGAGGGGTGTGTGGGAGGGTGATGAATAAGAAAGAAATATCTAAAAGGAGATTGGGAAAGTGGAGGGGAGGTGGAGTCTTTAGAGGAATGACCTTGGAAGCCTCAGGGTAAGGGGTGCACAGAGATATCTGGAAAAATGGAGGAAAATATAATTTCTGGTTACTCCCAAAAAGACATGTTTGGGAAGCAACGGAATGTGGAAGAGCAGCTGGAAAGCAGATTTCTGAATGTGGGAGATAATTAAACAGGGAATACGAGGAAGATGGGGTACAAATTATCCTTCACCTGGGAAGATGGGCAGTGGGTCCCATGGGGGTTCAGGGGAGGTGATGTTCACATTCATGTCCACGGAGCCGCTATCGAACTGTGCGGGATGAGAGGAAAAGGCATGAGAAAGGACTGTCCATCCAGCAGGATGAGTTCTGCTCCCAGAGGTGTTAGGAGCGGCTGGGGGGGGGGGGGGGGGGGGGGGGGGGGGGGGGGGGGGGGGGGGGGGGGGGGGGGGGGGGACAGAATAGGTGCAGCCTCGGGCTAATTATTTCCTCTCCCCCGGCCTCAGCTTCTGGAGCAGACCCCTACGGTGCCCGCAGTCCCGGCATCTGGGGTTCTTAAAATTACCGGGACATCCTGCTCCAGACATCTGAAGAGCTGGACTTGATCCTCGGTCACTTCATCAAGGCAGTTATAGAGAGTGCGGTCTGTAAGGGCGATGGGACAAACACCAGTCTGAGCGATAGCCTCCCCATCGTTTCCCCCCCTCCCCATCATGGTAGAGTCCAGAGGACCCATACAAGTGGTATAGCTCAATCTCCCTAGCCCTGGAACCTTCCCCGCGGGAGGGGGAGGGAAGGGAGAGGGGGAGGGGGGAGAGGGAGGGGGGAAGGGGGAGGGGTTCCTCCACATTCACGTGAAAAAACGCGCGGCGGGAAGTGCCAGGGCCCCCCCACCCCACAAGGAGGACAACATGTAGGGGGAAAGTAACCACCCCGTTTCCGCCCCTAAATAGTTCGGCCCAGAAACCACGCCCCACCCAGCTTCCCGTAGATGGTAGATTCCTTAATGGCATTCCCCCTAGTAGCCCTTTGTCCCCTCCTCGAAACCCCTTATGGGAAGGGCGCGCTGCCGCCTCCTCCGCCCCCCAAGCCCCTTCCCCGCGGACCCCAGTCCTCGGCGCTGAGCAGGTTGTCGGCGAAGAAACGCGTCGGATCGGCGATTTCGCTGAGCAGCAGCAGTTCTGCCGCCATTTTCCCCCGCCCCCCCCAACCCGGAGCCGGCTCGAAGCCCCACCCTCTTTCACCACCATAGACCAATCACAACGCACTTATGACCCTTTCTTCCCCGGAAGTCAATTTGACTAATAAAATGTTTCGTGGAGCCAATCGGAGCGAGGCTCTGTGTCTCGGGGGTAACTATACAGGGAAAAAAAAAAAAAAAGCTAGCCAGGGAAGCCCAAGTGGCGCATCGTGCGTGAGTAGCATCCTTCGAGAGTAAGAACCTCATTGGAGCAGATGTTTTGAGTTGCACAGCTAGGTCATCTTGGGAATTGTAGTGATCTTCTCCCCAACTCCTTTAGCCTTAGAGAAGGTGGGGGAAGCCGCAAGGAATTTGGGGTTTGGGGTTCCAATCTCGCCTGGATTTTGTGAAAGTTGTAGTTTTCGGGAGTTTGAGGTCGTTTTTGGTTATTTTTTATCTCTTGGTTCCTCTCACGGATAATGTGTAAAAAATTTTCTTTCTTATTTCCCCCTCCTCTTCCTCTTCCTCCTTTTTTTCGAAATTCATTGTTGGAAGGAACTTCAAAGCGCAGAAAATTCTTATCTGAATTGGAATCGAATAAGAATCTGCAAGTTTGGCTAAAGGAATATGGCCAGGCGGAGGGCGGGGGTGGGGGGAGAAGCGGGGCGGAAGAGAGGGTGCTGGTTCTCTTCAAATGTCAATTAAAATTCCACCTTCTGCAAAAAGTTTTCTTTGTGCTCATTAACGCTGGTCTGAGGTATCTCTAATTAACCTCGCTTGTAAATTACTGTCTCTGCACTAGAATGTAAGCTTGAGCACAGAGAATATTTTTGCCTTTGTATCTCTACTTATTGAAATGCCTTACACAAGTTAAATGCTTGTTGACGGCCCTGAGTTTGGTTGGATGTAGTCTCTGAGGGGCCCTCTGATTCTGAATCTTAATTCTATGGTCATTCCCAAAACAGCCTGGGCTACAGCTCTGATTTTGAAAATGTTTGCTTATGTTGAACTAAAATCTACTTACTTCTCAACAATTTTCACCTATTGCCCCGTAATTCTGCACCCTGAAATCAATAGTTGTTCCTCTTGATTGCTCTTCAGATACTTGAAGAGAACTATGACATCCCCCTCGGTGTTCTTTTCCTCACATTGATTCTTCTGTATGTACTACTCAGCCCACCTCTACTGGCCTTGGGCTTCCCTCTCTCCCCCCTCTCCCCCCTTCTGGCTTTAGGCTTGCTATCACTCCAGGGTGATTCTTCCTAAATTTCTAGCCATTATCCAATTATATAAATACTTAGTGGAGGCCCATTTTTGTGCAAGGACAAGTTTATAGTCAAAATGAGCCTTATACAAAGGGAAATGAGATGCAGTTGAGAGTAAAGACTAGAGCTTAAAACTTATAAGCAAATCAAGACCTTAAAAAAACTAGAAGATAACATCAAGTAATTAAGTATTATTGTTGTGTTTGTCATTGTTTTGTCCTTCAGGAAGGTGATGCCTTAACATGCAAGTGAATTGGATTTAAGTGAGGGAGGGATGTGCAAGGTCACCTGCCTCACTTTCTGCTCCAGAGCCATCTGGGTCCAATGGCTAGATAAGAATCAGGACAACTTGAGATGGTTCTGGATGCAATGGTGGAAGACCTTGGCCTTTTTAAGGTAAGGCCTTCAATAGGTCTCATTTTGAAGCGGCCCGCATTCAATGATTAAGACCCTAGCAGCAACTGTCACAAAGAATCTCCTCTTTTGCTTCTCAAAAAAAAAATCTAAAAATCTGGAAGGGGAAGACCCTCAGGGTTTCTGAAGCAGAAATGATTGCTATTTAGATTTATTCTGAGTCAATCAAGATTCAAACTCTCTCTATATGTGTGTGTGTGTGTGTGTGTGTGTGTGTGTGTGTATGTATGTGTATATATATGTAAGCAAAAAAAAGGTAGACTAGTCATGTGGTCAGGGCTGAAATACCTCAGTTTCCCTGAATTATAAAATCTCAGTTTCCCCAAGTTAGTATGCTATGTCCACGCTCCCTTCCCCCCTTTCCTAGCCATTAGGACTGAAAGAATTAGGGCTTTGGCAATCTGGCCACTCTGGCATTCCAAAGAGTCATAAAACTCCAGATGGTTTATCTCAAATACCTAGGTGGCATCCCCTACCTTTCCTGAACCACATTTCCTGTCTCCTGCTTGACCACCTTCTTATTCCCAACTTATCAGAGTTTACCGTCTTTTCTGAAATTATGACTTACTAAATGTTTCTCCCCACCTTGTCTTTGTTTCCCTGATAGTTGGAGCTCTATAAAATTTTCTGGAATTAATTGCTGGAGTCTGGATGCTCTGAGACAAGAGTCCAATTCAGCTGGCTGGCTATGGCTAGTATGACTTTGCTAATCCAAATTCTCCACTATTAAAATATTTAAAAATTAAATTAAATTAACATTTAAAAATTGAAAATTAAAAAATAAAAAAAAATTAAAATTACTTTCTTCAGCATTGCAGGGCAAGAGTTATAATATAGACTGACAATTTGAATAATACTTCACTGGCATTTTCTCCATGTTAAGAGAAATCAAAGAAGGTTCCATCACATTTTGTGGACCTCTTGTGGTAAACAAGGGCAGACATGGAAAAAAAGTGGCTCAAGATGAGCAGGGATGAATGGTTGTGATCAGCATCATTGGGGAGGAAATACCAAATCAATGAGATTACAGATTCTCTTGAATATATATAAGGTTCTTTGGATACACTGACAACAAAACAAAAAAAATATGACAATTTCTGGAAACTACTGCATGTTCACAGATAAAGAGCTAAAAGATAATTTGAGAAGGGAGAGAGAATTAACAACTAAAGAGAATTTTTAAAAAGGCTTTATGTCAGACATGGCACCTAAGACTGATCCTTATATCAGGTTAGTTATTCTAAGAGGTAAAGAGGGAACACATTCCAATTTTAAGAATCAGGTATCCTGTGTGAAGAGACAGAGGCATGAAAAGACATGTTAAGTTCAAAAACTAGTTAATAGGCCAGTTTTGCTGGAATGTAGAGTTCAAGGAGAATAATAAAAATATAAAGTCCAGCAATGTTAGTGAAGGCAGATTTTCAAAGGATTTAAACATCAAAGCTAAAGAGTTTGTTCTTTCTCCTAGGGACTGCCAAGGGAACAACTGCAGATATTTTAAGCAAGGCTGTGTGGTTAGATCTGTGTTGATCAAAAATAGGGAGCCTGAGAAACAGCGAAATAACCACTGTAAAAAGTATGATGAACAATTAAGAGAAAATACAGGATTGTAGTAGAACAGTGAGGTTTCAGGTGAGATCAGAGTAGGTAATATAAATTTGCAGTGGGTTCAGTGTCTGTATTTAACATTGACTAGAAGACAAGAGAGGTAATGAAATGAACTCTGGCCATGGAGTAGCAAATCAGAAGTGGCTATGATTCAAGTAGAAAATAGTATTATATTATTGAACTGGCCAATCATAGGCTCAAGATTGTGAAGAGAGAAAAATCAAACCAGAACACAGAATAAAGGGAAGGAATGGAAGCTGAAGGGGGAAATAGTATTTCTCCAGGCCAGCAAATCAGAAGATGGAATATGACATTAAATCCAACAAGCTTTTTCTCTTCTAAATTCATGTGACTCCAAAGCCTTTTCTCTATTAGCACAGACCACAAATTACATCAGTCTCTTTTTTTCTGTTTTAAGTTCTGATTTTTAATTATCCAAACATCTTTCGAAGCCCCCGAGCCAGCCCTTCATCCTGTTCTCTCCCCCTAATCACCACCCTCCCCAATTCCTCTCTGGCAGCCCGGTTTCCTGGTTCTACCTCCAGCACCCTCCGTAGATCATCAGCAGCTCCATCCAGTTCCCCAAAGGCAGCCCGGGCTACCCCCCTTCTGTATAGTGCCTTCACATGTCGTGGGTCTCGTTCTAGTACTCGGTCACAGCTCTGAGCTGCCAAGGTAGGCTGTCCTAGTTGCAGCTGACAGGCAGCTAGATTGGCATGGAGGATGGTTCTGTCTGCAGGGCCAGGTGGGGGAAGAGTCATCAACAGCCGCAGAGCTCGGCTATAGCACCTAGCAGCTGCCTCAGGGTTCCCAGCTCTGAATAATTCTGTGCCCCTAGCTCGCTCTTCTGAAGCTAACTCTTCTTTCTCCCTAACTGTCAACTCCCAAGAGTCCTTGCCCATGGTGAAAGAGGCCAGGGTGATCAGGGCAGGGGGTTCAGCTCCACCAGGGAGCAAGAGCTCTGCCTGCTCACCTGAACACATGGTTTCCAGGCATTTCTCCAATACCTCCCCCCAGAGACTGTCTCTCCAGGACCCTGATCCCACAGTTAGTTCTGTCCAGCCTTCGGGCAGACCTACTCCAGGGGGAAGCCCAGATACTAGAACCTGGCACTGGGATCCCCCCTTGGGTTTGTCCAAACCTTGGCCTTGGACCATGATCCTCTTGACAAAGCTCCCGTCAGGGCAATGCCAGAGAATAGGAGACTGGAGTGGCTCTGCAATCTCATTGCTGGATCGGCAGTGCAACAGAGGGTCTCCCCTCATCCCAGCAGGAGCTCTGTCAAGCCCCTGAGGATCCTCTGTTTGAGGAGTCAGTGGGTCCGAGTCTGCTGCAGCAGAGAGGGCTTCTGCAGGCAGGGCTCCAGGGTCCAGTCCCAAGGGCCTGTCTTCTCTGGAGCTGTCAAGCCCCGGAGGAACTTCCTGCTGTTGAAGAATGTCTTTCTCTCCTATCAGAGTGCTCGAGGCCAGCTTCAATGAGCCCTGGCTCTTCCTCTCCATCTTGGGTAGGGATTCCAGATTGAGAGATTGAGGAGTACTCTTTAGGGGCTCGGTCTCAGATCTGCACCTAAAAAGAAAATCAGAGTCATGAATGAATTCAGAATACGCTCTTATGCCTCCTTCTGCGTCATGGGCATCTTTTTTTTTTTTTTTTTCTCTCCAAATTCTCCTGCTTGTACTATCTCCTGGTCCTCTGAAATAACCAGGTTTACACTTGTTCAGCTTGCCTCCGACAGCTTGGAACTACAAGTCCCAGAATTCTCTACGATGACAGTAGCCCGTCCGCTAACGGCGTGCCGGAAAGTCCAAAAGTTGTAGGAAAAAATCAAAATGATCTAGCCTAGGAGAAAGCCGGGGATGCCGGGCGTCCCACGCAACAAGAATCTCTGCCAAGCGATTTCCATTAGGGTCTCACCTTTAGGAGGGATGTAGAGAACTGTTGATACCGCCAGTTTCCTTCCCTCCCCCCCCCCACCAGGTTGCTCACCTAAGTGGCCTCCTGGTAACCAATCCAGGATGGGCGAATCTTCCCGTGGTTACATCATGAGTACTTACGTCATTTCCTTCGCAACCGGGAGCAATTTAGACCTGCATTATCGATCACATTTCACCGGAAGCCTGGAGGGGGGAGGGGCCAATAATTCAATCTCGAGAGCTATTAGTTTTTAATATACCGCTGAATGAGGGAAGAAATGACTTCTTTCTTGAGATCATGGGCTCTGGGTCTCTCCTATCCTGTCCGGATCCTACCACCGGGGGGGCAGCCAGGGGGGTCTTACCGTTGCCGGTCTTCAGAGTACCGCTGGACGTGGCCAGCCATGTTCTTGAGAAGAGTCAGGAGCCAAAGGAGCGGGAAAGAGAGGGCAGCTTTATGGTCAGTCTGTCACTCGTTCAGGAACTCTCTCCCTGCCTCTCCTCCTGCCTCCTTTTTTATGCCCTGTAGCTCTCAGTGCCACGTATAAGCCCAAAGAACTATAGCCGAGTTAAAGCTGGGGAGGGTCTCCTCAGAACCCCCCGACTCCTCGTATTCATCATAGGTCAAAGTTCTCCTGCGTGACCGCAAACACTGAGGTCCTCAGCAACGGTCTCAGTTTAATGGAAAACAAGCCCCGAGTACATAGTACCATTCCTATTCAGTGCTGCTAGCCATCAACCCCATAAACTGACGCTGCACTAACCCAGCTTGGTATTTTCTCGTTTTCTCAGGCTAAGCCTTCCACAAGACCCCTAACAACTGTGTCTAGTTCTGGACCTTCTCCCTATGCACACAGCCCCATTTTTAAATCGAGTTGTCCAGCTCTAATCTCCAGTCATTATCACATCTATGGAATATCTTATTTCGCGTCTCCGCTGGACTCATTATTCTTTTCCCCAAACCCTCCTCCTTTCCAAACTTTCCTTTTACTGTCCAGTGCACCAATACTCACTCTAGTCCTAAAATCTAGGCGTCATCCTGAATTTTTTTTTTAATTTTCAAAAAACTTGCTGGTCTACGGATGCTTTGAGACAACTCCCATCTAAGCTGGCTGGCTAGTATGGCTATCGCCAGTCCAACTTCTCCACTATTGAAATATTAAAAATCTCTAATTTCTGTCTTGCCTCAGTCTCTCCAGAATTACAATAATTACTTTTTATTTTTAAAATACATGCAAAGATAGTTTTCAACATTCAACCTTGCAAAAACAAATTTTTTTCCTTCTCTTCCCCCATCCTTTCCCCTAGACAGCGGGTAATCCAATATAGATTAGACATGTATGATTCTTTTAAACATACTTCTATATTTAACATGCTGCACAAGAAAAGTCAGATCAAAAAAGAAAAAAAATGAGGAAAAAAAGCAGGCAAACCTACATGTTTCTCATGAGAACCTTAGCTTCACACATTAGATCAAAGTGGCAAGTATGACCATAGAATGATCTTGCCTATTTCTGTTCGTATCATACCTACGAGGTGCTTCTACAGATAAGATCAGTTATTGTTCCCCAAAAATACTGACATTAGAAGGTCTTCTCAAACCCATTCCCATCATTGTTGTGCATCCGGCTATTACTTTAGGGAGAAATATAATTTTTTTGTATAACAGCTGTCTGGTGACCTAGCTGCATTCTTTTTGTTTCTGTATCATCTGCTTGCTTTGCTATATAAATTTGTTCCCCGGTCACTCTGGACTGAATGATTTTTGAATGCAAGTTTGATTCTGTTGGCTAGTCTGAACTCTCCACAATTAAAAGATTGAAAACCAATCTCTGTCTTGCCTCAGTTTCTCTGGCATAGAAAAACAACAAAAACGGTGAAAATACTCTGCTATGATCCACATTCAGTCCCCACGGTCCTCCTTTCAGATGGAGATGGCTCTCTCCATCACAAGTCTATTGGAATTGGCCCGAATCATCTCATTGTTGAAAAGAAACAAGTCTGTTAGAGTTGATCATCACATAATCTTGTTGCTGTATGAAGGGTTTTCTTGGTTCTACTCACTTAGCATCAGCTGATGTAAGTTTCTCTAGGCCATCCTACTGATCATTTCTTATAGAACAAACATATTCCAATATATTCATATGCCATAACTTATTCAGCCAGAATAAAATATTATTTACAAAAATAAAGTCTACTTGTTCCCTTGCTCTTATCTGTACATTAGTCTCATTAAAACTGTACAAATGAGAGACTATTCTGATTCAAAACTTACTTCCTTCAGCAAATTTATCTTAATGATGTAGAGAATTTGAGTATGTGGTAGTAAATAGGGCAAAGATTACTAGCTTCCCAAACCTCATCTGACCCTTTTCTGAAGTTGACTGAAATAGCAACCAGAAATGTTATAGGAGTCTGGGGGAAAGGGAAAGAATTGAGTTTCACCACCCTAGCTTTATTCAGTTCCATTGCAGTACAGTTTCTAGGCTTATTTAAATGGGGTCTCTGGTGTGTAATATGAAAAGAGTTAAATGGAATTTGAGATCATATCTTTGATAAAAGTATAGACTAATAAGTTCCAAAGCTAGGAAAAAAAGAATTCAAGATATAAACTTCAAAATGCCTCAGGATTTCTCTTGCTAGTCAAGGTTCCTAGATGGCTCTTGTAGCCATGAATTTAAGGAATAAGGGAGTCTTCTCTAGTTGAAGAAATCATACTTTACCTGAAACAGCAAATTAGGGTTTGAGGGATTTTCTTTCACTTTAAACCTGCAGCTGATTAAAAGGGGATTTTTAATAGCTCTCATTGCCACTAACTGTGAAGACCATGTATTTTAAAATCAGCCAGAGTCAGGAATTCAGGTTAGGGGAAAATCATCAATCTTTATTCTCAGTGAAGAAAGATTGGAGGTGGAAGAGAATGGGCAATAGCAATGTCTGCAGCCGAGTCAAGAAGCTAGCTAGACCAGCAACTACATGACCAGCACCTAGGAGCATAGAACCCAGGCCAATCCCTCCCAGCCTCTCTTCCTGTCTCTCTGCCTCCACCCACCAAAATCAGCATTTCCTATACAACACATCAGGACTTGCACAGAGAGTGGGTGGGGGCCATTTTTTATCCAAGCATGTATATTAATAGAGTGTAGTCCAATTACTATTTAGCCTCACATGCTTGGGACCTGAGTGCATCAACTCAAGCCTCAGCCCATTACAACTAACCTCATCACCACCAGGAATTGGGGGGATACAAACCTCATCAACATGATTGTTGTCTATCTACTTGTATTCCTTCCTCCCAGAATGGTAGTCCAGTAACCTGGCGAGGATAGGATAGTGTGTGTGTGTGTGTGTGTGTGTGTGTGTGATGTGAACTGCCAAATCCTGTTCATATAGAATAATGTGAAATCAGAGTCTATTGTTCATTCATCCATCCTATTTCTAATCTAGTTTACATCTTTCAAGACATTTACAACAATCTTTGAGACAACCTTGATGAAACAGCTTTCCTAGACTATCTTATTCACCATAAGTTATAAACAGTTATAAACTCTATCATCCATAATTGCATGCAAAAATAAAAGAGTACAGCTTCTAGGGGAAATAGCAGTAAGGAGGTTTCTCTCCTCCTCCCCCCTTTCCCTTAGAGTGCTATTGTTCTAACAATCTGTAAATGATTGTAAAAGTCTTCTGGCCTAGGAACATAATAATATTTCTCCCCTACATATTAGTGATCCTGAGACTCTCTAACCTTTGAATGCTATTTGTTCTAACTATCTGTCAATGATTCTAAAGTCTTCTAGGCTTAGAATGGTCCTACAGACATTACTGACTGACAGATAATCTGTTGGTTAGTGATAACCAAATTCCTGAGACAATAGTGAATAGACCACCCCTCAAACCTACCTGAAAGCCATAAATTCAGTAAATAAGTAACATGAAGCTCTGATCTAACTCTGTCCTATAAATCTATCTTCTTTCTCTTGGTTCTTTGCTAAATTCTTTTGGAACTTAGCCCATTTCAATTGGCATTGACTTGGATATGAGTTCAAGCCTGAAAATTATTTTTGAGACACCTTGTGACACTAGTCTGCGATCCCAACCTTTTGGGGTCCCTTTAGAATCCTAACAAAAAGAAAGTTAGCTTTCCCATTATCTTGATTGGCATATCTTTAGACAGGTGGGGACCTGATTTGCCAGGTGCAGTTCTGCCTTTGCACCTGAGAAACCCCAAAGCCACATTTACCCTATAAAAGAGGTGCTAATGATGAAAGATCTTTTTTTTTAAGTTCTCTTCAGGACTAAGCCCATAATGAAGTATTCTCTCTCCCTCAGACTGCTTTTCCTTTAAAGGTGTCTTTCTCCTTACTCTAGTTAACTCTGGTTAGTCTAACCTGCCACTCAATGACTTTTTCCCATTTCATGGAGAACTTCCTTTTTCCTGGTTAATTGTCAGTAGTCATGGGGAACTTGTCTTTTTTCTTACTAACTATAAACACTCTCAACTCCGTTTCATATTTGCTTCTCCTAGTGTGCCTATTTTATCTTTTATTTTTGTCTGTAAACTCTTCTAAATAAACTTTCCTTTTGGCAAAGAGGAAGGCCATTGTGAATTTATCATATGTTTATTTTGAACTAGGTATTGCTCCTTGGACCTCATGGGATTAGGGGGGATTCTCATCAGCCTTGGTATACTCCTTCATTACTATCCTCTTTTGCTTTAATCCTGGAAGGTCAGGCCATAAACTCCCAACCCCCATTTAAGGAGAGACCTTAGCTCAGAAATCTCCTTTCTTACCTGGCTGTTCTACTTTGGATGTTTCTCACTGATTTCTCTACTATTCTCCTTCTTTGGGTACCTACTGCTCCCCTACCCTTACTTTTCAGCATTTGTGTTTTGGCTTCTCCCATTAGATTATAAGCTCCTTAAGGGCAGGTAATGTCTTTCTTTTTGTATTTTTAGACTTTAATAAATGTTTATGTCCTACATTTTACCAAGATGTTTAAGTGTTGGGTTTTTTGTTTGTTTGTTTGTTTTGAAATCCTTTTTCTTCTGGTTGACTTAATAAGAGCACATTGGCTTAATAAGCACATTAGTTGACATTTTTGAGCTATAGTTTGCTAGGGGATAGATAACTCACAAACTCCTCTTAACCTGAGGTAGCTTTTTAGAGGTCTGTTTATGAGGGAACCCCATCTCCATCCCAACTACAATAACAACTTATATTTATATAGTAAATGTAGGAGAAGTAAGAGATAGAAGATGAAGAGGTAGCCTTGGAGCCAGGAAAATCTGATCTCTAGTCCTACCTCTTCCATATACTGGTTGTGTGGCTTAAGTTAGTATTAAATACCCTCGGGGCAATTCTAAGAGAAATTGAGACAGAGAAAATGCACATCTTCTTTGATGATGCATCTGTGTATGGTTCTACCACTTAGAACTCCCTATGCCAATCATAAGGCTGAACAAAAATCAACCAACTTTCAAAACACCCCACAGGCTTTAATGGTGGCATAGGTATCATCATTTTACTGAGAGGAAACTGTTAGATGATTGTGGTCATATAGCAAGTAAGTAGAGGAGCTGAGATCTAGACTACAAAGTCCAGAATAAGTTGACTTTTACCACATTGTCTTTAAATCCTAACTATATCTGATCTCTGCCTTAGTCTGTGTCCCCTCACCCTTCATGACCCTGTGCTATTTTGTACTTAATCTATCACTTTGTAATTGTTCTTATTTTGTGTGCTTGAAGTTTCCTGAGGATAGAGATTATACCTATTTCAGTTGTGTTCCATACCCATCATCCTTCAGATGTTTAATTATGGCTCTGAACACTAGATGCTCAATAAATCTTTAAAAATTAAATTTGTCTTTACCCATTTTACTGTTTTAGTCCCTAGACCATTGAGGGTCCCATGACTGAAGGTTTCCTTTTCCTATGACTATTACTAAGGATTCGGGGGAAAGTCAAAGAAAAGAGACACAAAACTTACCTGAAAGAGCAAACAGAAAGGAAGAAGGAAGAAAGAATGAGGAAGTGGTGGACTAAAGAGGGAGAGGATACAGAATGAATACATGCTAACCTAGTGGAGGATAGAGTCTTAGGGGAAGGTTCATTTTTCCCTTTCCTCCAATTCTTTCTAACATTATGGGACACAAGAGGTAAAGAGCAAAATTAAGCCAAGGAATTTACAATGCATGTTTCCTACTAAGATTGGGATCTGAACCCTTCTTCTTTCTTCTATTTTATTTTCTTCCATTCCTTTTTGCTCCAAATTTTAGAGGACCCATTCTACTAATTGCTCCCCTCCAAAACTGAATGAAGGATCGCAAGATAAAAGATCCACTCTGCATATGTGAAGCCATCACAATATGAGATGAAGTTGGAGGGACAGACCTCTAGATAATGGGGAGTCATGAGGATATCCAAAAGAATGGGCAAATTGATGGGGGAAGAGTTAATTCTATTCCAAGTTGGATCCTTCTTTCTGATGCAACTGCCTCCCCAAGTTCGTAGAATTGAGTATTGATGTTGTGCTTGAAGGATAAATAGATAAGATGTCTGGTAAGCAAGAAGGAATAGGTTTGACCTTTATTATAAAGGAAAGGAAAGATCTCTCTCTGCCTTCATTCCTGCTTATACTCTCTCTTTCTGTATAGGTGACCCAGACTTCTAGAGTTCTTCTAAATTCTGGGGTCTGCTATATCTTTATTTAGGACCTGATCCATCTCTGAGCAACCTGATAAGTATTTCATGAAAGGTGATATTTGAATTTTGTTTTTGTTTCTTAGTGTGAATATACTTAAAAAGCATGCAACATCAACCTCAGTCCCAGATCACTTCCCATTTCCCCATAACATTCCTATTCCAGGTGCTTCTCATGTGTTTCACTCTGTGTCATATTTTACATTGAGCTTAAAACAGAAGGGACAGATCTCTTTGTGTGTCTTTGGAGTTTTGTTCCCCCTTTCTATGTTCATTTGGTATTTTTTGTGGTTTTCAGTTCTAGGATTTGCTTCGTATAGTCTGGCTGAGAAAATGGAACAGAGGAAGGTGGATTGTTCCATTTATTGACTGGGGGACACTTTTGCTGAGAAACAGGATTAGACTATCTCGGTGGTTGGTGGAGGAAGGGAAGAGAACTTAAGATGTATTTAGAAAAGAGGGGACGGTATGATGCAGGAAAGGCCAGAGAGAAATAAATAGAATCGCATAATTTCTTTGAAAGAAGAAAGTATTTCACTGAGATTGGGCTAACCCATTTTTCCACTCTGCTGATATGCTTGTGTAATAAACTGGATTATTTTAATAGGTTGGGGTTACTGAATGCAAACTAGAAAGCTGGGGGTGGACTAGGAAATGAAGACAGTGGAAGCCATAGCGACTTATTTTAATTCCCATCCATCTCCTTTTTTTCTTTTTTCTTTTTGCCTTACATCTTGTTCCCTTTTCCATCCTAATAAACATCAGGGAACGCCTTCCAAGGTAGAGCCTCTTGATCATAATGGATGCAATTACTGGCTCCTTGGCCCCAGAACCTGAGAAATAATAATTGAGTCAGCACATGTCAAAAGGGGCTGGAAGGGGCTATGATGTCACCTATTTCAATCTAGATTTTGTATAGATAATGAAGTGAAGAAGATAGAAAGTGAAGCCTAGAAAAGGGAATAGATTTGACCAAGGCTACCCCACAAATAAGATCCAAACTAAAATCTGTTATTTTCTGAATGTCTTCCTTTTTATTTCTTTTTTTATTTCACTGAGCGTCAGAGAACTCCATCACCAGCCCTTTCCACTTGCTTTCCTCGTGGCATTTTTCACAGAGCTAGAGAAACTAGGACACTGGGCATCTCTGCTTTGCCTTCCCCTCCTATCTGCTTTCTGAGTGGGTCTTCTACCCTTCTCTTTGCCTCTAGTCCTCCACCCCTCAGGCCAAGCTTCCTCTATAGGAATAAAATCCTGAGTAATCTATTGGGTGGAAGAACAAACTAGGGTTTCTTCTGATTCAGTATACACAGAAATAAACCCAGAGCCTGTCCAGAGAGCAGATGAGTTAAATGATAACATTTGGAAACACACTATCACTTTTCTATGTATTGAGATACATTTAAGAGAGGAGAACCTTAAGGCAGAGAATTCTGATGAAGTCCTTATAAGTTCACATTTCTTGTCATATATAAAGATGCTCTAAATCACTATTGATCATAGAAATGCAAATTAAGAGAACTCTGAGATACCACTACCCACCTCTCAGATTGGCTAAGATAACAGGAAAAAATAATGATGAATGTTGGAGGGGATGTGGGAAAACTGGGACACTGATGCATTGTTGGTGGAGTTGTGAACTGATCCAACCATTCTGAAGAGCAAATTGGAACTGTGCCCAAAGGGTTATCAAACTGTGCATACCCTTTGATCCAACAGTGTTTATACTCCCTAAGGAGGGAAAGGGACCCACAAGTGCAAAAATGTTTGTGGCAGCCCTTTTGTAATGGCAAGCAAGTGGAAACTGAGTGGATGCCCATCAGTTGGTATATGGTATATGAATGTTATGGAACATTATTGTTCTGTAAGAAATGACCAGCAGGATGATTTCAGAAAGGCCTGGAGAGACTTACATGAAGAACTGATGCTGAGTGAAATGAGCAGAACCAAAACATCCCTGTACATGGCAACAGCAATATTATACTAGGATCAATTCTGATGGATGTGACTATTTTCTTTTCTTTTTTTTTAAATAATTATAACTTTTTATTGACAGATCCCATGGTTGGTAATTTTTTACAGCATTATCCCTTGCACTCACTTCTGTTCCAACTTTTCCCCTCCCTCCCTCCCTCCATCCCCTCCCCTAGATGGCAAGCAGTCTTATACATGTTAAATATGGGATATGACTCTTTTCAACAGTGAGATGATTGATGCCAGTTCCAATGATCTTGTGATGAAAAGAGGACTGTGGGAACTGAGTATGGATCACAACATTATTACTCTGATCATATAGATCAGGGCTTCTAAAACTTTTTCCATTTGTGATCCCTTTTCACCCAAGAAATTTTTATATAACGTTATACTTTTATACAATTGCTATTCAGTTACCATATCTCATTTAGGCTCTTAAACCATAGTTTAAGAAGCTGGAATGGGCTGTATAATTAGAAATGTGGTGGAGGAGGGGCTTTACTATAGAGCACTGTCTTTTCTACACCTGTAATAATTGACATTGTCCTGAATGTGATAAACAATGGAAAAAGGGAATCCATGGGGTAAAAACTACCTAGAAGAGAAAGTCTAAAATCAGAACATTCGAAGCTTTGACTATATGAATGAGGAATACAGAAAAAAGAGAGAAGCCAGACAATTATAAGAGTCATGAATAAGAGAATGAGAGTCTAGAGTAGACGGAAAGAGAGGATGGGTAATGAAGAGAGTTATAAGAAGCTCTTTTTGGAAAGGAGGATTAAAAAGTAATTAAGAAATTAATGAACAGAAGTAGGGGAGAAGAGGAAGGAAATTTGATTATCTGAAAGGGAAAAAAATTAAAAAGGGGGGGAGGAAATTATATAGCCACATAAAAGTAGGAGAGAAAAAAGATAATCAAAATCACAAAGGAAAAATAGCAAATGAGAAGAAAGAATCAGAAGTGAGGGGATGAGAGCCAGTGGGAACAGGGTTACCTTAAAAAAAGAAGAAAGTAAAATAACTGGAGGAACATTGTAGAAAACTCCCAGGGAAGTTAGAGACTTTGGTAACTGGGATGTTTCCCTCCTAAGATTAATCAAGGGTGCATTGAAGTTTGAAATCATGAGAAAACATAAGATCCTGGCACATTTACTGGGGCATTGTGAACTTACACAAGATTGAGTTTCCAGAAAATGGGCTTCAGAGAGTTAGATCACAGAATACAGAAACCAGGGTTGGCCACAGAACAATGCTTTTCATAATAACATATGGTTTAAAAATATATAAGCAGCATGATTTCTCTTAATAAATGGCTCTGTTGAATTATCAGCAACTCCGCCTCCTTATTTTCAGTCGCCATTAGCCCATTTGTATTGTGCTGGTCATAACAGAACATAGTACTTTGTTTACAAAAGAAGAAGGGGAAAAAGTCATAATTTGAAAAAAAATAGATATGGAAGAAAATACAAACCAAGTTATCATACATTTAAATGTAGTGGATGGATAAAACAATTCAAATGTACAAAAAGGAGTTCCAAATTAGATAGGAAAACAAAACCCTACAATCAGTTGGTTATAAAAATAAATTTGAAAAACAAAGACATACAAAGGATATGAAGAGTCAGTTTTCAGATGAAGAAATTGAAACTATTTCTAGCCATATGAAAAGATGCTCTAAATCATTATTGATCAGAGAAATGCAAATTAAGACAACTCTGAGATACCACTATTCACCTGTCAGATTGGCTAATGTGACAGGAAAAGATAATGATGAATGTTGGAGGGGTTGTGGGAAAACTGGAATACTAATACATTGTTGGTGGAACTGTGAATGGATCCAACCATTTTGGAGAGCAATTTGGAACTATGCTCAAAAAGTTATTAAACTGTGTCTGCCCTTTGATCCAGCAGTGTTTTTACTGGGCTTGTATCCCAAATAAATTTTAAAGGAGGGAAAGGCACCCACATGTGCAACAATGTTTGTGGAAGCCCTTTTTGTAGGGGCAAGAAATTGAAAATTGAATGAAGGCCCATCAACTTGAGAATGGCTGAATAAATGATTGTATATGAATGTTTTGGAATATTATTTTTCTGTAAGAAACGATGCAGAATGATTTCAGAGAAGCCTGGAGAGACCTACATGAACTGATGCTAAGTGAAATGAGCAGAACCAGGAGATCATTATATATCGCAACAACAAGATTATATGATGATCAATTTTGATGGATGTGGCTCTCTTCAGTAACAACCAATTCCAATCGTTCAATGATGAAGAGAGCCATCTACACCTACAGACAGGACTATGGGAACTGAATGTGGTTCACAATAACATTTTCATTCTTTTTGCATTTTATTTTGCTTTTTTTTTTTTACTGTTTGATTTGATTTTTCTTGTGCAGCACAATAATTGTATAAATATGTATGCATACTTTTGATTTAACATACATTTCTACTATGTTTAACATATATTGGACTACTTGTCAGCTAGGGGAAGGCATGGGGGAAGGGAGGGAAAATTGGAACATAAGGTTTTGCAAGGGCTAATGTTGAAGAATTGTCCACATTTATTTGAAAAAT
Source organism: Sarcophilus harrisii (assembly GCF_902635505.1). Classification (NCBI taxonomy): domain Eukaryota; kingdom Metazoa; phylum Chordata; class Mammalia; order Dasyuromorphia; family Dasyuridae; genus Sarcophilus; species Sarcophilus harrisii. The sequence continues at coordinate 284,844,675 of NC_045429.1, read as the reverse complement.
AAAAAGGTTTAATAATAAAAAAAAAGGCATACATAAAATAAAACTTGTAATGGGCTGAAGCTCGAGTTGATGCACTGAGGTCCCAAGCACGTGAGGCTAAATAGTAATTGGACCATACTCTATTAATATATATGTTTGGAGAAAGAATGGCCCCTGCCCACTCTTTGTGCAAGTCCTGATGTGTTGTATAGGAAATGACGATTTTGGTGGGTGGAGGCAGAGGGGCAGAGAGAGACTGCTGGCTGGCTTCTGGTCTGTCTGTCTTCCTGTTGCAGCTGCACACATTGCTAATCCCCCTTCACCTCCGATCCCCCTTCACCTCCGATCCTTCTTCACCTCTTCTGAGAATAAAGATTGAAGGTTTTCCCTTAACCTGAATTCCTGACCCTGGCTGATTTTAAAATATGTGATCATCACATTTGGCGCCCAATATGGGGGCTGTTTTTCATTCCCTGTGGCAAAACTGTCCATTCATATCTTTTATAAGGCTCAACTAAGTTAACGCTGGGAACTGAAAAGGCAAATCTTTTCATATCCTCCTTATCCAGAGGGATAGAATAGAAACACTCCTTAATATCTATGACCCAAAGAAGCCATTCTCTAGGCAATTGAGTAGGAGATGGAAGTCCAGGCTGAAGAGTTCCCATAGTTTCCATCTGTTCATTCACCTTTCTTAAATCTGTTAACATCCTCCATTTTCCAGATTTCTTTTTTTACAACAAACATTGGGGAATTCCAAGGACTTAGAGAAGGTTGTAAGTGTCCTTGTTCAAGCTGCTCCTGTACTATATCTAATAAGGCCTGAATTTTATTGCTACCTAAGGGCCACTGTTCTATCCACACTGGTGTTATCAGTTTTCCATTGGATAGGAACAGGTGAAAGTGTTGGCAGGCTTTTGATAGCAGCCCTGCTTAAAAAACCAAAGTACTCATTTTTAACCCTAATTGCTGTAAAACGTCTCTTCCCCACAGATTGATGGGGATTTTTTCAACTATAAAAGGAGTGAAAACTATACGCGATCATCACAAAAACTGATGGAATGAGGAAAAATTTTACTATGCAAATGAATCTGAAAAGCAAGAGTTACATCATGCTAACTGATTAAGTGAAAGCAAACATTGAAAAAATAGAAAGATAAGCATGGAGACTATATTATTTTGAAATGCCTTAGCATCTAAATTCATAAAGGAAAATTATCTGAGCTACAAGAAGAAATAAAGTAATAAGAAACTTAAATATCCCTCTCTTTTAGTTTTTGGATAAGTCTAACAGATAAACAAAAAGTAAACTATGGAACTAAAAAAATTGCCAGAGAAACTAGAGTTAAGTGACTTATGATGTCTTTTAAATGGATTAGCAATTACATTTACATATTTCTCAGCACCAAATGGAACTTTTACAAAAACTGATCATGTTCTAGAGTATAGAGATATTACAAATAAATGTAAAAAGTCAGAAATAGTTAATACATCCTTTATGGACTTAAGGCAATATAAGAACAGTACTCGATTGAGGAACAATAAACAAAAGATGAATTAACAATGAAATCTTAGATAATGAGTATGTATGTCAAAGGACAAATCATAACAATAATTAATAATGTAAAAGAAAATGATAATGATGAAACTACATGTCAAAATTTTTGGGGACTGCTAAAGTAGACTTCAAACAGAAAACCACATCCTTATAAACATATGTTTAATAATAATAAAAAGAAAGGATTAGTGAATTGAATATACATTTTTAAAAATTAGAAGTCCTTAAAATAAACCTAAAATAAGCACAAAGGAGAAGATGCTAAAAATTATAGGGAAAATAGATAAGTTGGAAACAAAAACCTCATGGAAATGATAAATGATAAATCAAACTCTCTAGCTTTTGCTGATTCTTTGAAAAGACTTTTTGTTCAATCATGTTGAATTCTTTGTGACCTGATTGGGGTTTTCTTGGCAAAATTACTGGAATGTTTTGTCATTTCCTTTTCCAGCTCATTTTACAGATGAGCAATTAAGGCAAACAGGATTATAAGTGATTTGTCATGGGTCATACAATCAGTCAAGAACTTAAGAAATTGAGTCTTCCTGACTCCAAGCACTCCATTCTTATCCCCTATACCATCTAGCTGCTCTTGGAAAAATAAAATGATAAGTTCTTAATTAATCTTGACTGATTTATTTAAATAAGTGAGCAGACAATCAAATAAGGTAGCAAATGAGCAAGGTGAAATCACAGCAAAACCAGAAGAAAAAAAATTATTATTAAAATATATCATGCAGTTATATGCTAACAAAACTGAGAACACTTGACAAACCCAAAGATCCTAACTTTTGGCATAAGAATTCATTATTTGACAAAAACTGCTGGGATAACTGGAAATTATGGGAGAAATTAGGCATGGACCCACACTTAACACCGTATGCCAAGATAAGATCAAAATGGGTCCAAGATTTAGGCATAAAGAATGAAATTATAAATAAATTAAGGGAACATAAGATAGTTTATCTCTCAGACTTGTGGAGGAGGAAGAAATTTGTGACCAAAGATGAACTAGAGACCATTACTGATCACAAAACAGAAAATTTTGATTACATCAAATTAAAAAGCTTCTGTACAAACAAAAGTAATGCAAACAAGATTAGAAGGGAAGCACAAACTGGGAAAACATCTTCACAGTTAAAGGTTCTGATAAAAGTCTCATTTCCAAAATATGTGGAAAATTGACTCTAATTTATAAGAAACCAAGCCATTCTCCAATTGAACAATTTTCAGATGATGAAATTGAAACTATTACCATTCATATGAAAGAGTGTTCCAAATCACTATTGATCAGAGAAATGCAAAGTAAGACAACTCTGAGATACCACTACATACCTATCAGATTGGCTAAGATGACAGGAAAAAATAATGATGATTGTTGGAGGGGATGCGGGAAAACTGGGACACTGATGCATTGTTGGTGGAGTTGTGAACGAATCCAACCATTCTAGAGAGTAATCTGGAATTATGCCCCAAAAGTTATCAAACTATGCATACCCTTTGATCTAGCAGTGCTACTACTGGGCTTATACTCCAAAGAGATACTAAAGAAGGGAAAGGGACCTGTATGTGCCAAAATGTCTGTGGCAGCCCTGTTTGTAGTGGCCAGAAACTGGAAACTGAATGGATGCCCATCAATTGGAGAATGGTTGGGTAAATTGTGGTATATGAATGTTATGGAATATTATTGTTCTGTAAGAAATGACCAGCAGGATGAATATGGAGAGGCTTGGAGAGATTACATGAACTGATGCTAAGTGAAATGAGCAGAACCAGGAGATCATTATATACTTCAACAACGATACTGTATGAAGATGTATTCTGATGGAAGTGGATTTCTTTGACAAAGAGACCTAACTCAGTTTCAATTGATCAATGATGGACAGAAGCAGCTATACCCAAAGAAAGAACACTGGGAAATGAATGTAAACTGTTTGCATTTTTGGTTTTCTTCCTGGGTTATTTCTACCTTCTGAATCCAATTCTCCCTGTGCAACAAGAGAACTGTTTGGTTCTGCACACATTTACTGTATCTAGGATATACTGTGACATATTTAACATGTATAGGACTGCTTGCCATCAGGAGAAGGGGTGGAGGGAGAGAGGGGAAAAATTGGAACAGAAGTGAGTGCAAGGGATAATGTTGTAAAAAAAATTACCCTGGCATGGGTTCTATCAATAAAAAGTTATTATAATAAAAAAAACTGAGAACACAAAAAAATAGACTACTTTAAAAAATATAAAGTATCCAAACCAGCAGGCCAAATATAGATCTTAAACAACACAATCTCAGAAAAAGAATTAGATCTAATTGTAAAGGAACTAGCAAAACAAAAGTAAAAACAAAAACAACTCCTGGTCCAGCTGGATTCACAGGAGAATTCTGTGCAACTTATTTTTAAATTTTTTTTATTTAAGTTTTTTATTTTAAAAACATATGCAAGGATAATTTTTCAACAATGATCCTTGAAAAACCTTGTGTTCCAATTTTTTCTTCCCTTCCTTTCACCCTTCCCCTAGTGCTATGGGCCAGAACTCTGAACTTGAAACAAGGATTCTTACAAGGTGTTAAGTCAGTGGAATTGATAAATACAATGGTTATCTAGTTTAGCATGGTGCTAAAGAACTATTAAGTTCTTTACTTCAGTACATGTCCTTAGTACTTAGAACTATATTGTTCCACAAGAGTCACACCTATAATAATGGAGTATATAACAGCCACAAGGACTGGGTGAGATTCATTCCATTTTTGGTCAGGCTTCTGGTGGCTGGCCTGGTTTCCTGAAATTTCTCCACTGAGATCAAGGACCATCTGAAAGGTTTCCCAGAAAGCTGCCCAGCCCTAGGAAGGAGATAATAAAGAATTTTGGGCTTTAACACCTGACTATTCTTATGGTAATTACCCTGCTGAAAAGAAGGCTGCTCTAAGACCTCCAGAAAACCAAACGAGAACATTACATTTTTGGCGCCCAATGTGGGGCCCAGAAATTATGGTAAGTATAAAAATAGACAAGAAGCAAACTTTGTAAAGGACTAAACTAGTATTTCAGTTGAAATGGGACAAATGTTTAGAAAACAGCCTTCTTTTCCACTTCAAGGAAAATGTGTTGAACACATAGTCGAACTCATTAAAAACCAAGGTTTGATTGTAACTTGGATGCAGATCATTGAACTCTTCAAAATATTAAAATATACATCTACTTGGTTCTCTAAGGAAAAAGAATTAGATCCAGATAAGTGGAAATTAGTAGGAGAGCAATTAAGTGAATATTGCATTTTATACATATATATTATTACATATAAGTATTAGAATAAGGAAAAAGAAGAAAGTGCAGGAAAGAGAGGATACTGACCAACTAGGGGAGAAGGGTGAAGAATTAGACAAGTAAGGAGTTAAATACAATTCTGATGAAATTAAGGAATGTGGTGCTTCACAGCAGGAGACATTAGGGCATTCCCCATCCCATGAACTAACTTTCATGGGTAGAGGGAGAAGGAGGAGGGGGAAAGGCAATAACACAATCAGCACCACCTATGAAGCAGCCTATGACAAGATTATAAAAGGCACTGGTTAAGGCAAAAAAAGAAGGACAGGATATATCTGATTTAATAAATGGATATCTTGTGATTGAAGAGCTTGATTCTTCAGGTCAACAAAGGAGAAGATATACTCCTTTTGATCTGGAAAAAATTAAGGATTTGAAAAGGGGTTGCACTCTTTATGGGGCTACATCATCTTATGTTAAGATGTTACTAGAGAATTTGGCTTATGAAATTCTAATCCCTAGTGATTGGAAATCTATAGCAAGGACATGTTTAGAACCTGTACAAAACTTATTGTAGCTTTTGGAGTACAGTGAACTATGTAGAATACAAGTCCAATGAAATAGGCAAACCTTTGACCAACTAGCAGGTAAAGGTCAGTATGCAGACACTTCAGTACAGAATAATTACCCTTTGATAGCATATAAGCAAATTGCTGCTCCTGCTATCAAAGCATGGAGCTCCCTCCCTAGAAAAGATAGAGGGGAAGCCTTCACGAAAATAGAGCAAGGTCCAAATGAACCCTTTGATTTTGTGGGACAACTGCAAACAGCTGTCATATGAACAATTGGAGAAAATGCAGCATCATAAATTATGATAAAACAACTCGCTAGAGAAAATGCTAATGAGGTTTGTAGAAGTATTATATGGGGACTACACAAGGATGCTCGTTTAAAGGAGATCATAAGACACTGTGCCACAGTGGGTACAAATACCTTTTATACTCAGGCTATGATGCAGAACATGGGAAGACAGGGTCCCTTGGCAAGGGACTTCCAGAGAGACTTGTTAATGCTTTTAATGTGGTAAAGTAGGGCATCTGAAAGCTCAATAGGCATAGAGATAAAGTGAGAGGACAGGGCAAGAGAATAAGATCCCAAACCCTGTGTTCAAAATGCAATAAGAGCTTCCACTGGGCTTCAGAATGTAGATTGACCCAGGGAAATAAGAAGTGGGGTCCAGCTCCAGGGCTCTAGGTGGGACATGATGGCAGCTGAGGTTACACCCAGAGAGTCTTTAGAAATTATTAAGACATGATCAAGCAGCCAAAAAGCAATCTGATGGAAGAATGGGATTACATGATCTGTCAGTCAAGAAGCAATCAGATGGGGAAAAGGGATTGCAATTAGGAAAAATAGAGTTGTATGCATCAGGGATTACTGAGATATCCTCTGAAGAGGTGAAATCTATTCCTATCTGGCCTATGGATCCTTTGCCTCCAGGCACAGTAGGCTTAATCATTTCACCTCCTGAGAATGCTTACAAGACAATGTTCATCCATACACTGATGTGGAATGTTGACTGATTTAAGAAGAGTAAATGAACAGATGGAAACTATGGGAACTCTTCAGCCTGGACTTCCATCTCCTACTCAATTGTCTAGAGAATGGCCTCTTTGGATTATAGACATTAAGGACGGTTTCAATTCTATCCCTTTAGATAAGGAGGATATGAAAAGATTTGTCTTTTCAGTGCCCAGGGTTAACTTAACTGAGCCTTATAAAAGATATGGATGGACAATTTTGCCACAGGGAATGAATAATGGCCCTACTATGTGTCAAATTTATGTTGCTGCTGCTTTTACTCCAGTAAGAAAAGCATTTCCAAAAGTTATGGTATTACATTACATGGAAGATATCTTGGGGTGTGTACCTGAGGAGCAAATGTTAGAAGCATGTCTACAAAAGATCATAGAAACACTAAGGAAATACAAATTGCATAAAGCTCCAGAAAAAATTCAAAGGCACACTCCTTTTCAATATTTAGGATATGAAGGATATCCTATGTTGCTTACAGTACAAAAACTTTCCTTAAGAACAGAGAAGTTGAATGCCTTAAATGACTTTCAGAAATTGATAGGAAATATCCAATGGATGCATCCAGTGTTAGGCTTAACTACCAATCAATTGCAACCTTTATATGACATTTTAAGGGGAGACACTGCTTTAAACTCATCATGCCAGCTTACAAAAGAAGCTCAAGAGGCTTTGAGAGAAGTTGAACTGGCTTTATCCAATGTGGTTGAAAGAATCACTCAAAAACCCTTGGAAATATTAGTTTTGCTACAAAAGAGGCACCCACAGTGGTCCTTCATCAAGGAGATAGTGTGATAGAGTGGGTGAACCTCCCGCACAACCAGAACAAAGCCATACTCCTTACCCAGTGCTTGTAGCTAGAATTTTATTAAAGGCCATTAAGCAAGCAGTACAATTATCTGGGATAAGACCTGACAAAATATACACATTCTATACCAATGCACAAATCAATGTATGCTGTGAAACCATCTCAGAGTGGCAAATTTTGTTAGCCATACCTCCAAATTTCACACACCACTGGCATACCTTGTAATCCTCAAGGTCAGGCAATAGTAGAGAGGAGAAACAGAGACATTAAGACACTCCTCCAAAATCCTTATTTGCTGTTGATGAAACAACCCACTTATTCATTGATACCAGTGAAGTCTGCCCTGCTGTGGGCTTGGTACCCTTTGGATATACAATGGTGGCAGGTCCAACAAGTACTAAAAAGACAAAGGAGAGATTGGATTCGTCTTTGGAGTTATCTACTTGGCTATTGAAGCCTTTTTAGAATTCCAAATTATACAATTGCAAGACCAAATAGGTTATTTAGCTTCTGAACTATAAATATTCATGATAACTGAAGCCAAAGTATGCCAGAGACAGGAAAGTATAGATGAGGCATTACAAGCTGAAATATAAGCCCTAGCGGTAGCTGTGGAATGGTTAGGAGATGAGTTGGTATTGCAGAGCTTGTTACAGGCTTTTCCATGTCATTTTGATTATCGACCTGTTTGTGTAACTACTTTGCAATGGAACATCACCTCTTTGAATTACACTTGGGAACAAGTCAGAGACCACCTGACGGGTGCTTTGTCAGCTGCAAATGTATCTAATCAAATCCAAGAATTAGCAAAGCTTGTTGCTGACATTAATGTCTTAGCAAAAAAATTTAGCCTTCCTACTGATGCTTCTCGTGACCTTATTGATTGGATATATCAACATACAGTTGCAATACCCTCATGGTTATCTCATCTTTTGCTGTTAGTCAACTTTTTTGTTGTATTGCTTTTACTTTTACCCTGTATTCTGCAATGCTTTCTCTCTCTTGTACAACAGTTCCTTGCAGGGCTGGTGGCAGAGTGGCACCCCCTCCATAGAAAACAAAAAGAGGGAGATGCTAGGGAACATAATAACAAGAGTGCTAGGGAATGTAACAAGAGCCTACATTAATCCTGTGACCTGTCAGTGTGTACCTTGCATGCAATGTCTCACTTGTGCAAGCAATATTATGTGTGCAAAACAAGCCTTGTGCAATATGACCCATATGGTCTGTGGCTGGTTGAATCTTGATAGCACATTCTTGGGAATGGATGTTGAGGTCCTTGGGTATATATTCTGTCTGGCTAACTAAAGGTCTGGGGCACACTCTGTTGACATGTCAGCACAAGCATTGAGCATGCATCAGATCGAGATAACCCCCACCATCTCAGGAATTGGGCCCCAAGATGCACAAGCCACTCAGATACTTGTTGCTGGGACATGTGGGCAAGGGACAAATGGGAGGGGTATAAGTACAGGACTGGAGAGGAATAGAGGGGAAGGAGATGTAACCAAGTAATAAAGCTTCTTAACTGCATGGTGGTGTTTGTCTACTCTGTCAAATCCAGAGACATCCAAGGGTCGTAGTGGCGATAATAAGCGTGGATAAGTGCTCAGAATCCAGCTGCTGTCAGCAGGCCTATGCCAGCTGAGAAGTCCAACAGAGAACTTCCAAATTTAGTTCTGTATACCATTAATTTTTAAATTTTTGATAAAGATGCATTAGCTCCAGCAGATATGTTTTATAACCTACCAGAAGGGTAGTGTCCAGTATGAGCAGCTCCACTATCTTTAGATAATCAACAGGTGATATAGAGCGATACAGAAAGTGCTGAATGGAAGGGACCAGGTAGGTTAACTGCTTGTGGAAGAGGGTTTGCTTGTATTTCTACAGATGGAGAAGGCATCAGATGGGTATCAACAAGCCGTATTTGCCTTGTCCATCAGAGAGAGACAGAAAAAGAGAAAAACCTCAAAACAAAGGAGAAGACCTAGGAAACATCTGACACTGAAAAAGTGTGGCTGATAATAAGACCATTACAGAACTTCAAAACCAGCAGGAATCATTGGATTCCCTGAGATGAAAAATTGTTGATAAGACTGTTGCAAAACTTCAAAACCAGCAGGAATCGTTGGATCCCCAGACACATGAAGTAATGGACAATAGATTGATTTTGGACTATTTCTAGGACTTATGGACATGTATGATTCCTCATATTGACTCATGTTATTTGTTACAACACTACTAGTCTGTGTTATATTGCTATGTGGTTATGTAATACCTCCCATGTTGATAGATTTATGTATACCTGTTTCAAGGGAGACCCTTCAGAAACCCACTAATCTGGTTTGATTCCCCATTTTCCTTTGGTTTCCATCTCCCTGAGACATCAGGGAGGGTGTGATCACCTTCTTTTAGGTGTTTTCACCCCTTTTTTGAGAAGTCAGGGAGGGTGTGACCACCCTATGTTCTAAAACAAAAGAAAGTGGGAGATGTTATGGGCCAGAACTATGAACCTGAAAAAAGGATTCTTACAAGGTGTTAAGTCAGTGGAATTGATAAAGACAATGGTTATCTAGTTTGCAAGGTACTTAATAATTTGCTAGTTCAGTACATGTACTTAGTACTTAGAACTATATTGTTCTACAAGATTCACACTTATGATAATAGAGTATATAAGGAAACCAGCAAGGACTGGATGAGATTCATTCCATCTTTGGTCAGGCTCCTGATGGCTGGCCTGGCCTCCTGCAATTTCTCCACTGAGATCAAGGCCAGTCTGAAAGGCTCTCCAGAAAATTGCCCAGTCCTAGGAAGGAGATTATAAAGAATTCTGAACTTTAACACCTGACTATTCTTGTAGTGATTACCCTGATGAAAGGAAGGCTGCTCCAAGACCTCTAGAAAACCAAACGAGAATATTACATCCTAGTCGGCAGATAATCCAATAAATAAGTTATAATATATGTTAAATCCAATATAGGCATACATATTTATACAATTAGCTTGCTGCACAAGAAAAATCAGATCAAAAAGTAAAAAAAAAAAAAAAAAATGGGAAAGAAAATAAAATTCAAGCAAACCACAACAAAAAGAGTGAAAATGCTATGTTGTGATCCACCCTAGTTCCCATAGTTTTCTCTCTGGGTATAGATGGCTCTCATCATAAGATCATTGAAACTAGCCTGAATCATCTCATTGTTGGAAAGAGCCAGTGGCAGGTAGTCCAATGCATGTTAAATATGTTGAAATACATGTTAAATCCAATATATGTATACATATTTATTCGTTATCTTTGTTGCACAAGAAAAATCAGACAAAGAAGGAAGAAAAAAACTGAGAAAGAAAACAAAATGAAAGCAAATAACAACAGAGAGAGTGAGAATGCTATGTTGTGCTCCATACTCTGTTCCCATGGATCTCTTTCTAGGTGTAGATGCCTCTCTTCATCACTGCACAAGTGGAACTGGTTTCAATCATCTCAATGTTGAGGAGAGCCACATCCATCAGAATTGATCATCATAATATCTTGTTGATGCCGTGCATAATGATCTACTCATTTCATTTAGCATCAGTTCACATAGGTCTCTACAAGTCTCTCTGAAATCATCCTGCTGGCCATTTTTACAGAACAATTATATTCCATAGCATTCATATACCACAATTTATTCAGCCATTCTCCAATTGATGGGCATCCACTCAGTTTCCAGTTTCTTGCCACTATACAGAGGACTGCCACAAACATTTTTTACATGTTGGTTCCTTTCCCTTCTTTAAGATCTCTTTGGGATATAAGCCCAGTAGAAACACTTCTGGGTTAAAGGGTATGCACAGTTTGATAGCCCTATGATAGCATAGTTCCAGATTGCTTTCCAGAATAGTTGGATCTGTTAACAATACCACCAACAATGTATTAGTGTCCCAGTTTTCCCACATCCCCTCCAACAGTCATCATTATCTTTTCCTGTCATCTTAGCCAATCTGAGAGGTGTGTAGTGGTATCTCAGAGTTGTCTGTGCAACTTTTTAAAAAATTAATACCCACACTTCATAAATTATTCCTAAAAATTTAGAAAAAAGTTTCATACTAGAATCCTTTTATGAAACAAACAAGGTCATAAGACTTAAACAAACCAAAAAAAAAAAAAAAAAAAAAAAAAGGTAAAACAGAAAAAACCCACTATAGGTCAATATCATTAATGAACATTGACTCAACACTTTTAAAGAAAATCTTATCAAACAGATTATGGTAATTTACCCAAGAAATCATTTATTATGACCAAGTGGGATTTATATTGGAAATGTAAGCATCGTTTGACATGAAGAAAAAAATAAACATAATTAATCATATTAGAAACCAAAATATCCAAAACCACATTATCATCTCAGAGATGCAGAAAAAACCTTTGACCAAGTGCAACACTTTTTTATGCTAAAAACATATAGACATAGAAGGACCTTTTTTAATATCATAAGAAGAATCTACCTAAAACCAAAAAACAAGCTATGTAATTTTTCCAAAAAACATGAGAATGAAGCAAGCTCTCCTATTATTTGCTAATAGTTTTGGAATTGGTAATGACAGGAAAAGAGAAAGAAATTTAAAGGCATAAAATTGGGAAAAGAAGAGAAAAAGGTATTCTTGTTTTCTGATGATATAATGATTTCCTTGGAAAATCTTAAGAAACCAGCAAAGATATTAATTAAGACAATTAGCTTCAGCTAAGTTCAAAGTTACAAAATAAAAATCCTCAAAAACCAACATTTCCATATAATAACAACACAAAAAGCAATGATAGAAAGCAAAATTTCATTTTAAACAACTACAAAATGCATAAAATTGCTGAAAATTAACTTATGACATTATTTATAAGTATAATTACTTATATTTAATTTAATTACAAAGTCTTTCTTAAAAAAATAAATAATTGGAAGAATATACAGTTATCATGGGTAGGCCATACTAATGACATTAACAAAAAATAATTTACACTTTTAATGCTATACCAATTAAATTATCATGGGGATACTTTACAGAACTTGACAAAATGAAAAATTGATGTGGAAAAACAAAAGATTTAGAAAAACAAAGGAAATTATAAAAGAATTAGGAACAAAGGAAAAATAGCAATTCCAAAATTCAAACTATCTTATTAAGCAGCAGCCATTAAAATTGTCTGGTATTGATTAAAAAATAGAGAAACAGATCACTGAACAGAGTAAGGAGAGATTAAAAAACAATAGAACTCAATAACCGATTATGTGATAAAGTGGAAAATATAAGCTACTTAGGGAAAAAACTCATTTGATTAAAAAAAAAATCTGCGGGGAAAACTGGAAAACAATCTTGCAGAAAGCTTAGACTAGCAGCACCTCACACAAAACTCTGGGAGGAGAGGGCAGAGGGATACTTGCAATAACTACAGTGTTAAAAAATTGAAAATACTAATAAAATTCATTTAAAAAAAGAAATCACTATTCAAATTTGACATTGGGTTTATGGAGGTTTGGTTAAGAAGGAAAATAATTCTTGAGAATTAGAAAAGTAAAACAAGAAAAAAGAAACAATTCCTGATCCTAAAGTAGGGATAAAATAGATATAAAAAAAGGAAAAAACCTAAAATTAAGGGGTGTGGTAGCAAAATGGTAAAAAGAAATAGTATGCCTTAGATTGCCTCTTAGATGACTGGAGAATGTTTGAATAAACTGATATTGTGTGAAATGAAAAGAACCAGGATAACAATTTATACAAGGACAGGATAACAAGTTTGAAAGACTTAAGCACTCTGATTTAATGTAATTACCAACCATGTGTTCAGAGGACCTATGGTGAAGCATTTCACAAACCTCTTGGTAGAAACTTGATGTACATATAAGTACAGAGACATATACTTTTGGACATGACTACTGTACATTTGTTTGTGTGTCTTTTCTTTGACTCTGCTTATTTGTTTCAAGGATTCTTTTTTAGTTTTTAATTAGGGAGAGAGGTCAAAGATCTCTCCCTCTCTCTCCTCCTTTCCTTCATCCTCTCCCTTTCACTCTTTCCTTTCTCCTCCTCCCCAGACAATGTCAGCAAAAGAAATTTTTTAAACAGGGCCACTGTAACGTTGTTTTAAATGAATGGAAGACAATAGAAAAATTTTCATAAGGAAGCACAGGCAAGTGGGACAGTTTTGAAAACAGCATGTAAAACTTATTATTTACTCTGTTTTGGAGCTTCTTTTCCATATGCTCTTCCTTAGTGATTTTGTCAATTTCCCTTGCTTCAATGAATCATCCAGATAGAGTCTTCCAAAAAGTCCAGGTGACTAGATCTCAAGAGAGAAATTAGGCAATCATGTACAAGAGATGATCACTGAAGCAATGAGAATTGATGAAATCACACAGGGACAGAATATGGAGATCCTGGGGAGATCTTCATTATTGTGGTCTGAGTCATGCAGAATGATATAACAAAGGAACCTAAGAAAGAAGAGAACTGGAAGTAAACTGGAAGTTCTCTCAGGAGAACTGGGAGTAAAATTGTTATGAATCCCAGTACAGGAAAGAGTGTGAGGAGGAAGTAATGGTTAACAAAGTAAGATCTACAAAGAGGTCAAGTTGAAAACAGAAAAGAGAGTTTATGAATTTGGCAATTAAATAATCACCTATAACCTTGGAAAGAGAGTGGGGATAGAATTCCATACTACAATTGATAGAGAAGTGTTAAGAAAAGAGATGCTTTTTCCTAGGATTTTTGTTGTAAAAGGAGAAAAAAATTAAACTTGAGGGTATGGCATGGTCAATTGGGAGGCTTCTTTATAAAGAGATTTTTTTATATATGTATATATATGAATGTACATACACTTAAATGATACACATATACACACACATACATGTGAATATATATGTATCTATATATATTTTTATATAAAACACTTTGTAAACCTTAAAGTGCTTATATAAATGTTGTCAATAATATTATATGCCATACAGTAGAATCTATTAGATTGGGGAAGATTGAAGATATAGGAGAGGATGATATAAGGGAAAAGTTTCCAGAGAATATAGGAAAAGATTGTCCTTGATGTCTTCAAAGCCTGGCTTCCCTGAGAAGTTCTTTTTGTTGAGTGCTAGGTGAAGAAAGGGATTGGTATTGCCCAATTTGATTGAAGAATTATCAATCCCACCTAACTTTCCCAATCCACCAAGCCCATACCACCTTAAACTCCAGTTCTACTCTGTAACCCTCTCATTCTTTAAGCTATATATCCTGACCCTCACTCTTTTCTTGGAGATGTCTTTATATACCTTGATCCTCTTCTCAGATTCATTGTTAATGCTGGATTTATCTTCTTGTTGACAGCTATTCCAGGAGATCCTGGGCCTGAATTGTACATTACTTGCACTTTGTCATCCTTGCTCCTCCCCCCCCCCCCAAAAAAAAAAAGACTATTCCTTGATGGATAAGGGATAAGGAAGGAAAGGGAGAAGTTCAAGTACCAATAATCTCTTCTCTCTCCTTGTTTCAGACTCATAGAACCATAGAAGGTTGGAGCTAGAAGGGATTCCTAAAGACCAAATTTTACAACAGAAAAAATTGGATTATAGAGAAGGGAAGTGCCTTGACCAAGATCACACAATGACAGTACTAGCTTTCCTTCTCCTGCACTCCTCTTTCCAAGATACCAATAATGCTGTCTTTATTTCAAGTGAAATCTATTTTTCTCCTCCTCAGCCTCTTTTCTCTTATCCCCTATTCTTCCCTTAATTTCCATTAATTCCCTCTGCACCTGGGGATGGTAGGTGAGGATAGGATATATGCCAGAATGTTTGTCAGAGAGGGAATTATAGATTGAGTATAATAGTAGTCTCCAGAATTTGGGGCAATAAAATCACAAAGTTTCTTTAATCTCATCTCTGGGAATATCACACCATCTTTGAGACTGTACATTTTGTCAAGCGCTGTATGGGGAAGGATGAGGAGCAGCCTGGGAAGGCGATAGGGAGATGAGGATTGGAGAGTCACGTTCCTCAGAAGACAAGTGGGTGGATCCGGGCCTATCCCTGCAGGACTTATTTCCCTCACCTAGAGAAAGGGAGTAAAATGTGTAGATCCCCCTCTCTTTTTCTGTCTCCCCTACCTGGGGAGGGTGAGATTGGGGGTGCTTCAGAAACCAGAGATCCCAACATCTATCTTGGGCCACACATAGAGGGTAACCCCAAGTCTGGGAATATCCCGGAGAAGAGGGCCTCCCTGGCTGTCATGGGAGCTTGGGGCCGCACAAGCACATCTAGCTTTAGGAGAGGTCCCTCAGACGGGGGAAAAGCCTGAAAGGTAAGTGGAGTCTAACAGCGGAAGACAAAGGCTATGTCTAAGGACAGACCATACGGGGGACTGACATCTGAGGCTCAGAGTAACCCAGAAGAATAAGGGAAGTGTGTGTCCTAGACCCTGGGAGGGTTGTGGTTCCTGACGAGCGGAACCAGTGGAGAGCTTCAAGCCTCCTGATCTGACCGCGGAGGTTCCAGTCTGGAGGGAGAGGATGGCGGAGGTTTCCCAAGGGCCACATGTAGGAGGTTCCTGGGGTCTGTTTAGCTGTTTGGTAGAAAAGGCCCTGGTCAGGTTGGGGGGTATTTCCAGCTTTGGAGGCTCACTTGGCGGCTGTCTGGCGGGAGGGAGGGAGGGAGGAGGAGGGACGGGGGGTTGGAGAGGAAGGGGGAGGAAGGGGCACCGCAGGAAGCTGGGTTTGCCGAGTCTCCAGGCCGGAGAAGGAAAGTCCCTAAGGATCCCAGTCGGTGTCGTGGTGCTGCGCGGCGATGATGATGACCACGGTGAGGATGGTGCAGAGCACCATGGCTGCGATGCCCACGGCCAGGGAGATGAAGGAGAAGTTCCGGGCTTCGCGGGAGGCGATCTCGGCCGACACCATGTCTCCCCGGGCCACCGCGGTCCGCACCTGCGCGGAGGGGGGGGAGAGAAGGTCAGGGAAGCGCCCACAGCCGCCCCATCCAACACCTCGGTTTGGTCCTGGCCTAGAGAAGGATGGGTGTCCTCCCCGGTCCTTGCAGTTCCCCAGGGCCTGGGAGGTAACGGGGAAGAGGCCGGTCTGTGCCAGCCCAACGCCGCTCCTGGAGCACGGGACAGCTCCGCACCGTGGCTGCCAAAAGCCGCCCAGCTGTCTTCCATGGGGCCCCTTCCCCATTTCTGCCCCTCCCCCCCCCCCCCCCCCCCGGCCCCTTTCGCTTCTCCCTCCTCACCTGGACCGCCTTGAAAATAGCTATGATGCCGGTTGGCCAAAAGCAGCAGATGGTGGTGAGCACCGCGATGGGCAGGTAGTCGTGGGGCGGGCGCCTGGGCTCCAGCAGCGCGAGCCCCGGGCCCAGGGGCGGGGGGGAAAGCGTGGGGGTCACTCCAGCCCCTCCCGGAGCCGCCCCGGTGTACGGCTGAGGAGAGAGAGGGCAAGGGAGCTGGGTCAGGCAGGGCCTCGCCAGTGGGGTCCCCCACCCGCCGCGGCCGGAGGAGCGGGCAGAGAGCAGGCAGGGCAAAGCCCCCCTTTGCATTAAAACTATCCGTGCAGTCGCGTGAGAGTCCCGATCCCCGTCCTCCCCTCCGGGGCCTCCCCCTCCTGTCCCCGGCGCCCCTCTTCCTTCCATTTTCTAGCCATGGCGCCCCCCCCCCCCCCCCCCGTCCCCCTTCCCTCTCCCCTTCCCCGGGCCACCCTTCTGCACTCACGGCGCCCACGGGATAGACCGGCAGATAGGCGGTGCAGGGCTGCAGCTGCAGCGGGTACCCAGGGGCCACGTAGCCTCCAAGGGGCAGCGTACCCACGGTGCCGGGGTGCGTGGGCACCACAAAGCCCTGGGCAGGAGCCGGAGGAGCAGGCGCGGGGGGGGGCGGGGCGGCGGCCGCCGGGGGGGGAGGGGGCAGCGGACCTTCAAAGCGGGTTTCCTGGAGGTAGGGGTCCGGGGGCAGGCGGGGCAAGGTGGCGCAGCCGGGAGCGGAAGCCCCGGGGGCCAGTCCCGAGGGGGCGTGGTGAGGAGGGCGGGGCAGGGTGGCGGAGGACGAGGGACCCCGCGGAGCCGGGGCTGCTGAGGAGGCCAGCCCCCCAGCCCCTAATCTTGGGAGCGTGGCGGTGCCCGACTGGTGGTAGTGATGGTGATGGTGGTGATGGGAGGCGGAGGGTGCCTGAAGAGGCGGGGCGGGGAGGTCGGCCGGAGGCTGGGGGGCATTGTAAGGGGGAGGGGAAGTATGAGGAACCGGGTCCGAGAGACCTGAGGCGGTGCGGACAGGTGGGGACGGTGGGAGGAGACAGAGACAGAGAGACACAGAAGCGGACGGCACAGGAGGCATAGACACCGAGAAAGAGAGGCAGACGAACACAGATAGAAACGGGGTCAGGAAGACGGGAAGAAAGGAAAAGAGAAATAAAAGGCGTAAGTCTCCATCCTTCAGCCTGGGGGTGGGAAAGTCTCAATCTCTGAACAAAACCTCAGCCCAGCCCGCCGGTCTCCTCTTCTAAGGTACATTCTGCGGCCGTCTGCTCACTCCTCACAGTCACGTCCCCGCTCCCCCAAAAGTCCGTCAGTCGCCAGGGCTCCTACGGCGCGCCCGCGTCCGCGCAAGCCCCGTCCGCATGGCTGCGCGCCACTAACAGGGGGCTTGGATGCGCCGGTGCAAAGCCGTGACGGCGCGCGGCGGCTTATGTATCTGCATGTGCCCGGCTGTCTAAGTGTGATGCCTCTGTGTGATGCGCCCTTAACTCTCTGATTCTAGTCGGGGATTTCTTTAGCGAGAAGGAGAGAGCCAGACTTCTCCTCCTCCCCGTCCCAGGACGTAGCTGTGAAAGGTTCTCGCCAGCTGCCGCGGTTGTTCCTGCGCCGGGCTGCCCGCACAGTTGTTACTCCAGGTTTGGGTACACGCGGCGCGTAGGTTTGCATCTGGACACCTGTGGTTCTCGCTTTCCCTCAGCCTTCTTCCCATCCTCCTCCCCTCCCCCTCTCCCCCCCCCCCCCTACGGAAGAAAAGTGGGCAGTGGGAAGGGGAAGAGGTTGTGAGTTAAAGCAGAGAACCTGGAATAAGGAGAAAGAGGCAGGAGAGATGGAGGAATTAGGGGAGCAGGGGATGAATCCAGAATCATGTCTTGGGGACTAAGGAAAAGTGGGGGGGGGAGGGGAGCCTAGACTGCGGAGGTCAGAGAAAGGAGGATTTGTGTGCCGGGGGAAAGTCAGAAAAGGCAGGGTATTTTTTGGGTTTGTTTTTGTTTTTTACCTGATTTTTCTGATGACATGACTGCGGGATCTGGAGTGCCGGGATGCGGAGTTCCTTCTCAGTTTGGAGATGCCAACAGACAACAGAGTTCAAAAGCACAGATGGCGCAGCCTGAGAGAGCAGAGGAGGATGGAGAGATGGAAGATATGGAGAAAGGGGGAAGGAGAGAGGCGGAGGAAAAGGAGAGAGAGGAGGGGGATCTTAAAGGGACCGAGCTGGGGGAAGGAACCCTTCAAACATACCCTTACTCAATCTCTCTGGGCCCCGTCTCCAGTCCTGCCTCTTTCTTCCTTTGATCTCCTGAGAACCCAGGGATTCTGGTCCTCTGAGATTGCCATGGAAACAGACTAGAACTAAATCAGGTGGGTTAGAAGAGGGAAGTAACTAGAGGAATCATCATAGCTATTCTCAAGGCGGTGCAGGTGAGGTGACAGAAGTAACCCCTTCCCAGTCTCCAGTAATCTGTGAAGTAACTGAATTTGGAACAAGGACAGGAAGGGAAGAGATTGAGAGATTTCTTCAGAAACACAAGTGTTAATTTCTCCTCCTGCTTTTCCTTTTTTTTTTCTAACCCCCCCTTTTTTTTTTTTATAAAAAATCTCCAAATAAATAAAGACTAATAGACTCAAAACCTAATTAACCAGAAGTAGATTCTCAGGAGAGCATGGAACTACAGCAGGTTGTTTCCAGAGGATTCAAGAAATAAATCAAAAACTTTGAGAGAAGAATTTATATGAGAACATAACCAAATCTTTGGTCTCCTGAAATGATTAACAGAATAGGTAAAAACAAACAAGAACAATAAAATATCCTTGTCCACCTGACACTTCTCACAAATACCAAGGTATCCAACCTTCCTCCAAATAACTGATTCCTCACCACCATCTCCTTGTCACAATATCCCTCCATCAATCTGAAACGACAAACACTGTGGGAATTTGTGTTGATATGGGGACACACTGTTGTGTGATATGAGCCCACTGACTCATCTAAAAGGAGTGAAGACTATAGAGTCAAATCCCTCATCCTTTAGCATTCAAAATTGGATTAAGCATACAGATCAAAATTAGAAAGGAGAGGTGAGTTGTGTAGTGAAAAGAATATTGAAGTCAGGAGACCTGAGTTCCAGTCCTCACTCCATCACTCATTAGCTTTTTGACTTTGGGCAAACAGACAAATTATATATCTCAGAAATGTGGTTGTCTCATTTGTAAAATGGGGATAATGCTTGTGCTACTTATCTTTCAGGATAATTGTGAGGGAAGTGTCTTTTCAATAATAAATTGACATCTAAATGTTAGATAATTTTCTTGATCACTTTCTCTTTCTGATACTATCTCTTCTCTGAATATTCATGATTCTATTCTCTCTTGATTCTCTTCCTACCTATATGATCACTTCTTAAGTGTCTTCAGAGGGTTCCTGATCCACATTATGTTCCATTAACTGTCAGTATGTCCCAAAGCTCTGTTTTAGGTCCTTTTCTCTTGTCTTTCTATACTTTCTCATTGGGTAACCTCATGAGCTCCCATGGATTCAGTCATCACCTTCATGCACATGGCTCCTAGACAATACAATATAATACATACATACACATATATATATACATAAACACAGTTTTTGTACAATATATTGTACTATATGCATTATATATTATATATGTATTACTATGTAAATTGACAATATAATATAATTCATATGTTTAAAGGTGATATATAATATGTAATTTTATATATTGATATCTTTTTTTCCTTACTCATGCCTAAGCTCCAGTACTGTATCATGAACTGGATATTTAGACACTTATAGATGTCTCAAATTTAATTTGTCCAAAACTGAACTCATCCCCCAAACAGACATCTCTTTCAATTTTTTTTTACTTCTGCCACCTTTTAGTCATGCAACTTCATAATCTCAGACATGTTCTCAAATACCCTCTCTTACTTATGTCACAGATCCAAGCTGTTATCAAATCTCGTGGTTTCTTCTTCCACAAAATATCTTGCTGCTATCCCTTTCTCTTCACATAGCCACCTAATCCTAATAAGGGATTCATCTCTTCTTGGGAATAGCCTCCCAATTGGTCTCTTTGACTCAAATCTTTCTCTACTTCAAGTTATCTTCTTCACAGCAGTCAAAGTATTTTTCTTAAAAGTACAGATATTGAGTTGTTAATTTAATAAATTCTAATGGTTCCCTATAACTGTTAGGATTACATAGAAATTAATGTTTGGCATTTAAAAAGTATTCACTGATCCTGATTTAAGTCTAGATTTTAGTCTTATATACATTACTCATCTCCATGCACTTTAGAATTTAGTCAATTTGATATTCCTCAGTGATGATCCTCTGTCTTTCATAGTCTATCTCCTTAGTATTCATCTCCTTCTCATCACAACTTCTTGGAATCCCTGTTTCCTTTAAGACTAAGCCTGATTAAAGGCCTGGAGAGACTTACATGAACTGATGCTGAGTGAAATGAGCAGGACCAGGAGATCATTATATACTTCAACAACAATACTATATGATGACCAGTTCTGATGGACCAGGCCATCCTCAGCAACGAGATCAACCAAATCATTTCCAATGGAGCAGCAATGAACTGAACTAGCTATGCCCAGAAAAAGAACTCTGGGAGATGACTAAAAACCATTACATTGAATTCCCAATCCCTATATTTATGCACACCTGCATTTTTAATTTCCTTCACAAGCTAATTGTACAATATTTCAGAGTCTGATTTTTTTTGTACAGCAAAATAACGTTTTGGTCATGTATACTTATTGTGTATCTAATTTATATTTTAATATATTTACCATCTACTGGTCATCCTGCCATCTGGGGGAGGGGGTGGGGGGGTAAGAGGTGAAAAATTGGAACAAGAGGTTTGGCAATTGTTAATGCTGTAAAGTTACCCATGCATATATCCTGTAAATAAAAGGCTATTAAAAAAAAAAAAAAAAAAAAAAAAAGACTAAGCCTGATTGCTACCTTCTGCATGAGGACTCTCTTTTTCTAAATTTCTTTTTTTTTTTTTTAATGATCAAAACTTTATCCTGTGACTCAGACTGGAAAAAAAAAAAGAAAAAGGAAATGGTTGTATTGAATATGTATCGTCAAAAATCTCCATCTCCAAAAATATATATATATTTCATTCTGTATCTATCACCTCTCTGTCAGGATACATGTAGCATTATTCATCATTGGTCTCTGGAATCATGGTCCATTATGATATTTATTAGAATTCTTAAGAACTTCATAGGTTTAAAAAAAAAAAAACAATATTATTTTTATTGGACAGATAGGGTATGTATATATATGGTCTATGGAGGTCATGCATGTCTGCCTGCATTGTCTAAATGTGGCTTTCTAGGAGGTAAGGATAACTCTGGAATCTAGCTTACCTCTCTACAAGAGAGACTTGATTCTTGTTTGGAGGGGAGAAGTGAAGTGGGGCCACTAGATTGGCTATTTTTTTCTTTTCAGAAAGAATTATATCTATTTGCTCGTTTCTTAAATAGTTCTAGAGGAAATTATTTTTAGGTTCAAGTAGCTTCTCTGCTTGCTATCCCTTAAAGCAGAAGGAGTATCCCTACAGCTTGACTGGTTCCCACCAAATACTAGCTTTTACATACACACACACACACACCCACACCCACACACACAACTCCAAACACCACAATGGTGAGTACTGAACAAGTCCATTTATCTAAGAAGATCACAAACAAACCTGAAAAGTTTTACCGACAATAACCAGAGTGAATAAGCTTTCTAACTGGGAGATGAGAAATCCTAACTCAACCAAGAGGGTACCTGTTCTTACCCAAGGGGAACCTCCCAAAGTCTCTAAGGAGGCAATCTAGAAATTAAGGATTTGTTGGCTTTCCTCTATGCACCTACCTGTCTTTCAAAATCCATTCTCTTTCAACCAAATCATTTCCAATGGAGCAGTAATGAACTGAACCAGCTACACCCAGAGAAAGAACTCTGGGTGATGACTAAAAATCATTACATTGAATTCCCAATCCCTATATTTATGCCCACCTGCATTTTTGATTTCCTTCACAAGCTAATTGTACAATATTTCAGAATCTGATTCTTTTTGTACAGCAAAATAACAGTTTGGTCATGTATAAACAAAACAAAACAAAACAAAACAAAAAAAAACATATGGGTCCCTTTCCTCTTTGTTTAATCATATAGCCTTTCTTGGCTCCTTCACTTATTCTTTCCCTGCAACCCCTTAGGTTTTACTTCATATTTGTTTTGTATATACTTGTATATGTATATGTTCTTTTCCCCATTAGAATGTAAACTCTTGGAGGGAAGGACTTTTTGCCTTTTGCCTCTATAACCCTTTTGCATTATAAAGTGTTTGACACATAGTAGGTATTTAATAAATATTAGTTGATTGATATCTAGTAACTCACATCCCCTCTCATCCCCATAGGCCTTGAGGACAGACTGAATGTGTGAAATTAGAGGAAGACACCTAGGTTTGAGAATGAGGGAATGGAAGAATACTGTTCTGTCTACAATAACAGGGAAACGGGAGAGGGTTTGGGGGGAAAAGATAGCAATATTTATACCTGGGACAGGAATGATACTACAAAAACAAGAAGAAAATAAACTTAGTGTTTCTCCCTTTGCCATTTGATTTTCTGAGTTGTGCAGGGAGTAGGGGTACTTGAATCTCTCCTTGTGGCCTGTCTCCCAGTCTCCACTTCTATCCATTGTGTTGGGTCAATTCCATTGCTCAGGATTCAATTCTGTTTCTTTAAGGATCTCTAGAATGCTGAAACTAACATATTGCAAAGGTTCCTACAATTTGTACACTGTGTATCTTTAAGTTTATATTTGTTTGTTTCCTGGCTTGTCTACTAGAACGATTAGACAGGAGGAGGATGGCTGTGGGGATGGCGATGTTAGGGGGACAGCTGAGAAGTTGTATTATAGCTTAAAGAGCTAGATCCCTTTCTATCTCTCTATGACTGTCTGCTTCTCTTTTTATTCCCCATATTTCACTGGCCCCAAGACAGTTCTATAGCTATTTTAAATGTTTCTCCCCCAGATTCAGCAAAAATTAGGAAGCTCACCCATCACACTGCCTGTATCTTAACCCTCCCCCTTTGCACAACGTGGGGAGGAATTCGTTTTATTTGGGGAGAATATTTTGCAATATGACTGAGATCCGGCAACATCAAAATGTTTTCCTAGACGCTTTCACCCTTCCCAAAAGGCATGTGGGAAACAAGAAGAGGTAGAAATAAATCTGCTTTCTAAAAAAAAGGGGAAAAGTGGACTGGCAGGCTTGGTAAAAAAACAATTTATATATATATATATAAACTATATTAATAAAACAAAAAATTTAGTAAAACTAAATTATATATAATATATATATATATATAAATATATTATATATATATATATATATATATATTTTTTTTTTTTACCATGTTTAACATATATTGGATCACTTGCCATAAAAAGCTTCAATAAAAAGAAAAAAGAAACAGCATAAAGAGAGCGGCCCTGCCCGCGGGCTGGGCCGGGTGATTGCTCGCAGAGCTTGGGGCGGCCGAGATGAAGGGGCAGGGAAGAGCCGCCCGGGTGAGTGTGTGAGTCAGCGAGTCTCGCTGGGGCCCTCAGACTGGCGCAGGAGAGGCGGTGCGCGAGGTGCAAGTTGGACAAGTACCCGCCCGGCGCTCCAAGGGCCTCGAGCACTCTCCCGGAGCCTGGGGACCGAGGCCCGACAAGCACTCGAGCCTGAAGACGCGTAAGGCGCTAGCCCCGGGGCGGGGGGTCGGGGCCGGGGAAGAGGAGGGAAGCCGGCCTGAGCAAGGATTTGCCGTGCCCGCAGAGTCCGCTCCACCAATCCGGCTGCACTTTCCTCCAGCCCCGCTAATGAGGTCGGGCTGAGTGACAGCGTGCGGCAGATGTGGGCTGGGAGGTGGATAGAGGGATCATGGGAGATAAATGAAGGCGCCAAGGCCCTGGGGCTCCGTTCTCCCTTTTTTTCTCCCTTCTTTCTCCCATTTCCCTACACAAACCCCTCTCGCCCCCCTCCCCCTACTTTTTTCAGCAAATGGAACATTCCAGTCTGCCCGGGTCTCTTTTCCCCCGTTTGATCTGACACTAGGTTGCTAGGAACGCCTCCAGGGTTGCCGGGGAAAGCCCCGGACGTGACGCAAGAGTGTCGCTCAGCCCCGAACTCCCATCCCAACCTTTCCTGCGCTCTCCCCGCCTCCCGCCCATCCCCCACCTCTCCCCCGCTTTCTCCCTCCCCCCCCCCCCCCCCGGGACTCTGGAATAGGGGGGGAGTAAACAAGGGGAGAAGCGCAGCTCCCAGATCCAGGCAAGGGTGGGGGGAGCGGGCAGAGCGCGGCTCGGAGAGCGTGGGGGCCACGCGCCACCCTTGCATCTATTCCCTGGGGACCCAGGCTGCTGCTGAGACTGCACAATGGGGAAAGGGTTGGTGGGAAGGGGGCGCAGGAGCATCCTTGGTGGGGCCTATCCGGGGGGAGAGTTGGGACGTGGAGCAGAGGCTTGGAAGGGGCCCGGAATTGAGCCGGGGCCCGGAGAAAAGTTGGGGAAGGTCACAGGACGTGGGTTGCAGAGTGCAAGGGGCGCACCAGACCTGGAACTTCGGGTAGAGTTAGGGGAGGAAGCTGGGGTTCTTGAAGCAGAAGGATGATCCCTTTCTCTCCCATTATATCTTGTCCTTCCTCCCAGACTGGAGCATGCCCGAGTCCTGGAGGCCCCGGCTCCCCACGCTGGGAGTCGTGTTCACCCTGGCCTTGCTGCCCCTCCTGCTGCTCACGGCTCCGCCACCCCCCAAAGCTCCCTACAAGCCTGTCATCATAGTGCACGGCCTCTTTGACAGCTCTGCCACCTTTAGGCACCTGCTGCAGTACATCAACCAGGTGTGTGTGTGTGTGTGTGTGTGTGTGTGAGGAGGGGAAAGAAGGGGGAACCTTGGCTTCCTCTCAAACGCACTGGGGCCTTCCTTTGGGTCCTCCACCGGAGTTGGCTGACGTGGAGAAAGACAGGGGGAAAAGGACACTTGGGCCCTGCTCTTGGGATGAGAGGAAGGCTCCCCTGAGAGGTACAGCAGTGGGAACGTGGAGGGGCGTCTCAGCCTGGCTTATAACTGCCCTGATTGAGTCTATCTCACTCCAGACACATCCAGGGACACTGGTGACAGTGTTGGATCTCTTTGATGGGGGAGAAAGTCTTCGGCCGCTATGGGAACAGGTACAAGGGTTCCAGAAAGCTGTGACCCCGATCATGGAGCAGTCTCCTCACGGAGTCCATCTCCTCTGTTATTCCCAGGGTATGGATTTTTGTGCCGGATTGCTAACCCTGACCTCCCGTTTCACTTCCTTCACTTCCTGTCCCGTTTCTTACCTCTGAGCTCTGCTGCTGATCTCTGAGCCAAAGAGTGACCCTGGCATTTCATCCCATTTTGACTATTCCAGGCCCCTTCTTACTGACTATAGACTTTCTGATCACTCATTTGTGCTTTCTCTTTCCCCTCTTCCTCCTTACTCCTCTACTCACTAATATATTCAACTTATATTGTTTTGTCTTTGTATGTATCTGGCGAGAGCAACACCCAGCTCTGTTTTCATACACTCCCCTTTACTCCCCAACTGCCCACATTCTTTCCTCTCTTTGGATCAATGAGACGACTGCTGCCTCCATTCCCCCACCATGCTATAGGAGGCCTCATCTGCCGGGCCCTACTCTCTGTTATGGATGAACACAATGTGGATACTTTTATCTCCCTCTCATCTCCACAGATGGGGCAGTATGGAGGTGAGTAGATACTCCTGATACCTTCATCTCAGAGGGGAAGGGAGGAGTGGGGACATCTTCTGGATTTCCCAAGAGAACAAACTGGAGAGGATGTGAATCTGGATTTTCCAAGTCCTTGGAGGAGCAGAAGCTCCTTTCTCCGGGTCTCAGAGGAGCTGGGCCTCGGGAGGGCATAATCTGAGTTCCCCTTTTCTTAGCTCTCTGAAGAATATGGAAAGGATAAGTGCCTCAATTCCACCTGGCTGTGGCTTTCCCTTCCCAGACACAGACTACCTGAAATGGTTGTTCCCCACCTCCATGAGGTCTAACCTATACCGAATCTGCTATAGCCCGTGGGGCCAGGAATTCTCCATCTGTAACTACTGGCATGGTGAGAGGAGGAAAGAGAACTTAGAAAAATGGGTTAGTGGCAGTGAGTGGGAGGGTCCAACTCTTTGTTTTTCACTCCATTTTTCTGTTTGTTTCTCTTATGTATCTGTATATATCTTAAATTCTTTAAAGATCTGTAATTTCCTAAGGGTGGGTACCACTTTTTGCCAATTCAAATGGAAACCCCTCTGTGATTTAGTAGATGTTTTTAAAGAGTTTAGTGTGGCTGAAAAATCCATTAGGTTGTAGTCAACCTGATGATATTTCTCTT
Organism: Sarcophilus harrisii; assembly: GCF_902635505.1. Lineage (NCBI taxonomy): Eukaryota > Metazoa > Chordata > Mammalia > Dasyuromorphia > Dasyuridae > Sarcophilus > Sarcophilus harrisii. The sequence goes on along the minus strand of NC_045429.1, from coordinate 284,817,763 downwards.
TAATATAGACATGAAATATATGTCATATATGTACATTTGTGAACAGTTGTTCATTGTAGAATATTTGTATACATTAATATATTTTATTATATATTGTATAAATTATACATATTAATATACATGGTAAAGAATTTGTATACATTAATATATTAAATTATTTAACATATTAATTACATTAATATATTTTATTATATATATAGATATGAATATCTATTTCATAGCTATCTGTATTATCTTCTCTATAATCATAGTCAGAATTGCCTAGAGAACTGAGAAGTTAAAGTTTACTCAGCTAATATATGTTAAGTCAGAATTTGAACTCAGGTATTCCTGAATTCAAACCCAGATTTCTATCAGATTTCTCATCAAACAAACCCACAAAACTTATTTGTAATACATACACCCACTCTGTCTGTCTCCAGATCCCCACCACCCAGACTTGTACCTCAATGCCAGCAGCTTCCTGGCTCTTATCAATGGAGAAAGAGATCACCCGAATGCCACTGGTAAGATACCCTGACAGTTCTCCTACTCCTTCCCTCTCCCCAGCTTGTATCCTTTTATCCCTTTTATAGTTCTCTCCTCCTTTTAGGGATTCATCCCCCTGTCTCTCCTTGATTCCTTCATCTAAACCTAACTTCTCATTTTTTCTTTCCTGGGCAGTATGGCGGAAGAACTTTCTCCGTGTGAAGCGTGTGGTTCTGATTGGGGGACCTGATGATGGTGTAATAACTCCTTGGCAGTCCAGGTTGGAGACAGTGGAAAAAAGGGGTTATGATAGACCATGGGGTCTGGGGAGTAAAGGCTAATTGAGGGAGAAGAAGCTGTCTGGTACAGCAGAAGTAAGAGGAACATGTGACACCTAGGGAAGAAAATTCACCAGCTTTTCTTCTTTCCACTCCCAAAATCTTTTCAGTTTTTTTGGCTTCTATGATGCAAATGAAACAGTATTGGAGATGGAAGAGCAGCAGGTAAGAATCACTGATAACTCCTATTCCCCTAATTGTCTTCTGAGAGAAATCTTGACTCTAAATTTCTTCCCAATCTGGAAGGAAATTCAGTTCTGGGACATCTCCCTGTTTTGTTTTGTTTTTTCCCTGTGTCTCTACCTCTCTTTCTTCTCTGTCCAAGGTTTATCTCCTGGATTCATTTGGGTTGAAAACCCTCTCTGCCCGAGGGTCCATTGTGAGGTGTCCTACACCTGGGATTCCCCACACTGCTTGGCACTCGAACCGCTCACTCTATGAAGCCTGCATTGAACCTTGGCTTTCTTGAAAGCATTCTTGGATAGCCCAAGAACTCTAAACCTGGGGATGCCAAGCCTGCCTCTTTGAAGATCCAGCAATGAGCCCTGGCTATTCTATTATCTCCTGGCTGTTTGACTTCTACCAAGCTGCCGCTTCGATTAAAAGGGGCCTCCTAGATCTACAACCTCCCAGCTATCTGACCTTCTTCCCTTTCTCACCCCCATATCCTCTCATTCTGGGAGGATGGTAGAAAATTGGATTTTAATCTTTTGGCTGCTGCTGTCCCTGTATTTTGGGAATGTGAAGGGAGATCCCAGTACTTTCTTTCATAGTGGGAGTTCCCTCTAAGTGACTCAGGACATTTCTAGTTTCTCTTCCTCATGTATTCCCTTTCTTCCTTCCATCCCTCAGCCCCCAAGAGGACATTTTGGAGTGGGAGATCTGAGGGTCCTCCAATGGGGTGATCCCAGGGACAAATCTGTTTTTGAATTATCAGTATTGGGGTATCTATGGCTCATAAGCCTATCTCAGGCTTGGAGTAGTCCCTACCCTCTGTCTTTGAGATCTTCCATAGAAGCTGTTTCTCTGAGGATCCTACTCCATAAACCCCACCTTTGTGTAAAGGGGATGTTTTCTCTGTATTTATGAAAATAAAATTCCATTTGTTCAACATAAACTGGCTTATTCTCTAGTTATGGGGGTCAGTACCTCTATCCTTAGAAAGGATGGAGACAAAACTTAATAGTGGGGTGTTTGGATCCTAGAGTGGAGGCATCTGTCCTCTCAATGCCCATTCTGTTTGGGCTCTTGATTCTCCCCAGGTTTGTTCCTATTGAGGACAGTCCTCTTCCTGTTCTAGCCCTAGGATTGGGGGACAGAGCCAAAGGCACCAGAGGCCTGAGTCCAAGGAGCACTCAATAGGCTGAGGCCTACTAGGTGGAATGTCTTTCTCCACCACCCCCCTTCCACTCCCCATCTTCCCCTCCTCAAGATATGGAAGCTGTGGAGTGGGAGTTAAAAGAGGCATCATTTGGGCCCTTTTTTGACCTTTATGGGTTTGGGTGGGTGTGGGTGAATTGGTACTAGACAATAAGCCTCCTTTTCCTCCAGCAAGGAATGTTGATCTAGACAAGGGGGCCCTGTCTTCTCTAAAGTAGGGGGCAGACTGACTCACAGCTTCTATGCCCCTTACAAATGCCAGAGGGAGCTAGAAACATTTCTTCCTGGGGCCCTAGCTTACCCCACTTTGGAGGGGGAGGGCATATTCTCTCTCAAACTACCTTTCCCCTGTTTCCCATATACTGGCCCACATTTATTCATTTTTATATTCCCATCTTCCTCTTGTCAAGTCCATTTATATATTTTCCTCCCTCTCTAACCCTAACATTCTCTCCTGACCTACTAATAGATCTTAGTCTCATTGTTGGGAAATGGGGACTTGGGACCACTGGACCCTGCTGAAAGGAGGCTTCTGGGGCCTTAGGGATTATAAAAGATGGGGAGATATAGGTTGGAGAAAACTCCTTTGCAAAGGTTTATTGGAGTTGAGTGGAAAGTATGTGAAAACTTGACCTTAAGTTTCCTGGGCTGATGCTAACATTCACAGGATCTCAGCTAGTAGCAAAGGGAATAAGGTGGAGGCGGGGAAGAGAGAGTAGAGATGGGAGGCTCTATATCTAGCCCAACCCCTTCTCTCTTAGCTTTCCTACTTGATCCTGCCTGAGACTTTTGTCTGCAGCAATTCCCAGTGGACTGAGGGAGAGAGAGAAAGCCCAGGTGGGAATGGGTATGGGGTAGGAAGGGGGTGGGGTGGGGAGGGGAAGAAAAGGAAAAGATGTTCTGATCAAGCTGAGGGATGAGTATGATTTAGAGGTGGAGGATGTTGATATCATGCAAGATTTTGGTATGGAAGAAGCATGTGTAAAAGGTGTAGGTGTAAAGATGTCTGTTTGGGGTATTTGTAAAATGCAATTCGGTTCCACAAACACATGCTATTTTGTGCAAGGCACTAACTATTTAAGATATGTGTCTAGAAAGATCAGAGCATTATTTCAGGAGAAGAGTGTCTGGGAGATGAGAAACATGGAAATAATGGATAAGGTAGAAGGGAAGACAAGAGTCTATAGGGTAGTATATAAAATAAGAGTATATGTATCTCTTATGTGTCTGGGTAGCAGTGCTGTGTAAAAAGAGAAGGAATAATATTAAAGGCATATGCAAGGGGTTTAGGATATATTGGCAAGTATTAGAGGAGGAGTATATGACCGGACACAACTGTAAGGAAAGGTGAAGATTGCTACAGGTAGTGAGTGAGGGGGTATAGCCATAGTCACCTCACATTCAGCTTCTTGAAAGGTACACAAATGAGGGATTCCTCCTAGGGTTTTGAAAGGCTCAGAGCAGACAGGAATAAGTGAGAACACTCCTTCATTCATTAACTCCTTCTTACTCCTTTCAGGATAGCAACGTGTGACCCCTCATATACAAGTGATCATGGGGTCTGGGGTCCGGGTTTTGCTGTGCTGTCTGCTAGTGGGGTTCTCAGTCCTGCTCTTTTTTGGGGGGCAGAGGGCGAATGGGGACCTTCCATACAGGTGAGGATGTTGTTTCCCTCATGGGGGTGGGAGTTGGAGCGCCTTGGTGGAACATCCTTAAGTAACACTGAAGTCCCCTTCAGAGAAGGGGGCTCTCTAAGGGCAAGTCTGTTCTGAATCTCCATCCTCTCTTCTCCCTCCACTTGGGTGCAGCAAGGGAGTTTGCTCCAGGCAGACCTTGGTGATTCCTCTAAGATACAATGAATCCTACAGCCAACCAATATACAAACCTTATTTGACACTGTGTGCAGGTCAGCGGATCTGCAGCACTTACAGGTGAGTGAGTTGGGGGTTCTTGAATGCCCCAGTCTAGGAAGAGTTGTGAGTTGCAGGGAAGGGATGAAGTTGAGCATTTGTGTTTAGGAATTGGGAGTTAGACTACAGATTGAGTTATTGAGGAGAGCTTACATTGGGATGAGATCTAGAATAGCCATAGGGAACCATGTTCCAGGATCTTAAGTCATTTGCTCCTTCTAGGACCACATACCGCGTGGCATGGAGGGAGGTTCAGAGGGATGTGCAGCAGTTTCATGCCATATGTTGTCAGGGTTGGAAGAAGAAGCACCCAGGGGCACTGACCTGTGAAGAAGGTGTGTGGGAAGGAGGGGAAGATGCTTGGTGGTAGGGTTGTGAGAGCCTGCCAAGAGGATGGGAGCTCATTCCCTATTCTGACCCCATCCTCTTCTTCCATCCCCAGCCATTTGTCCTAAGCCCTGTCAGAATGGAGGGATTTGCATTCAGCCTGACCAGTGCGAATGCACCCCAGGCTGGGGAGGGAAGCATTGTCACATGGGTGAGTATTAGGCTACTTATTTCTGTTCTTTAACTTCTTGCTCTAGAGGGTAATCTAGACCATGGCACCGCAGGGCTTCTTTCTCTTCCTTTAGATGTAGACGAATGCAGCACTGGCATCATTCTTTGCTCTCATAGCTGTTCCAACACCCTGGGCAGCTTCACTTGCAGCTGCCCAAAAGGTCTAGTTCTCGGGACCAATGGAAGGACTTGTGAGGAGGTCCCCTCTGAACCACTTCCCAGTCCCAGTATCCTTAGTTTGACAGGTAAGTGGAACCCTCTTCACAACATTGCTCCCTTATTAATGATCATGTGAAGGAGCTACTACATGTTCCTAACTAAAGAGTCCTGACACTCAAATCTGGCTCCTACTGTGGAAGCCTTGTTTCATATAATTCTAAGTTCATTCTCTTTCTACCTTCCCATCTCACATTCTCATTTCAATCTTCTCAAAATTGCCTTTTTTCAAGTCTCAACTTCAGGTGTATAATTCCCCTCCATTGGACTGTATGATTTCTGAGGTCCTTTCTAGCTCAAAAATTTATGATTTTATGCCCCTTCAGAAAGGGAAATCTTTTCAGATTTCTCATAGCATTTTATATGATCATAGATTTAGAGCTGGAAAGGATCTGAGGCTCATCTAGCTCCATCTCATTTTACAGATGAATAGGCTCATGTCTAATGGCAGATATGGCATTTGAATTCAGATTATTCCCCTGGTTCCAAGTCTGACTTCTAAGTCCCTCTATGACATTTTCCCTTGTGCAGTTCTTGCTCTCCTTTATCTTATTTGTGCATCTCTTACCTATTCTCCCTTTTGACTGAGTTCTCTTGAGAAAGCAGTGTCATTTAGTGTAGTGCTCCTAAAGTTTGCTGAACTATATTCTCCAGTTCGGGAGGCGAAGAAAGAAAAGCATTCCCTGAGGCTGAAGGTTGGAGAATTACGTGGGCGACTGGAGGTCTTGGAGCAGGTGAGACTCTGGGGTCAAACTACTAGCAGGTAAATTCAGAGGCTACAAAGCTATAGGACAGTCAAAGGAGCCCTCCAGTGGGCAAAGGCATTTCAGCAGCACCTTTGGCATCTTCCTGCCCCCACAGTGGGCTGGGCAGGTGAGTGCCTGGGTTCGAGCTGTGCTGCCAGTGTCTCCTGAAGCGATCCGACCTGAGCAGGTGGCAGAACTATGGGGGCGAGGAGACCGCATAGACTCGCTTAGTGATCAAGTGCTGCTTCTGGAGGAGAAACTGGGCGCCTGTGAGTCCACTGTTCCATTACCTTCTTTCCATTAACCAGTAAACTTCCTTTGTACTCCCGAACATACCTATATACTTAACCTTATCCCCATACATAATCATATCAGTTCTTTATGCCCCCTTCGACCAACAGTCATACTTCTCAACTTTTCCTGCATTCTTACATGTTAGCAACTGTTCTCTTGGATTTTGCCCCTATCTTCTTCTCTATAAGGTAATGGACAAATTCTTGGAGGAAGGGGTGGTATTATTCCCGCTCTCACCTTCCCAATGCTGAGGCTGAAATCAGCTCTAAAACTCTTTGCCAGTCTCCACATATCTTCCTTCTTCCCCCTCCCCGCCCATGTATGTCTCTTAATAGGTTCTTGTGAGGACAACAGCCTGGGTCCAGGTCTCAACCACGGCAGATAAAAGCCCTTTTGGACAGCAACACTTTCTATTTTCAATGCCTGCCCTCCACCTTCTTTGCCCAGGGAAATTATTACTAAAGGAATTAAAACAGCTGCAAATCTGGACAGAAAATGTCATCTGCATGCAGAAACAGAACTAAGGAGATTGAATGTAAATCAATACATGCTATGTTCACTTCTTTTTTCTTTATCTCTCCCATGGTTTTCCCTTGTGCTCTGATTTTTCTCTCCCAATAATTCATAAAGCAATATGTATTAAAAATAAATTTACTACAATAAAAAAAACTACAGTGCTAATTTCCTAAGGATATTGTTGGAAAAAAGAAAAAGGATCATTTGTACAAAAATATCTATTGAAGAATTTTTTGTAAAAAACTCATATGTAACTTGTGTCTAGTAGTTGAGGATAGCTGAATGTATTATGACAAATTGTAATATTGCTGTAGCATAAAAATGATTTTAAAAAAGCTGCCTAAGGAAGAGGCGAGAATATTCTTCTACTGCAGCCCCGCCCCCTTTTAGCGTAAGATGGGTTTGGACCACAGAGATCTTTTCCCCAACAAGATACAACACACAGAGTCCTTCCATCTCCCTTTATTCTCCATATTTCGCTATTAATCCAGATAATAAAAACCATCGGAGCCAAGCAAACTCTTGGACTGCCTCTTTCATCCCCTCCAGGCCCACCCTCCTGAGGTAGGAGAGGAGAGTGTTTGGAAAGGAGGAAAGGGCAGTCCTGGTACCCGTGATAGGGGAGATTACTGGAATACGGAGGCCTTGGGAGGAAAAGCAGAACCGTTTGGGAGAAATGTCAGGGAGTCCCCTCACCTCCCCAGATCATACTGGCCTGGGGTGGGGGAAAGAGTAGGACCATCAAATGGTCCTTCTTTCCCCACCCACCCTTTCATTAATGCTCATCAGATTGGGGAAAGGGCATCAGCAGGACTGAGTTTCCCCAAAAGAAGAATGGGGCTTCTCTTTTCCCCTCCCACCTAAATGGGGATGTGCTACTTAAGGCTGGGATCCTCTTCTAGGCTGGGAATGGCTGCTAGGCAAGGAAGCCTAGATTTGGCTGGGATTCTCCTCTACCCCTTTTTATAATCAGCCTCGAGCCTTTCCCTTTGGACTTTATTAACACTGAGAGCTTTTGGCTGCCAATCTGGACGATGGGAGGTGGGGGAAGGGCAGCTCCTCAGCAGCAAAGGAAAGAAAAATAAATTAAAACCTACTCCAGCTCCCTCTAACCAGCTTTCAGCTCTTCCTACCATACCTCCTAGAGTAAGAAATTAATGCAGCACCGGTAACTCCACCCTTCCCAAAGGTCTGGGCCTAAAGGTACAGCCTAAGGCCTAAGGACTGTGTGGGAAAAGGACGGGGTTGGGCTGGTCTCCTGCTTCTCCAGGGGAATTTTTAAGAGTGTACTATCTCTGGAGTGTACCACCCACAAGTCGAAAGGGAGGAGGAGAAGGAAAAGGAAGAGAAGGGAAAGAACAAGGAATTCTTTGTGTCAGGGGAAAATGAGTATCGCCGGCAAAATGGACTGTACCAAGTAAAAGGGGAAGGTACAAGTCCCTGGGAAAGAGGACTCCACAAAAATTCATTGGGGTAAGGGGAGCAAAGAGTCTCGTCTGGGTCTTCCTCGAGTCTGCGCCCCCCGAGTTGGATAAGTCCATTTGCATCCAGAGAGTTGGGAAGGGGGTAGAAGAGAAAGAACAGAGCACTTCCATAGAGGCGGATGTGTACACAAATCATGGGTGGGGAGAAGAGGAATCTTCCACTGTGGGGTGGGAATGGTCCATGCCTAATGGAACATACCACTCAGGAGACAGAGAGGGGAGCAGAATGTTCCACAAATAAAATGAGAGGGAGTGTGTAGTCGGGAAAATCCAGAAAGGGATTGGGAAGAAAGAGGAAAAAGGGTGGAAGAAAAGCACTTTGTCCATGTCCACTTCGGAAGCTGAAGATTCGGAGTAGAGAATTATGGGAGGAGTGGCTTGGCTGTACCATAAAGGAGAAATGGGATGGGGGAAGTGAAGAGGGAGTCAGGCCCAGTCCAGGGACCATTAGGCTCGGGGAGGGAATGTGGAGGAGTGGTAGGAGGAAGGCTCAGGGGCCAGCCTCACCAGCCCCACCAGGTTTCTTTAGATAGTCACCCCCTCCCCGGCCATCAGTAGAGATCTCCCGAAAAACTGTGAGCATGGAGTGACGGATTCTGTCAGCGAGGTCCGGCACGTTGTCTGGGGTCAGCCCTTCTGTAGCCACAGGGGGAAGCACCCGTACCTGACATGTTCCTGCGGATGAGGAAACAAGCTATCATTCCAGGTCTTTCTTGAATTTTCATCTCCCTTTATACTCTTAAAAAAAAGCCTTTGCTCAAGCCTCATTGGCAAACTTACACATTCTTGCTTGCAGACATTACAGTTCTCCTTTCTGCCCCTGTGCCCCTTCTAATTTTCTCCTCTCTACCTCCAATATCTAACACATTCAAAGAAACACTGAATATCAAAGCTGGAAGGGACCATTTAGAAAATCAAGTCCAATGCCAAGAGGAAATGAGGAGGGAAAGGAAGTGACAAGTTAGTGGGAACACTGGAACTAGAACCCATTCCTCACAGTTTAGTCCAATTATTCTTTCTACTAGATGGAATCTGTATTATACCAGTTATCAATTCGTCCAATAACCACAAAGTGCCTCCAATTACAAATATGGAGGTATGTTTCAGAAGCCTTGTGGTTTAGTAAAGAGAGCATGGGACTTTAGTTTTACTAGCTATGAGTTTGGGAAATTCATCTCTGTACAGCAGTTTCCTAATCTGCTGAATGAGGATAATAATAATTCATTACCTACAAGGCTGAAGAGAGCAAATGAAACTTTACAAAATGCTACACTGTCACTGTTATTCTGGAGCTGTTTCCTCCTCTACAAACTGAGATAAATGATTCTTCACCAGATAGACATACCTCTACAAAAAGAGAGGAGGTTACCTGACTAGGGTCATCTAAAGGGGTTGGTGAAGACTCTCATGGAGAAATAGAAGCAGAGGGAAGAAAGTGGAGAAGGGAGGAGCAAAGGTATGATGCCTGCTCCAGGAGAAAGAAAACATTCAGAATGGTTCAAAATTTTCTTCAAAAAAGGAAAAAAGAAAGCATGACCTTCTAATGACTGTTAAGGTCATGCAAGTAAGTTAGTACAGACAGGGCCATTATTAGAACCCAGGTTTCTAGTCTCTTATGCAAGTACTCTTCCTTTCAAGACCTAGCTCAATCTTTGAAACCTTTCCTGATCCATTCTAGCCCAAAGTGATCCATACTTTTTGCATTCTGTAAACATCAACACCTTTCTTACTATCTTGTATTTATTAGCTATTTTCTCATGTTTTAAGCCCTGGTTTCCTACTAGATTATAAGTTCTTTGAAGGACATCTTTATGTCCACCACAGCATTTGGCATGTTTTACATACATAGTAGGTATTCTGTATTTGTTGAGTCTGATTTCCAGGGACTTGACTAAGTAATTCAGCTCTGATGTTCTATGGTTCTATGACTAAATGATTTCTTGGCTTCTCAAAGATTCATATTTCACTCTCCCTTCCATAATTCCACTGGCCACTCTACCCTCTCCCTACCAAATCTTCATGATCAACACTTAGGTCTTCTCACCTGAGGTGAAGCGCCGTTCTTTCTTGCAGTAGAAGTCTTTATAGGAGGACATGACAATGGGGATAATAGGGACCTGCAGGAGGGGTAAGGGTAAAATCAGAGGACAGCCTCCTTCTTCAGCCCTCCTCCCCTAGTAGTCCCTTTATCTGAACATCTCCTGATGAGCTTCTTTCCCTTGCTCATTAGCCCACAGAGAGTAAAGGGGTCTGGAGTTGGCTGGAAAGTTGCAGGAGAAAGGTAGTCTGTCAGTGGTCAAATGGGGAAACTGAATTCTGACCTGGGCCTGAACAGCAAGGTGGAAGGCGCCACGTTTGAAGGGAAGCATAGAGCCATTGTGGTTCCTGGTACCTTCAGGGAAAACCCAAACTCGGACCTAAGGAAGAAACTGGATCAGAGATAAGAAGAGACAGAGAACAAGCCAGAGATACAGCCAGTGTAATATAGAATGGAGAAGTTAGTGTCAAAGAGCAGATGTTACTCCGGGATATTAGAGGTCCTTCTGTGTGGCCGTTTAATCCCCTTTTCCCAATGGATTTTTTTTTCCCTCTTTTGGGTAACTCACGTTCTGGCTGAGCAGAGTTTGCGCAGCTTCAGCCATGACACTGATTGCATCCCCAGTCCGTTTCCGGTCAATGAAGATGACTCCAGCCAACCAGCACGCTAGCCCTGCTGGCCCAGCCCATAGCAGTTCCCGCTTGGCGATGGGCACACAACGACCTGGGAGCACCTCCATCATTCCTAGGGCAGGGAAGTAGTCATCGGAGCCAGTGAGTATGATATTCACTCTCAGTGTCAAGAGTAGAAAATAGGTTGTGGGACAGGAAAATGCTTTTACTTGATGGGAAGAGTAATGGAATGACAGGAAAGTGACACCCAAAGGGTGTCAAGGACATTTTAGAAGGGAAAAATAATTTGGAGGGAGATTTACCTCCCAGGGAAGGCTCTCTAAAGGGAGATCAGACACCAGGTAGAGAGGGGTAGGAGAAGGAAGTCAGATTTGGAAGGAAGAAGAGGGAAGAGAAGTTCCTAATATAGATGGGGAGGAAATTCTCAGGGAGAAAACAGTAGGGAAAGGGGGAGCAGTACTTTCTAAGATGAGAGGCTCTAGGAACATTTCCTATTGGGAACCGATGTATCTGGTGTGGGATAATGAATATCTCTAGGGTAGAAAGCTCCTTGGAGATGAGAGTTTTAAAACCTAGAGGGAGAAGAAGGTACTCAGGGAAGAAACTTTCCTATGGTTATGAGAGAGGACTGTCTTACCTAGTAGGTCAAGGGAGCTTTGGTGGTTGGAGACAACAACGTAGGGCTGGGTGGGGGGGAAATGATGGGTCCCTCGAACCTCCAGCCGGATCCCATACAGGTACTTGATGTGCAGCAGCATTAGTCGAAGGATCCTATGGGGATAGGCCCAGGATACCAGTTGAGTGTTTGTCAGAAAAGATCACATAGTTTTTACACTTATTTCCCCAGTATTCCTCTAACCCCACCCTCATCTTCTTGCATTGATCTTTTTCTCCATCTTAATTTTCCCTTCTCTTTTTCTGTTTCTTTTTTGCCTTATGTGTATAATCTTTTTCCCCTGGGTCCTTCTATATCTTCCCCACTCTGTAATCCCTTGTGCCTGGTACCTCTAGTAATCCATTTCCCCCCACCCTGTTTTCATTTCCCATTCCTTGGGTTTCTCTCTTACTTCATGTTCTCCACATTTCGTCCTCGAAGAGCACACACAGGGATGGCCAGCACTGCCAGGAAAAGGATCCAGCCGTTGTAGAAGGCCATTTTGCAGAAGTACTTGGCACTGGTGCTGTAACCCCAGAGCACAGGCACCAGCAGCAAAAGTAGTAATAGAAAGAACAGCAGCATTGTCCATGGCCCTGGCCACAGCTCCATGCTGGCCACCTGTAAGGAGCAGTGGGGAGGGAGGAGATAGATAGTGGGCCTGGAGCACTAGAAGGGAGATGTTGGGGGGAGTGGCCAACAGGGACCAGAGCAGAGAAACAATAAGACAAAAGTATAGGTGGGAGAGTAAGAATTTAGAGGGTCAGATTGGAGGGGGGTGGAGGGCATGAGGGGCAAAGTCATGGTAGAGAAAAGGGTCTTCCATTCCCAGATTCCCACCCAGCCAATCCACTTCAGAAAGATAGGAAGGACATAAGAATTGAGAAATCCTTCCTGGTTCCAAGATATACAAACAAAAAGACATATATAAATGTACACACATAGAGATATTTAAAAAAAAAAAAAAAAGACGTACACAAAACACACATTAGAATTGAAAGCAAGATAGTCATACCTATGAACAGCCTGTAGACACATGTACATATATAAATACACTTGAACATATATATATGGAAAAAAGACAAATATAGATATATATATAGGGACAGGGACCAGATCTATGATTTCTTCACTCCCAAGTGAGGAAATTCCCTTTACTAATCTAGATCAGGACTTTCAACGTAATTCATAGTTTGTCCAGGGTCAAACAGCTGTATGTATTGGAGGCAGAATGTGAACCCAAGTCTTGGTGACTACACAGCCACGTTGTCTCTCTGAGGCAGAGAGAGCTAAACACATCCAGAGAATCCCAATTTCACCCAAACTTTTCCTCTAGTCCCCCCTAAAAATACATAGAAAAATCTAAGGACAAAAGACAGATACAGATTGAACCAGGAACAGAGAGCTATGTTCCTCTTTTCCTCTGTCCCCCACCCAATATACAACCTCTCCAGGTATTAGAGGAAACATGATGAGGATTACATAAGTGACGAGTTAAGAATCCCACAGAACTCTAAAGAATCCATAGTACTGTGAAATAAGAGGTGGGGTGTATGTGTCTAAGATCACACTACCTGCCTCAGGAGGAAGAAATGGCTCAGGAGAAAAGGAAGACAATGTGACATGAGGAAAAAGAAGACAATGTGACGTCTCCCTCAGTAGTGGACACAATTTATCTTCCTTCTCCTCCCCCCATATGGAAAGGCAGTGGCTGACTTGAGTGTCAAAGGTAAAAGAGAGATCAATCCCATTGGCCAAGTGTGATAACATCACAAGGAAGAAACATGTGACAAACACACATTTTCAAGTGGCCTAGCAGAGAAGACATAACTGAACAGGGACAAACAAAGACACTCATAGTACATCACCTATGCCTCTTTCTCTTTCCTGAGGATGATAATAACAGTAAGCACACAATATATATTAGCTTAATTGAATCAAGAATGACAGTAGGAAAACACATAACAGACACTTAACAGGTGAGTACAACTGCAGAGGATAAGGGTCCTCATGGGGGGAAGGGACAACCAGATTAGAGAATAAGTAGGCCTTGGGAATGAAGAAATGGTGATGGCAGAAGTCAACCTCCATGTGTAACAATCCTCTGAACACATATACACACACATACATATATGTACCAGGTGAAGAAGACAAGAATGAAGACATGCTCACGCTGTTGATAACAATAACACCAGGTATTTAATACGGGGTAGTCCCATAGATACTGCTTCTAACATGGAATATGGTGTACTCTAAGCACATGCATTACATGCCAAAAGTATAACATGCTTTCATAAAGAACACAGAAATCATGACGATGTCATAACTACTGGGGAGGGAATGGGAAAGTGCACAGGGGAAAATTCAATAATGTGAAGAGGCAGAATGGTGGTAACATAATGGAGGGATGAATATAACAAATGTAAATCATATGGAGATAACATTCAATGCAGTACAGAAACAAAGAGTATTAATAAAATGCCTGGGGTGAAAACAACATGCCAAGTCATTAAACATGCAAATGATGAAAGCAGTGGAATGTTCAACATTAATAAAAACATGGACAGATGGGAGTGACATACTCATACACATGCCATATAAGTACACACTGATAAATTATAGTAGTAGTATAGATAACATGTCATGCAAAAATGTGGGCAAGTCAAATACATGCAAGGACATATGAACATGAGATGGGTTTGTGCCTGGAGGTCCATTACCCTGTACATAGGCTATGTACACAATTCCCTCAGGAATACATATCTAAGAATATCCGGAGGATATCCAACCACATAAGATTGCCAGATGTGTTACATAAACATATTGTTTACAAAACATTACAGGAAAGAAATGGTGAAATGGATGTTATCACATGACCAGAAATGCTATATAACATACATAAGATATACGTGCTCAAGCAATGCTAGAACTTCCTTAGAAAACTAAATACAGGAAAAGGGGTTAATACAACATAAAGACATGTGTTAAAAATAAATTAAATAATGGACTCAGACACCTGATTGTCCTATAGGGCAATAATCACAGGTACAACTTGTGAAATGAAACAAAACATACCACGGGCACAATCTGTATGTGTGTGTGTATGTGCATATATATATATATATACATATATATAAAAACTATGTGAAGATAACTACCTCGGTAGTGAAAGTCATGGGCAGAGCATATGAACATAAACATACAACTAATATGTAATGGAAAGATCTGAGAAGGTAGGCAACATATTTGAATCTGTATATATATATATATGTGTGTAAGGTATTTAAATGTGCTCCAAATGGATATGACACAAGGGACAGGTCATATTACATTATGTGATTGGACAAGTATGAACTTAGGAAAACAAAAGCATTATAGCCATCCTCTCTAATGGGAAATGGATATAACATCCAGCTAATATGAGCACATCTGCCATAACCATGGATCATATGGGAGCACATTCAACCATATGCAGGCCACTATCTGAAGCATGCACACTCAGTGAAGAAAAGGAAACAAAACACGTGTGTCAGGAAGGGCCTAACATGCACATAGGAATGTAGAGACCTTAGGTTCTGTGCATGGAAACAGAGGGGTGTCCTGGTATGATCCTGGAAACCAATATTCTCTTGGAGGAGGAGTCAGGAATGTAGTTTATAATCTACACTCCTTCCAAGGGATACAAGGGACGGAAAGAGCAACTGGGGGGAGGGGTGTAGGGAATTCCACAGTCCCCTCACCAAGCACACTTCATTCCCACCCCATCACTATCCCATAATCAGGCCAACCCTCCACTCACCAGGCCCTCCTCCATCCCTTTTCTTTTCTTTCTGGATCCTCTCCATCTTTCTCAGCCACTCCTCTCCCAAGTCTATCTTGCACTCTTTCCCCAGACCCCATTCTCCACCTCCATGACCTCCCAGCTCCCTCCTCCCACGACCCATCTCTCATCCCCCTCCCCAGTTCCATCCCTCCCCCACCTCAGTGGGGTAGGGGGCCTAGGGGGCTGGCCCCCTCCCCAGCCAGGCTGCGGCAGCGGTGGTGGCGGCTGTGTCTCTGTCTCTGATGGGGAGTCGGTGCCAAGGGGCCCTCAGGGTTTAGGGGTATCCTAGCCCCGGCTGGTGGAGGGGCTGTGGGAGTGGGGGGCCGGACCCATAGTGGTGAGAATGGTGGGAGGGAGGGTGTTCCCCCGGCTCTCTCCCTCCCTCCCTTACTGCTGTCTCTCCCTCGGAGGGCTGGGGCTGCCGATGCTGCTGCTGTCCCCCCCCCCCACAACGCCTGCTTGTTTCCGGGGCCGGCCAGGAAGTGGGGGGCGGTGACAGGCGGGCTATCTTGCCAATAGCCTGGACAGGGACCCAAGCATTCCCTCCCTCCAGCTTTTGGCCCTCCCTGCCTCTTCTTTTTTCTGCTAGCTCCTCCTGCTGAGGATTTTTGGTTATTCCTTCCAGCTGTCTCTCTTTCATAATCCTTTTTTCCCCCGTCTCTGGTTCTGATCTTTCCTGGCTTTCCCTGCTCGTTTATCCCTTCCTCCATTTCTCCCAGCTTTCTCCTCTCTGTCCATTAGGATAACTTTCCTCTTTCTTCCATTCCTCTGCTTCTCATTACTCATCCTTTTTCACCAGATGCTTTTCCTCGACTCTATCTCAGCCTCTCCCGTCCTTATCTCTCTTGTCTCTCCTAATCTTCCGACCCCTATCCTGTGGCTGTCCTCTTCTTTCTGTCCTCCCATTATCCTTATGGTTTCTCAGAACACTAGCCCCATCCTCCCCTTTTTTCATCTTACCCTCTTTCTGATCTTCCTACCCTCAAGGCCCCCTCCTCCTTCTTTTAATCCCCCAAGTCCCTTTTCTCTTCTCCTCCCAACCCCCTTTCTGCACCTTCCCTTTGGAGTCTCTCTTCTTCAGCCAGACTGGGAACTATTCCCTCACCCCAGAGATGGACTTGTGTATATTTTTCCCACCATTGAAACCAGGTCTTTGTTACTCACTTCTTTCTGGGAGTATGGGCGGACCATTCACCTTGAAGATGAAACAGGGAGCAGAGGCTAACCCTGAAGGCGGCCATCCCCAGTTTCTGATACTTGTTTTCTGGCAGCCCGACCGCCCGCCTCTGTGGCCCGGGCTTCCCACACTTCTTTCACCCTCCTTGGTACTCCCCACTTACGCAGCTTTATTCCTTTCACACAACTCTCCTTTCTATCTCTTTCTACACAACAAAACAAGCCATTCTTGTCATCACCATCTTCCCTTTCCCTCGCTGTCTTGCTAGGCCCTATTTTCTCTCTCTCCAATAGAAGCCCTACCTTCAGCTAACCAACTCCATCAGCTTGGGGACAGCCCTCTTTAGCTTTCCCTTTACTTTCCAGCTCCCCCAGATGTTGGGGTTCTTCCGGGTCCTTCCCCCTTTAGATGGCTTGGATTCTCTGAGGGCCCCTGTCTGGTTTGTCTCCTCCCTCCCTTAGAACCACAGAACACAGAATGTCCGAGCTGGAGACCTTGGAGACCACCTGTCCTCAGCTTACAAAGGCCCAAAGAAACTGCTGCCTAAGGAGGCGAGCCTCTCCTCTCTCCCTCTCCTCCCCAGATCCCTCCCTCTCTACCGTTGCCACAGCTGGCCCAAGCCTCTCGAAGGCCGGCGCCGGGGAGAGGCCCGCGGCGGACGGTGGAAGGGGGTGTGGGTGCGAAAGGGTGGGCTATTACCAGCTCGCTGTGTTTGGGCCCCAGAGGAGGGAGGCGCGCTGCCCGGGCCTGGCCGCCTACGCCACGCACTTGAGCCACGCTGAGCTGTAGCGGGTAGAGTAGGGGCGCCCTGCCCTGGAAGAAGACCCCAGGTCTGCTTGGTGTGTCACAGGGAGGAAGGGGCGGTTCTAAATCTGTCTCTGCAGGTCATGGCAGAAACATTAGAGTATCAGAACTGGGAAGGGCCTCGGAGACCATCCGAAGCATGATGGAAACAACAACGTCCAGCGCCACTTTGCAAGGGCGCCGACAACATGAGGGCCTGGCGGAAGGCCAGCGGCGCCCGAGGTCACCCCGAAACTCAGAGGCCGAGGAAAAATTTGAGCCCAGGCACTCTAACTACAGACTCAGCGCTCTTTCCCCCTGCACCACTCGGGCCGAACTAGATTTAAAATCGTTTCTGCTCTGCGCGTCATCGAAGAAAGGAATCTGGAGAGTTCGGCTCCGGGCGTAGGCCCAGATTAAGGGGGATGGAGTGCGTGTGCGCTCTTGGGTAGGGGGGTGGGGCGGGAAGGGTTTTCTAAAGCAAGCGATGGATCTGTGACGTCAAGGAGATGGGGCCAATTGCCATTCTCTGGGCAACATCATTGTAAAAAGCGCCGGACGTACTCGGATTCGGGTCCTTACGTCACCGAAACGGCTGAAGCCATTTTGAACTCGGTGACTAGCATAATTCTTTTTGCTTCCAATCCTGGCTAATCCGCGAGGTCTATATGTAGCCAATCAAATCTGAGGGTTTGGTGGAAGTGGCGAACGGAGAAGGAACTTGAGGCTGGGGTGGTGGCCAAACCAAGACCAATTGCAATCCCGTCGTTATAGCAACGAGGAAGACGGAGAGGAAAGGGCGGGTCCAAGGGAGGAACACCTCCTCCGGATAGGCCCGCTCTCTCTCTCACATGCTTGTTTGCGACCATTTCCCAGCCAACCGGCGGCTTCGGAATTTACGCGCTCATAGTCCAATAGGATCTCTGGATTGTGAATGAACCGAAGGAAGGACGGGGGCGGGAATTGGCTGGATTGTTAATAGCTAGAATCTGTGTCCTGGAGCCAATTGAGCACGACACAGAGCAATGGGGAACGAGTGGTGATGCTGATACAGTGCACTCTAATTTGCTGCGGACAATAGGGTCTGCCAGAACATCTTACGGCTTATCCTATGACGCAGCATCTTGACTGTCGGCCGCTTCGTCCAATAAGCACTCTTTAAGGGCGGGGCAATGCGTGCCTCTCCCTCCCCGGACTGGCGACCAATCCTTTCTTTCCGAACGCGATGTGACTGGTGGGCAGGATCACCAATGGAGGCTCGAAGACCTTGACGGATGACCAATGGGCAGGAGCAGGGGGGCGGGCTTTTCGGACCTTCTGGGTTTGTATATGTGTTTAGTGGGGGAAGACCTGTGTTGCGCGGGCAACAGTTGAGGGGCCATGGCAGCGGCCAGGAAGGAGGACGGAGGCTCCGAAGGGCCAAACCGAGACCGGGGAGGGGCAGGTGCGGCCTTCGAGTGTAACATCTGTCTGGAGACAGCGCGGGAGGCGGTGGTCAGTATGTGCGGCCACCTGTACTGGTGAGAGCCCCGGGACACCCCCCACACTCCTCCACCCCCACCCCGCTCTGCCCCCTCCCTACCAATGGGAGCCTGGGACATGTACCTTTAGTAGTAAAGCAGCGAGGGCCTCGGAACCTCCCCTCTCCCCTTGCCCCCACCCACTCTGTCTGTCTCCTCTGCCTCCTGGAGAGAGCTCCACAAAGTATCCCCTCCCTGGCGTACAGTCCCTCCGGGACAGACACACAGTTCCCCAGAGCCCCAGAGCCAGAGCTCGGCCCGCTTAACACGCCCCTCCAGCTAAATGACACAGGACTGCCGCGCGCCTCCCGCCCGCTGACGGGAGGGCTCCCGGAGACGCAGGCTCTTGCCTTGTTGGCGCCGGTGAGAAGCGGGATTTCCCCCGGGCTAGCGGCCCCCTTGGAAGGCAAGAGGGCTGAGGAGCCCTTGAAGCCGTGCACCCCTCCTCATGCGAGCGGGTGCTGGGCGCGCGCAGGGCGCACTTCTGTCCCGAGCCGCGTCCCTGTCTATGTGACTTGCCAGCCTGAGGAAGCGCGCGCACGGACACATTTCCCGGGTTCTTGCAACGTCCGCATGTGCTTGCCTTGCTGACAGCTTTGCACAAGCAGCCACACACACACTGGCACCAGGGACGAGAGCCTGCGCTCGCGTGGCTGTGCGGCGGGCAGCCGGGGCACACAGACGGGCACACGCCCCTCGGGCGGGGGGCTTAGGAGAGACGCCGCGCCCGTGCGCCCCGGGGCGCCTCCCACTTACCACGGCTTAAAGAAATGGCCCCTAAATACCCGCTGTGTGCAGAGCGGCAGGCGCAGAGGCTCGGGTCGGGTCTGGTGCCCGACTTCGTGGGGCTTCCAGGGGAGATGACATGTGTATAAGCAGTGCGCGAACGGCGGGTGTACAAGATAGTACCTGGGAAGCGCCTGAGACGCTCGAGGGCTACAGGGGTGTGTTCTCGCTGGAGGATCTCGCTAAGCCAAGAGCCGCGTCGGGCTTTTAGATATAAGCAGTCATTCTAATAAAGTTGGAGTTCAGCTATATGGAGTGGTGACAGCTAGCAGTCTAGTTTGGGGAGTAGAGTACGCAGAGGAGAGATAGGGGATTGCATTGGAAAGGTAAGTTGTTTCCAACTGTAGAGATGCTTGAATTCCACACAGAGGTGTTAGGGAATTCTGACCAAAGTGACTTGACCGGTGTTTAAAGAAAATTGGCCCGGGAGTAGTCTGAGAATAAATGAAAGTAGTTGGGAGGGGGGCCTTTATTGATGGTAGTAGTAGAAATAAAAAGGAGAATATTGATGAAAGAAAAGTAGAGGTGGAAGTTGATTGAACTTGCCGACTGATTGGATGTGAGAAGTTTAAAAAGGGAAAGTGCAAGAAGTAATTTTGGTTTTGAATATGGGAGTCTGTAAGAATAATGTTTATTGCCGTTAACAGAAATAATGAAGCCAAAAGGGAGAACAGGTTTGGAGGGAATGGCAGGACCTTAGGATTTATACCTGAAAGGAACCTTGGAAATCATTTAGTTTAGTCTCATTTTCTTAGCTGAATAGCTAAGTCAAATGTCTTGCCCAGGGTTAAGCAGAAAACAGGCCAGCACAGATTCAAACTTGATTCCTTTGACTTTGAATATAATAGCCATTCTGCTATATATATGAACTTAAGACTTACTAATTTGTTGAACTGGAAAATTTGGTCTGATAGAGCCAGGTGCAGAACCATTTATGTAGCTGTTGATTCAGTTAAGGAAGAGATGTCATAGGTGGAGAAAGGGATTGTGCTAAAGGAGATAGAAGAGGCTGACTTACCTTGGAGGGTTGAGAAGAGGAGCCAGCCAAGGAGAACAAGGCATTATTAGAGATGGAGGAAAACTAAGGGGAATGTGGCATCTCTGAAGTCAAGGGAGGAGATAGGTATCTTGAAGGAGGGATTATTCAGTGTAACTGAGGCTGTTGCATTTTTTAAAAAATATCACTTTGAGATCAGTTTAATGTAAATATAATTCAGATTGTGAAGGGTTGGTGCCAAGGAAGTGACACAAAGGGTTGTATTAGTAGGGGAGACTTAGGGCATTTGGGGTAATAGGAATTCATTTTGATGTGAAAACAGACATGTTGAAAAAGATTGAGAAGTGAAGAAATAATAATGAGTGATGAGGGAGATGGGGCTGGGAGGCAGTTGGGGCCTGGGGCCTCTGTGTATCTTCTATCTGCAGCTGTTCTGACCTCTGATCTCTCCTCCCACCAAGCTGGCCTTGTCTCCACCAGGTGAGTAGTGGAGTGGATGGAGAGGAAAGGGAAGTGGGAGATGGGTACTGAGAATTGGAGAGGCCTGGGGAGTAGAAAACCCAACCTATTTACTGTATACTACACTTCTTTCCTCAGTGGCTGGAGACTCGACCTGAAAGACAAGAATGCCCTGTGTGTAAGGCTGGAATAAGCCGGGAGAAAGTTGTTCCACTCTATGGGAGAGGAAGCCAGAAACAACAGGACCCTAGGTGAGAGGGAGTAACTGAGGGTGGAATCAGGCTCTGGAAATAACTTTTAAGTCTTGAGAAAAGGTAGGTGATTGATGGCTTCCTCACGTAATCTTTACCTTCAACAGATTGAAAACACCGCCACGTCCACAGGGCCAGAGGCCTGCCCCTGAAAGCAGAGGGGTGAGTCTTGCTTTTTCCCATCAGGGCTTTATGTCCCAAAAATTCCTCTTTCATCACTTACCTCATATCTACCATGTCTTCATCTTAACAGGGATTCCATTCGTATGGAGATGCTGGAGGCTTCCACCTTTCTTTTGGTGTGGGTGCCTTTCCCTTTGGTTTTTTCACAACTGTCTTCAATGCCCATGAGCCTTTCTACCGGGGTCCAGGTAAGAACCTTCTCCCTTTTTCCTCAGGATGAGAGTCTTCTAGCTCATTCCTTGGGACAAGGGACTCTTTTCTGCAACTCTTTAATTTCTCTTATAGGTGTGGACCTGGGACCCGGCCGTCCAGGCTCCGGCTGGCAGGACTCCCTCTTCCTCCTCCTAGCCATATTCTTCTTTTTTTGGCTGCTCAGTGTCTGAGCTGCCCCCTCTTAGGGGCCTCCCCCAACTAGAGGGAGAATCAGTATTGGAGGGCCCCAAAACTTTTTTTTTTAGGTATCTGCTCTCTGCTGGCTGAGGACAGACACAGCCTCCCCCAATCCCATCCCTCTAAGTGAGGGAGAGGGAATCAACTGATTACTGACTGGGAGAGCCAGAGAACCCTTTCCTCTCTAGTTGCTAAGTTCAGATGCAACTTTACTCCCAACTTGAGGGGTGAGGGAGTGAGAAATGGGTAAGGGGACTGTCTACTTTCTTCTCTACTTCTTCCCAAGTTCTCTTATTTGGGATGAAGAGGAAGTGTTCTTTATTCTCCCAATTTTTGATTTAATTTAATTTTCCCCTCTATGCCTAGGATGGGTTCTGTCTCCCTACCTTCATCCCCATCCTCACGCCATAATTTGTAAGGAATTCAATAAAAAAAATTGAAAATATGTCTGTGGGATCTTCCCAACCCCATTCCCCTGCTTCTTGCTTCTCAAGATCTTTCTTATTTGATACTTTTCCTTTGAGGTTCTTAGGGCAGTGAAGACACACACAGAGGATAGGATTATCAGATATTTAATAATCATTGTTTGGATGAGTATGCACAAGCAGGGAACAGGTTCAGCTCTCAGCTGATGTAAGACTGACTTTTCAAGAGAAGTAGTGAAAATGGGGAAGGGATACTGGGGGCCAGGAGAAATAGCATTAGGACAGGAGAGTGGGAAAAAGATGGATGGAATTAGATGGGTAGCCAAGGGTAGCTCAGGGTTCCCCTTCATTGTTCTCAGCTGTTTCTTCTTTTTCAGGTTGATTTAGTTCTGCCCGTTCTTCCTCTTCCTCTGGGCACTCAGGAACCTTCCTACAGAAGGAAAAAGGGATAGAGCCCTAGATGTTGGCTTCTGAACTCTGGCCCTAGGCTTTCCATTCTCTTCACTTACCTCTCTTCTTTGTGGAGCAGCCGCTGTCTTTTCCACAAAAGGAATCCCCCCAGCAGGGCAGCTGTGACCAGGCCACCCAAAACTATTAGAATGAGGGCCAGTAAGCCTAGTCCTGGGCCTCCCTCAGAGCCTGTGGGGAGATGACAAAACATGATTGGAGAGAGAGCAACTTTTGTGTTACTTCCAGTTTGCCTCACCAGCCATCCACATATCCATGATCCTTACCTTCTACTTGGTCAATTTCTCTAGAATCTGAAAGTCAAAGTAGATCTTAGTCAAGGGGGATAGAGCTAGAATGTGGGGAAGGAGGCAGGGAAGAGGTATTCCTACTGTACTTAGGACCTATTTTTCTCTCCATTGCTTGGATTTCCAAGGAAGATGAACTCCTCATTTATTCTTTCCCTCCCCCCCACTTCCCATTCCCCACCAAACACCCTTGCAGCTAAAGTTGTTTTTTCTAGCAATGGAGGAGGCTTATTGGGCTTCCTCTTTTGGGCAGAGGAGCCTGGACAGGAGCCTGGAAGGAACAGCCTTCTTGGGGGAGCAGTATGGGAAGTGGGAGCTGGGAAGGGATGGAGGATTGAGACTTGAAGTTTGGCCTCTGTGACTCATGCCTCAGTCTGGTCTGGGATTGAAATTTTGGACAGGAGTACTTTTCTCACCAATGATGCTGATGCTAACACCAGGACTTTCTCTTGACCTATGACTTTGGTCAGTGGCAACACAACTGTATATTCCTTGGTCTTGGACTGTGATCTCAGGAAGCAACAGCACAGAGCTTGGAGCAATGGCCAGAGGAGAACCCTGGGAAAGGATGGGGGAGGAGAGATACAGGATGGTTATCAGGGATCCCTTTCTATCATATTCTCCCATTTATCTTCCAAATTTCCTTCTCTCCTCCACCTAGTATTTCTGTAACTTTTCCTTCCTCTTTCTTCCCCCCCTTTTCAACCCAAATCATTCACCTCACAGTGTTTCACATAGCTCTCCTTTTCATTAAACTCACTGTACCATTAAGGAACTGAGACACTCACATCTTTAAGCCAATGAATTTGTGGTGAGTGCTGAGCAGGGACCTCACAGGTCAGGGTTACTGCCCCTCCAGGGGCCACTACTCCACCCTCTGGATCTACTACTAGTCGAACTTCCTCCAAAGACTCTGGCTCTGGGAATGAGAATGGTGGTTAATTCCTCTATAGCATACTGCTTCCCCATTTGAAATACATACCACCACCACCTTCACCAAAGACCCTATATATATAAGCCTATAGCTTTCTTCTTCTTCTCTTCCACTCATCTCTCACCCCAGACACTGAGTTGAATAGGAGGTGCGTGGAGGGCCTGTTGTCCAGGGGAACTGGGGCTGAAGCTAAGACTGCAAGAGAAGGTGGGGTTCAGAGGGCCTCCTGGGACTGGGGTCATTGTCAGCTCTGATTGTATTGTGAAAAGTCCTGTGTCAGGGTGTCTTCTGGTCTCCTCCCTCACAGATACTCCTGGTGGGGAAAGAAAGAGATTCATGTCCCAAAAAGTAGAGGACTGGATATAGAGAGGGGAAGGCCATGGCAAGAAGAAAGCTTTTTAAGATTTGGGAGATTATAGAGAGGAAATGGACATTGGACTACAGAGAAGAAAGTTTTCTTGAAGAAAACTCACCTTTCCCATCAGGCACCAAGGCTTTCCCATCTAGATGCCAGCTAAGAGTCCCTGCTGGGTATCCCCCTTCAGATAGGCATGTTCCTACCTGATATACCAGAAAAACCTCATCACCCTCCACTTTTGCCTTTGGAATGCCCTTTCCACCCATCATACACCATTCCCCCCCACCTTTTTTTCTTTTCAATTCTACCTTGTTGGGGATCCCAGCAATGAGTTCAGAGGCAGAGTTCACTATTTTTGGCTTGCTTGGAATCTCTAGAGGGAAAAAGAGATCAGGGGCCCTCAAAGGATGGTTTTTTTAATCCAGGTAGAGGATGTTGTGGGTGTGGGGGAAGAAGCCCCCAGGTTTGAAGATGCTGAAGATTGCAAAGAGAAGCTCTTTTTGCCCTTACGGTAGACACGGAGTCGGTAGTTGGACTTGAACTCCTTCCCATGGCGATTGGTTGCCTTGCACCTGAATGTTCCTTCATCCTGAATTCCAACAGCTGGCAGGAGGAGGGAGCCATTGGGGAGGACTCGAGCCACACTCTCCCAAGGGTTCTCTCCAGGAGAGAGGATTTTCCAGGCTTCAGTCCGGCCTGTGTTCTGGGGAGAGTTTAGGAAGCAAAGCATGACAAATAATTGAACAGGGGAGAAAATTCATGTGAATTAGAAAGCAAGAAGGCTTAAGAGAGAACTCCTAACTTACCAGTTTCCATTCAAGTTGCTGGGGTGGTTTCCTAGGAGCCCCCTTACAGGTCAGCACCAAGGGCTCCCCAATCCTGGCTGAGATGTTCTGACTGCCAACCACTGCCCTCAAGGAGAAAGCATGATATATTTTTGGGGTAGGGATGGGGAAGGGCAGAGATATGTGACAAGAGCCAGGACAGGGTTGGAGTCCCCTACTGAAGTAGCATCAGGTAAGGAAATAGCTAGGGAAGAACATAAGGGATAGGTATGGGAGGTAGAGGAGTAGGAATGGTAGGGGAATTGCAGTTGAATAGGGAAAAGGGGGAATCCCCAAGAAGGTTGGGGCTCATCTGGACCAGTGCCTTACCCCCTAGGCTAAGGATCAGCACCCAAGCTCCTGTGTTTGTCTGAAATGCCATCCTGTCTTCTCCCCAGCCTCCTGGTTGTTTGACTCTTCAGTGTCTTGCTACTGTCCCACATAAAGCCAGCACCCTGTGATTCTCCTCCCCCTTTCCTCCCCAATCTCCTCTGTCTGCTCCCCTGGAGAATGCCAGGAATCCAGCTGGGTTCTCAACAAGGGCCCTTGAAGTACCAGAAGAAACTGTTGTGTTCCCCAACCCAGGTACTGCTGACTCTTAGCAAAGCCACACCCATGGGGACTGGGGAGAAGCATGCTCTAAATCTTGGCACCCCCAAGCCAAGCCACTGAAGACTAGTGGGCATAGTAGACACTGTTCTAAGAGAGAAGTTGCCAGATAGAACTAGGGATAAGTCTATTCTCCCTAGGAGAAAGGGTATTGAGAGAAAGTAGAAGAAAAGGAAAAACCAGGCAAGGGAAGTTGAATAACACTTAAGTGAGTTGTGAAATCAAGTGTCAAACTCAAGACTCCTGGATTTCCAGAGCAGTGTTTGTCCCATTAAGCCATGATGATACCAGATTTCATGTGTGGGGAAAGATAAAAACCTAGAGAAATCCAAGTTCTCATATATGTGAAAAAAATTCTTCACCAAACCCAGGGGAAAAAGAAATTTCTTTATTTAAAACTGTCATTTGTTCTGTGAAACTACAAGTTTACAAGTGAGGAGATAACTGCCCCTTCCCCGCCCCCCCCCCCATCCCCATTACTTCCTGACCCTACCCCAGAATCCCTATATTGGGAGGAGTCTTCTCATCCCAACACACACACACCAAATCCTGAGGATGTTTGAGTTTAGCCAGGAGGGGAGAAGGGTGGAGATATGGGACATTTCTAATATTACCCCACCCCCCCACTTCACCCCTGTTGCTCTCCCTCCTCTACACCCCAGATTTTGGGCTAAGATCAGAAACCTCATTTCTGGAGAAACTGAGGGAGAGACAACAAGCATACCCTCCTATTTAATGTATTTGGCAATAAGCCTCCCTTCCCCCCAAAGCTAGGATAACAATAAAATAAAGAAAAATGCAAAAACAGATATTTAAAATGTGTTAGTCCCTGGGAGAAGGGGCAGGTGATTTCACTTTTTCCCTTAAAATCACAGTCCTCAGTTCTGCTGACCCATTCCTTAAGTGATTTCCTGGGGAGGTCATTTATCCCCTTTAGTCATCCTATTACCAGATATCTGGAAGAATGAGGCAAGCTTATTTGCATATGCAAATGAAAAGTTCTCAGTACCCAGCAAGGTCTGAAGGGAGGGTTTTATTCTCCTCTTTCAACATATCCTGTAGATCAGACTGATGGACCCTTTTGGGGAGTGAGATTGGCAGGTTCTCTTAAATTTGTTTATCCCCCCTATCCAACACTTCTGGCTATTAACCCTAATATGGGAAAGGAAGAAATCAAAAGAAACAATACACTTAACCCCTTTCCTCACCAAAAACAAAACAAAACAAACCTAGATTAAAAATAAAAAAAAAAAATAAAAAACCAACAGATGAATCCCAGGTTTTCTTTTTTTTTCTTTTCTTTTCTTTTTTTTTTTTTTAGAAAAAAAAAAAATCCAAAGCCTGTCAACATTTTTCTAAAGTAGCAGAAACTCCCTTTCGAGGTAGATATCTGAGTCAGACACTCTTGTCCACCGAGCAATTCTATTGGTTTAAGATGAGCTGCATATGAGGTAATAAGAGCTGTCTTAGGGGGCAGGGGGTGGGGTGCACAGGGGGCATAGCCTGTGTCCTCTGTCCAAAAATTTTGTCTCCATTTTTGGCGTCACTAGGCAGGCAGGGTGGCGTCTCTGCCTAATTCTAGAATGGATAAGTGGGATAGGGTGGAGTGGGGAGGGCAAGAGGAATAAGTCATGAGGGAGAGAGAGACAGAGAGATAAGACTAAAGGAAAGAAGTAGGGTAGAGGAGGGGAGAAATGAAGCAAACAGAGAAGGATCCCTTAGGAAATCCTTCCCACTCTCTGGTTTGCACACCTAGCACTGAGACACCTTCTTCATGAGGAAAAGCCCCATTTGTCCCTCTGCCTTGTGCTTCTCCTTTGGGTGGGGTGTGTTCCACTGAATGTACAGGGCCTCTTCAGGAGTCATCCAATGTGCCCCCACCCCTGAGACAGAGACTGGATCAATTGGACGTGTCAGAATGAACGCTTCCAGGTCCCTCTGTTGGGGATGTCACTGAAGATGGGGTCACTGCCTCTTGCCAGCCACCATTAGCCTAGGAAAGGAGAGAGACACATAGGATCACAAGGGAGGAAGTTCTCATATTTTGAGAAAGGGTATGGAAGGAAAGTGTAGAGGACATCTTTCTGATCCTAGGGAGAGTAGGGGTGATTCTATATAGACTCACCCTCATTTCCCGGGGGCTGTACGTCTGGCCTCCCCCAAGACTTTCCCCGTAGCCCCCAGGGCCCATTGAGTGTCGGAGTGATTCCACCTGAGAGAGGCAAAAGGAGGGGTGAGGAAGAGGGAGCCAGAAAAAGAAAAGGCACCTATGTCCCAAGGGAAAAGAGAGAACAAGGCAAGAGAAGTGATTCTTACATCCTAGAATAATGCAATGTGCTATATTTTAGCGGGCGAGGGAAAGGTATAAAGGAGGCACATAGCCTTGTGCAACTGACCTGGGAACTGGGGTAGGAGTCTCCATTGAGCCCAGGCATCCCTAGGAACAAGTCTCCTGATCCTGAGAGGTTGAAAGAACCACCAGAGCCTATGGAAAGGCAAAAGAATAGAGGAAGACGGAAAACTAAATTATCATTCCTACCTAGGATTTCCAAAGCACCACAAAACTGTTTCTCTGGGGGTTTACTTCCATACACGAGAGATTGGTGAATAAACTGTCAATCCAGAAAGGGAAGATTTCACCTCATTTCCTATGGATCTTTTCTGCTAGAAGAGAAGGCAAGGGATAAATTCTCTAAGATGGCATGAACTACATATACGTTGTGATGTGTTCCAAACCCTGTCTCATTTTGGTCACCCTCAAACTAGATAGGATCCCTTTCTGCCACAATTTGGATAAGACAGGAAAAAAAGCAAATTCAAGGAATGTAAACCAATGGAATAAGAGTAGTGGGAAGTCCAACCTGCAGAAGAAGGAGGTGTAGGGGAACTGGCACGGCTATGCCCCCCTTGAGTGACAGACACAGCAGTTTTCACTGCATAGATATTTGCTTCTTCCTGGAACTTCCCAATATTTTTCTTATATCTGATCCGCTTGTTGCCAAACCAGTTAGAGACCTTCGAAGTAAAGAGAGAGGAGAGGAGAGGACTTAAGAGGAAGACTAGCATTTTCTGAAACCCTGTGACTTGACTGCCCTCCTTTGCTCCCTCCCTCCAAGACTTGATAACTTTCCCCTCTCAGTTTATTATTCTCTTGCCAACTCTTCTCCATTCCCTCTCTTCTCAGGATACAAAAGTCTTTCATTCTGTAGTACCTGACACCATTACCTGGGAGACAGTGATC
Organism: Sarcophilus harrisii; assembly: GCF_902635505.1. Classification (NCBI taxonomy): domain Eukaryota; kingdom Metazoa; phylum Chordata; class Mammalia; order Dasyuromorphia; family Dasyuridae; genus Sarcophilus; species Sarcophilus harrisii. Next base: position 284,789,013 of record NC_045429.1, on the reverse strand, counting down.
CCACACTTCTTGGCAAGCTCCTCCTTGGCCTCTTCACTAGGATAAGGGTTACTCAGATGGGAGTAGAAATACTCATTTAAGACCTCAGTGGCCTGTTTACTGAAATTACGGCGTTTTCTTCTGCAGGGACAGGGAGAGGGTGTGTGAGAATGTTGGAGTCCTTGGGAAGTAGATTTGGAGTGATGGGGAGGGTTGTTGTTGGTCAGTAAAGGGAAGGAGGCTGGTAAAAGAGCTATGGGCTAGGATCCTAGATTTCGAAGTCACCTGGCATCCAGGAACCGTGAGCGAAGGATCATGACAGCTTCACACGTGCTCTGTTTGAGCTGCATCTGAATGGCACTGAATTTTCGGTGGATGATACCAACCATACGTTCCATTTCCTTGGGAGCCACAGGTCGTGTACGACTCTGCTCTCGAAGCAGGTTCATCACATGGGTAGTAAACTCATTACATGCCTGGGAGGGTGATCAGGAAGTCAGGTTTGTATGAGGAGACCCCTTTGACAGCCTCCCAATGCCCCCCTCCTTCATCTGGCCCAAGGGTCTGTACCTGCTCATACTTCTCCAGCTCAGAATGGTAGATATGGCGGATCTGGGCCAATTTACTTCGATAGTCAGAGTGCTCAATAGAGTTGTCAGGAGACACTCCACCCCCAGAGGCTGCTGCTGCTGCAGCTGCGGCTGCAGACCCTCCTCCCTTCTCTGGTCCTGCCACCCCTTCTGCCAGAAGCATGTTGTCCAAACGCATCAGCTGGGGGTCCACGGGCTCTTCCTCTTGTGAACTTCGGATACTGAGGCCTGGGATGCAAGATAAAGTATAGGGTTTCAGGGGATGGGTTCAAATCCTATCTCCAACAGTTACAGAACTTTGGGCAATTTCATTTAAACCTGGCTGGGCCTTAGTTATTTCATTTGTAAAATGAGGGGGTTAACTAGATAGCCCCTGAGATCCTTTTAAGCTTTAGGTCTATGGTATCTAACTACCCAGCAGCCTCTTCTTTCCCTTGGGAATTCTGCAAGTTCTGTCCCCAATTTTTTTCTACCTTCTCATTCTTCAGGGACCCAGACCTGTTCCTACTGTCTCTATTGTGAGATGGATTTCATTCCCAGGAAAGGAGTGTGTATATTAGGGGAAGGGGGGGGGGGGATACATACCCGTTTTCTCTTTGATTTCACATAGGACACTGAAAAGAGCAGGCTTCATTCGGTGGCAATTCAGGGCATGTTTCCTGGAGAAGGAGGAGAAGAACAAAAGAAGGAAGGAGAAAGAGATAGGAATGTCACTGCAAGAAGCATGTGAGAATTGGGGAAGAGGTAGAATAAGTTGAGGGACAAGAAGGGAGAGAGAACTACAGGGAGAAGTCAGAAAAGTAGAAAGAAATTGGGATGGGGCCAGATCAGGGCATCAGGTCCTAGATTTTGGAGAATAGCGCAGAAGAAAGAACTAAATGGAAACCAGTGATGGGGTGTGTGTGTGTGTGTGTGTGTGTATGTTATGGGACACATGGGGGAATGAGTTCGAAGGGGTATGGAAGAGTTTGGGAGGGTCATTGGGGGAGATAAGTGGGCTTATACGAGAAGAATGGGGGCCAGGAGACAGTGAGGCTAGGAGTTTGGAGGTTCCCTAAGAGGAAGTTAGAGAGAAGATATGAGGAAGGGTTAAATATAAGAATAGCTCGGGCAAGCTTAGAGTAGAAGAGTGGGGAAAGCTCTTTCCTACTTAAAAGTTTAGGGTAGGGGTGGCCAGGAGGTTGTGATCAAGTGATTTGGGTAAGGTTGTGAGTGGGGGTATTAGATGCTGTGATGATAAAAATCCCACATTGGGTACTAAAAGACAGCCTTGGAATATTGGATATTTCAAGGGGCTTAGGGGTTACTGAAAGATCAGGAGCAGGCTAAGCATTTAGGGAATTCACAGGCACCTAAAGACATTGTGTACAGCAGGTCTAGGGATTCCTTAGAGTAAGGGAGGAAGAGATAGAGTAGTTGAGAGGATTTAGGAAAGACCAAAAGACAGTGAGAGAACTACAGAGGGTCAGAATATGGGGGAGGGTCCCAAAAGCCCGTATGTGTGAAGAGGTCTCAGATTTGGAAAAGGGTTTGGGGGGGACTCACTTGGCCTGGGCCTCATCCAGGCTTTGGTCGGTGATGGTCATGATCTGCTGCAGGATGTCCCCGATGTCCTGCTTTCCCCGTCCTCCTGGGACCCCCCCAGGACCCCCTCCGGGTTCTCCACCACCGGGAGGTTCCCCAGATCCCCCTGGCTCCCCACCTATTAGCCCCAGGCCTCCCCGGCCACCGCCTGGAGGGGGCGGCCCTAGTAGCCTTTCATCCATGGCTGGGGGGGGGGCCTCCCCCCGGAGCCCCTCCCAGATCAGTCCCTCCTTTCTCCCGGGTTCCCCCCTTTTCTTGAAAAATTGCTTGGGCCGATACTCCTACTGCCACCCCCCCACCTTTCTCCCTGGGGGGCCCCTGCCCTGGGGGAAGCTCTGAGATATGGGATGGGCCCCCCCAGAGGAGACCCCGGCCCCGGGCGGCGGAGAAAATGGAGCCGAAGAGAGAGGAGGCCCGGGCGGGGGTGTGTGTGAGAGAGCGGGAGGGAGGAGGGGGGAAGCTGGGGGAGGGGAGATTAGGAGGAAGAGGAGGAGAGAGAAGAGGAGGAACAGGGAGGAGTTGTGGGCGGAGAGATAGACCAAAGAACAGAGACCAAAGAAGAGGTGGGGAAAAAAGAGAAAGATGAGGGGATAGGGAGAAGGTTCTTTCGGAGAGAAGATTGGAATTGCGAGAGTTAAGGGCCTGATGCTTATTTTGATATTCTGTAGGGAAAGAAACCAAAGGCTGGAGGGAGAGGTGGCATTCGACTCCTGATAAGGGATGGGGCTAGAGGTGCCAGGTGCCTGGGTTCTTGGACAGCTCTGTTCATATTTCTAGTCCTAAAGACTCCCTCCCTGTCTTACTTAATTAAGACCAGGAGTGTGGGAGCTGTGCAGAGAGGGGAGGGGGTAAGTATGTAATTAGGGAGGTCTCCAGCCGAAGCTTAATGAGCTAGTAATTAACCAGCCTCGGAGGTGAGCTGGCCTGCAGCCAGACAAAGGAAAGAGCTATCCAGCCCTTGCCTCAGGCCTTTCCCCTTAGCTCCTCTCCCCAAAGATCCCGTTCCCCCTCACAGTCACCAGTCTTCAAATGAGATGGAAATTAAATTTATTCATAAAATTGAAACAATATGCTTTCAGGGAGGTGGGATTAAGCAGAAGGGGTGTGATGTCTCAGATCACCCTGTCTTTGGACCTCCCCCTTTCATCCTGTCCTCTCAAAGGATGAAATGAGTGGAAGGGTGAAGGGGCTGGAGAGTTCCAGTCTCTTTCCTCCAACCCTCACTGATGGGAAAGAGGCCACAGTTGTTTATACAGGGCAGCACTCTTATTCCTTCAAAGGTCTTGGCTTCTTGGAAGACTGGGAGGGAGTGCAGATAAAACTGGTCCCCCTTAGGGGACAAAGATGTTTGTATTTTGAGAGGAACAAGTTGTAAGGGTAGAGGTGCTGTCCCTTTCCCCCTCCCCCTGGAAGGTTCCTAGGTAGTACATATCTGGTTGGATCTGGATAGTTTCTCAGTCATTCCTTAAGACTAAATTCTATTCTGACCCCAGCAGTTCAGATCCAAGTGGACAAAGGTGTGGGTATCCTCCTGGGAGGATTTAAGTTACCAAGATTCCCCCTTTTCAGTCTTTCTCCTACATTGCTCTTATTCTCTGTCCTTCCTAGCCCCAATCTGATTTTCTTAGAGGAATGTCAGATGTCCTGGTCTCAGTGGGGAAACTTTAGGGGTCTCAGTATCACCCATAGAGAAGAACGGAGGTGAGGAGTTGATTGTTCACTGCTTTCTGCAATTCCTGATATCCCCTGTAGACAGGCCTAGGCTGAGACAATTTTTAGACAGTGCTCTCAGTCCCTTACTCCTCACTTGACCTCCCCCACAACCTCCCAACTTCAGCAGGAGAGGGGAAAGCTCAGCAGGTATGTGAAGGAGGTCTGGATCTTTGCTCCTCCATTCGGCCATTTCCCTGCACCCTCAACAACAGCTCCAGGAGCTCTTGCCCTCCTGGTGGAAGAGGTGGGTCTGAACGTTGAGCTTCAATACGTTGGCACTGGGGAGAAAGAGGGGTAGAGGTAAGGTGAGCAGGGGAGGGGGAAATTGGATGCCTGAGGTCCTGAGGAATGATGTCCTGGAGTTAGAGGATTGGGTAGGGAAGGATTCAAGAACTGGTTGGGGCTGGATACCTCATTTTCTCACCGAAGGGAGCAAAAGTGGAGATAAAATCAGACAAGGGTAGAGGAGGTGGGGGTGATGCAAATTTCTGGGTCCATTAGAGAAGTGAGTGCTGTGTGAAAGGGAATCTGAGGGCAGAGGGGCAGACTGGATCTCATACCTAAGTTAGGAAGGCTCTGGTCTCACCTGGTGACTGAGGATGGTGCTGTAGAGCTGGTCTCTGTCCTCTGAAACCTGGACTCTGACTGAGGTTGTGGCTAGGGAGCCAGAGGGAATGTGGAAGGTGGCTCTCTGTCCTTCAAGCCTTTTGGACTGAGCTTCTGCTACTAAGTCCAAGAAGAGTTCTGTCTGCAGGGAGAGCATGGAGGCGGAGCGGGGTCCTAGGTCTGGGGAAGTATGTGTAGGGGGTGATGATCAGAGATTTGGAGGTTGAGGAGTTAAGGATAGGAGAAGCTGTAAATGGGGAGATTGGATATTGGGGGACTATAAAAGGCATATTTGTTACACTTAGGGAATGGCATGATGAAAATTCTGAATTAACTAAGGGAGAGTACCAGTTAGAAATGAGTGTCTTATAAATGAGATTAGGATCAAATCTGAGATTGGTACTTAGGCCAAAAATAAGGTCGAGATAATGATTAAAATGGCACCAGAGAAATAATAGTTAGATTACCTTTGTTTTGATCTCTGGAATGAGGAGGACTTGGGGGTGCAGATCTCCAAGGTCTGATAGTATTGAGAGGGGGCCAGCCTTGATCATCTGGGGGAAGGCTCTGAAAATGATAAGTAGGTACTTCAATCCCAGGTAAACAAATCTTAAGGCAAGAAAGAGTGCCTGGCTTGGTATTCCAAGGCATCGTTTCTCTGTATACTCTTGTCTCTCTAAAAGTCTAAATTTGTTGTCTTGTCCCTATTTTCCTTTCTGCTTTTCTCCCAACTTTCCCTTGCTTACCTGCTCAATCTCACCTTCTTCTTCTTCCTGGAGTCTCTCTGTCTCCATCCCCGTTAGTAGGGGGAGGTGAGAAGGGGATTGGAGGCAGTAGTGGTGGTTGTAGACTTGGACACCTGAGCCCTAGAAGATAGCAGGAGATAGAATAGGATTGAGGGAGAACTTGAGGGCTCGATGCCTGGGTTCTAAGAAGGAAGCTGGGTTCTGGGTTAGTCCCCCCCAAACCCCGCCCATCCCTCTTAGTGATGTTTCCCCTTCCCCCAACCAACTTCCTCCTGTTCCCCTTTTCCACCCTCCCCTGCAGTCTCTTATCCTCAAGAAAGTACTGAAAAGGGATACAATAAAACCCACTATTCTCAGTTTGAGGGTCCTGGGGAAGTGGATGTTGATGAGGAGAAATAGGTTTATCAAGATTATCAGATTGCAACATTGCTCCCCCTTTCTCTTTCTCTCCCCCTCCCCCATAACAGGTTCTCTATTCTTCCTAGCTGACTGTCAACACAGGAACTAGCTGTAGAGGAAGTGGTTTTACTCCTCAGGCTGTTCTCCTCCCCCACCCTCAGTCCTTCCCCTCCCCTAGGGAATACCCCCTGACCTAGTAGAATAATCTTTCAATGTAGCAAATCTCCTCTCTTCCTCCTTCTCCTCCCCCCCCCCCCCCCCCCATATCTGCCTAGGTTGGAGAGATTCTTTCATGCTGGGAGGCAGGAAGGTATTAGTGATACTGTAATGCTGGAGAAACTGAGGCAAGATAGAGATTAGAGAGCGTTTTAATATTTTATTAGTGGAGAGTTTGGACTGGCAGCCAAACAGGATCCATGGCCAAACAGGACTCATGTTGACCCCGGCTAGCTGAACTGGACTCTTGTCTCAGCATTCAGGGATTCAAGAGACTCTTATAGGGCTCCAGTGATCAGGGAAACAAAGGCAAGGGGTGGGTAGAGCACTGGTGAGCTGGAATTCCAGGAAGGACCATAACTTTTCATTTCTGACAGGTTGGGGGTAAAGAAGGATCATCCAACCATTCTGGAGAGCAATTTGGAACTATGCTCAAAAAGTTATCAAACTGTACATACCCTTTAATCCAGCAATGTTACAAAGAGATCTTAAAGAAGGGAAAGGGACCTCTATGTGCAGGAATGTTTGTGGCAGCCCTCTTTGTAGTGGCTAGAAACTGGAAACTGAATGGATGCCCATCAATTGGAGAATGGCTGAATAAATTGTGGTATATGAATGTTATGGAATATTATTGTTCTGTAAGAAATGACCAGCAGGATGATTTCAGAGAGGTCTAGAGAGACTCACATGAACTGATGTGAGTGAAATGAGCAGGACCAGGAGATCAATATACACTTCAACAATAATATTCTATGATGATCAATTCTGATGGATGTGGTTATCTTTGAGAGGATCCAAACCAGTTCCAGTTGTTCAGTAATGAAGAGAATGAGCTACACTCAGAGAGAGAGCTATGGGAAATGAGTGTGGACCACAACATAGCATTTCCACTCTTTCTGTTATTGTTTGCTTGCATTTTTGTTTTTCTTCTCAGGTTTTTTTAACCTTTTTTCTAGATCCGCTCTTTCTTGAGCAGCAAGATAACTGTATAAATATGTATACATATATTGTATTCAACATATACTTTAACATATTTAACATATATTGGACTACCTGCTGTTTGGGGAGGGGGTGGGGGAGAAAGAGGGGAAAAGTTGGAACAGAAGGTTTTTTCAAGAGTCAATGTTGAAAAACTACCCATGCATATGTTCATGTGTTTTGTAAATAAAAAGCTATAATAAAAAAAGGAAGGATCATAAATTCTAATAAGTGAAGAAGTTAGAGATAGGATGTCTGAGCCAGAAACCAAGTGTTTGAGATAAGCCACCTGGAGTTTTATGACTCTTTGGAATGCCAGAGTGGCCAAGGCTCCTAGCCCTAATTGTCTCAGTCCTAATGGCTGGAAGGGGGTTGCCACCAGGGAGATTGAGGAAAAACAACTCAGGGAAATAGGCATAACAATACCTCACATTTATCTGTCACTTTCTTCATTAAGAAACAAAAGCAAAGAAGTCTTGAAATAGGAATTCCAATATTATGCCACTTTTACCAATGAGGAAATTGAGGTTCAGAGAGACCAAGTGACTTGCCAGAAATTCTTCTGCGTCAGAACTTCCTGCTATGAACAGATGCCTCCAACTTGAATGAGGAATTTGAATCTGAGACACTTCTACATCAGTTGATTATATCATAAGTATTTACAACTTGTATAAATGCAGTGTTTTGGTAGAACAACTCTGCAGTCTCCAACAGAAGCTTCTTTTTGAAACAAACTCCTGTCTTTTAAATACCAGTTTCCAAAAGTGCTGTATGGTTGTGAGTTAACATGATATGACAGTTTCCAAAGAATTGAAAAATGAATTTCAGAGGACAATGGAGAAGCACATGGCAGTGGGAGCATGTTGTAATCCATTATAAATGAGAGTGGATTACTGAGATGGCAAAATGGGGGCTAATGGGCAACCTCACAATGTTAAAAGGAAACTGGAATGGTGTCCAACATGTTTGGGAGATGCTCTGTGGCAAACAGAAGGCATGAACAAGAATAGAAGAGAGTAGGAAGATGTGCATGGATGGTCTGTTTTATTAAAGGAATTTTCAATGAAATCACACTCCCATTTAAGTTTCTTCAGCATAGAATGGGGGAAAGACAGTTTTTGGGATTTGCACTTATGTTCAAATCTAACTTCTGACGTGTGTGAACTTTCACGTCCCTTCACTTATTTCTGGGACTGGCTTCTGAGGTGCCTTTCAGTTCTAGATCTATTATTCTGTAATAATGGCACTAGGGTTCTTTTAAGGTCTTTACTGGCTACCATCCTATGATCCTGTTTCTCAAACTCCATGCTAAATACAAAGATATATAATGTAAGATAGGGTTGGAAAGTCAAGACTAGGAAGAATCAAGTTCTTGGGGCAGGGGTAACTTCTCAGTACTGAGGGCTAAGAAACTAGAATGAGGAGATGTAACAACTCCTCTGGATCTCTTGAATAGAGATAACTATATGTCAGTTCTGGACTGTGAAAGTCATTTGATGGTAAGCAGGGTTGGCTCTGAGAGAATATGATGGAGGATGTGGCTTCATGGATTTGTATGCCTAAGGACACACAGGTGAGTGTTTTCCTAATGTCTAGCCCTTCGGTTTCCTAAAGACTCTAAGCATTAGGTAGTCTCTAATTCCTGAACAAGATGACTATAATGCCAGAAGACCAGTAAACATCTTCTTAAAGATATTAAGTATTTTTTTTTCAAAATTTCAATAACTTTTGTCCTTTAGTTATTTAAGTGACTACTATGCATTTGTACTAGGGAATGTCAGCAAAGAATAAGGTGGCATTTAGATTCCTACATTGAGTTAAGAAGATAGTTTGGGAAGTTTTACATCTCACCTAATTGCTGTGACGATAGATGTCAAATTCTCTATGGGAACCCCAAAGTTATCTTTTTTTCCCCCCACAAGCATTTGAACTATTCATTCCTGGACAAATTTTTTTTTTTTTGGGGGGGAAGTATGTGAGAAGTCCCATTCCAATTCTGTGCCATGCTCCCTCACTTTCTCTACAATTCTTCAGATCCAAGAGAGAACAAGGAACAAGTGATATATGAAGTTAGCTTTGTTAGGAGATAACAGAATCCAGTTCATCAAGGATAGTGGGGAGATGACTGGATGCTCCATCCTTAAGTGATCTCATCCTAGGGTAAGGGGAGAAACACATGGAGTTCTGGATTGTTCCAGAGGCAGGCACCCATGGGAAGTCATCTATATAGGGAAAACAATTTCCTATCCTATTTTTCTTTCTTTTGGGGGCAATCCTCACACCAGTTTTGGGGTCTCCCAGCAACCCTGTATTTGGGATTTGCTTGTCCCTTTTTCTGTTTCTGTTGCTCCTAGCTCCTCATCAGGCATAATCTTGTTTGGGGGTGGCAATAGTGATAATGGTATTCCCCCCTTCCTTTGAAGTATAATACAGTGTCCATTTTAATGCAGGAAAGGGATAGCGAGGTTCTCTCCCATTTCAGGGAAAGTATTGTTCAATCAAGGGGGTAAAAACTGATTTTAGGTGCAGACATATCCCTCTATTTCCACGGTGGGGGAGGATTTCCATGGCCTAGAATCTGGGAGACCCCCAGACTGCTGCTTGCAGCATGCACTGGATTCCCAGCAGCCGCCAGGACTTTCTCGGCCTAGGGGCCTCACTCCGAGGTTCTGGGGAACACAGGGGGATGGAGGAACTCTGAGGAGGGATCGGAGTTCTGGGGATGGGACCACAGGTTTCTAGAGCCACCCGATCGTAGGCCCAGCTGCCGGGCGGTCGCTTTCGTTGCCGCAGTAGTAGTGCTAGCTGGGCCTCAGGCCGCGGAGGGCAGCCTCTGCGCCTCCGGGGAAAGGCCGCGCCCCGACGTTCGTTCTTGTTCGCGGGGAGGGAACGCTTCGGCTTCTTCCTCCTGACGCCACACGGCCGCATGGAAAAGCTCCGCCTTCCAGTAGCGTCCTGGCGGGCCGGAAGGCGCCTTTCCGGGTCCTGTTGCCATCCCGAGAGCGGAGGCAGGCTTTGTGACGCAGAGAGGGCCGCGACTCGGGAAGCCCTCCCTCTTCCGGGAGCGTCCGCAGGCCGCGGGGGCCAGGCCCGGCAGCTCCCGGGCAGTCGGGAAGAGCGGCGGGTGGGGTCAGGGAAAGGCCACTCCCAGGGAGGTTCGCTTTCTCCCAGACTTTCCGGCTTCCCAAGTCACGGGTTGGCTCTGCCCACTTTCCCCCTCTTTTTTTTTCTCTGCCCCCTCCTCCTCCTCCTCGCTTCCCCTCATCAGCCGCCCTTTGCACTTTGCCCCCCAGCCCTGAGTTCAAATCCGGCCTCAGACACTTATAACACGTCCTGGCTGTGTGACCCTGGGCAAGTCACTTAGCCCCAACTGCGTCAGGGGGAAAAGCGGCTTCACGCTGACCGGAGCGCCTTGCCCGCTCCTGCCCGGAGTAGGGCACTGGCGGCCCCTCCTAGGGAGGCAAAGGGGACGGGTCTGGAGTCGGGGATTGGGTCCCTTGCGGGTAGGCGTCTGGGAGAAGTTTCTCTCGGGACTGGAAATAAGAGAAAAGGGACGGCCAGAGCTGGGGTTCCCTCTGCTGGTCAGCAGCGGGAAGCTGTGCCGTGGGGATGGCCACCCGGGGCAGGAAGCCTTGCGCCGGTGACGTCATCTTCTGAGACAATGGGGCTCTGTTTTGTGGCCGGGGAGATGGGGACCCCTCCCCCCCTCTCCCCCCTCCCCCGCTCCCCTTCCCCTGCTTCCCTCCCTTCCTTCCTTCCTTCCTTCCCACCGCTCTCCCTGCTGGGGTCTGGATCCCCTGCATTCACCTCCAGCCCAGTCCCTTAGGGAAACCCTGACACTACGCTTCATCTCCCACTCTTCCACTCCGTTGGCCGACGTCACCCTCACCTTTGAATGGAAACTGTCCTTTTGAGCGGCAGTATTGACTTAAGTCCACGCACAGGGAGAGTCCGGTCCGGATATTACTAGAGACCTGCTCTCTGTAAGGGCCGAACAACCCAAGGCCTTGACTGGTTCCCTGACTCCCTTAACAATTTTTGAAAAAACATCCTTGGGATCAGTTTAGAATGATTTCGATGGCGAGTGCACGGGACAGGAACAAGGCATCACAACTATTGTGAAAAATGCCTTTGCTATTGCCAATTTCTGTTATTGGTGACTCTTTTTATGATAGACATCTTGTTATTGTAGTTAAGGGGAATGAGAGTAATAACATAGTTAATACCTTAAAAATAGGAAAAGCAGAAATGAAAAATTTGTGGAGGTGCAGGAAAAGAAGTGTTCTGGATGCATGATATCACTGATTGCAAGCCAATTTTAGAATAGAAATTAGAAGGGATAATTTAAATATTTATCAAAGATTGTTAAGGGAATCCTTGAGCCAATACCTAGAATTGTTCTACCCTACAATATTTCAGAGTCTGATTCTTTTTGTACAGCACAATAACGGTTTGGTCAGGTATACTTATTGTGCATCTAATTTATATTTTAATATATTTAACATCTACTGGTCATCCTGCCATCTAGGGGAGGGGGTGGGGGGTAAGAGGCGAAAAATTGGAACAAGAGGTTTGGCAATTGTCAATGCTGTAAAGTTACCCATGCATATAACCTGTAAATAAAAGGCTATTAAATATAAATAAACAAACAAACAAACAAACAAATAAATAAATAAATAAATAAAAGAAAGTTTAAAAAAAAAAGGATTTGGACTAATCTGATCTTTGAAGATTTTTCTAGATCTAAAATAAAATAATTTTTACCCATATATCCCCACAGCTCAATTATTATCCTCTTCACTCAACATAACTCATCACCATCTATTAATTTCAACTCAGGATCCAGACTTAGTGTTAAGTCATTCATCTTATTATAATGACAAAACATACAAACACATCGCTGTTTTATACAACTAAACTTTAGGTAACACATTTCCTTGTCCCCCTCTTCAACACTTAACTATTCCAACTCTGTAACTTAAGGTCTTCTCCCAAATCAAATATCTCTTTGTTGTTACTTATATTGACGGGGGTGAACTCTGAAATTATGTTCCCTTTAATCTGTAAAACAGTCACTCTGAAACTGTGTCCCCTTTGATACGTAAAAGAGGGGAGATTCAGGGTGAGTCTGGGAAGGGGCATATTTTCCACATGCCTTTTTCTAAGATAAGCAGCATCATTTAACCGGAGATCTTAAGCAAATCACCCCCTATTGATCTTTTCAGTAGCTGGATCCCCATTCAGGAATTCCAAATTCCAAATTCTTCAAAGTGATTTCATTCATTTGGGAGATCTTGGTCTGATAATCAGCTCAAACTGCCCCCAGCCCCAAGATTTGCTCATAAAATAGGTTTCTGTTAACACATTCTTTGCAAATCTCAAGAGATTTGTCCTAAGAAAGAGCTTCTTAGTGAAAAATAAAACTTTCTTTTTTGCCACTAAGATTTCAGCTTCCTGAATTCTTTTCACATTGGATTGTGCCGGATCCAGAGAGGATTCTCACATCAATTGTCACACCTCAGTTCTCTACCACTAGAACTGCTTCAATATGATTGTATTCCCACTTCTCCAAGCTCCCTGAATCTTTCTTGTACCTCAGTCCCTCTCACCTGGCAGAAGTACCCATTGGGATGGGCCAAACATGTAGCCCCATGCTGGCAGGGCCTTGACTCACATAGATTCACTTTGTCCTGGCATGAGCTGCCTTGGAATCCAGGTGGGCACTGACAGAAATGGAACATACTATTTGTCCATGCAGAGCCCTCCATTCTGACACAAGGAAGAGATCTCTATGCCTAGGGAGAGGTGGGGAAAAAAAGGGAGGGATAGCATAGAAGTGAGGAGGGATCAGCCCAATGGAATGTTTAGATAAGAGCAGTGAGAAACCTAACTAGAAAGGAAATAACCATTCTCTTCTAGATTATTACATTCCTGGTTTAAGCAGAGAATTTGCTTGAGCCCAAGAAACCTTGGCAGACAATAGATTAAAATCACAATCTGCCTGCCCCTCCCCCAAGATTATGAGCGATAGATATTATCTATTAAATGAAAATTTTTTGATAACTCCAAGAATATAGGATGTAGTTCTATTGTATTGGGCTATTTTCAGCTGAGTTTAATATAGTTGACTATGGTTGAGTTGTCTTGGGAATGATTGACCAATCCTGCAAATTCTTTTGAGACACCTCATGAATACCAGTCTATGACCCCAGACTTTTGGAATCCCCTTTTCCAACCTCAAAACTAACAACATCTTGGGAATTTTCCTCTTAGTCTGTTCTCTTTGTCACTGGTAAATATTCTTAGAAAGCTATGTTTCCTTGAGGGGCTTGTAGGGAAAAAGAAAAATAACAGTATTGAGTCTTAGGTCATTTGAGTTGAGAAATGTCAATTCTGAAGTGGAAACATTGGGTAATGGTAGTGAAAAAATTAGAGAATCAGCCTGGGACCCAAGAGCCTAGAGAAAAATATTTTCAAAGTAAGTGGTCTGAAATTTGGGTATAGTAATAGGGTCTAAAGATTCCTGGACATATATTTGGACAAAATGAAGGCTCAGCTCAGAGAAGGCCTCTGATGGGTAATTCTGGGCTAGGCAGAGGAGAACTGGAAGGCCTTACCAGGTCCATTGCTATTTTGTTGATCACATTATTGATCACAAAATAGAAAATTTTGATTACATCAAATTAAAAAGCCTTTGTACAAACAAACTAATGCAAACAAGATTAGAAGGGAAGCAACAAACTGGGAAAACGTCTTCACAGTTAAAGGTTCTGATAAAGGCCTCATTTCCAAAATATATAGAGAATTGACTCTATAACAAACCAAGCCATTCTCCAATTGATAAATGGTCAAAGGATATGAACAGACAATTTTCAGATGATGAAATTGAAACCATTACCACTCATATGAAAGAGTGTTCCAAATAACTACTGATCAGAGAAATGCAAATTAAGACAACTCTGAGATACCACTACACCCCTGTCAGACTGGCTAAGGTGACAGGAAAAAATAATGCAGAATGTTGGAGGGGATGCGGGAAAACTGCAACACTGATGCATTGTTAGTGGAGTTGTGAATGAATCCAACCATTCTGGAGAGTAATCTGGAATTATGCCCAAAAAGTTATCAAACTGTGCATACCCTTTGATCCTGCAGTGCTACTACCGGGCTTATACCCCAAAGAGATACTAAAGAAGGGAAAGGGACCTGTATGTGCCAAAATGTTTGTGGCAGCCCTGTTTGTAGTGGCTAGAAACTGGAAAATGAATGGATGCCCATCAATTAGAGAATAGTTGGGTAAATTGTGGTATATGAATATTATGGAATATTATTGTTCTTTAAGAAATGACCAGCAGCATGTATACTTATTGTGTATCTAATTTATATTTTAATGTACTTAACATCTACTGGTCATCCTGCCATCTAGGGGAGGGGGTGGGGGGGTAAGAGGTGAAAAATTGGAACAAGAGGTTTGGCAATTGTTAATGCTGTTAATAGCTATTATAATAGCAACAGGTTAATACATATAACCTGTAAATAAAAGGCTATTAAATTAAAAAAAAAAAAAAAAAAAAAAAAAAGAAATGACCAGCAGGAGGAATACAGAGAGGCTTGGAGAGACTTCCATGAACTGATGCTGAATGAAATGAGCAGAACCAGGAGATCATTATATACTTCAACAACAATACTATATGAGGATGTATTCTGATGGAAATGCATTTCTTTGACAAAGAGAAGATCTAACTCATTTTCAATTGATCAATGATGATCAAAGCAGCTACACCCAAAGAAAGAACACTGGGAATTGAATGTAAACTGCTTGCATTTTTGTTGTTCTTCCCGGGTTATTTATACCTTCTGAATCCAATTCTTCCTGTGCAACAAGAGAACTGTTCGGTTCTGTACACATGTATTGTGACATATTTAACATGTATAGGACTGCTTGCCATGGGGGGGGGGAGGGGGGAGGGGAGGGAGAGGATGGATGGAGGGAGGTGAAAAGTCGGAACAGAGTGAGTGCAAGGGATAATTTTGTAAAAAATTACCCTGGCATGGGTTCTGTCAATAAAAAGTTATAATTATTTAAAAAAAAAAAAAAGGATCTATAGTCAAACTTCTGCTTTAGGAAGATTATTTTACCAATTGTGTGGAGGATGATTTGGAGAGCAGTAGAGAATGAAAGCTATGATAACAATTTGGAAGCAATTGTTTAGAGAGAGGGTGGTATGAATGGAATTAGACCACGTGAGTGGAGATAAGAAAAATTGGCTTGGCTTGGTAACTGCTTATATAATGCAGGGTAAGGCTAGAGAAAGGATTATGTATTTAGATGATTGGGAGATTGGTGGTATTCTCAAAAGAAGTAATTGAGGAAATTTAAGGGAAAAGATAACGAGTTCTATTTGGGACATGTTGATTTGGAGGTATTTATGGGACATCCAGGTAGAAGTCCATTTGCAAGATGGTGATGCAGAACTGGTGTTCTGGAAAGAGATGAAGGCTGGATATAAAGATTTGGGATCATTGGAATTGAGATGATATTTAAAATCATATGATTTGATTACAATGATAGAAAGGTCACAAAGTTGCTAAATTATGAAATGAATCAACTAATAGACAAAAAATAGCCAGCCATAATAAGTAAGAATATACCCTCCTCAGCTTCTGTATTAAAATAGCAGCTTGTTGCCTACCTCAGTTATATACTAACTTCTAGTCATATCATTGACATCCTAAATATTTTAGCATAGATTTGGAGATTTGTGTGATGGCCTAAAACATTAGCCTAAAGTAACAGAGGCAGAAAGAACAGAAACGATAGGTGAAGGAATTGAAAATTGAGAACAAAACTAACTTCATCTTCTGACTCAATACTGAATCTAGCTCAGTTCCCTTTCTATTCAGTTATAGATCTAATTCAGTTTCTGTATTGTGAGAAAACTATTCAACCATAGGAACTGTGAGAAAATTTACTGCATTGTTTAAACCTAACCCTGTGTGGCTGTGAAGCTAGATCACCTCTACTTGTTGTTTAGAGACAAAGTTTGTTTGATGCTTAACTTAAGATCTAGGTTATACTGATCAGAAACTCAATCAGATCTGGGAGTTTTCTCATAATTATATATTTCAATCAATCTACATGTCCTCTCTGAAAACTGACCTCATACTAGTCAGGTACTGTTTCCTTCTTCCTTTGATTGAATATAGATATTTGAGGAGTGGGATACCTTTTTTTTTGGGTTTCAGGGAATTGCACCTGTTCACTCTTCCCCTCCAAATTTGGAGAATCCCTAATCATTCCTTTAATTAGAAATTAGACCACTTTATCTTGTATATTGGCATTTATCCTGTTACTTGTTTTCTTTTAATTGATTGGTCTAATTTGATTAATTGTTTTTAATACATAAAAATCCTTCTTCCCCAGTATTTAGGGTCCAGTGTCAAAGCTAAGGAAGCTTGGTCCTGATTTGTTATATAATTGGCACATTGTTGTTTAGTTATTTCAGTGATGTCTGACTCTTTTTGACCCTACAGTTAGGTTTTGTGTTTGTTTGTTTTGTCAAGTGACTTGCCATTTCTTTTTTCATCTCATTTTGCAGATTAGGAAATTGAGGCAAACTGTGAAATGACTTACCCAGGGTCTCATAGCTAGCAAGTATCTGAAGCTGGATTTGAGCTCAGGTCTTCCTGATTTCAGATCTAATGCTCTATTATTGTATCATCTAGCTTCAGTTGGCATGCATTGCTTAATAGATTGATATATTCACAAGTTCTAAACTTTTCAGATTCCATTAGCCACTCGGGAGCAGATTTAAGATGGACAGACAGAGCAGATAGGGAGAGTTTGCTGACATTGGACTAGTGCAGAGGCTCAGGCAGTTGAGATTCAGGTATGTAAAATACTGTTTGTTACTTAACCCTGGGCAGTCACTTCATTTGCGAATGCCCTAGCGTTACTTGGTATTTCACATTGCCAGTCTCTCCTAATTCCCAGGGTGTCAGAGAATCCTCTCGCCACTGACCTTTGCAGTGTCCACTAACTTTAACTCGACACTAACTTTAAGGCCTCCTCTGAGGCCTTCAGAGGTTTCTGGCTACGATTTCTTGAATCATAGTTTAATAACTGATAGTGCGCTCAAGAACAGCCATGTGCATACTTAAAGCCTGTATTATACCTGCTCACATAATGCCCTGACTTGGGTCCTAACCCAATTGAACACCTGTTCTGTGAGAGACCCACATATTCATAAGTCGAGCTCCTTACCTCTCGGCTCTCCATCCACTTGGCTCAGCTACCCCAAGATAAGGAGCTCGACCTCCAGCTGCAGTAGGCTTAAAAAGGGTCTGTGAGGTCACACTCACAGCCAATCAGAGAGGGAGCCATCTCCCATTAAGAAGCTATCTCAATATGACCGGGATCCCGCCCATGGGACAGTCCCTAACCACAGAAATTACTTCTGGGCCACTCAAACCTCATGTTTGCACTGGGCTTGACTCATAAAAGGACCCTTACACAGGTAAGTAATTAAGAATTTGTATCCTTGATCCAAAGTCTTCCTATTCCCTTTTCAGCAGGCACTAGAACATTGGGAAATTCTCAATTTCTAACAATGCTTGTTTGTTGGGACCTTCTTCAGGGACCTTAAAACACCACTTTGTATCCTATTCAAATTGATGTAGGGATTTTTCTAAAGAAAACAGTCTATTTTGACCCCTGGAGGATCAGTAGTGGTGCTATTACAAGTAAAGAAAGACTTAGTTAAGAAGGTAAGATTGTCCAGGCTGTATGTTATGTGAAGAAGATGGAGTGGAATAAGCTTGGAAAGGTAGTTTGGAACTTACTTATGAGGTTCTGAAAATACTTAGCAGAGGATTAGTACTTGAAACTAGAGGTAATTAGGAGTCAAGTTTATTGAGTAAGGGAATAAATAGCATGGTACACAATAAGGAAAAATCATTTTGGCATTTGGGTAGAAAATATATTGGAAATGTGTGTGGGAGGAAGATTTGAGGCAGAGAGACCAATTAGGAGGTTACTACAGTTCCAGGAGAGAAGATGATAAAGGCCAGAAGTAGGGTGGTGGCTGTGTTTTTCAGTGACTTTTTTATTGCCTAATAAAGCTCAGAGTCCTTAGTCTGGCATCTGGGATCTGTTTTTTCCTGCCTTGTATTACCCTTTTCCTCCCACGTAGTTGATGCCCCACCTTGGCTCAGCTGCTTGCTGTTTCCCAGATAGCTCATTTCGTACTTTTCCCACCTCCATGCCTTCTTTAAAAAATTTCCCGAGGTCTGGAAGGCCTTCCTTTCCTTTCTCCATTTGTTAAATTGCTACTCCTCTTTTAAAGTATAATTCAATTGCAACTTCTTTCAAGAGGATTTTACTGAGCTGGCAAAATTGTTACCTTTCTTTTCTATCTCCAGATTTTACATAATATTTTCTTTGTGCCTCTCATGCACTTGTCATGCATGAGTTTTTAAATAATGATATTTATGGGCCAGAACAGAACTCTGAACTTGAAACAAGGCTGCTTACAAGATACTAAGTGGAGTTAATGAGACAATGGTTATCTAGTTTAGCATGGTTCAGTTGGTTTAATCTTACAACAAATAATGGTTTCCTAGAGATATAATGATTGGTTTCTACTCAGTGTGGTGCATATAAGCAGGGACTGAGAACCACAGAAGACAAGCTCACTAGGAGCTCTCAGAGCCAAGGAGACAGATTCATTTCCACCTTCAGTCAGGCTCCTGGTGGCAGGGTCTCCTCCTGAATTTCTCCACTAAGATCAAGGCCAGTCTGAAAGACTCTCCAGAAAGCTGCCCAGGCCCAGGAAGGAGATAATAAAGGATCTGGACTATAAGAAAGCTAACCGGGTCCCAGGAAAGGAGACAAGACTTTGAAAGAGATAATAAAGGATTTGAATTTTAACACCTGGCCGCTCCTGTGGTGATTACTGAACTAAAACGAAGGCTGCTTCCAAAGACCCCAAGAAATCCAAACCAGAGAACATTACACAGATAGGTTCTAGATCTACATTAGATTGAAATTTTAAGAGGGCAAGGATGGTGTTTCATCTAGATTTTATATCTCTCCCAGTCAGTGGTTCTCAAAGTGTGGTGCAGGGAATCCTGGAGGGTCTCTGAAATCCTTTCAGAGGGTCTACAAATTCAAAATTAGTTTTTTTTCTATTTATGATAAATATCTATTATGTAACCCATATAAACAAAAACTCTTTGGACCATATTCTCAATAGTTGTTAATACTGTGAAGATAATGAGAAAAAGAGTTTGAGAACCACTGCCCTAGACTAAGGTTTTATATTGTAGATACTTGAAAAATATTTTAAATAAAAATTTTTAATATTTAATTAGTGGAAGAATTCTTAACAAACAAAAACTGAAGAGAATTGTGTAATTTAGAAGCACTAGATGATAATAGCATAAAGTTTATTTAAAACAAAAAGAAAGTGAAAGATTTGGCAGACAAATAAAACTAGACAATCATAAAGGACATCGTAGGCAAAGCCTTCACTTTTTGGCCATTGATATACTGATCTGTGCTTCTTTCCTGGGAGAGCCAGCTGTTGGCATTTGACTAGGAAGGGATCCCATGATGTACAGGAAAACTTGCAAACAAATTTCAAAGATACAGAGAAGTCTACTTTCCAAAAATATGAGGGAAATAGTCCTAAAAATAATGGGGCAGCTAGTCAGCAAAGCTAGGCACTAGACCTGGAGTCAAGAAAATTCATCTGCCTGAGTTCAAATCTAGCCTCAGAAATTTCTTGACAAATAATTTAACCATGTTTGCTTCAGTTTCCTCATTTGTAAAATGAACTGGAGAAAAAAAAACAAAACAAACTATTCTAGTATCTTGCCCAAGAAAATCTCATAAGATAACAGGTCATAAACAGTTGGACATGACCCAACAACAACAAAGAGAAACGAAATCTGGGAGACAAAGAAACAGTGATTCAAAGGGCTATGTATTTTGCCGTTAGAATTGTAGAATATCAGAAATGGATGGGATCTTAGACACCATCTAGCTGAGAGAAATGAAAATTTTAGTAGAAAAATCTTAATATTAGTGAGTGCCTGTGAAATAGCAGGCCAATTATGTCAAAGTATCCACTACCATCACTATTGCCAACTGGTTTGCTAGACTTGCAATCACTTCCCTACCCAGATCTTCTCCCCCAAACCTTCCCACTTCACTGTGCTCATAGGTTATCCAGTGCTATTCCCATACCTGGAGGACAGAGGCAGTGGAATATAACAAGCAGGTCAACACAAGTGCTGCCAGGGAATAAATTCAAGTTTTTATATTTAATAGTTCTATGATGATGGGAAAGTAACTTTATCTTTCTGACCTCAATTTCTTCATCTATAAAATAAAGATAATAATACCTGCACTATTCAGAGTTGTGGTAAAGAAAGTGCTTTGTAAATTTTAAAATCAGTCAATTAATATTTATGTTATGCCTGTTTAGTGCCAGGTACTGTACAAAACTCTAAATGGGAGTTGCAGCATGACATTATTATGTCATTAAACTTAAATGCAATTGAAGCTCGGACATGATATTAATTATATAAGCATGTGCTTCCCATAGATATGGATTTTTGATCAATTTGGATTTTTTGCCCCTCCTGAAGAATCAGATATCCTTGATCTTATCTAGTATAATCCTTCCATTTTACAAATTAAGAAACAAAGGCTCTGAGAAAGAAAGTGTCCTTGTTTTTATATCTAATAAGTAGAAATAGCAGGATTAGGATCCAGGTTTGGTGAGGCTACATCCAGTCCTGTTTGTAGGAGAACAGAAAATTCTAAATCTGAGTAAGGTATTGTATGTAGCATTTTAATTGCTTGTCCCAAAGCACTGGTTTGGGATTTATAGATAGATCTAACAGGTATTGACAAAAAGGAGAGCCCATTGAGATCATTCGGTCCAGACTTCTCACTTATCTTTTCTTTTTTTTTTTTAATTATAGCTTTTTATTGACAGAACATATGCATGGGTAATTTTTGCAACATTGTTCCTTGCACTCAATTCTGTTCCAACTTTTCCCTTCTCTCCCTCCACCCCCTCCCCTAGATTGCAGGCAGTCTCATACATGTTAAACATGTTAAAGTATATCTTAGATACAATATATGTGTGCAGATCCAAACAGTTCTCTTATTGCACAAGAAAAATTGGATTCAGAAGGTAGAAATAACTTGGGAAGAAAAACAAAAATGCAAGTAGTCCACATTCATTTCCCAGTGTTCCTTCTCTGGGTGTAGCTAATTCTGTCCATCATTGATCAATTGGAACTGAATTGGATCTTCTCTTTGTCAAAGAAATCCACTTCCATCAGATCATCACACAACATCGTTGTTGAAGTATATAATGATCTCCTGGTTCCGCTCATTTCTTGATGAACTTAGCATCAGTTCACGTAAGTCTCTCCAAGCCTCTCTGTAGTTATCCTGCTGGTCATTTCTTACAGAGCAATAATATTCCATAACATTCATATACCATAATTTACCCAACCAGTCTCCAATTGATGGGCATCCATTCAATTTTCATTTTCTAGCCACTACAAACAGGACTGGCATAAACATTTTGGCACATACAGGTCCCTTTCCCTTCTTTAGTATCTCTTTGGGATATAAGTCCAGTAATAGTACTGCTGGATCAAAGGGTATGCACAGTTTGATAACTTTTTGAGCATAATTCCAAATTGCTCTCCAGAATGTATCAATGTCCCTGTTTTCCCGCATCCCCTCAAACATTCATCACTATCTTTTTCTGTCATCTTAGCCAATCTGACAGGTATGTAGTGGTATCTCAGAGTTGTCTTAATTTGCATTTCTCTGATCAATAATGATTTGGAACACCATTTCATATGAGTAGAAATAATTTCAATTTGATCATCTGAAAATTGTCTGTTCATATCCTTTGACCATTTATCAATTGGAGAATGGCTTGATTTCTTACAAATTAGCATTGATTCTCTATATATTTTGGAAATGAAGCCTTTATCAGAACCTTTCACTGTAAAAATGTTTTCCCAGTTTATTGCTTCCCTTCTAATCTTGTTTGCAGTAGTTTTGTTTGTACAAAAGCTTTTTAATTTGATATAATCAAAATTTTCTATTTTGTGATCAATAATGATCTTTAGTTCTTCTTTAGTCATAAATTCCTTCCTCCTCCACAAGTCTGAGAGCAGATCTCTCATTTTTCTGACAAGGAAACTGAATACTGAGAGGGGAAGTGAATTGTTTAATGACAAATAATGAATCAGTGGCTGAGACAGGTCCTGGTTAAAGAATGCTCATCTTTCTTCTAATGGCAACAAAGCAACTTGATAGGCTGGCAGTGAGGCTCTTTTGGTTGTACAAATGGATTTTTTTCTTAGTTAAGATACAAAATCATACCAGGGAATGGACAGACTGTTCTCTAGATAATTCAGAAAGCTGATAAAACTTTTCAGTTTAAGATTAAGGAACCTTTGTTTTATAAACTTTATCATTTTTTCATTGCATCTGTGAATGTTCTCTGGTCTTGTTAACCATCTGCTATGTGCAATAAGTTTAAATCCTTACAAAAACTTTAAAAAGGTATTGTGCCTAGTTGAAAAGTGTCTGTGTGTGGGGTCAGTACTATGTTTAGAATCCATAGCTGGGCTGGGAAAGATAATTGGGGGGTAGAAATGACAAAATGAAGGGACTGGTTTGACCTTGGATCTCAGGAAATAAATACTTTGGGGACATACTCATTTAGCACTGTAGTACCAAGAAATCAGTATCCCAACTATATTCTTAACTGTACCTTCCTCCCATCCCTCAATCTCCCATTCTCATTTTATCTTCCTATTTCTATATCGAAATCCCCCAGTGCATAATTAGGCTTTTGTCTCAGGGGGTCAACAGTGGTTCAGGTGAAGTAACAATGCTATCTGTCTTCCTTAGCCTTTAGGACTGTGAGTGAGCTGCTGGAAACCGACCTGAGATCTGTCCAGCTGAATGGATAGTGGATTGCATTTTGCTTTTGCCTCTCTGGTTGTTGTCACTTCCCTACCCAGATCTTCTCCCCCAAATCCCTCCACTTCTCCTTGCTCGTAGGCTATCCAGTGCTATTCCTATACCTAGAGAACAGAGGCAGTGGGATGTAGCAAGCAGGTCAGGACAAGTGCTGCCAGGGCCACTCATAGCGGGAGCCTATATAGCCTAGGGAGCACAGACCGTTGAAGGAGCCTGGGTGTAGACACAAGAACAGCTATGTTCACAGGGACTAAGACTTTTGTGGACCAAGAAAAGAGTGGAATGTATTTTAGGGGACAATGAAGAAGATATATAAAGATGAGGAGGGCATATGGATAGGGAATAGAAACAGGAAAATGGAAACATAGTTGATAAGGAACCTGATGATATAGTGGTGTAGTAGAAAACATACTAGATCTGGGATCAGAGGATTCCAGTTCTGTCACTTATTGGCAGTGTGATTTCATTTAACTTAAGCCTCACTTTCCTTATCTGCAAAAGAGGAGGAAGGATTGGACTATATTACTCTCTGAAACTTCTTTCCAGTTCAGTCTATGATATTAAAAATAACTTTTGTTATTGGAGTTATGTCTGACTCTTTGTGATTCTATTTGGGGTTTTCTTGGGAAATGTTTTAGAGTGGTTTGCCTCCTTTTTTTGAGTCATTTTAAAGACGAGGAAAATGAGGCAAACAGGATGGCACGACTTGCCCAGAGTCACAGCTGTAGTAAGGATCTGAGGCTGGATTTGAACTTAGGTCTTCCTGACTCGATGATCCATTCCCTATCTACTGTGCTACCTCGCTGTCCAAATAATGATTTTAAATAGTACTTTATGGTTTACAAATTGCTTTCCTCATGCTCAGTGAAGAAGATAGTACAAATCCTATAGGAAGGAAATTGAAACTTTCAAGCCAGGATGGAAACAAGCATTTATTAAGAATTTACTATGTGTCAGACACGGTGCTAAGTGCTTTATAAATATGTCATTTGATTCTCACAACAATCTTGGAAAATAAGTCCTATTAATTATCCCCATTTTATAATTGAGGAAACTGAAGCAGGGAGACATTAAGTAACTTGCCCATGGTTACAGAGTTAAGTCTTAGAATATATTTAAATTCTTGTTCAAAGCAGGAAACTTCTAGACCCAGGGCTCTATCTACTGTGTCACCTAGCTGCCTTAACATCTAAGAGACTATAAGTGAATTATCCAAGGTCCATTAGCTGGAAGAGTCATGTCTTTTGCTTCTGACTCCAGTGCCCTTTCTATTATACCACATTGCCTTTGTGGGGGATGGAGAAGAGGGAATGTATTTATATGGGGATAATGTCCAAAGGGGATTGAATAGCAGAAAAGCAAAAGGGAGAGTATAAAGTAAAGATATAATGTCTTGGAAAAAATTCTAGAAATATTCAGGAAAAAAAGTGTGTTTTTTTCCTCCTGAGAAACTGGAAAAACCTGAGAAAGTATAGGAAAATCTAATTTTCTATCCTTGGCTTTTATATTTCTTCTGTGGGAAAGGGGATCAACTTAGTTGTAGAATTGAATACTGAGGTTTCTCACACATCTAACATTCATCCAGATCCTGGTGGTAGGTGGGCCCTGGAGTAGCCAGTCTGGCATAGACAAAGTATGACTCCTGAGATGGGGTTGGTACTATGTTGGGCTTTGGGGTGGCAGGGCTGAGTCAGACACATATCCTGTAGCTGCACAGAAGACCTAGAGTGGGAAGGAGAGAGAGAGAAAATAGGCTGTGGTCCCTATGTTACCTTATATCCTCTCTAGAGGTTTTTGAATCTCCTTGCTTACTCCTTGTCCCTCCCTATTTTTCTTTTCCTATTCCTCTCACAGTCTTCTGCTTTTATATTCTCCCATTTTCCCACTTCTTTCTTGTGATCTTCCTGTGACTCTTTGTGTAACTCAGTATCTTTTCCCCATAATTTACCTTTCTTCCCAATTTCTCTGTTTCTGTTGAAGAAATCACTATTCTTCCCATCTCTTAGTTTAATGAACTTGGTGTTTTTCTCAAATCTTCACCTTTGGCCCTTATTGCCTCTTGCTTCTATGACAATTTCCTCATTGTTCTCCCTGTCCTGATTTCCCATTCCTGTCTAACTTACACATTGCTGTCAAAGAGATTTTTCCTTAAATGTACATTCGACATAGTACTTTCCTATTCAGTCAATTTCAATGATTCCCTGTTGTCTCTAAGATCAATATAAACTTTTCTGTTCAGCTTTTAGAACCCTACACAACCTGGTCACAACCTGTGTTTCTAGACTCACTGGATATTACTCCTCTTCCTGCATGTTTTAGTCTAGCCAAACTGGCTTTCTTTCTTTTTGTTCCTCACATGTAACACTCCCTCATCTCATCCATACTTTTGCACTGGCTATAGTCCTTGCCCAGAATGTAATTCTTAACTCTGCCTAAGAGACTCTCTCTTTGCCTTCAGAATATATAACTCTAGTATCACCTTCTGCATGAAACCTTTTTTGATCCCCATTAGCTGTGAGTGACCTCCTTCCCAAACTTTTGTTGTTCAGTGATTTCTAACTCTGTGTGATGCCATGGACTTTGTCTAACAGATTTTCTTGGTAAAGATATTGGAATGTGTTATGGGCCAGAACTCTGTATTTGAAACAAGGATTTTTATAAGGTGTTAACTCAGTGGAATTGATAAAGACAATGGTGATCTAGTTTAGCATGGTGATTAATAGTTCTCTAATTCAGTACTTAATATAGTTCTATAAGATTCATACCTATGATAATGTTATTATAATAGAGCATTTAAGCTGGGACAAACTCAGCCAGACAGATTCATTCCATCTCACACCACTGTAGTGGCAGGCCTGTCCTCCTTCATTTCTCCACTGAAACCAAGACTCAGGAAAGCTTCCAAGAAAGCTAGCTGAGCACCAGGCAAGGAGACAAGACTGTGAAGGAGACAGACTCAGAAGGGCTTGGAAACAGGCTGGGAGAGGGCTCAGATACAGACTCAGAGAGACATCCCATCTTTGATCAGGCTCCTGGTGGGTCTCCTTCATTTCTCCACTGAAGCCAATTCCCATCTGAAAGACCTTCAGAAAGCTGGCCCAGGCCCCAAGCAAGGAAACTTTTTAAAGGAGGCAATAAAGATTTTGGACTTTATTCCTGGGCCATTCTCATGGTGATTACTTGGCTGAAACAAAGGCTGCTCTAAGACCTTCAGAAAACCAACCAGAACATTACAGGAATGAATTCTCATTTCTTTTTCCAGTGTGTCCCATTTTAAAATCAGATGAGGAATTGAGGCAAAAAGGGGTTAAGTGATTTGTCCAGGGTTACATAGCTAGTCTCTGAGGCCAGATTTGACTCAGATCTTCCTGATTCCAGCCCAGCACTCTATCCACTGCTTTCCCAAAACAAGTCAGTACTTAATTATTTTGTATTCTCTTTACATTAATTTTCCATTAATTTAAGAGCCCTTATATTCATGTGTTCCCATGCCCATACCATTGCCTCCTGTGTTTTCCCAATGTCCTTTTATCAATCCATAAACATTAGGTACCTACTATGTACCAGGCAGTGTACCTTTCACATCTCCTTTTCTTCCCCTATATCCTCATATTTCTATGACTCCTATAATGAGATGGAGGGAAGAAAAAAGCATTTGTTAAATGTCTACTATGTGCTACATTGTGCTAATGGTTTTACAAATATCTTACTTATTCTCTAACATCTTTGAATTCCATTTCCCCCACTCCCACAATGTCCCTTCAGCTTTGTACCTATGAGACCTGGGAGACAGAGGCAAGTGAAGGAGCCCATCCTATCAATACATGTAGATCCTCAGGCATAGGTGGCAGAAGCACAGGTTTTCCTCATAGTTTGAGTCTCCCCAGTTCCCAAAGGGAACACAGTTTCACACCTCCAGCTTGAAGTAGTTATAGAAGTCTGAGATCTTTGCTCCTTTTTCCCCCAAATGAATTTAGTTGGTAACTGCTTGAGGGGAGGATGATGAGGGTATGAAACTGTGTTCCCTTTTGATCTGTAAAATTACCACTCTGAAATTCTGTCCCCTTTGATTCCTGACCCTCACAGGCTTCCTGGAGTCTGTGAGAGAGCTTCTCAGGCTGGGCCATTTCTAAGGCCAATCACCTCCATTGATAGCCAGATCTCCATTCAAATTCAGGCTGAAAAAGCCTTCAAAGTAATTTCAATTGGGAGATCCTGGTCTGATCAGTTCAAACTGTCCCCAGGCCCTCCTCTCTCCCCCTTCCCCAAGATCTACTCATAAAATAGGTTTCTGCTCTCTCATTTCTTTGCAAAAGTCTGGAGTAGGGCATAGCTGCCTGCCAGGACTCCTGTGAGAAAACATTCTCTTCTCACTGCCAGTCTCCATTTCCCTAATAGGACTTTGCCATTGAAGAAGTCAGTTTTTTCTAGCAAAGATGACTTCTCATCCAACAATAAACTTCCATTTTTGCCACTTAATATTTTGGGCTCGTGAATTCTTTTACACAAGACCTGAACCTCCGACCAAAAGGGGATTTCCACAACACAGTTATGGGAATCTCTTTTGGCGGCACAGAGGTTCTTCGTAAAGGAATTTATGAACCCGAAAAGCTAGACTGGTAAAAGAAGTTTATTATTGGCATTGGGAAGTCAGCCTTTGCTATGCATGAGTAGAAAAGCTGAATTCCTTGGTGGCAAGGTCCTGGCAGAGAAGTAAAGTTTCTAGCAGAGAAATCCCCACAGAGAGGTATAAAGTCTTGTTAGGGAAATAGGTGAGAAAGATAAAGAGGGTAATGCTGAAAGAGAGAGAGGTTCTTTGGCATGGCATATTAGGTCCTCTGCAAGAACTGAGCCTCAAGTTGGCTCATTTTATAATAGAAGTCTCTGCTAGCAGCCCTTGATGGGAGCTGGGTAGAGTTTGAGCTGGAATTAGAATAGAGAATCTTGGAATTGAATGAGTGTCTCTGGGCTAATCTTCACCTCAATGGGAAGCTTAATCAGTCTTGAGTGTTATCAGTGGGGTTGGTGGCATCTCTCAGGATAACAGAATGAAGCTGTTTATTCTGTTTTTAGTCTTGCAGAGGTCAGAATTCAAGGAAACTTTCTCCTTGAAGGAGTTTCAAAGAGAGAGTTTCGGGGGTCTTCCCTTTAGCTTCAGGCTCTCCTCATCCAAATGAGAAAAGGTTAAGTAAGAGGAGAGCTAGAGAGGCTGGAAAAGCTCTTTTGGATCATAGATGTCAGGGGTAGGTGAGTTAGGATCCTTTTCCTATGTGAAATAGAAGATACAGTAAGCACTTAATTTGTTGACTAATTAGATCGTTTACAATTTCCCTTGTGATGTAAAGTACTCTCAAGAGTTAAGTGATATCTCAAAACCCAGCTCTAACAACTTAAGAGTTTATTAACCTATGATTCCTTTGGATACTCAAAGAAAGATTTGCCATTAGTTCCCAGAAATAATCATATTTTTATTGGTTCAAGGGAGAAAGCCTGTCTTATTTGGAGGCTTGTTTATCAAAGGGAAAGAGTCCCAAGAGATACTTCCTGGCTTATAAAAAGAAATGTAGAAGCTTAGCCTTCTGAGATTAGTCTGAGCTGTTTTTTTGTTTTTTTGTTTTTTTTCTCCCTAAACTCTGGTGAAAACCATCCCTGATCATGAGACTTTCTTAGATTCCTTGCAACTTTGAAAACTTTCCCACATTTGTTTTTATTTCCTCTCTACTTCCGTCATACCAAAGTGTTTTGATGGATATGTGATGTCACAAAATCTTCCACCCCATTATTTCATTCTGTGAGAATGACTCATACTTGAACTCCTTTGTAGAGAACTACAAAATATATAGAGGTATTCCTATGCTGTTTTTTATGTTCTATGGAGACCTAGGCTAAACTAAACTCTGGACCTTGCTGTCCTGCAGTCTGTGGGACTTATCAAGGCAGCAAGGTGGCAAATAAGTGGATAGGAAAAGTAGGATTGAAGGAGCTGAAGTCAGCAAGTCCTGAGTTCAACTTTGATCTGAGTTATTTATAATTATTTGAAAAAATACTTGGAGTGTACAGGTGTTTAATAAATACTTGTTTCCTTCTTTCCTATTCTTTTTCTCTTCCTTGATGTCTTTAACTTCTCTTGTTTGCAAATTATTTTTTGTAATATTCCATACATATTCTGGAGCATTGGCTAGAATGCTTCTTTCGGAATCAGGACGAACTGAGTTCAAATTCTGTCTCAGTACTTACCATGTGATCCTGAGTAAATAAACCATTTAATTTCTCTGGACTTCAGTTTCTTTATTTGGAAATGAAGTATTTGGACTCATTGGCCTCCAAGGTCCCTTCAACTCTAAACTGCTGATTTATGGTCTTAAAAAAGAAAACAGAACAAATAGAATTCATAAGAGTTCATGGAAAATGCTGTCATCCTGACCAAAAGACTTCTACCACTAAATAAGGGTCCCCGGAGGTGTGGTTTCCAGTATGGCTCCTGGGTATATGATCAAATGAGATAACATTTGGAGTGCTCTGCAAACTTTAAAGTGCCATATAAAGATGTTAACTATATGTCTCCTACTGAGGTTCTCCATAGTTTCAGAGGTGTGCCCAGGGTCATACCTCATCAGTGGTCTTCATGGCTGAACTGATTTTTGAAATTGTGAAATTATGAAGTGGGGATAGATATGCCTGGTCTTTGGGGTACTTGTCAGGAAAGACCACAAATAGCAGTCGGAAGCAGAATGGCAATCACATTTTAATAAACACAATGGGCATAAGGATGACTAGCACAAGAAATACAGAGAAAAGCAATAAAAAGTAGGGATGTAGACTTAAGACAATGTAAAGTTGGGGAAATGGGATGGTGAAGGAAATCAGGGAGCATGAAGAAGATGGAGGGAATGAATCACTTACTAACCTGGAATTGAGGTTAGGAGCACACAAGCAGCATGAACCCTTAGGAGATGAAAGAATGCTAGGAGGGTAGGAGTTTGAGGCTTTGATTTTTTTTAATAGAGTTTTTTTTGTTGTTGTTTTTTTGTTTTTTAAGGGAAACAGACCAACTTCTCTCTGTGCCACCTTGGGATTAATTCATTAACATGTTTAAATCATCTCAAAGTTATTAGGACCTTTTTGATATTTTGCTGGTCTAGAACTGAGGAGGTTTGGATTTTTGGTGGACTTTATCATTGGATCAGAAACCTTGATAAGCAGTGCTTAGATTGCTTTCCCTGATTCACCATGTATTAATCAGGGTATGAATTTTGGTTAATAGATGATACAGTTTGTAAATTATGCTCCTTTGATCTTTGGGATGTTTTGTACATGACATTCAGGCTCCCCTTTGCAATCTTATTTCCTGCTATTACCCCTTTATACTAATAATACTTATAAACCAGACTATATTAGTCTGCCGGGGACCAGAACAGGATATAATTTTAACATGGCTCTTCTGTCTTACACCATGTAGTTCTTTTTTTCCCCCTGAGGCAATTGGGGTTAAGTGACTTGCCCAAGGTCACACAGCTAGGAAGTATTAAGTGTCTGAGACCAGATTTGAACTCAGGTGCTCCTGACTTCAGGGCAGGTGCTGTATCTACTGTGCCATCTAGCTGCTTCACACTGTAGTTCTTTACACAGCCTTCAGGTCGCTATACCTCCTAGATAACTTGTGTTGGTATTCTTCATTGTTACTTTCTATCACGGTACCTCTGCTGTTCTCTGAAGTTTTCATCAGTTTTCCAGCAGATGATATTGATCCTGTTCTGTGGCTTTCAGCCAAAAATGTCCATTGCCATCATTTCTGCAGTTTTCAGCTAATCAGAGGCCACTTCCTTAGCACCAGGGTATGATAACGCCAGAGCTGTCTTGTCTTGGCCAGAGACCCTCTGTCCTTTTGTGTCCAGTTTTAATGCAGTATCAAATGAGTAGTCATATTTTTGGATTTCTCTCTTGAGGTACACAGTATCTGCTGCCTTGGGAAGGTCCCCACTGGTGGGGAATATTCTCCCCTTCTCAATTTCCAAATAGGTAGCTCTTCATAATACCAGATTCCAAATGAATTTTATAATTTAGCATTCTCTTTCCTCCAGCTCCTGTGTACCTCACAAGCATTGCCCAAGGGTGCAAAGGCTTGATATGAAACCCTGATTTCATAGGAAAATATGGGAAAGGCAAAAGTGGGGGTGTTTATGTGTCTCTCACTCTTACAGTCCTTCCCTTTTCATCTCATGAGGTCTTCTGGAGAGGGCGGGAGGGTTGGACCAAGCATGAAATCTTTGCAGGGAGCTTTTAAAATGACTTGTTCTCATATATATATATATATATATATATATATATATATATATATTTTTTTTTTTTTTTTTTTTTTTTTTTCCCCCTAAACAGGCTCCAGTGGTACCTTCAGGATAGTCACCAGCTAGGATCCCATGACCATGTCCTCTTCCTATATTTCCTTTCTACAATAACTCTGCTTTCTGGAACTTCATCTCTCTCTTAGTGAATGGTTTCCCCCCCACCCCCACCCCCCCATTTGCCTGATGACAGATTTCTTGTTCCCATTTTGAGGCTTGAAGTAGCTATTCATCTGTCCCCTTTCTGACATTACCTGCATATCATTTCCCCATGCTGTGACTTTATCCCTATTTTCTCAGTACCTGTCCTCTATCATTGAAGTGACCCTATATCCTTCCTTGTGTTATCTCCCCCCCACTCCCTGAAACAACTTTTGGCCTCTGGTATCAGTCATTCATCAAGTCCCTCCCCCTCTTTCTTGCTCTAGCTAACTCTCTCTTTCTCTCCCCTCTTTATCAGTCTCTCAGTCTCTTTGTTTCTCTCTCATTGCCTGCAGCTCCCAGGACTTTAGCTCTGGTTTTCAGCTTCTCTTTATACATTAATCGATCTTTGAATTAATCAACAAGCAATTTTTGTAACTCACAAGTTTCAGATTCTCTAGGTTATAGTTATAACCTAGTTCTGTATAACAGTATATATAGTTCAATATAACTATACTGAAGAACCTCTGAGATTGTTTTTCTTATTTCCTATATCCATAGCTGTAGGAACAAAGGCTGAGAAACTGGGTGGGTGGGTAGAAGGAACTGAATGGAGAATGTTTAATTGTATTTGGAGCTATGATCTTTTTTCCCTCAAAATCAGAACACTATTCCATTTTTCTGAACAAGGCACAAAAATGCTTTTCTCTTAAAAACAAAAACAAAAACATCAAAAAACTATATAAATGATTGTTTTTCATATTTTCCTGTCTTCTCTTACTAGATTTCTTTTATATCTCCCTCTCTTAATGCTGAATGCCCAGTACCCCATGCTTAATAAATGATTTCTGTCCTAACACATGAATATTTGAGGCATGTTTTTCTACTCTAATCACCTTATGATCTTTATCAGACTGACAGAGGGAATATAGTGTGGTGAACAAAGAGCTGGACTTAAAATTAAGATGACCTAAATTCAAATCCTGCCTCTGATGCTCATTAGCTATGTGATCATGAGCACTTAACCTTGCTAAGCCTCAGTTTCCTCATTTGTAAAATGAAGCTGTTGGACCTGATGACCTCTAAGATCCCTTCCAGCTCTAAATCTATAATTCTAAGTTTCTCAAAACAGAAGAGATGAGCTTTGGGAAAATGGAGACTGAGAAGTGTAAAAGGGCGGGCTTCAGTTACAAAATCTTAAATTACTGCTTGACTTAAAACAGAAAACCAAAAAATCTTCCTGTCTGAGGACAAGCTTGAGGGAGTGAGGCTACAGAGTAACTGAGATTGGGGACTGAGATTAAAGAGATGCTTCCCTCAGAGAAGCGGGTAAGTCACTTTATGTTTTTGGGCCTCATTTCTCGTATCCATTAAATAAGGGCATTCAACTAGACACTCTCTTAAGATTCCTTTCATCTCTGGCATCCCCTTGTTCTCAGTTGCTGAAATTCCTTCTACTTTTGTGGCAGGAGGCCCAACACATTCTTCTTCAGCATGTCAGCTTCTTAAAATCTGGCAGCCATAGGAGGGCAGCGGAAGCATACAGAGAAACTGTGCAAATCAGCATTATTCACTAGAAGGGTGTTGTGTGTTCAGGCATTTGTCCCCTTGGACTTTTCATGATGCCATTCTCAGTTTTCTTAGCAAAAATACTGGAATGTTTGCTATTTCCTACTCCAGCTCATATGAAGAAATTGAGGCAAACAGGGTGAAGTAGTTTGCCCAGGGTTGGTTTTGAATTCAGAACGATGAGTCTTCCTGACTAGGCTCAGCACTATGTCCACTGTGCCACTTAGTTGTTCTATAATAAGCATTACACAAATGCAGAGCTATTATTGTTAGTCATAGTAATTAATCAGTCTCTTTTAAATTGATAAGATGGCTCCACAAAGATTCCAAGCAAAGGGAATGATTCTAAAGTGCTTTAATCATTATGCTATTTCAGAAAATTCTCATTTCTTCCTGACTGAATAATATGGACTTAAACTCATAAAGCAGACATTTGGAACCCAAGGTTTATGACTAAGAGAACTAAAAAGATAAAATCTCTGCAGGACTTTTAATAATAATAATAATTTAATAATAAGAATGTTCTTATTCTGTATTCTAATGGAAGTGGATATTTTCGACAAAGAGAAGATCTAACTCAGTTCCAATTGATCAATGATGGACAGAATCAGATACATCCAGAGAAGGAATACTGGGAATGAATGTAAACTGTTTGCATTTTTGTTTTTCTTCCTGGGTTATTTTTACCTTCTGAATACAATTCTCCCTGTGCAACGAGAGAACTGTTCGATTCTACACGCATATATTGTATCTAGAATATACTATAACATATTTAACATGTATAGGACTGCTTGTCACCAGAGGAGGGGGTGAAGGGAGGGAAGGGAAAAGTTGGAACAGAAGTGAGTGCAAGGGATAATGTTGTAAAAAATTACCCAGGCATATGTTCTATCAATAAAAAGTTATTAAAAAAAAAAAAGAATGTTCTTATCCTAATTGATTACTGGGAGAAGAAACAATGATGAGGAGTTTGTAGTAACACTTGCTTTCTCTTTAATTAATTTACCCCATTAATCCCCCTTTCCCTCGCCCTCCCCCCTCCAATTAGGATTAAGTGACTAGCCCAGCCTCACACAGCTAGGAAGTGTTAAGTGTCTAAGACCACATTTGAACTCAGATCCTCCTGACTTCAGGGCTGGTGTTCTATCCACTGTGCCACCTTAGCTGCCTCCCCTTCCCCCATTAGTTCTTTAAAAAAATTCTTCACTTTTACTTTTAATCTTCAGGTACCTCTCAGCCTTCCCATCTTTCTGTTTATCCTACAACCCCTCTTTTCCCCAAGTCTTTCCCTCTGTCCTTGATCTTTGATTTCTTGTCTTCTTCCTCTTTTTTATTCTCTTTTTTCATCCTTCAAAAGAGATTTGATTTCCTCCTTGTCCATTTTAACTAGTCCATTTTCCCTTTCTTTGCCTTTAAAAAGAACTTTATTTCTTTCCTCATTCTTGAACAGCTTTTTCTCAGTTTTTTTTTTTTCTCTGCTGGCTTTTTTCCCCCTTTCTTGAAAATCTTCCTCTTCAGTACAGTGGATTTTTCCTACCCCTAAGTCAATGCGTTCTTCAGTTGTTCCTTGTACCCAGATGTCTCTTTGCATTATAATTTGGGTTCTTCCAGTCAAATAACTTGCAAATATAATAAAGAAAATAATTCAGGTATGAAATATTTCTTTTCTCCTTCCATTTTTTTGGGTGAAATTGAATCCTCATACTTCTGTCTTATTCCTGAGATTAGCTAGTGGCACAATGTATATAGAGTGTTGGGCATGGAGTCAGAAAGACCTGAATTCAAATGTGGATTCAGATATTTTCTGTGACACTTTGGGCAAATCACTTAATATGTTTACCTCAGTTTTCTTAACTATAAAATGGGTATCATAATTACATTTAACCTCACAATGCTGTGAGGATCAGATGAGGTAATTAAAAAAGTTCTTAGCTCAGTGCCAGGCACAAAATAGGCACTATACATATATTCATTCCCTTTTCCCTTTCAGTACTATAAGACCCAGTTTTTCTAGGTCAAAAGACTTGTTGAAAGTAGCCTGTGCTCTCATAATCTTCTTGTTCTTGGACTTTAGTCCTCATCTTGTTATGCAAGTTTTGCCTTTTCTGAACAAACATTATTGACTGAGAAAATGAGGGAGAGAGACAGAAACATAGAGACAGACAGGAAGACAAAAAGAGACAGAGACCCAGAGAGACAGTGACACACACATACACACACATGCAGAGAAAGAGATATAGGGAGAGAGACAGACAGAGAGAAGAAATCCTTTTAACTCCTGAACTAGGGGCCACGAAAACAATAAATCTAATATTAAGATAAAGAACCTGAATTTGCCATTTAAAAAACAACTCTCCTCCCCATAAAACAAGACCTCAGATAAAATAGGTAGCCACAGAGAAATCAGAAATGGTCGCTGTATATAAGAACAACATAATTCCTAGTGAAAATTTAAGGGGGAAAGCATTAAGAAATGGGAATGTCTGTTAACGCTAAACTTCCCTCCCTCCCACCACCACTCTAGGACTGCAGTGAGGTGAAGACATTTCACATGGTTAGTGTGTGGGACAGGTGGGTTGACTCCCTTTCCTAATTAACTAATCAGAGATATCTTCAGGTACAAAGAGAAAGCATTTATTTAATCCCCGCAGGGAGAGGCCCAGACACACCCGCCACATGCTCCTGGAACCTGGCCAGCTTCCGCCTTGTCCAGGGTTTAAAAGCAAAAGACCTGAGCCTTCTCCATAGATAGACTAAAAGGACATAACCATCCTTGACCAATGGTCACCAATGTTGGCTGCCTCCCACAGGTCACATCGCTTCCTGCAACTTTCTGTATCTCCAGCTTCAAAGTTCATTCCTCCAGAAATCAATGACCTCCCAAGGTCCCAGTTCTGGTAACAAGGATCATGTGACTCAATATTGAGAAATACTTCATCAATCAGTCCCATTCATTAGCTTTGAAGGGGCAGCTCTGCATTGTAGGGTGACATTAGAGGCTTCTTATTCCAACTCATCTGAAAAGGGTACGGTAGAGGTTACTGTGTCCTTTCCCTTTCTGCAGCTATTTCCTAAGAATTGAGTATATTGAGTGTAAGGGGAATCATCCTGGTGAAAAGCATACTGATTTGATGTCAGAAACTCCCTCTATTCAAACTCACCTAAATATTTTATTTCCTGTGTGACTTTTGGATAAGTTGCTCAAATGCCCTCTCCCTCTGGTGCCTTAGTTTCTTCATCTGTAAAAGCTGTGAAATTGGATTAGATAAATTTATCTAAGGTCATTTAAATCTATAAACCCAAGATTTCATTTTAACTAAATTCCATTATTGTGTTTCATCTCATCCCTCTTGTTTGTCTCCCTCCTCTTCCTCTTTATTTGTTTCAGAATATTTTCCATTTACCTATCTACCTATTTATTTAAATTTTTCTAACAGACCTCCTTATAATGAATGAAATTCATAAGGCCATTAGAGGCATCCTAGGGTAGGATTGTTCCAAGGGTCTTTCTTCATGGTAATCACATAATTCACAGAATCAATAATTTAGGGCAATCTTATATTAAAGAGAGACAAGAGAAGCTGAGGCTTAAGCCCTGAACCTCAGAAAAGAAAAACAAGAAGGACAGAAAAAAGATCCATAGAAAGACCTAAAGACATGTAACGGACAAATAAGAAAAGGAACTTACCTGAGGAATTCAGTTAAAAGACAAATACATAGAGAGAAATCAGTGGGGGTTGTTTGGCTCAAAGAAAACAGAACTACCAGAAATAACTTTTCAGGGAAGTATATGTAGTGTAGCATTCAAAGCAAGGAACAAAGAGTCGAGGATCACTGGATGACAGAATCTGTGGAAGGGAGTAAAGTATAAGAAGCCTGGAAAAATTAGACTTTAAAGCTAAAGAAAGAATTTTATATTTGATCTTGGAGGTAATAGGGAGCACGAGTTTATTGTGTAAGGAAGATGTGTGTATATATTTATGAGTGTCGAGGTTAGACCTCTGCTTTAAGAATATCATTTTGGGGGTGCCTGGATATCCGTTAGTCCAGGCTAGTGGTGGATGAACAGAGTGGCTGTTGCTGAGTCAGCACTCATTGTTGTTTCCCTCTCCCCTTTTCCTATTTCCTTCCTCTCTCCTACCTGGCTTGGCTCCAAGGGCAATCAGAAGTCTCCTGGTGGCACAGGTGATATTTATCTGTCAAAATTAGGAAGAGAAAAACAACTTTTAGAGTAATAAAGATACTTTTTAAATTCAAGAGCCTCCTAAATGATGATATCACTGGTTCTGTGAAAAGATTTCTTCTTTCTGGAAAAAGATTTAGATGAAGAAGACAATATTTTTTTTTTCCCCAAGGGGCCTATCTGGACCAAAATTTGGACCTTGGAATGACAAAACTAGGTGTGTACAAAATTAGATGGATGAAGTATTTAATATTATTTAAAACAAGAAAGAGACTGGATGAGCTACAAGACAAATCATAGCTTTGTATATCAGCTATTGCAACAGCTTTTAGCAACAGATCTAAACTGCTTTTTATTATTTTTTATTATAGTAACTTTTTATTGATAGAATCCATGCCAGGGTAATTTTTTTTTACAACATTGTCCCTTGCACTCACTTCTGTTCCGATTTTTCCCTCCCACCTTCCACTCCCTCCCCTAGATGGCAAGTAGTCCTATATATGTTGAATATGTCCTAGTATATCCTAGATACAATGTATGTGTGCAGATCCAAACAGTTTTCTTGTTGCACAGGGAGAATTGGATTCAGAAGGTAAAAATAACCCGGGAAGAAAAACAAAAATGCAAACAGTTTACATTCATTTCCTAGTGTTTTTTCTTTGGGTGTAGCTGCTTCTGTCCATCATTGATCAATTGAAACTGAATTAGGTCTCTTTGTCAAAGAAATCCACTTCCATCAGATTACATCTTCATACAGTATCGTTGTTGACGTATATAATGATCTCTTGGTTCTGCTCATTTCACTTAGCATCAGTTCATGTAAGTCTCTCCAAGCCTCTCTGTATTCATCCTGCTGGTCATTTCTTACAGAACAATAATATTCCATAACATTCATATACCACAATTTACCAACCATTCTCCAATTGATGGGCATCCACTCAGTTTCCAGCTTCTAGCCACTACAAACAGGGCTGCCACAAACATTTTGGCACATACTGGTCCCTTTCCCTTCTTTAGTATCTCCTTGGAGTATAAGCCCAGTAGAAACACTGCTGGATCAAAGGGTATGCACAGTTTGATAACTTTTTGGGCATAATTCCAGATTACTCTCCAGAATGGTTGGATTCGTTCACAGCTCCACCAACAATGTATCAGTGTCCCAGTTTTCCCGTATCCCCTCCAACAATCATTATTTTTTCCTGTCATCTTAGCCAATCTGACAGGTGTGTAGTAGTATCTCAGAGTTGTCTTAATTTGCATTTCTCTGATTAATAATGATTTGGAACACTCTTTCATATGAGTGGTAATAATTTCAATTTCATCATCTGAAAATTGTCTATTCATATCCTTTGACCATTTATCAATTGGAGAATGGCTTGGTTTCTTATAAATTAGAGTCAGTTCTCTATATATTTTGGAAATGAGGCCTTTATCAGAACCTTTAACTGTGAAGATGTTTTCCCAGTTTGTTGCTTCCCTTCTAATCTTGTTTACATTAGTTTTGTTTGTACAGAAGCTTTTGAATTTGATGTAATCAAAATTTTCTATTTTGTGATCAATAATGGTCTCTAGTTCGTCTTTAGTCACAAATTTCTTCCTCCTCCACAAGTCTGAGAGATAAACTATCCTATGTTCCTCCAATTTGTTTATAATCTCGTTCTTTATGTCTAAATCATGGACCCATTTTGATCTTATCTTGGTATACGGTGTTAAGTATGGTAAACTGCTTTATAGACAAATGTGGGGGCATAGATAAAAAATGAAGACCATCATTTACACTTTTACTGGTGATTATCATTTCTATTGTCATGAAATATTAGACTTGATTCAGCAAACAGAGACAGTTCTGGGACAAAAAGAAAATGGAAGATTTCTGTATAATTTAATGATACATGTGTAAGTGAATATATATATGTGTATATATATGAGACTTTCAGAAGTGTTTTTTCTCAAGAAGAGGCAAGTGTTCAGTTCAAATTGGAACATTGACAAGTTCTCAATTAGCTTCTTTCACTTCACCAAAATGTTTTCTTTAATTTATTTTTAAAAGAGAAACGTCTATTTTATCATCTTCTAGGAGCCTAATTTGAAACTAAATACCTGCCAATACAGTATTTGTATATAGAATTAAACATGGATGATGTTATTTATAATTATCACAGTTTCCTATTATAAACTAGAGAGGTAGGGATTTATTGCATTAAGTTCAGGAAATGGTAAGGTATGAGTAAGGATGAGAAGTAAGAAGTACATGTAGAGAGATGAAACATTATGTAAAAAGAGCTGGTAACCATTTGATTAATGATTACAAAATATATAATTTTTCTCATGTAAAAAAATTAGGTTTTGGAAATTGCTTTCTTATATTTAAAGAGAAACTAATATTTTCAGTACTGCTACTTTCAGCTGTGACTAACGATATTCCAGTAAGCCTATTTTTTCTTGTAGTAGATTTGTGACAATATATTTTTTTAAACTTTGGGGCTATACTAGTGTACTTTCATCAATCCTAAAGCATGGTCTGGAACATTTAAGGCAGGAAATGAAATCAAAGGAAAGGAGAGCATCTATTGTTTGGGAATGATGGCTCCTACATGTGGGCACATTGCAATGTGAAACTTTCATTTCCTTCCAGTAATAGGTGAATAATGGAAATCCATAGATACTCAATTTGTTCCAGTATTTTGTCCTCAATAAAATCTCTTTTCAGAGCTACTAACTAGTAACAAAAATCACTAGTTTTGAGTTTGACAGCCTTTCTCTGCTTACCATTTAGCCTCTTGGTAGAAGTGATAATTTGCCATTAGATGGACAATAAACAATCAGCAGAACATAGAAGAAGTTCCTAGGAGCCCAAGAAATCCACAAATGGGATTATCAATACCTGAAAAATCACATGCAGCTAATGTTGAAAGTTTAACATTTTTCTTGATCTATTTTAAGTTAATGAATAATTAAAGGGAAAAATGATCCCTTTGTTCAATGAATCTAGAATGAGAAAATATTTGAGCCAGATGGGCTAGTCAACAGGTTATTGCAAAAATCTAGGTTCAAGATAATCAAGGCCTATACTAAGATGGTGGCAATGTCAGAAGAGAGAAGGAGGTATATTCGAAAGATATTTTGAAGGTAGAATCATAAGAACTTGGCAGCAATTTGGGTATGGGAGTGAGAGGGAATGAGAAGTTAAAGCTGACATATAGTTGGTGAGCCTGGATGACTGGGAGGATGGTGGTCCATGACTGTAATAGTGAAGTTAGGAAGGAGGGGTAGGCTTTTAGGGAAAGATAATAATCAATTTTAGACATGTTGAGTTAAAATATCTATGGACAAACAGCTCAAAATGTTCGAGTTGATATGTGAGACTAGAGATTAGGAGAGAGATTATGGCTGGATAAATAGATTTGAGAATCACTAGCATAGAGATAAATTAATTTATGGGAGCTAATAAGTTCCCTAAACTAAATAATATAGAAGGAGAAAAGAAGGCATCTAGGTGGTGAAGTGGATAGAGCACTGGGCTGGAAATCAGGAAGACATTTTCATGAATGCAAATCTAGCCTCGGACACTTACTAGCTGAGTGGTCCTGGACAAATCAGTTCTCCCTGTTTGTTTTAATTCTTTGTTTGTAAAATGAGCTAGAGATGGAAATGGCAAACCTTTGCCAAGGAAACTCCTAGAAGGGGTATCAAAGAGTTGGACACAACTGAAATGACAACAAAAATCCTTCATAATCAATCCAAAAACCTTTATCTTAGGGGACAGCTAGATAGTGCAATGGATAGAGTGTCAGGCCTGGAATTGGGAAGAATCATTTTCATGAGTTCAAATCTGGCCTCAGATAGTAGTTGTGTGACTCTGGGCAAGTTATGCAACCCTATTTGCCTCAGTTTCCTCATCTGTAAAGTAGGGTGGAGAAGGAAACCACTCTAGTATCTTAGCAAAAAACTCTCCAAAAGGATCATGAAAAATTGGACACAACTGAAAATGATGGGAAAAGAAGAGAAGAGGTCTCAGAACTTTGGGGCAATACCCACATAAAGTAGGGGAGATCTGGATGAAGATCTAGCAAAAAAGACTGAGAAGGATCAACTGAACACTTGGAAGGAGAGCTAAAAAAAAGAAAAGTGTCACAAAAACTTAGGAGAAGAAGTTGATCAACAATGTCAAAAATTGTAGAGAGATCAGGAAGAATGAGGACTTAGAAAAAGCCACCATATTTGGTAATTTGGAGAGAGCATTTTAGTTGAATGATAAGTTTGGAAGCCAGATTGTAAAGAATTAAAAAAAGAATAAGAAAGCAGAAAATGGAAGCACCTATTATATGCCTTTTCAAGGAGTATAACCAATTTAGGAAGGATGGACATTTTCAAGTGAGGTATTTTTGAGGATGTGGAGGCATATATATGTTTGTAGCCAGTAGACAGGGATAAATTGGAGATTAGTGAGACTGTAGGGTAGATAGGTAATCTGCTGGGACAAATGGAGTAACTTGTGCTCTTGGGGTTTCCCTTGGCAAAAAGGACCACTTCATGTGAGACAAGAAGGAAGGAGATAGTAGCAGAAAGCTTGAAGATGTATACATATAGATACG
The DNA here is from genome assembly GCF_902635505.1 of Sarcophilus harrisii. NCBI lineage: Eukaryota > Metazoa > Chordata > Mammalia > Dasyuromorphia > Dasyuridae > Sarcophilus > Sarcophilus harrisii. The sequence continues at coordinate 284,747,345 of NC_045429.1, read as the reverse complement.
TACAAATAGATTTATTAGTTCTTTCTTCTTTATGTTAATAAATGGAGTTTCCATTTCCCCCCCCCCCCCCACAGAATCTGCAGTAACTGTATGTAATGCTGAACCTTGAATTCTTACATAGTCTGCAAATAGAAATATGAATATATGAAATAGAAATATGCTGTGAGGATAACAAAGAAAAGGCAGACAAATAACTTACCCATGACTTCCTGAGGAATAGCTAAAATATAAAACAGAGAAATAAGTGAAGAATTGCCACCCTGAAAGCAGGAACTGTCTTTTGCCTCTTTTTTGTATCCCCAGTATTTTTGTGCAGTACCTGGGACAAAATAGGAGCTTAAAAATGTTTATTGGTTGATTAGTTGGTAATATAGTAGAGTACTGGGCACTGAGTCAGATAAATCTGAATTCAAATTTGTCCTTAGGCATTTACTCTAGTAAGACTCTATGCAAGTCATTTAACCTCTGTTTGCCTCAATTTCCTCAACTGTAAAATGAGGGTTAGAATAATGCTTTCTTCCCAGGGTTGTGAGGATCAAAAGAGATAAACACTTAGCACAGTGTCTGGCACATAATAGGCACTAGATAAATATGTATTCCCTTCCCTTTCCCTGGTGAAAAGAGGACACAGCCCTCACTCATATATTGAAAAATATCAGAAATTATACTCCCAGTAGCACTAAGCATTCTGAATTAGCTGCAGTGCAGTGGGTGGAAGGCTAAATATCTCCTGATAAAATGATGCAGCTCTGGGAAGTAGGCCTACTTCAGAGGTCTCTGAGCCTAGAGAAAATGAAGAGTGAGAGCCAGCCTGGGCTAGAGGTCTCTGGCTCCCTGCTTTCCCTTTTCTCTTCCTCTCTTCCCCCCAATTCCAGTTCACTGAAACAGAGGAAAACTCTTGAGGGCAGTTTATTGAGAAGTTACTCTTGCTGCCTCTATTTTCAAATCTTATTCAGGCCTCCTGTTTTTATTCACCCTTTCAGTTCCTTTTGTTATTTTAGAACATTTTTATAGTTTGTTGATAAGGCTTCTTAATCAGCACCAAGAAATATTCCACTGTTCTTTCTTCTATATGTTAATCAAAAAGGTTTCCATTTTTGGTAGACTCAGCAATATTTTTAGGCAAGACTGGGCAATAGGGAAGATGGAGAAAGTGAGCCTCCGAGCTAATTTATCACTTGGAAACAGAAATACGCATAGTAGAGAAAGGTCCCTCTGATGCTATATTGGAGTAGAAAAGAGAGGGAAATAACTTACCAATGGCTCCGTGAGGAATATCTAAAAATGAAAACAAAACAACAACAAAAAATCCCACCTAGAAATCAATGAAAAAAACACATTTCTACCTAAAATATTTTCAAGTGAAAAATATCAGAATGGCACGTCTAATAACTCCCAAGACCTCTATATCAACTACAGTATGGAGGGTGGGGCTTAAGTGCTTATGATAATGCAGCTCTGGCACTTTCAAATCCCTTTCAGTCCAGTGCATCTGGTCATATGGGATCATTCTTTACTTTCTTCTATTGGACAAAATGAATTGAAATCATTGTGACCTATCAAAGCCTAGTATGGCTAACTGACATTTCTGTCTTTATTTCGTTCGTTCTTCCTGTTTTTAGTGTCCCTTTCTCACTTTCTATTATTTTAGAATATCCCTCATATTTACTATCAAAAAGAAATTTACCTTTTTTATTTTTATTTTTTTGGTAACTGTCTTTTTGATCCTCATCAAATGACTGACCTACAGCGAAGGAAGATGTATTTTCTTTTGGAAACGGAACTTCCACTAATGCCAATCCCTTTGTATTAGCATAGTGCAGGGTAGATGGGTGGGTTAACTATCCCCATTGATGATACAGTTGTGAGCAGAAAGGTACAATAGGCTTGAAAGCAAGGTAGGAAGGAACTACTAAGAAAACTATACTCCCACAAAAGGAAGGAGAATGAATTGCTGAGAAAGAAAACTATGCTTGCTCGAAAAGCAGTATGGGAGTTCCTTCCTAGCATGTGATTTACAGCTTAGTATGCCTTGCTTTATAGTGCCATCTGATGGTTATATTTCTTTGTCTTAAGCATTAGGGTTTTTATTTTCCTTTAGCACTCTGAGTCATGTGGAAACAGGAATTGGCAGAGCAAAGAAAGGTTCCCTGTTAACCCTAACCCTCCCCCCCCTCAAAAAAAAAACCTGAAAAAATTTATGAAAGATTATTTGTCAAGAGGATACAATTCCTAGTCATATGCTTCCTATAAAGGAATATTTAAAATAAGATTTTCAGTAACTCCTGAACTCTCTGAATCAGCTACAATTCATGGTAGTGTGTGGGACGGGAAGACCCCTACCCAAAATGACTACTCAGAGATCACTCAAAGAAGAAAGTAGAAAGTTGCTTATTGTAGCTTCTCATGAGAGGTGGGCAATCCAGCTATGAGAGATAAAAGAAAGTGAAAGTTCTCACAGCAGGAGGACCAAAAAATCAGTGAATATACACAGCATTTATAGATTTTGTTAGAAGAGATTACATCACAAGTAAGAGAACATTGAGGGGGGTGGGGGGGCATCTAATTGGTTGTTGCTATCCAGAGAGATTGGAATGGAAGGTTTCTGGCTTAGGCCTTCAGACTTTAGATAATTGAGCCGACAGTGGTCAAGCTAACAGACTAAATAAATATCGATAAATGTCAAAACACTGATAAATATCTTCAACTTAGGTTAAGTAAATATGTTGTAAGTAACTAAGGTTTAAGTAAATATACACCTGCACATACTGTACTTATGCAGGAATAATGAAAATAAAGAAAAAGAATTCACACATTACTGTAAGTTCTTCATCTTTCCATTCCACACAGTAGTAGTAGATTAAGCACCACCTGTTAAAAAGATATAGTAGGGTTATTATAAAGCCCTTCTAATTTAATGAATCTGAAAAAAGTAAGATTACAGCCAAGCCTAGAGACTTCTATCCTCTTTGTTCTCTTTCCTCTATTCACTGAGAAAAGATAGACTTTCTTGATGACATTATTGAGATTTTACTTCTGAAAACATCTCATTGCTGATTTCATCTCTCATATATTCTCATTTAGTCCTTTTTTCATTCCCTGTTATTTCAGGATATTCTTGTGGGTTGTTGACAAGCCAGCTAAATTATTACCAGGACTTATATTCATAAGTTTTTCCTTTTTTGTCAATTAACAGATTTTCCATTTAAAAAAAAATCAACAGTAAGTTAGGCTAAGACTGGGTAAGGGAGGAAGCTAGAGAAACTGAACCTCATACCCTCATGTCACCTGGAATCAGAAACAGAGTATTTATTACATTGTAAGGACACTGGAAAAACTGAATAAAAGATATAACTTCCCTAAAGTAGAGCCAAATAAATGAAGTCCTTAAGAGATTGTCTGGTAGGAGAGTATAGTTTTTATTGATATACTTTTCATAAAAGAATGGAATCCCCAGTAAATGCTCAACTTTTGTGTTAATTACAGAGCAGAGTGGGTAAGGATGATCAGTGCTGACAGAAAGGTCATTTGAAACTCCCTCTCAGACCAGTGAAATTGAAATGCATTGGGTATAATTTAGGATTGGAGTAATTTGGTTCTCCTTATTTGTGAAAAAAATTTGATGTTCTTGAGGGCAGCATTAATATCTCATTGCATGTAAACCTGCCTTTATTTCTTTCATTCTTATTTATCAGGCTAATAAGTCTAGAACTCAAAGGGACCTCAAAGACATCATCTTACAACCCTTTCATTTTACCAAGGGAGAAACTGAGGACCAGAAAGGTTAAGTAATTTGCTCAAGTTTTATTCCGTTTTCCTCTTTTTATTTTATTTCAGAACACCCTTGTTAGCTATTGATAAATTATCATTGCCACTGCCACAAGGATATGCCATTCACCTTTCTTCGTGTTAATCAAAAGGGTTTCCATTTTCTACACTCACTAATAATTAGAGAAAAGCTGTGTAATAGGGAAGCAGGAGAAATTGAGTTTAAATCCCCTGTATTGCCTGGAAACAGGAATAGGTATGGCAGAAAAGGGTCTCTTTTGTGTTGTAAAAATATCAAAGGAGAGAAAGACAAAAAATAATTTACCAATGGCTCCATGAGGAGAAGAACTAAAAAACAAAGAAACAAAAAACAGTTAAGAAATGTCCTTTCTGATAGAAGATAATCTCCACTAACATGCTTTTTTATAGCAGAATATTGAAAATGGAACCCTCAGTAACCTTAAGCCTTGACATGATATAGAAAGGTCCTCTTGACACTAATGATTATCATAATAATGAAGAAAAAGAAATAACTTACTCATTGTTCCTTGAGAAATAACTAAAAAACCCTAAACAAATCACTGAGGGATTGTTGAGCAGAAAGGCAATATGGTTCCCACTAACTTTTAGCTTTACCTTTAGCAACACTGAGCCTTCAGTATCAATTCTGTGCAAAGGGTGGGGGAGGAAGCATCCTTTGCAACAAGGATGTAGCCCTAGGCCAATTATAATATTGCTTCATGATCTTCTCAAATCAGGGAACCAGAAAAGGGTAGATTTAGCCCAGGCCAAAGGCTTTTCTTTCTTCCCTTTTTATAATACTTTAAAAAGGAATAAAATTCTTGAAGGCCCTTTCAAAATTAGCTAAATCTCTTTTCTGCCTCTGTTTCTCTCATCCCACTTGCTTTTATTCACTGCTGTTCCCAATCTTTCCTACTGTTTTTATTGGTTGTTGACAAGTCATCAACCATTGACAGAGATATTTTTGAAAGAAAAAAGTTCTTTATGTTATTCAGTGAAGTTTCCATTCTCCATAGATTCAACAATAATTTGGATAAGTGCTCATGGTATATTTTACATGTAGCATAGGAATGTTGTATGGCTTGAAGAGAGGGAGAAAAGACATCTCAATTCTCTTTCCTCTCTCCTACTCTTTAAGAGAAAATTTATTTCCTTCCAGGAGAGGAAGCAGAAGATAGGGGCCAAATTGATATTGGGGCTACTTTCCTCTAGGCTGGAATTTATTCCTTTAAATATTAGTTTAGGGGATGAATTTTTCAGGTTCAAGTTAAATCTCTGATTCTTTTCTTTCTTTCTCTTGCAATTGGGATTAAGTGACTTGTTCAGGGTCACACAGCTAGGAAGTATAAAGTGTCTGAGGTCAAATTTGAACTCAGGTCCTCCTGACTTCAGGGCTGGTACTTTATCCACTATGCCACCTAGCTGCTGCTGATCATTCTTTCTCAGTGGGGAAAGGGGAACCCAAACTTTATATCCAAGATCTGGCTTCCTTACTGCTGAATACAAATTCCACAATGAACACATGTAAATAGTAGCAAAAAAACCCATTTATATAAGTGGATAGCAAAACAAGAACCAGAGTAAATAAAGATCAAAGAATGGAAAAGATGATTCTCTTCCATTGAGAGCAAGAAAATTCTGCTTAACCAAGAACCTTGTAGCTCCCCCGCAAAAGGGGGAGTTTTTTTCAAAATTTCTAATGTAGCAAACTGAAGCAGGGACATCATGGGGACTGCCAGTTCTTCTGTTAGCTTCTTCCCATAGTCTTTTCCTTCAGCAACCTAGAGTGCAATTGGCATCTTCTATTTTCTCTCTTGAAACTAGAAGACAGAACCTCCTGAAGCTTTGAAACCTAAAGCCTGAAGAGCTCAAAGAAGCTGAAGAGATTTGAGAGCTTGTTCCTCATGCAGGTATAGGATAAGCCTTCACATGGGGCTTATCTCTAGTATCATTACCTAGATAACATTCATGGCTTTTATCTTCAGGTTTATGTGTAACATGATTTAGTCTAGTGTCTGGTCTAATAGGACGAATTCTCCCGTCACTGACAGATCTTTCCACTTCTATGCCAGAACTAGTAGTTGGTATGGACTGACCATCAAGATCATTATAGACGTACTTGTTTACACCTGACTCTTAATATGTTCAAGCTCTGTGGCTGAATCTGACCCTAAGAATCTCTGTCACGGTTTTGGGCAGGAATGGAATTGCCTCTAGATTCAGTTCTACTGCCCTGTAGTAACAAACACATTTTTCTTCACTGATGCATCACTTTCAGTGCCCACATATCAAAGTATCTTTTTCTAAGCCTTTTCCTAGACTTTTTTTAGTCCATCAGTTATCCCTACCTGTTTATTAGAAAGTCCAACTAACTCTTCTATGGGTATTGAGTGGTTGCACTCAACAGCTCTGATATGGCTCCCTCTATTCTCTGGGGCTATTTTAGAAAATAAGCAAGTTGCTTAGTCTCTCATTTACTTTGTACAATTAGCTTTTCACTGGTTGTCTAGTGAGTGCCTTGAATGCCAAATTATCTTAATTGAATTCTGTTTCCGTGTTGAAGATCTTGACACCATACCCTGATATCATAATGTGTTTTGTTTTTGTCACAGAGGTTCTGAGCTTTGTGACTAGCTGGAAGATTATCTCTCAGTTTTTCCTTGAGTAGATGCATCCCTTCCTTCATCTGAGGTACCAACACAAGCAGTGATGAGGTGCAAATGATGAGGTTATGATGAGCTAGAATTGGGGTGGGAGATCCCCTCTGGTCAGAGGCAAAGGTCCTATGTGAAAGAATTCACAAACCCGAAATCTGTGTGGCAAAAGGGATTTATTGGCATTGAGAAGCCAGCTTGCTAGGAAGACAGATTTCTTGGTGGCAAGGTCCTGTTAGGAAGATAGCAAAGGTTAACACTGAGAAGAGAATATCTTCATCAGTGGGAAAAAATCTTGGAAGGACAGCTTGCTAAGAAGACAGTTTCCTTGGCAAGCATAATCCTGTTTAGGATTTCTGCAAAGATATATGGGCATGTAGCCCTAGATATATTGGGGCTTGCTTTGATCTTTGCCCGAAGATAGGTGCCAACTCCTGAGAGACTGATTTTCAATTTGATTTAAAATTGAATGAAATTATTTAACTGGGAGTTTGAGCTACTCAATAGAGGACTATCAATTGAGATCTCCAATTGAATGAGACCACTTAACCTGGAAAGAGTGTAGTCTGGGAAACATGTGCTTTTCCCAGGGGAGAGACTGAGACCCCAAATCACCTTTTTTTCACAGATTAAAGGGGACACAGTTTCAGGGCCTCCCCCAAGGTTAAGGGGGACACAATTTACATCAACAGGGTATTTTTGGCCCACTGGGAAATGGTTTCTTCTCAGTGTAATAAACCCAATTTTTGCCACAAACCTCATCTATCAGGACTGCGAATTCTTTTGCAAGAACCTGCAACATCACACCAACCCGGGGATCTCTCACCCTCATTTCTCACATCTCAACATATTGTCTTCTTCCCATAGTCTTTTTCTTAGCAACTTCAAGTGGTGCTTCCATATATTCTCTTGAATTTAGAAGCCAGAAGTACCTGAAGCTATTGCAATGCTCAAAGCAACTTCAGTGTCCAGAGTCTGAAGAGATTCAAAGAGCCTCTCTTCTCTCCTGCTCTCACCAATCCTGTCCCCTTCTCCCACCCCCAGGTGTGGGGCATTGATCTTCACCAATAAGGAAGAAGTCCTATACAATGGGCTTTAGAACTTGGGTTATCTGGGATAAAGAGAAAACAATAGAAATTGAACCTTAAATCCCTATTTCACTTAGAGAAAGAAGCAGAAAAGATAGGGAAATATATTAACTTAGCAACAGCATTCCAAAAGCATTTAATGATGAAACTGGAAGGGGAAAAATAAACAGATAAAAGATGGAAAAATGTATAAAGATTTTTATGGCAAACTTTTTCCACAGACAGTATAGTGGATTCTAGTATTACCATCCCAGATATGCTTACAAAAGAGCTAGAAATAACTCTGAAAAGAGAAAATGTGGAAGAATTAGATGGATTAGATTAAATATACACAAAAGAGGCTTGAATTGGAGGTTACATAAATGTGAAGGCATCGAGGTATTGAGTCTCATGGCAGTTAAAAGAAAAGTAACCCAAGGCAATGAAATAAAACCTCACATTTATCCCTGCAAGATGCCTGAGAACACTAACTCCTGATTATAATGACTATTTTTTCCCTCTATATAAATTCTTTATGAAAACACTCAATCTATGCTTTAAGGGGTTTTGATCATCTTGGCTAAATTAGAAGAGAACTGATAAAATTTAAAAAGTGAAGTTCCAAAGTCAAACATAATATTCATCATAGAATTAACTGAAGTATATGAGAATTTGAGATCTCACTATATTGGTTTGTTCCCTATACAAAAACATTTAATTTGATCAACCTCTTTGAATACATTTGTCCCACAAAATAGTCTCATGTATATATCAAAATTATTCAAGAATTTTTGAAAAAAATAACAAAGCTTTGCTAAAAGGAGGGAGAATGGCTGAGCTGGGAAGTGGTAAAGTTTAACTTAAGATTTCACTGGGGAAGTGAGAAATACATTTCTCCCGAATCATGAAAAACAGACAAGAATAACTAAAAAAAAAAAAACTATGAGTTGGGAGCTATGAGCTGCAAATGAATTGGAGACAAAGAGGCAACTATGAATGAAGAGCAATTTGTAAACATTGACTTAAATGACAAAAACATTTGCAGTATTTGTAAATTTTAAACAGATAAAGAAACACTTTCCTTATGCCATTTTTGTTTTGAGCTAAATATTAAGAGTACCAAGATCTGATCTCTTTCATACCAGATCATTAAGGGGCCACAAAGAGTGTTTTGAAAAATTTCATTTGATTGATAGCAAACCAGGATTGTCCTCTACCTAAATTCTGCAAAAGCACTTATAAAGAAGTCAAAACTATATTTAGTAAAAAGATCATATGGCATGCCCAAATAAAGATGTAGAGTCTAATCCTGATCTCAGCACCCATTTTTAAATTTTAGACATGAGTCAGATACAAAATAATTACCACACTTTGATTCCCAAGTACCAAAATATTTTGCAAAATGGATAGTTGGAACAACAGTAAACATCTCAAACCATGTACAAACAATTTTGGAGCAAATTGTTTGGAGCAAATTTAGAATCTGCAAGTTTGGGGCTTGATATGTTGCAAGATCCAAGTGCCCCTTTCTGCTATAATGGTGTTTTATGGTCTTATCAGCAGCAGATTCAGAGGAAAGGAAAGAAAGCTTCTGTTTCAGACAGTAGTAACCAGAGCCAACACATTTATTATACAAGAGAACAATTGAGTTCAGTGAGTCTTGGTAGATAGAACAGCTGAATGAAAAGCTTTGCCAACAATTCTAAGAAACTTTTGAACAGCTGACATACCAACTACAAGAAAAGGATTCTTTGACTTCAGAACTCCATGTCTGACACATTGCCACCAAACAGCTAGCTACTTAGGAATTATTCCAAATTGCCATGTCTTCAAGCAGGGAAATAAGGAATGAAGTGCAACATTTTCATAAGTAGTTGAACAAGACTTAAAATATAATTAATTTGATCATATATGTACAAACTTCTAATAAATATGTTGGGAAATTGTGGTATCCCTTTGAAAACATTTGGAATCTTTTCAACAGCATTCAGTCTATTTTAAGTACAATTTTTAAAATATATTATATCCATGAAAACTAAACTAAAAACACAAACATAGTTATTATAACTTTTCTGTGTGCTTAGTGTCCATAGTTGCTAGCCATACTGAAATTGATGAGGTGCAAAGCTGAGCTTGCAGAAGGAGGAAAATAAAGAAAAATAGAGAGTGAGGCCAAGTCCAAGTGACAAGAATTCAGGAACTGAGTTATCTGTGGCAAAGAGTAGAAAAGTTTATTTCTGAATTTCACTAAGAAAAGACTCCCTTAGTGGACAAAAGTCCCTAGTACAATCAGGAGGTTTTGTGAAGGGGTTTGTTGATGGTACTTAGTTTTATAGGCAGATCCTAGAGTTTGAGACAATTGAAACTGGGCTGGATCTTCGATTTGAATAGAGATTTTTGGAATTGAATGAATGTCTCTGGACTAATCTTTATAGATTATAGATCATCTCTATAGAGAGCTTAATCAGTAGTGAGTGTTATCAATGGGGGTGGTGCCCATCTCTCAGGATAACAGAATATATATAGCTGTTTCCCTCCAGTGGGGTCCCCTCTTCAATTTCAGACTCCCCTCGTCAAAGTGAGTCAAGGAAACAACAAAAGATGAATATAGGTATCTATTATTATTTGCATTCATAGTAGCCACAGTAGAGGGAAAAGAGGATATTTTATATTTGATACATTTTCTTGGGGACTGTATCAGAGACTCCTCAAGATATATCAAGTGTTTTTCAATAACCTCTAGTACTACACTATGTTGCTGTATTCAATCAATCAACCTTTTTTTTTTTATTTTTTATTTTTTTAAGATCTTTCATGTGGAAATGATCAGCAGGATGAATACAGAGAGGCTTGGAGACACTTACATGAAGTGATGCTAAGTGAAATGAGCAGAACCAGGAGATCATTATACATTTCAACAACGATACTGTATGAGGATGTATTCTGATGGAAGTGGATTTTTTTGACAAAGAGAAGATCTAACTAAGTTTCAATTGATCAATGATGGACAGAAGCAGCTACACCCAAAGAAAGAACACTGGGAAATGAATGTAAACTGCTTGCATTTTTGTTTTTCTTCCCGGTTGTTTTTGCCTTCTGAATCCAATTCTCCCTGTGCAATAAGAGAACTGTTCGGTTCTGCTCACATATATTGTATCTAGGATATACTGTGACATATTTAACATGTATAGGACTGCTTGCCATCTTGGGGAGGGGGTGGAGGGAGGGAGGGGAAAAGTCGGAACAAAAGTGAGTGCAAGGGATAATGTTGTAAAAAAATTACCCTGGCATGGGTTCTGTCAATAAAAAGTTATAATTATTTAAAAAAAAAAGTGGTCAAATGTATATGCTTAGACATTTATTGTGATACTTTATAATTACAAATAATGGACTTGAGAAAGTGTTTTATCTAATAAAGGATTAGTGACCTGTAAAAAAAAAAAATTAACCAAAAGATCTTACATGTGCCAGTATTGTGGTAGGCACTTGGAATACATATTCAAAAAATGAATCTCTACTCTAAAAAAGCCTATTTTCTAAGATGTTTATTGTATTCATCAGAAAATAGCTTTAAATTTTCTTGCTTAAAGCTTAGCTCTCTGCTTCCAACACCAAAAACTTCCAAATTTCAGTCTCTTTCTATAATTTGCTGCTAGCTTTAATTTGCCTCTAAAGATGGGGATCTACTGATTATTACTGTATCCCTCCCCCGACTTATAAGTAATTATCTTTGTTAGGTAAGAAAACTTATTCATTGAATCTATCAAAACAACATATAACTAGGGCATGCATGCATATCTCCCCAAAACAATAAAAGTTGTATAAAAGACTTGTTCACACCCAGAGGAATTTGAATAAAAGGAGCTACCTTAGAACCAGATAGATATTCCTAAGGCCCAGAAATGAAACAGGATGGGAAATCATACAGAGTTGAGCCAAGAATTGACAGCCTTGGAGCAACCAGTGAAAGGAAAAAGAGAAAGCAAGACTGAAAATTGAGGCAAGAGAATGGGTTTGGCTTTGTAGGCTTGACTTGTGGGAAATTTCAAGAAAAGGTCACTTTCTCCCCCAACATTATGGATGACTCAATGTTCCCGAGAAATTCCCTTGAGTTGCTCATTGGAACTGTATTTATGCTACTTCTCTGAGAGTGGGATTGTGGGATATCTCCCAGCATGCTCTCTGAAATCTCCCAAACATGTGAACTCCATTGAGTACTTAGATACCTATGAGTTCTCTAAAGGAGTGAACACAAGCATTGTTTCTATCAGTATTAGCAACTTATCACCTTGTAAGGATTCACTCTAAGGTGTGAACCAATAAGCATTGTATCAAGTCTATTGAGTTAACACCAGGATTCTGACATCACCCTTGAGTTTTCACCTTGTTTCAAGTTGATTTGACACTAGGATTCCAACAATTATCTATTATCCTTTAGCAAGATATAGTCTCCTTCCTTATCTCATTTAATTATATCTACTTTTGCTTTTGCTTGATCTGAGATCATGATTGGTACCACTGCTTTTTTAGCTTCACCTGAAGCATAATAGATTCTGCTCCAGCCTTTTATCTTTACTCTGTATGTATCTCTCTGTTTTAAATGTATTTCTTGTAGACAACATATTGTAGGTTTCTGGTTTTTAATCGATAAAAGTTATTTGTTTCTGTTTTTCCATTCACATTAACAGTTAAAATAACTAATTCTGTATTTCCTGCCATCTTATTTATCCCAAGTTTTGGTTTTTTTCTTTCCTTTCCCCATTCCCTCCTCCCCAGCATTTTGCTTCTGATCACCAGCTCTCTCAAACGTTCCTCCCCCTTTAGAGCTCCTTGCACTTCATTATAAGATTAGACAAGGTTCTCTGTGAAACCAAATATGTCTGGTATTCTCTCTTTGAGCCAAATCTGATGAGAGTAAGAGTCATACAGCATTCATTTCCCCTTCCTTCTTTCCCTCAATTGTAATAGATCTTCTTTGTTTCTTTGTGAGATGTAATTTCCCTTATTTTACCTCCATTTTCCTTTTTTTTCTAGTATAATTCCCTTCTTTTTCATATTATCATAATAAAATCAAATTACACCTGCCCTCTGTAAGTATACTCATAACATAGTTCTAAAGAATTCTTTCCTTTTTACCTTTTTATGCTTCTCTTGAATTCTGTATTTGGAGATCAAATTTTTTTGTTCAGCTCTGGTCTTTTCATCAGAAATAAATGAAATTCACCTGTATCATTGAATGTCCATCTTTTCCCCTGAAAGATAATGCTCAATTTAGCTGAATAATTTATTCTTGGCTGTCGTCCAAGTTGCTTTGCCTTTAAGAATATCAGATTTCAGGCCCTTTTATCCTTTAAGCTACTAGGTCCTGGGTAATCTTCATTGTGGTTCCTCAGTATTTGAATTGTTTCTTTCTGGCTGCTTTCATTATTTTTCCCTTGGTCCAATAGTTGTGCAATGTAGCTATGATATTATTTTGAGTTTTAATTTTGGGATCTCTTTCAGGAGGTGATTGGTGAATTCTTTCAGTGGCTATTTTACTTTCTGATTCTAGGACATCAGGGCAGTTTTCCTTTATGATTTTCTGAAAGATAATGTCTAGGCTCTTTTTTTCATCATGGCTTTCAGAAAGTCCGATAAATCCTTCAATTATCTCTCCTGGATCTATTTTCCAGGTCAGTTGTTTTTTCTAGGAGGTATTTCTTTCTTTCTTTCTTTTTGGTTTTGTTTGACTGATTCTTAAAGTCTTATTGAGTCATTCACTTCCATTTGTTCAGTTCTAATTTTTATTGTATTATTTTCTTCAGTTACCTTTTTAAGCTCCTTTTGTATTTGGCCAATTGAATTGTTTTGTTCATTGTGGGTTTTTTTCCTTTTCATAAATTCTGTTTTTCAACAAATTGGTATCTTTTCCATATCTATTTTATAAGGAGTTATATGCTTTTCCCATTTCATCAAATCTATTTTTAAGCAGCTTTCTTCAGATAATTTCTGTTTTTCCTTTTCCATACCTTCTTGGAAAGATCTCGTTTCCTTTCCCCATTTTTCTTCTAACTCTCTTTTAAGATCCTTTTTGAAATCTTCCAAGAAAGTCTTGTGAAATGGGGACCAGCTCATATCTTCCTTTGGGGCTTCACCTGGAGTTGATTTGCCTTAGGAACATCAGGGTTTGCGGTCTGTTCTCTCTCTCCATAAAAGTTCCCTTCAGTAAGAGTTCTTTTTGTTTTTTTGCTCTTTTTTTTTAAAGGGTTGAAGTCTGCTCTTAAGGCAAAGGGGTGATAGCCTCTTTAGTTTTCCCTGGGGCCGGTGTTTCTGACTGAATTCTGGTTCTGGGTAATCGTGGTCAGGCCTCGAGTTCTTCTGAGACTCTGTGGCTTACAATTTGCTTTTTGTATTTGCTTTTGAGTGTTTTACAACAAATCTGCTAAATCAGCCTCTTGCAACCAGGACAGAGTAGCCTTAGAAGCTCACAGAAGATTCCCTGGTGTGGGACCTGCAAAGCTCTGACTTTCCACCTCACTTCTTTGTCCTGGGCTTTCTATCTTGTGGCCTTGGCTCAACCAACTTGCCCTGCCCGATTGAAACAGATCTGTTTTGAAGTTCTTCCAAAGTATCTTTTTCTGGAAATGTGTTGTACTCCAAATATTTGTGGTTTCAGAAACTTCTGCTGTTGGTTTGAGAGAAGGTCAGAGGAGGTGACAGAAAGCCATATCTGCTCTCCGCCTTCTTAGCTCTGCCTCCGAGCAAAATTTGGAAGCAAAAAAACCTTGGATTTTCTTAAAAGCTAATTTCATTAATCTATAGATGAAGGTGGAGCCATGATGGCAGAGAGTAAACAGGTATTTCTCTAAGCTTTTTCTGGCTTCCCTCAGAATCAACAACAGATCAAGTCTCTGAATGAGTTTTGGAGTGACAGAACCCATAAATATTTGAAGCAAAATAAATTTCCAGCAGAAGATCTTTTGGCAGAGCCTCAGGAAAGGTCTTTCTCAATCAGGCAGGGGTAGGGAGGAGGCAGCTAAAATAAACTCAAGGATATTAACATAAATATTTTATGAAAAGCAATTACATTTTCCAAACCAAAACATTTTTGAGTGATATTGTTTAACATATTTTTGCAAATTTCTTTAATGTCTGATTTAATAAAAGACAGCTAGATTTTCATATCTGCTTCTACATTCAATCTATTGCAATATGCTATTTTGGTTGAAGAAAACAGGATTTCACACAGATATGAAGTTGGAAAATAGGGGATTATTTGAATAAACAAATTTTATCTTAATATTATTATAAATTTAATTTTGACTTTTAGGGCTTTTGAAAGAATCTCAGGGACCAGACAGGAGTCATCAACCACATTTTGAGAACTGTTGTTTATGGGGGGGAAAATGAAGTCATGGTATTGAGGTATTGGGTATGTGTCCTAGTGTCACTGAAAGAATTCAGATTCAGACAGTCTCCTACCCAAGCAAAAACATTTTAGAAAATATTTCTTTCTTTCTTTTTCCTGAGGCAGTTGGGGTTAAGTGACTTGCCCAGGGTCACACAGCTAGGAAGTGGTAAGTGTCTGAGGTCAGATTTGAACTCAGGTCCTCCTGACTTCAGGGCCAGCACTCTATCCACTGTGCCATCTAGCTGCCCCAAACAAAAGCATTTTAATGAGATTTATGCGTTTCTTGGGTGGGCCAAGCTCCCTGAAAGAGTCAGAAAAGAAAGACAAGGATTTTTATAGAATAAATAGTGCTAATTATATCATAACATATATAAATTCTGAAGTTATAGGAGGAATTTGCTAACATGAGGAGATCCTGAAGTCTTGGTGGAATTGTGCATATGCTTACCTAGAATGCATACAGAAAAACCCAGTTAGGGGGTATTAATGTATGACAATGATATTATAACTAGCATAGGTTCGATCAAGGACAGCAAAGAAGGGAAAATGTGCAGGTGCTATGCTGGAGAAAAGAACTATTGAGGTTTGCCATCCAGTTTACCATTCTGCATCTTGTTGGTGCTAGTTTTTTTTTGGCTGATTTTTATTGTTATGTTTTATGGCAATCCTCATGATGATGTGGTTACAGAAAATGCTGGCCTGCTCATTGTTCTAGTAAAACCTATGATTAATGATTTCTGTGGAGCTTGGGGGTGGGGGCAAGTTTGGGCTGGGAGCAATAATCATATCAATGGGTTTGTTGTACTTGTTGGTAGAGTTAAAGAATTATTCATAAAACTGAAGAATAGCTCTTCAAACTAAAACAATTTCTAGTCATATAAAAGTTGCTCTGAATCACTATTGATCAGAGAAATGCGAAGTAAGACAACTCTGAGATACCACTGCACACCTCTCATGATGAAAAGATAATGATGAATGTTGGAGGGGATGTGGGAAAACTGGGACATTAATATCATTGGTGGAATTGTGAATGGATCCAACCATTCTGGAGAGCAATTGGGAACTATGCTCAAAAAGTTATCAAACTGTACATACTCTTTGATCCAACAGTGTTTTCACTGGGCTTGTGTTCGAAAAAAATCTTAGAGGAGGGAAAGGGACCCATATGTAAAAATGTTTGTGGCAGCCCTTTTTGTAGTTTTTGTAGTCCAATTCCAAGAAATTGGAAACTGAATGGATGCCCATCAGTTGGACAATGTCTGAATAAGTTATGATATATGAATGTTATGGAATATTATTGTTCTAAAGAAATGATCAGCAGGATAACTTTAGAGAGGCCTGGAGAGATGTTAAGTGAAATGAGAAGAACTAGGAGATCATTGTACATGGCAACAACAATATTATATGACGATCAATTCTGATGGACATAACTCCAATAATGAGATAATTGAGGCCAGTTTCAATGATCTTGTGATGAAGAAAGTCATCTGCACCCAAGAGAGAGGACTGTGGGAACTGAGTGCAGACCACAATATAGCATTTTCACTCTTTTTTTTGTTGTTTTTTATTTGTTTTCTTTTTTCCTTTTTGATCTGATTTTTCTTGTGCAGCAAAATAATTGTACAAATATGTTTACATTTATTGAATTTGGCATATTTTACCATGTATAACATATATTGGATTACTTGCCATCTAGGGAAAGGATTGGGGGGAAGTTGGGGAAAATTTGGAACAGAAGATTTTGCAAGGTTCAATATTGAAAAATGTATATGTTTTAAAAATAAAAAGCTTTAATTAAAAAAAAATAGCTCTTCAAATCCTCAGAGGACATATAGACCTCCAAAGCTAAAGGGGATAACTTCTTTATTGTGGATCCTGTGATTTACCAAACCAAACACCCCATATTCTCAGACCACATATTTCTAGAATTCTGGAAAGAAAGGTAAGACTGGGAGTCACTGTCTAATTCAGTAAAAAGAAAACAAAACAGGAGGGGAGAGGAAGAGTTATGTTACTTGCATGTCATCAAATTGCCATCTAATGGTCAAACTATATAACAACAATTCCCACTTCTGCCTCCTTTGCCCTCCAAAGCAGAACAAACAGAAAGTGACATGTAATTATATTCCAGTATTCCAACATTATGTGTATATCTAACACCTTTCTCCCCCACCCTTCCCCAACCTGAAATTGGATGATACATAAGATAGAACACGGGACCTGATGAAAAGAAGTCCTGACACCTAATTGAATTTCAGACATTTATTGTATGACCTCAGACAGATCACTATTTAGCTTGATTTCCTCAACTGTAAAATAGGGATAAAATAATACTTATAACACAATTCCAGGATGATTGTAAGGATAGGATGAGGTGAATTTGTTAAATGTTTGATACATAATAGGTGCTATATAAATGTTAATTAACATTGTTGAATAGAGAACAGAATTTAACATAAAGAATGCCTATCTTAGAATATTCTTGATTGCATTTCATAGAATTTCACATTTCAAAAGTTGGAACAGAACTACCTAACTGTATCTCACATTTCAGTTTTGAAAGGTTTTCAATTCTTAAATAAAAGCTGCAAGTCACTAATTAAATATAATAAATATATTTAATATATAATTATATGTAAATAATATATACACAATAGAATATTGTATATATATTGTATGTAATACATACTATTTATTATATATAACATGTGTTAATGATATATATTTAAATCTAGGATTTCTTCTCACAGTCATTAAAAGAATAAAGATGATAAAGTAAAGAAATGCTGTTGGAAGATAAGCTTCCACAGGGATAAAAGCTACTGGTGAAATTGAATTGCTTCAACTGTGTTATATTTCCTCTTTTTTTTTTTTTTCTTTTTTGCTGAGGCAATTAGGATTAAGTGACTTGCCCAGGGTCACACAGCTAGGAAATGTTAAGTGTCGAAAACCAGATTTGAACTCAGGTCCTTCTAACTTCAGGGCTGGTGTGCTATTCATTGCACCATCTAGCTGTCCCTTCAACTGTGCTATAAATAAGCCATTTTGAAATTATACAAGTAAAGTGATTAAAGTATTCATACTCTTTGACTCACTTATATATTAAATGTACCTCAAGAAGTCAAAGATTTATCCTGGAACCTTGTAAGGAACCCTAGCTTTAGAGTTCAGTGACCTGGGTTCTAGTGATTACTCAGTCTTCTTGTCTATAAAATGAGGGAAATGGAATAAAGTCTTGGAATTCTTTTCAAACTCTAGGTCTATGATTCCATGACAGAAAAAATAAAAAGGTTTCATGTATGCTAAACTACTGGCAGTGGCACATTTTATAATAATAACTTAAACCAATTAGATGCCAAATGAATACCCATCCATTGATTGAACAAATAACTGTATCTGAATGAAATGGATTTTGTCATGAAAATGACAACTTTGAGGAGCTTAAAGAAACATTAGAAAATTTGTATAAATTAATGAAGAGCAGTGTAAGCAGAACCAACATAACAATATATGTAATCAGAACAATATTTTTCAAAAATACTGAAAAGCAGAGAATTCTCATTAATAATTAAAATGATCAGGGCTGGAGTCAAGATGGTGGAACAACAGGAAAAAATGTAACTGAACTCTTATTCACAAAACTCCTCTCAATGGATCTACAATTTACATTTGAATAAATCCTGATGGGAAAATCCAGAAAAAAAAAATCACAGTGAGTCCTTTGTCTGACCAAGTCAGTATAGGGAGACATACAGAGAGGTCTGCTGAGGTTGGGACTGGGTTGGGACAGGAATACACACTATCTACACACTGTGCACTAGATCAAAAGGAGCTCCCTGATACATCCCAAGTCATTCTCAGACTTTTACTGGGGCACTGCAATGTGGACATGTGCCCTAAACTGGAAGCTTCATCACAATTCTGTCATCAATTTAGGGTACACTGTGCTGCAAGAAATTGATAAAGAGGATAGTTTCAGAGAAACCTAGGAAGACTTGTACAAACTGACGCAGAATGAAGTGAACAGAATCAGAACAATTTATGAAATTACAGCAATATGGTAAAGGCAAACAACTTTGAAAGAATTAGAATTAACCAGTGTAATGACCAAGAACAATTTCAAAATACTAATGATGAAACATTCCCAGCCATCTCCTAGAGACAGGTAAAGGACTCAAAGCATAGAATGAGACAATTTTAAAAAATTTGGCCAACATGTATAATTTTTTAAATTGGTGGCTATATACATGGTTATAACAGATTTTATTTTATTTTATTTTTTAGTTCCCAGTGATAGGAGCTAGGATAGGAGAATGAGAAGGCAGATTTGTAATGATTTAAAAATATATAATTAAAAATAATTTAAATGATTAATTTTATTTTTGTAACAGGTAATCAAGCCATTTCTATAGTGGAAATTTCTCCGCTCATAGTGGAGAAATAGGGGACTTGAAATTTGCATATGCTTTTAGAAACCCTAGTTGCTTTCTTTAACTTTTTTCTTTGATGCAAGGATGCTAGTAAAGTGCCATGTAAGGAAATTAATTGATATCTTTTAAAGCAACAATAAAACTTTTTTTAAAAAACTGCTGGCCGCAGTGTTACTACTGGGATTATATCCCAAAGAGATTATAAAGAAGGGAAAGGGACCTGTATGTGCACGAATGTTTGTGGCAGCCCTTTTTGTAGTGGCTAGAAACTGGAAACTGAATGGATGTCCATCAGTTGGAGAATGGCTGAATAAATTGTGGTATATGAAAATTATGGAATATTACTGTTCTGTAAGAAATGACCAACAGGATGATTTCAGAAAGGCCTGGAGAGACTTACACGAACTGATGCTGAGTGAAATGAGCAGGACCAGGAGATCATTATATACTTCTACAACAATACTAGATGATGACCAGTTCTGATGGATCAGGCCATCCTCAGCAACGAGATCAACCAAATCATTTCTAATGGAGCAGTAATGAACTGAACTAGCTATACCCAGAAAAAGAACTCTGGGAGATGACTAAAAACCATTACATTGAATTCCCAATCCCTATATTTATGCACACCTGCATTTTTGATTTCCTTCACAAGCTAATTGTACAATAATTCAGAGTCTGATTCTTTTTGTACAGCAAAATAATGTTTTGGTCATGTATACTTATTGTGTATCTAAGTTATATTTTAATATATTTAACATCTACTGGTCATCCTGACATTTAGGGGAGGGGGTGGGGGGGTAAGAGGTGAAAAATTGGAACAAGAGGTTTGGCAATTGTTAATGCTGTAAAGTTACCCATGTATATATCCTGTAAATAAAAGGCTATTAAATTAAAAAAATAAAAATAAAAAAACTGCTGGCCCATCTCTCTCTCTCTCTCTTTTTTTTTTTTAAAGGCTAGTTATCTTGTTGGTTAAAGAACATCCAGGACCTGACATAAATTAGAATTGATGTCCTTTCATGAGCCATGTCATGCTAAAATATTATTTATTATCTAGGTCAAAACTACTGACTAGAAAATCCTGAGGATGAGATTAATGTCTAAAAAAGATCCACTGAACTTCTTATTTAAAAGAATTAGCTTGCTGATTGACTCTAAATAGCATCATAAACTCCAAGCAATAGTGAAGTCCTAGAAGGCTTAGATGCCTAGGCTTTTTATCTGTAGATCCAGGTAATCAGGAATACTTACTTATTTCCCACTCAGCTACACTCATTCTGAACTTTTCTGACTTCTCCACCAGGCCGCAGGAATCTTGTCACTGGAAAATTTCATTCTGTAAGATCAGGTCTTAGTATTCATTGTTATTGTTCAGTTATTTCCAATTATTCATGACCCCATTTGGCAAATGATATTTTTTTGGCAAAGATATTGGAATGGTTGTCATTTTCTTTTCCAACTAATTTTATAGATGAAGAAACCGAGGCAAAGAGTTATGACTTGCTCATCTGATGCTGGATTTGAACTTATGAAAATGGGCTTTCTGATTTTGTCCTGGTGCTCTGTCCATTGAATCACTTAACTGCCACCTTGGTTTCATACCTCTTCAGTAATTTCTGTCCATCTGATGGGAGGGCAGAACCATGAACTCCTCAACCTCCATTTAAGGAAGGGAGCACATAATGAAAATCTCTTTATTCCTCATCCCAGGGATCAGGAAGGATGGGAGGGACAAGTAGATTCCAGGAATGTTGGGAGGCAGAATTTGAAGAAATTATACTGAATAGGATAAGTTAAAGTACATAACCCTTTGTAGAAGTGAGAAGTCTGTAAATGTGGTTTATTGCCCACATTTTTCAATCTTTTTATTATAGCTTTTTATTTACAAAGCATATGCATGGGTAATTTTTCAACATTAACCCTTGCAAAACTTTCTGTTCCAAACTTTTTCCTTCTTCTGCCCTCCCTCCCCCCCCCCCATGGCAGGTAGTCCAATACATGTCAAATATGTTAAAATATATGTTAAATCCAATATATGTATACATATTTATACAGTTATCTTGCTGCACAAGAAAAATCAGGATCTAGAAAGAAAAGAAAAAAAAAACCTGAGAAGGAAAACAAAAATGCAAGCCAACAATAACAGAAAGAGTAAAAATGCTATGTTATGGTCCACACTTAGTTCCCATAGTCCTCTCTCTGAGTGTAGATGACTCTCTTCAATACTGAACAATTGGAACTGGTTTGAAGAGAGCCATATCTATCAGAATTGATTATCATATCTTGTTGTTTCCATGTATAAAGATCTCCTAGTTCTGTTCATTTCACTCAGCATCAGTTCATGTGAGTCTCTCCAGGCCTTTCTGAAATCATCCTACTGGTCATTTTTATAGAATAATAATATTCCATAATATTCATATATCACAATTTATTCAGCCATTCTCCAATTGATGGGCATCCACTCTGTTTCCAGTTTCTAGCCACTACGAAAAGGGCTGCCACCATCATTGTTGTGCATTGTTGCCCTTTCCTTCCTTTAAGATCTCTTTGGGATATAAGCTCAGTAGTAACACTGCTGGATCAAAGGAAGGATACACACAGTTTGATAACTTTTTGAGCATAGTTACAAATTGCTCTCCAGAATGGTTGGATCTGTTCACAGTTGCACCAACAATGTATCAGTGTCCCAGTTTTCCCACATCCCCTCTACCATTTTTCATTATCTTTTCATTATGAAGAGGTGTGCAATGGTATCTCAGAGTTGTCTTAATTTGCATTCTCTGATCAATAGTGATTTAGAGTATCTTTCCATATGACTAGAAATAGCTTCAATTGCTTTGTTTGAAAATTGTCTGTTCATATCCTTTGACCATTTATCAATTGGAGAATGGCTTGATTTCTTATAAATTAGAGTCAATTCTCTATATATTTTGGAAATGAGGCTTATCAAAATTATGGACCAAAGCTTTCACACCTGAGAATCCTTTGCTCATTATCTATACAAATGGGAGACCATTGAAAAAGTTGGTAGACACAGATGTAGATAGTACAGCTATTAGAGGTGCCAGCTGGTCTAGTAATTGATTAAAGACCACAGCAAATACTTTTATGTCTGGCATAAAAGGATCTATAATAGCTAAAATTAGTGCTACCTCTTGGAAATGGGAATTTAAAGATAAGACATAAGTCTTTATTTATTTTACAGTTGAAAGATCCCCCATTAATCAGTGGGGAAGAGATTTCTTACAAAGTGAAAAAATTCAGACTTCATTAGACATAGGGCAGGAACAACTTAACCAAGGACATTTACAAGCTTCTCTAAGTCCTTGGAATTCCCCTGAATTTGTTATAAAAGAAATTTGGGGAATGGAGAATGTTTATTGATTCGAAAAAAATAAATGGACAGGTGGAGACAATGGAAGCTCTTCAGCTTGGGCTTCCATCTCTTCAATTGCTTAAGGTCTTTTTGGATTAAGAATTCTATCCCTCTAGATAAGGAGGATATGAAGTAATTTATCTTTTCAGTGCCCAGCATTAATTTAGCTGAGCCTTATAAAGGATTTGAATGGATAGCTTTGCCACAGGGTATAAAGAACAGCCCTTCTTTGTGTCAAATGCATGTGGCTGCTGACCTTTTGGAGAAAAGTATCTACAAAAATTATGTTGTTACCACCTTTAAGAGGAGACAATGCTTTAGACTCACAATGCCAACTTACAAAAGAAGTTCTAGAGGCTCTAAAAGAGATTGAATTGGCTTTATCTAATATGGCTGAAAAAATAACTCAAAAAATATTGGAAATATCAAATTTTGTTACAAAAAAGCTATCCTTCATCAAAGAGACAGTATGATGAAGTGGGTGAACCTCCCAGCACAATCAGATAAAAATTTTATTTTTTACCCAGTGCTTGTGGCTAGAATTTTAATAAAAACTATTGAGAGAGTAGTAAAATTATCTGGGACAAGATCTGGCAAAATATACACCTCTCATACCAATGCACAAATTGATGTATGTTGTGAAACCATCCCAGAGTGGAAAAATTTATTGGCTATAGCTCCAAGTCTTGCACATGGGTATGTAAAAATAATTTTTGATTCGGCTTATTCAGTAGATGTGGTACAAAGAATTGTCACAGCCCAAATAAAATATGTAGTTTTATATATATATATATATATATATATATATATATGTGTGTGTGTGTGTGTGTGTGTGTATGTATATATATATATATATATATATATATATAAACAGCTCTTTAAAGAACTTTGAGAGCCAGTGAGAGAGCACTCAGGTAAGTATTATATCCTGCATGTCCATTTTTATATGGACTTTCAAATCATATCTTTTATAATCAGGCTGCTAGAGCCTTACCTTTACAAATTGTGATAACTAAAAAGGAAGCTAGGAGCATAGCAAAAGGCTATACAGCTTACCTTTCTTTTCACTCTCCTCTGCTCCCTCCAGGACAAAACCCTTGTGGTTTGAGATTAAATGCTTTAAGGCAAATGGACATCACTCATTTTAAGAGGCAGAGCATCCATGTAAGTGTGAATATACATTCTCAATTCTTTATGGCTTCATTCCAATCTGGAGAAGCAGTCAGGCATGTGATCAGCCATCTTTCAATTGTAGGAGTTTCACATGCACTTAAGACAGGTAATGGACCAGCTTATTCATCTTTTGCCTTTAAGTCCTTTTGTATTGAATTTGGCTTTGCCCATTCCATTGGCATCCCATATAACTCTAGTGGCCAAGCCATCATTGGACAGACTATTTATACCTCCAAGATGTCTCGTCTACACGAGAGAAACGAATTTTGGGATTTGCACAAGATATGGCAACATACATACAAGTAATTGCTTGCAATTCTAAAATTCTTTGGATTTTACCCTAGCAATGCCCCCCTTGCACACTCAGAAAGCGCTTAGGGCTAACTAACAGACTAACTATCAAGGACAAGAGCCCTCTCTCCACAGTGACGTGGAAAGGGCCCAGGTTGGGTCAGGTTTTGGGGCCCCGGGTATATTCTTGTCATTTTAGATGCAGATCCAACAGCAGAGGAGTGGATCCCCATCAGAGACATTCGTGACCTGGGGATCCAAGAAGAGAAGGACCGGACGACAGCCCTGAGGGATCGGCCGGATGTCAACAGCCCTCCAGACGCTGATGGCAGCCATGTCCCTCCTGACTGTGACACCAGAGACAGCAGACACAGCTCCAGTGTAGCAGCTGCATTTGGACTGTCCTGGGTGATGTGCATCATACAGACTGATAAATGGATAATGGGCTTGTGTGCTTCTTTGGTGGCCTGTTTTCCACTTTTGGCAATGCCTTTAAATTAATGGGTGAAAAACCAACCCGCCCACCCGCCAAAGTTACTGAGGCAATGTTAAAGGGCATGACTTTGCTTATGTACATCTTTATCTGTGTTTTCTTTCAAAAGATGTATACAAGTGTAACTACAGAATTGTGACACCCTACCTCAATGACATCCTATCTCTTTGGCATTCTATCTCCCTGAGTATGACTTTATTGAATGGGTTGAACACTTGGCCACTGCTGAGCCCAGTTCTCACTGTCCTACTTTTGTTTGTTCTGTTACATCCTACCTCCTTGAGCATGATGCTCTGTGATCTCATGGATCAAGGGAACTATTGCTGATCCTAACATTAGCTTGATGAGACGAGCAGTTTCTGCTTTACAAGAGAAGGGAATTGTGAGGGCCAAGGAAAGGTCAAGCCAGTACAATCAGGATGTAAACAGAGGCCTTGAAGCCCTGAGATCCCCAGACATGATTTGCCGTGAGCAAACAGGGACCACCTTTGTGGGTGGGAACTCTGACCACATAGAAATTATGTTGTGAATGGGAATTGTCTCTATCTCTGATTGGCTGTGCGTGTGACCTCACAGACCCTATATAAGAGGTCAGGGCAGAAATGAGCAGGCAAATAAAACACCTTAAGCTTATACGTAGCTGTTCTTGAGTATGCTACCAGTTTTTAAAACTATAGTTTGTGAAACTGTAGCCAGAGACTTCTGAGGACCTCAGAATGAGGTAAACTTGGTAAAATTGATTTATACACTGCAAAAGTGTATAAAAGTGGAGAGAGGATTCTCTGAGGGCCTGGGAATTAAAAGAGCCTGGCAATGTAAAAATGCAGGGTAGTACAGGACATTCACAAATGAAGTGACTGCCCAGGGTTAAGCATTTTTTACAGAGGTCCTGTGAGACTCCAGCATTTTGGGCCTCACTATTTATCTTTTGTGTTTGTGTTGGATGTTTTATAACTTCTCTGTTGATTTACTGGCTTGCAACCAGGGCAGAGTAGCCAGTACTGGTATAGATTCCTCCCTGTAGATTCTTTGCCTGCACTGCCCTGCAGAGACTGTGCTCTGCCCCGGGTCTGCACAGCATGCACTGGCATCCATGCTCTAGTATCTATGCCTGCCTGCTTGCACCTGGCTACCTCCCTTCGTGCCGGACTGAAACAGACCTTTCCTGGTGATCTTCAAAATTATCTTATGCTGGTAATTTGCTGCACTCCCCATATTCGTGGATTCTGTCTGTCGAGAACTAATTCAGAGGCTGAATTTGCTAATTAGTTAAGGGTCATAGGAGAAGATCAGAAAGAAGCGTGTGTCCTCTCCACCATCTTGGCTCTGCTCACTCATATTTTCAGTCTTTTTCAATGAACTGATATGTTGTGTTAATTTCCTCCCCCATTTTTCTCTTTCTACTTTTTTTTGTCTTTAAAAACTATTATTTGTTTTATGAGACAACATTTTGGAAGGATGAGAGGGATGGATGTTGGTGTGGGGCAGGTATTTTACCAAAGAAAATTGTATTGATAAAAAAAGTTTTTTAAAATAAAGCTAAACAGAGTTTGGGGATTCCAACCACAGCCTTTTCCATCTTTGTGGGATGATATTCATGGCAGAGATGTTATTACTTGAGAAACTGACAATAATCTCCTCAACCCTGATTCTACTTAGTTCTTTGATAATTTGTCTAAATGGATTTCCTAAAATGACTTAAAAAGGGATGACCATAGATCAAGGGATTGATTTTAAACAATTTAGACTTACTCAGCTAATAGTTTAGAAAAAAGAATTTATTTAGCCATTTCAGTCAAACTCTTTTTGATTCTACTTGGGGTTTTCTTGACAAAGATATTGGAGTGGTTTATCATTCTTTCTCCAGATCATTTTACAGATGAGGAAACTAAGAGAAATTGGATTAAGTGGCTTTCTCAGGGTCATACAGCTAGTAAGTATCTGAGGATAGATTTGAATTCAGGAAGAAGTGTCTTCTCTTCCTGCTCTAGTAGAAAGAATTAAAAATGTAGTTCTTAGGACTTCTAGTTTTTCCTGGCTGCTCAGGTGTGTGTGACTGCAAAAAATGAGGAACTACATAACTCCAAAAATCCAGAATAGTAGATGACAATAAAGGATCAAAGAGAATTCATAGTAACAAAACACTGGCAAGATGGCAGCAGAGAGCACTGTGGCCCAGAGAAAACATATGAGAGGACCACAGTTCAGCAGAGAAAGCAGCTCTCCTGATGTTACCATTGTAGAAGAGCTGTACCAAGTTATAAAAGGGATCACTTTGACAGCTGGGCAGTATGGAAAATGTGAATTGTATTTTCACCTTTTTTTGTTGTTGTTATTGTTTGTTTGTGTTTTCTTTCCTTTCTTGTGTTTTTTTCCCCCTTTTGATCTAATTTTTTTCATGCAGCATGACAAATGTGGAAATATGTTTAGAAGAATTGAATGTGCTGTCTAGGGAAGGGGGTAGGGAAGAGGGAGGGAGAGAAAATAGAACACAAGGTTTTGCAAGGGTGAATGTTGAAAACTATCTTTGCATGGATTTTGAAAAAAAAACCCTATTATTATAATTTTTTAAACAAAACAAAACAGTGCCCTAACACTCCTTTCACATGAATATATTACCTAGAAACATTATGCAACTCAGCTTTAAAGCTTATTTGCATACTATTCTCAATTCAATCATCTTCAGTTAACTCCCCATGACCCCATTTGGGGATTTATTGGCACAGATACTAGAGTGGTTGTCCATTTCCTTTTCTAGCTCACTTTACAGATGAGAAAACTGAGGCAAACAGGATAAGCCCAGGGTGATTAAAGTCTGAGGCAAGATTTGAACTCAGATCTTCCTAACTGTAGGGCATTCTGTCTATTATGCTACTTACCTGCCCCAGCTAAGGAGGCTTAAAAATTCTAGTCACACACTTTTTCTCTAACAAGTAGAGTGCTAGATCCTACTGATTGAGGGCTATCCATTTTTCTGTTCCTTCATTCCCTTTATTCTGCCTCATTTCTGGCATAGTGTAGGTATGGGTTTCTTTTGGACAGACGTTATTATCAGATAATGACGTTGATTGTGCTGAGCCTTCCAAGATATCCTAGTAGCAAGAACAGACCGAGTAAGTTCATTCAGT
Source organism: Sarcophilus harrisii (assembly GCF_902635505.1). Lineage (NCBI taxonomy): Eukaryota > Metazoa > Chordata > Mammalia > Dasyuromorphia > Dasyuridae > Sarcophilus > Sarcophilus harrisii. The sequence goes on along the minus strand of NC_045429.1, from coordinate 284,719,551 downwards.
TTGTCAGTGCCTGAAGTTGCTTTGGATTCCTTCCAGAGGATTTCATGATCCAGCACAAAGATGAGTGTTACTTCACCAACAGCACAGAGTGCCATTTTTATGTGAGCATATCTACAATGACCAGAAGACTGTGTGCCCCTGCAACAGCTACGTGGGAAATTGTATGGTTGTGGGTGGAAGAACTAATGCTGAGCAAAACAAGCAGAAATAAATTGTACAGTTACAGCAAGATTGTGTGATAATCATGAAAGACTTGGTTTTTCTCAGCTGCTCAGTGATCCAAGGCAATCCCAATAAACTTTGGATAGAAAAGGCCATTTGTATCCAGAGAGAGAACTATAGAGACTGAATGTAAATCAGCACATACTATGTTAACTTTTTTCCCTTTTTCTTGTTTTTTTTTTCCCCCTTTCTCTTGAGGTTTTTACTTTTTGTTCTGATTTTTCTCTCCCAACACGATTCATAAATGTGTATTTAAATAATTAATGTACAACCAGAAAGAAAGAAAACAATAAAAAAAAAAGAAAAAAAAAAAGAAAAAAATGGCCTGCTTTAGGCAAGGAAAAGAAAGAGGCATCTGACAAAAGGAGCATGGAGTTAAGACCATGGGTGTCCTGGGAGTCTTATATTGCAACTGATGGGGGTGAAGCCCCAAACTGTCTAAACTCTCCTTTGAAAGAGGCCCACTCTTTAGGGCAGTTAAGTGGTCTCATTCAATTGTGGTTGCACCCTCTATTGAGTTGAAGATTACTCCAGCATATATACATATATTGTATTTAACTTATACTTTAACATATTTAACATGTATTGGTCAACCTGCCATCTAGGGAAAGGGGTGGGGGAAAGGAGGAGGAAAATTGAAACAAAAGGTTTTCCAATTGTCAATGCTGAAAAATTACCCATGCATATATCTTGTAAATAAAAAGCTATAATAATAAAAAAAAATGGATATTCAATGAAAAAAAAAAAAGAAAAGATTAGTCCAGGACCACTCCCAATAGCAAGAACTCCCAAGATAAGTAATCTCTTTTCAATTGAAGATCTAGGCCCTGGGCATTGTCAACAATTGAGGGAATCTCATTCAATTTTGAATTGAAGCCAGAGGCTCAGATGGCTAATAAAAGACAACCCTGAACCCTGAATTTTTGCAGAAGTCCAAAACAGGATTATGTCCTACCAGGACTTTTGCCCACTGGTAAAGATATTGTCTTTTGAGACAATATCTTTTGATAATAATAAATAAATCCTTTTTACTACATAGATTTCGGGTTTGCAAATTATTTTGCATTGGACCTGCACCTCTGACCAGAGGGGATTTCCCACTCCAATTCTTGTACCTCATCACAACTACCACTGACCTCATCACAACTGGTCATGGCTTGTTCATTTTTAAATCTTATGTGGTTCTCAGCATGGTATTCTGTATAAAGCTGGTGCTTAAGAAAAAATTTTATTAAATGAAAAGTTTTTATGGGAGAGGTGCCCTGTACTATATCTGTCCTTACCCACAGCATAATAGTGGATAAAGTATCCTGAAATTGGGAAGATTCATCTTGAGATCAAATCTGGTCTCAGACACATACTAGCTATGTGATCCTGGACAAGTCACTTAACACTGTATTGTCTCCGTTTTTTCATCTGTAAAATGAGCTAGAGAAGAAAATGCTAGACCACTTCAGTGTCTTTGTCGAAAAAAAAAAAACCCTCCAAATAGGGTCATGAAGAGCCAGATACAATTGAAATAATTTCAGCAACTTTCATAATCAAATACAAAAAAATCATCCATTATGCTGTAGAATTGGGCAATGCCAGAAGATAGAATTCCAGGCTTGGAGTCAGAAACATTTATCTTCCCGAGTTCAAATATCATCTCAGACACTTATTAGCTGTGTGACCTTGGGCAAGTCACATAATCCTGCTTGCCTCCATTTCTCATCTGTAAAGCGAGCTGGAGAAGGAAATGAAAAAGTACGCTAGTATTTTTTTTTTTTTTTAACCAAATAGAATCCTACAGAATCAGCCACCACTGAAACAACCCAATAGCATTCAAGATGCGTTCATAGATTTCCAGTGGTTTGAAGTGAGTGTGACATAAATACAAAAAGTATTAAAAATAAGTAGATTCTTCCAACTGCTTAGTTCTGATGACGTGTGAGAATAGGGGATGAGAGATCCCTTCTGAATGGAGTCACAGGTTCTTTGCGAAAGAATCCACAACCAGAAGTCTGTGTGGCAAAAGGGAATTTTTATTTTTCACTAAGAAGGAAGCTTTCTTAGTGGCCAAAACTCTTGATTAGGAATTTGGCAAAGGTGGGTTAACAGATTCCTGATTATATTGTATAAATCTTGGTTGGGCACTAGGGAGCAGTTTGAGCCACTTATTAGAGAACTATTGACTGTGCCTCAGGCAAAGATCTTCAATTGAATGAGACCCATTTAATTTGAGAAGGACATTGTCTGGGAAAGGTATACTTTTCCCAGGGTTTGAGAGTCTTCTCAAAAGGAGCACAATTTACATCTGCCCCACCCCCCCAAGGTTACATAATTTCCCTCCCAAAGATCTCAGTTCCCCCCAAAGAGCTTCAGTTCCATGAACCCATCCATAGCAGACTCCAAAAGTATTGATATTAGTCAATCAACATTCATACCTAGAATCAGAAACCTGATATCCTTCCCTGGAGTTTGGGTATATAATTTACAAGGTTGGAACCTTAGAGCTTCTAGATTTGAATTAGCTGGGCCTGACGTGGTCATTCCTATCATTCCTTTGGAGTGGCAAAAAGTCAACATCTGAGACTTTTTTTAACAGCCCTGGGCTTTCTCAAGGAGTCACTCCACCTTTGTTGCCTCCAAATATCTAAGAAGGATACAAAGGTTTTATTTCTTGTTCTCCTGACACTTGCCCTGATGGAAGAGTCCTCTTTCCTATTGTTATTAGCATTTTGGATGATTTTTTGTACTGTCTCTGTTAAAAAGGATACAGTCTGCTAGAGATCAAAAAGATAAATTTGATTTTTCCCAGGGGCAGAAGTTGTCCAAAACCACATAGATTCTCTTCTCTGCTAGTTTGAAGAGCTAAACAGATAAATTCACATTAATTATTAATAAAATTATCTAGCTACTTGGCAAGAAGGCAATCACATTTTAGCAACAAGTCACCTGAGATCCTTTTGGTTTTGTTTTGGCAAAATGAAGACTAACTATTAGGTCAGGCTTCTATGTCCAGGCCTTTGTCCTAGAGCCCATGCTCTGAAATATCTTCAGTTCCACTTCCTCTCAAATAGAAAAATATCTCCTCTTTTAAAAAATATTCCACTCTGTTCTTTTCCTTCAGAATTTGTGATGATTCTTGAACTCTTTCTTGGGGTAAGGATGAGGTAAATACAATTTCCAAGGTACTTAGTTAGGAATGGCCAGTCCTGATTATATTGAATGCTTTCAGAGAAATGCATGACTGGATGTAGGAAAAGGCCTATAAAGCAGTAAGAGTGAGAAATAACTAATGAACAGTTTCCATGCTACATTAGTATGAGAACAATGACAAATTATCTAGACTTCCTTTGGAAGATGTATGGGAAGTCACATTTAAGAGTAATACAGGGTAAAAAGTCAAGGATGGATTATGATCATCATCTTTAAAGGGAACACCCACATGAATATATAAGGTACTGCTCCTTTCATATAAGGAAATTTTATATTGGGGGAAAGGAAGAAGCAGAAAAAGAATATTCAAATAAGGAAAGCAGTTACAGGAAGTTCTTTTTTATTTTATTTTTAATTTATGTAATAAAACAAGCAATCCCATAACATGGGTATAATAAAAAGATGATTGCATATAAAACTGCAAATATATTATGTACAACTTGCTATTTTAGATATATATTAACCTTTTTCTTTTTAAAATTTTTAAAATTTCTTTTTTCCCTTTTTTTCTTCTTTCCTCCCCTGCTGTAGAAATGACTACTGTTAGACACAAATGGTATATGTATATATGTGTATATCTAGATAGATAAATAGATAGGTAGATAAAGACCCAAACAATGACCAAATGAGGCTTGGCCTAGGACCTATTGGTGGCCAATTAAAATCATATTGGTTTGGGTTTAAGGCCTTTTCCTCAAGAAAGAAATCTAGCCAGTAAACCCCAAGATACCTTGGGAGAGTGCAGAGATGCAAAAGAGGAAAAAAAATGCTTTAAGAGCATCTGTAGTTATACCTCTTATAGCTTCAAAGATCTCATACAGGACCTCTATCTAATTAGGGACAACTCTAATTCAAGTTAATAAACTCAAGATCTATTGTTTTATCCTTTAAAATGCAAACAGACATTAGACAGTTTTCTTATAGTCCTCAAGAAGTTCTTTGATTTAAAAATTTTCAGCTATAATCTTCAAGGACTACTTGTAGACTACTTCTCTGCTAGCATCTTTCTTCAGGTGGTTATTAAGATTGCTTTGTATAAATCAGAACTAGACTAATTGGACTCAAGAACTTTAGTAGCAAGTTGTAGAGTACACACACACACACACATACACACACACAGCCCTAGGATCCATAGACACTTGGCTATCTCTCTGAAAAAGCATCTTGATTTGCCAAAATGAAACAGTAAGGTGAGCACTCATACTTAGCGAAGGAGACAAGGAGAGAGGGTTGAGGATTTAATGCCACACTTATGTAGTGATGACAAATTTTATCAACTATTTTTCCAACAATTTTCTCCCCTCTCCCCATCCACTTTGTCTCACTAACCCAGAGTACCGGTTTTTTGAGAGAAAAAAAGAGTCCAGGGAAAAATGGCCAAATCATCATGTAAGGGTAGCTGTGAAAATATACCAAAAACAGGTAAAGAGACCCGAAGAGGATTGATAAAATGATCCAATAGAGTTACAAAGAATTCATGATGAAAAATGCTATCCACCTTCAGAGAGAGAAAACTAATGAACTAATGAATGCAGGCTGAAGTATAATTTTTTACTGCCTTTTCTCACCTTTTATTTTGTTAATATGTCTAATATGAAAATGTGTTTTGCATGATTTCAGGGGGTATCATATTGCTTGTCTCCTCATTGGGTAAGAGTGGGTCTAAAGGGAAAAAAACTTGGAACTTTAAAATAATTTTTTGTAGACTGCTTAAAAATAAATAAATAATAATTTGAAAAAATCAATCCCTCCCTTCTTTCCCCTTGCAGAGACTATAGGGAACTTCAGATCCTTCTTAAGAGCCTTATGATTCTTCAGGTAGATGATGAACCAAAACTACCATCTTTCTGGCCAGAATTAGATCATGTTTCTTTGAAGAAGAAGAATACAGAATAAACAGTTTCTCTAGAGGCTAAGAGCTCTGAGGGGGATGAAGAGGAAAAGGAAAGAAAACAGTACAAACAAGTTTGGGAGTCCCAAATTCTGAAAATTAAGGCTCTCTCCATTTTCTGCTTCCAACCTACATTTCCATTCTTGCTATGACTCCATTTTATTTGTGCATAGAAAATTTATCTCATAATAAAAATACTTAATGGGGCTGATAGATATAAATCTAGCATTGCACCCTCTCTGGGGAAAAGAGAGGCCAGCCTTATGATCCCAATCTCCTGCTCCCATTATAGAAGTAATTAAAATTTCCCTTAGAAAAGGATGGGTGGAGAAGGCTCTGGACATACCTATTCATGCTTCCCTGTGAACCACATCTGTACAGATACATGTGTATACATAAATCCTATATAGACAACACACACAGAGAACCTACGCAGCATTTGTCTTCTCCTGAGTCCATGACCTGTGCCATGAGAAATTAGTGACTGATCATAATGTATGTTAGTTGAGCATCAGTTGGGAATTATGTTATACTGGATGTACTCTTTTGTCCAGTCATAGGAGACTGGACTTTTCCTTGAAAACAACCAAGATTACTCAAGTGAACTGTTCATTTCCTAGGCAGCCTGAGTTCCAAACAGCCTATGTTTTATATGAAGGCTACTTAAGTCTAAAAGAAGACATGGGTATCTATGGAGAATGGAGAATACTATGGAGAAATAGTATGAAAAGTTTATCATTTTGGCAGTTTTTATGCAATGGTGTCAAGGTAAGGATGTCTGTTCCTGTGGGAAACCAATTCCATTATGAAAAGATCATGTGACAAGAGCTTTGTAAATGAAACAAATTCAGGAAAGAGGTGGAGTTTTTCCAGGTGATGAAGACTCAGAACTGCTCTGATTGGGTAAATTCACAGTAACTATATCCCTTACACTGTAATTAGTGTGGCCATTCCGGGAGAAATGGAATTGGGGAATAGATCAATGTCTCCTTAATAAACCATAGAGAGATAGACATTTCTTCATCATTGGGCTCATTGAGTTCTAGATTTTAACAATTTCCAGTCTAATATGGAATTTGCCCAGTTCTTTTCTATTGAATATGATCAAAGTAATATCTAACAGTAATATCACTAGAAGGCTAAATTACTTTATTTCCCCAATTAGATAAAAGACTATGGAAAAGCACTCTGCTAGGTCACATAAGATGCTATTCTTACCCAAAAGGAATGATAACTAGTGATATGCAAGCTAATACACAATTGTTTATGTAAGGTATGGACAGGAAGTGCTGTAAGCCTTCAGATAAGTGGGACATCACAGTTACCTGGAAAGAGGTTGAATTTTATCCATTCCATGATGGATGGAGAGAATTTAAATAATGAACATGGGAAATTTCTAGCATTTCAAATATCTTCATTCATTTAACTAATAATCACTGAACAGTTAAGAGTTAGTTTCACAGGTAGTGCAGTGAATAGAATATCAGTCCTAAAGTCAGGAGGACCTGAGTTTAAATCTGGCCTCAGACACTTAATACTTTCTAAGTAAGTTATTAAAGGTTAGTGTCCTCTTAGTTGTCCTAAGCCTTAAATCATTTCTCAGACCTCTCTCCTGAATACTGAAGTATCCTTTTCATCTTCCCTCTAGATTTGTGATTCCAATTCTTCAAATATAAATGACTATTTCCTTTTAAAAAGAACAAACAAACACTTTATTTTCAATTCATGGGACAAATGAGCATTTCTATAACAGTATAATAAAAGCAATGATTGTATGTAAAACTGCAGATATATCATGTACAACTTGTTATTCCTTCCAAATATGAAATAGTTATTGTGAGAATTTGTTTTGCTTTTTTCCATCCCCTGTCTAGATAGGCTACAATTAAATAAAACTAGGCATATATATATAATTATTTTATACACACTTCTATTTTTTCAGTTCTTTCTCTAGATGCAGAGAGTGATTTTTTTTATGTATCCTTTATTTTTATTTTGTATATTTACAATAGTCAGAATGAATTAGTTGCTCAAAATTGTTCTTAAAACAAAATTGCTGTTACTATACACAGCGTCCTTTTGCCTCTGCTCACTTTGCTCATTATTTCAGGCAAGTCTTTCTATACCTTTCTAAGATGATTGAGCTCATCATTTCTTATAGCACAGCAGTATTCTATCATAACCACAGAAAATATTTTGTTCAGTATTCCCCCAACTTAGGAGGCTACCTGAAGTTTCCAGTTCTTTGCCACCACAAAAAAATCTACTTTAAACATCCCATTAACAATCACTGGGAAGGGTGAGTGAATGGGGATTGGGAAGGTGGGATAAGAGGACAAGTTAACCAGGATAGAGTAAAAAAAAGAGACTAGGAAAGAAAAAAAATAAATAAAAGTAAGATGGAGGAAAATTCACAGATAGTAATTATAACTTTGAATGTGAATGCAGTGTATAGTAGCTGTATTTCCCTGAAATCTTTTCTACTTACAGCTCAATGATTTTCAGTACAGTACACTTAGAAATAGATAGGGCCTTATAACTTCGATTTGCTACTTATAAAGATCATAGGCTCATAGATCTAGGTGGATCCTTAAAAGTCATTGAGTAAAATATGTCTTAATTTCTTGCTCCTGTCACCCCATGAAGTTTGGTTAGAAATAATTCTTTCATGTGGGGTGTGTATGTGTGTGTGTGTGTGTGTGTGTGTGTGTGTGTGTTTATTGAAGGGTAGGAGATATTATTGCCTATCTGAGTATAAACAACAACAACAAAAAAATCAGGAGGCCTGAGATCTTGTAATAAGCTGCTATTCAAGCTCTGTGAGAGTTTTTGGATGAGTGATGAGGAAGCAAAGGGTAAAGAGGGAAGCTGGTGAATGAGTGAAGATTTTGATTAGCACAAGAGGACAGTACATGAACATTTAATATACTAATTACTGAGACCAAAGCTGGATGCTCTGTTAATCTGCCATGCTCAGTTGATACTGGGATCCAGTGACATGCTTGTTGCTATTGCTCATTTCTTTCAATTATGTCTAATTCTTTGGGACCCATTTGAGGGTTTCTTGGCAAAGATATAAGAGTGGTTTGCCATTTCCTTCTCCAGATCATTTGAAAGACAAGAAAACTGAGGCAAATAGGATTAAGTGACTTATCTAGGGTCACACAACTAGGCCAGATTTGTGAGAACAGATTTGAATTCAAGAAGAGAGTATTCCTAACTTCAGGCCAATCATCTCTATCTACAATGCCCCCAGGTCCCCCCAGTGATCTGCTAGTGAATTTTTTTCTAATGAGACAAAACATTTAACCATGATGTTCTAGTCAATGCTTAACACCTGCTTCACTAGGAAAAAATGTATACCCATTATACCTTTTTAAGTGTAATTTGCATATTATTATTTTCTCCATCATTTTAAGACTAAACAATTAAAAAACCCCAATTAAATCAATCCCTGTTTAAAGTGAAACTGTGTTCCCTTTAAACTGTAAAATTATCACTCTAAAATTGTGTTCCCTTTGATCTGTAAAAGAAGGGAAATTCAGAGTCTCAGGCTCTCCTGGGAAAACTTATCTCCACAGACAAGTTAAGCATCATTATTCAATTGGAAATCTTGGTCACAAGCACTCCCATTGATCTTTTAGGGACGCCAACTTCTTCAGGAAATTCCAGATTCTGGAAAGGATCTTGGTTTGATAATCAGCTCAAACTGCCCCCAGCTCCCTGCCAAAGATCTTCTTATAAAATAGATTTCACTCATTATTTGCAGAATGTTCAAAGTAGTATGCTTTGCCTCTTTGGCATAGCTGCCAGCACTCCTGCCTGCTGTGAAAACATTCTCTTCTTAGTGCCAGCTTCCATTTCCCTAATAGGACTTTGCCACTTGCAAAGTGGCAAAACTGACTTCTCATCTAACAATAAATTTCCCTTTTTGTCATTTAATATTTCGGGTTCATGAATCCAGAAGGGGATTCCCACATCTCGACTCTGCACTGCCGCTAACCTCATCAGTAGGTGTTGGCTCTAGCATACCACTGGCAGACAACACATTGTCATACTGTTGTGGTTCAAAAGGAGACTCCAAAAGGCTGGGGTTGCAGACCAGTGTTGTGACGTGTCTCAAAAGAATTTGCAGGCTTGAACCCATTTCCAAGTCAAAGGGCAAAGTTTATTATAATTGGAACAATTGAAGCAGACTAAGTTTCAAAAAAATTTAGCAAAGAACCAGGAGCAAGAAGAAAAATTTAAAGGAAAAGACAGAGATTATGGTTCTTCATGCCACTGTTATGCTAATCTTATGATTTAAAGATAGAATTGAGGAGTGGTCTGGTAAGCATCTCACCATTTGTCTCAGAAATCCTGTTATCACTGATCAACAGATTGTTATCTGGCAGGCAGCAATGTTTGTGGAATATACTATTGATTTTCCTAAAGCCAGGAGATTTTACAATCATTGACAAATAGATTGTTAGAACAATAGCACTCTTAAGGTCTGAGGGCTTCAGGATTATTGCTACATTTCTCCTAAAAGCTCACTTACTACCAATTTGCTTACTAGTCCTGAAGAGATTTCTTTAGGAGATCCCATCTCTAAGGCTCATTGCCAGAGAAGATGAATTAAAGACTTTATCCAGAGAGGTTGTACAAGAGTTATCAGATTGTGAAACCTCTGTGAAGGAGGCTACTTCAAGACAAGAAAGTTATGATGGAGATAGAGTGGAAATTTCTGAACTTTGGAACCTTCAGAAGCTTTGGTGGGAAGCAATGAATAGGTAGGGATTTAATAAAAAGAAATCACATTCTAGAGAAAGGAGTGAGGGGGATAAAGGGTGCAGATTAGATAGTGGGTACTTGAAAATCAAGTTCATCTATACTACTATTATACTGAGAGTCATCATGTCTGCTTGTTAACTTTTTTTTGATTTGAACCCTGAACAGAAAAGTATATATATATATATATATATATATATATATATATATATATATATTTTAATATCACTAGGGTTTATTCCCCCAGTTTGAGCTCTCTGAGGAGATGCTAATTGCTCTGTAATTCTCTAGGATATCTTTCCCTGCAGCACTCAGGATTTTGGCCTTCATCTGAGAGGTACAGGAATATGGTGTGCATGGGGTGAAAATATGCCTAAAGGCAGGAAGAATATAAAGAAGTTAGAGAATTGCTTGTCACAGATTACGGAACATTTCACCCCCACAATCCCTGAAACAAGAACTTGAAAAATTGTTTTTCTGTCTCAAGATTGGATATCTTCAAACACCAAAAACAAATCAGGATCGTACTTCATCAGTTGCTAGGCAGAGGTTTCTTTTGAAGGCTCAACTTTAATACTTACAAGAGACAGGAAATCATAGAACCCTAAAGTTGGAAAGCACCTCAAAGGCTTTCATAGTACATCTTGTGACAGAAACAGGAATCTATGTCATGGAATATTATCACAATGTAAGAAATGATGAATAGGAGCAGCATTCTTCAGAAGATTATGTACCTTACATGTTTTTTAGTTGTATCCATGTGTCTGATTCTTTGTGACCCCATTTGGGGTTTTTGTGGCAAAGATACAATGCTTGCCATTTTCTTCTCCAATTCATTTTACAGATGAGGAAACTGAGGTAAAAAAGGGTAAGTGATTTTCCCAGGGTCACACAGCTAGTCTCTGAAGTAATATTTGAAGATGTTCTTCCTGAATCTAAATCCAATGTGCTGTATCACCTAGCTGCCCCTTATCTCTGCCACTCATCTCCATTACCATCTCCAATAACAGGGACCTCTCATTTCATTTCAGACAACTGTCATCATTAGAAGTGACTTTTCAAATTGAACCAACATCTTTTAAGTGGGGAATGGGTGATCATATTAGTTTTGGTTTGCTTATCTGTCATACATGACCCATTGTTGACTGTTATCAAGGTTGTAGACCATTAAAACTCTATTGAACTGTCTCCACTGACTATAGCTATAACTTTTTTTCTTTTCTTTTTTTTTTTGCCAAGGCAATTGGGTTTAAGTGACTTGCCCAGGGTCATATAGCTAGGAAGTGTTAAGTTTCTGAGAGCAGATTTGAACTCAGGTCCTCCTGACTTCAGGGCTAATGCTCTATCCTCTGTGCCACCTATCTGCCCCTAGCTATAACTTTTTAAACCAAATTATCCCTCTCTGTTTTACAATGTAAACTTCTCCAAGTCAAGGACTGCCTTTATTTTAAAAATTTGAATTTTTGAACACTTAGCACAGTGCTTGGTATAAAGCGTTTCATAAATACTTTTTCATTCATATTTTTTTCAATCAGTTAAGCACTGTGTTTTCATGCAAACAAATGTTTAATCACTTTTTAAAAAATTAATATTTTTATTTACTCCAGTTACATGAACCCCCCCCAATAGTTTTTTAACATGTTTTAAAGATTTTAAATTTCAAATTCCCTCTCTTCCTACCTACCTTCCTCCCATTGAAAAGGCACATGTGAAGTTATACAAAACATTTCTGTAAAATGTTGCAAAAGAAAACATAGATTTCCACTCCCTGTAAAAAAAAAAAGCCCTCAAGAAAAATACATTAAAAAAAAAGTGTACTTCAATTTGGATTCAGACACAATCAGTTCCTTCTCAGTGTATAAAGCCAGTGAGAGGTGGTAGGCCTCCTAGGGATAAGAGTGTGAGGAGAATGATAATGGTTGTTGGGGCTGATTTGTTTCATAGGCCTCCTAGGGATTTGATTTTGGTGGTATTTGATAGGTTGAGTGTTAGAAATGTAGTTAGAGTGGCTATGTTACAAATAGTAAGATTTAAGATAGTTTTTCATCATATTATTTAGAGTAGTTTGGGATCATTGTATTGCTGAAAATAACAAAGTCATTCACAATTCATCATCTGACAACATTGCTATTATACATTTCATTTTGCTTGAATTCATAGAGGACTTTCCAGGTTTTCCTGAGGACGTCCTGCTCATCTTTCTCATAGTACAGTAATATTCCATCATAATCACATACTTATAATTTATCCAGCCATTCCCCAATTGATAGGCATCCCCTCACTTTCCAATTTTTTGCCCTGAGAAGAAAGCTGCTATGAATATTTTTGTACATATAGTTTTTTCTTTTGTTTTTAATCTCTTTTGGGATTCACATTAAGTAGTGGTAGATCAAACAATGTGCATATTTCATAACTTTTAGTCATTTATCAATTGTTCAATTGATTCTCTGAAGTGCAGAATAAGACAACATTTATCCTAATTAAATTTCATCTTAATAGATTTGGCCCTAAATTCTAGCTTATCAGTATAATTGTTGACCCTAAATCTGTCAGTCAATATGCTACCATTTTGATTACTCTGGATTTACTTTCTCAACGAATGAGGCTGACTACATTTTCTTTCCTGAATGAAGTAGATTTTCTCTCATACTAATAACCTGAACTTCCATTCTTATGTATTCTCCCTACTGTTAACAACCAATAATGAACTACAGTGTTATATATATATTTTGCTGAGGCAATTGGGGTTAAGTGACTTGCCCAAGGTCACACAGCTAGGAAGTGTTAAGTGTCTGAGGTCAGACTTGAACTCAGGTCCTCCTGACTTCAGGGCTGGTGCTCTATACTCTGTACCTTCTAGCTGCCCCACTATAGTTATATCTTAATCCATTAACATGGAATTAGATTTTACAAAGAGGTATTTCTTCCAAAGATATGAAAACATCACAAGCACAAGCATTATCCATAATGCCTAAGGGCACATTTCTCCCAGTACCACCACTTCAGTCTTTGAGGAGAGTGGAAATAAACATGGTTCTTACATTGTATTGATCTTGTAACTTATTCAGCCATTCTCCAACTGATGGGCATCGACTCAGTTTCTAGTTCCTTGCCACTACAAAGAGGGCTGCCATAAACATTTTTGCACATATGGGTCCCTTTCCCTCTTTTAAGATCTCTTTGGGATATAAGCCCAGTAGAAACACTTCTGGGTCAAAGGATATGTACAGTTCAATAACATTTTGAATATAGTTCCAAATTGCTCTCCAGAATGGTTGGATCTGTTTACAGTTTCACCAACAATGTATCAGTGTCCCAGTTTTCCCCCATCCTTTCCAACATTTGTCCTTGTCTTTTCCTCTCATCTTAGCCAATCCAAGAGGTTAAGTATAGTGGTATCTCAGAATTGTCTTAATTTGCATTTCTCTGATCAATAGTGATTTGGAGCACTTTTTCATATGAATAGAAATAGTTTTAATTTTTTCATTTAAAAATTGTTCATATCCTTTGGCCATTTATCAATTGGACAATGGCTTGGATTCTTATAAATTAGAGTTAATTCTCTATATATTTTAGAAATGAGGCCTTTATCAGAACCCATAAATATAAAAAATGATTTCCCAATTTATTGCTTCCCTTCTGATCTTCTCTGCATTAGTTTTGTTTGTACAAAAAACTTTTTAACTTAATATAGTCAAAATTATATATCTGGTGTTCAGTTATGAGTTCCAATTCTTCTTCGGACACAAATTCCTTCCTTCTTCACAGATCTGAGAAAGAAACTATCCTATGTTCTTCTAATTTGCTTATGATATCACTCTTTATGTCTAAATCATGAACCCATTTAGATCTCATTTTGGTATATGATAGGTATGGGTTGAGTCCTAATTTCTTCCATACTAGTTTACAATTTTCCCAAAAGTTTTTGTCAACTAGTGAGTTCTTATTCCAAAAGCTGGGGTCTTTGGGTTTGTAAAACACTAGATTGCTATAGTTATTGTGTATTTTATCCTGTGATCCTAACCTATTTTACTGATTGACTACTCTATTTCTTAGCTAATTCCAAATAGTTTTAGTTCTGGCACAGCTGGACCACCTTCATTAGTATTTTTTTTTTTTTCATTAAATTCCCTTGAAATTCTTAACCTTTTCTTCTTCCACTTGAACTTTGTTACTATTTTTTTCTAGATCTGTAAAATATTTTCTTGGGAGTTTGATTGGTATGGCATATATTGTAGGATTTAGCTTTTAATCCAGTCTACTATATGCTTCCATTTTATGGGAAAGTTCATCCCATTCACATTTACAGTTAAATAACTAATTCTGTATTTTCTGCCATCTTATTTACCCTAAGTTATGCCTTTCTCTTTCCTTTCTTCCTTCCTTATTCCCCAGTATTTTGCTTTTGATGCCCACCTCCCTCAAACAGTCCTCCCTCTTTAGAGCCCCTCCTCTTTTTAATACCTTTCCCTTAATTCTTCTGTTTTCCCTTCTATTAGTCTTTCCCTTTCTTTTCCCCCTTTCCCTCCCACTTCCCTATAAAGTGAGACAAGTTTCTCTGTGAAACCAAATATGTCTGATATTCTTTCTTAGACCCAAATCTGATGAGAGTAAGATTCACACAATGCTCACTCCCCTTCCTTCTTTACCTCTATTATAATAGGTTTTCATTGACTCTTTGTGATTTGTAATTTCCCTTATTTTACCTCCTTTTTTCTCTTTTTCCAGGATGATCCCCTTTCTACCTCTAGTTTCTTTTTCATATTATCAAAATAAAATCAAATTTTACCCACATTCTCCAAGTATACTCATAACATAAATATAGCTCTCAAGAATTCTTTTCTTTTTACCTTTTTATGCTTTTCTTGAGTTCTGTGTTTGGAGATCAAATTTTTTGTTCAATTCTGGTCTTTTCATTAGAAATAGGTGAAATTCACCCATATCATTGAATGTTCATCTTCTTCAGAAGAACAGGAGCTGCTACTAGAATTCAGAAAAGATCCAGATTTCTAAGCAGAGTTATCAGAGTATGCAGAGTTAGACCATCAAGGTAGGCAAACCCTGAACTTTAGAGGCCAAATACCAAACTGCAATGTCCTTTGAGAAAGCTGAAATAGGTTAAAGAACTGGAGAAACAGATCAGAGAGACTGCCAGTCCCAAGACAGGTGTCTGATCTTGAAGATTTAAAAACGAAAAAAGGACTGTTTAAAGGATTTCCAATACCATTTGAACTAATGAAATAGGGGATTGGGCAGAAGTGCCTAAGGCAACGTGAATAACAACTAGGGGTTCTCATTCTTTCAGATATTTTTGAGAAAAATCCACCACTTTCCCTTATTCCCCATATCTCTCCCCTTTTTTCCCTTTAGGCAAATGGAATCATCCAAAGAAAAACAAATAAATTATCAAATAACCATAAATTCTGAAAGTGAAATAAAACAGACTAGTACAGAAAAGTTCCCTAAAAATCCCACAAACATAATATCAATAGTCACACAATTGTAACAGTTTCCATACAAAATCTTAAATACAGAGTAATACAGTTCCATCCCTAATTTTAAACACACAGTAATAGATGACCCAATCAGAGTTAAACAGTCATTCATCAACCATTCCCTAATTCCCCATCACTAAGTCCATTGGGGCAGGGGCAAAACTTCTCATTCAAAAGCTGTTTCATGCTGATAAGGGATGGAGACTCTCAGCCCAAGCAGGAGGATGGGTGTGGTGTGCTGGTCTCTGATCAAAGCTGATCCAGGTCCCAGAAAGCAGGTCAATATAGCACTAATTTGACCAAAATCTAGAACAAAAAACACAAATCTAACAAAAATTAGAACAGTCTGCTACAAAATATGAAAAGGCAAGGATGGCCAGTAGTTTCTCATGTAAGGAGACATGCTTGTCTCACAGGACAGGCAAATGGCTGTCAGCTGTACTCCTAATAAATATAATAGCAGTTTGGTTTCACAGACAACTGTGTTACTTGTCTTCTCATTAGTTAGAATCCTTTAAAAACCTGAATATCTACAGACACAAATATCCAGTAACAGATAGATTACCAGGCTAAATACTCATTTGCTTAAGTATTTAGGATATAATGATTACACACAATCAGATTGGAAACAGCAAGGTATGACATAATTGAATTGTATTAATAGTTCTTATTGACCAATGGCTCTGATCAGTCACAGGAGGAAAAAAATACAGGGACAAAACTATAGTATAAGCAGTCAAAACTGATCCTTCAGCACATACAGGATAAAGTAGACTTAACTCAGTTTTATTCCAGTTGATTGTCCCACTAACTGCCAGAGGATGGAGCTTTAAAACTCCCAAATAGTATTAATTACAAGCCCAAGAAATTTAACCTCCAATAATAAATCCCATTAACCAAAGTTTCAGATAAATCCCAAACAGATATTTACCATGTCTTTATATTGATAACAGTAAGAAATGTGTCCCAGTGAATTCACAACTTATCTTTCATATGTAAGTAGATAGTTTTATAAGTTGAACATTATACAAATGTATACAAATTATACAAAATTGGCTATTTAAATACCCAATAAGTAGAAAAATTCCAAATTGCATATTGTCCACAACAGAAACATTTTCAAAAGGACAAAGGAAAAAACTATTATTTTTAGAAGCCCTTTAAATAATGGTCATAACCTCAGGATGGCTCAATACAATCAGTTAAAACTTATACAGAAAATCCCAATTCCACATAAAAGAATCCAAGAAGTTCTTAAAAATATTAATCAAACTTTTAGAAATAACCCTACCAAATTATAGAACACATTTATGATCATATTCCTAAACAAGGAAACCATTATATAGCTAAAGAAACAAATATTCGGTCAATTAACCTAAAAGTAGGCCTGTCTCTTAAAATCGCAGTTTGCTCCTTTCAGATGAGAACCAGGCAGCTGCAACTTGATTAAAAAAATGGCTGAAACACACTTAGTGGTCTCGACCATCCTTCCGTCACGTGGAATCCCCCCTCCCACTTCACCTCCAAAGAGGCAGGGCGGAGGGAAGGCGTGCTAAACTGCACCCCTGGACAAAAGATTCTTTATCATTTCCCTCTCAATTTTCCCCACACAGAAATCCTTCCATTAAAAACTTTCCTCTTCTTTTTTTCCTACTTAACTCTTCTCTTTCCCTTAGCTACATGCAATTTTCTTTCTTGTCTCTTCTTCCAAATACCTTCCCTATACTTTCTCTTACTTTCTAAAATCATGGCAAACCTTTAATTGCTCCTACAAATCAATCCTTCATAAATCACTTTTATTCTCCTGTCTTTTTCTTTCAAAATTTTTAAGACTCACAATACAGTGAATAGCTAAATAACTCCATAAAATACATGTCCAGCAAAAGCATAACTTTTAATGTTAATAAATTACCTAATTTATTTCAGAAGGTAACATCAACTGAATCAAATCAAATACAGTTTTTTTTAAGTTTTTTTTTTTATTTCTTCTGCCTCAGTGTTTTCACAGTAATTAGCATCTCTCTTATCTCTAGAGCTTTTATTGCCCAGTCTAGGCCAAACCTGAATTTTATTGCTTTTTCCCCTCTCTCTAATTAGAGCAGGTTGCTTTTTGAGGGAAAAACTTTTCTGCCAGTCTTAAAATAGCCAAGTTTTTTTCTGTTTTTTTCTTTTTTAGTAATAAAGGTTAAGAAGTTAAAACCCACAAGCAATTTTTATATTAAGCACACTTGCAACATTGAAATGACCAATTCTTGATCATTATTTTTAAAACTTTAACAGAGCTCTTTAACCAACAAAATAGATAGACAAGTCACACAGAACACAGGACACAAATAACACAGACATAGATTGCACAATCACAACATTAAACAAAACATTGAACACACTAAACTAAGGACTTTTCCCCAGGAATATCCCTGAGGGAATTTTTTTTCAGCTCGAGATTCTTTCCTCCCATAATCCAAACAGAGCTTTTCTAACCTTCCAAGCCCCAGTTTGCTGCATTTCTCTGCCTTCACAGAGAATGCCCAAATATAACCAGATAGTACCCAAAGGCACCATATAGTGCCACATAGTGTTTTATTGACAGTTCCCAGAGTTGTATAGCTTGTCAGCCCAACTTTTTCTGGGGACCAGATTTGCTAGCAATCAGACCAGACAGAAAACTTACCCTGCGGGGATTTCAAACCAGATTTTCCTTTGTCCAGTAGGGGTGTTGGTGGTGAGTTCTTGCTGTGACTGGAACTGATCTCTCCATGGGATTCTGGAAGAAACCAGATGCTGGCTTCCCTAAAAGAATCCAGAGCCAACTGGCTCAAGGCTCTCCATCAAAACCTGCTGTTCTACAATCTCTAATCCTGCTCTCAGATCTCATTTTGCTGGGGTCTCCAAATGTAATGCTGATGCAACTGAGAAAAGATAGAAATTAGAGAGTTTTTAATATTTGAGAAGGAGAGATTGTGCTTGGGGGATGTTGCCCCCAGCATCCAGCAGCGAATGTGAGCTTTCAATGACATATAAATGTCTCTAAGTTTGGGTGTCTTTTTCATATCTCTTGTAGGGCATTATATGCTTTTTCCATTCCTTCTTGCAATGATTTCATTTCATTTCCCCATTTTTCTCTAACTCTCTTTTAAGATTCTTTATGCAATCTTCCATGAAAGCATTGTGAAATGGAGAGCAGCTCCTGTCTCCCTTTGGGGCTTCATTTGGGGCTTTGCCTTTAAGAACTCTCAGAGAGAACAGACTTCAGTCTGTTCTTTCCAAAAAAGCTGTTTATGATGAGAGTTCTTTTTTGTTTTTTATTCATTTTTTTTTTTTTTTAAGACTTGAGGTCTGTTCAAGATCTTTTTAAGACTTGAGGAGCGACAGCTGCTTTAATTTGCCCTTGGGCAGTTCTGCTGATTGATTTCTGATGCTGGATAATCTGGGCTAGGTCTGGTGATTTTCTGGGGCTCATTGGTTTACAATTTGCCTTTTATAAAAGGCAAATCTGCCAAACCACCTGCTTGCGACCAGGACAGAGTAGCCTAAGAGGCTCACAGAAGCTGCAATGCTCTGACTCCCAGCCCCAGCTTCGTTTTTTTTTTTTTTTAATTTGAAAAAAAATTTTTTTATTGTATTATTATTATTTTTATTTAATAGCCTTTTATTTACAGGTTACATGTATGGGTAACTTTACAGCATTGACAATTGCCAAACCTCTTGTTCCAATTTTTCCCCTCTTACCCCTCACCCCCTCCCCCAGATGGCAGGATGACCAGTAGATGTTAAATATATTAAAATATAAATTAGATACACAATAAGTATTCATGACCAAACCATTATTTTGCTGTACAAATAGAATCAAACTCTGAAATATTGTACAATTAGCTTGTGAAGGAAATCAAAAATGCAGGCAGGCAAAAAATATAGGGATTGGGAATTCAATGCAATGGTTTTTAGTCATCTCCCAGAATTCTTTCTCTGGGCATAACTGGTTCAGTTCATTACTGCTCCATTGGAAATGATTTGGTTGATCTCATTGCTGAGATCATCAGCATCATGGTCATCATCTAGTATTATTGTTGAAGTATATAATGCTCTCTTGGCCCTGCTCGTTTCACTCAGCATCAGTTTGTGTAAGTCTCTCCAGGCCTTTCTGAAATCATCCTGTTGGTCATTTCTAACAGAACAATAATATTCCATAATATTCATATACCACAATTTATTCAGCCATTCTCCAACTGATGAGCATCCACTCAGTTTCCAGTTTCTAGCCACTACAAAAAGGGCTGCCACAAACATTCGTGCACGTGCACATACAGGTCCCTTTCCCTTCTTTATGATTTCTTTGGGATATAATCCCAGTAGTAACACTGCTGGATCAAAGGGTATGCACAGTTTGATAACTTTTTGAGCATAGTTCCAAATTCCAGCCCCAGCTTCTTGCCCTGGTCTCCCTGTGCTGTGATCTGGGCTTGTCAGACTGTCCCCATGCCTATTTGAAACACACCTGTTCCTGAAGTTCTTCCAAGGTAATTTCGTCTAGAAATGTGTTGTACTCTAAATATTTGTGGATTCTTTGACTCTGAAACCAGTTTAGAGGCTTAATCTGATGTTGGTTTGAGAGAAGGTCAGAGGAAGTCCCAGAAAGTCATGTCTGTAAGGGTTAAAAAGCCTCTGGGAGCAAGGAATGGGGCTCAAAGCATGTGGGAGGACCTGAGGGATGAGAAGTACCTAGGTGCAGATGAGTCCTATGTGGAGGTGAGGCATAGCCCCAGGAGGCAGTGTCTGACCCCAGGTACCATGTCTCCCTCCTTAATGCTCTCAAAGCCTAGCATGCCTCCCTCCCTCTTTTTGGACCAATCCCATTATGCCAGGTTCTTAGAGGACCTTCCCCTTCCCCCACAAGATGTCTTTAGGGGCGTATAAATATGTGCTACCTAAGAATAAAGTTCTTTTTCATTTCACTCCTACCTCCTGGTGGTCTGTCTCTGTGGGATCTGGGTTGGTGCCCGAAGACGAGTAAGTGTGGCCTAGGCGTGCCATTGATGGATGGGCATTAAGAGTAGCTTAAAGGGGAGCTACCAGGTTAGAGTAGTCCATAGGGACATAACAAGTGGTGCCCGAACAGGGACAATTTTGGCTAGGACCTCACCTTGTAGCAGGCCTACAGATGGGAAGAGAGACAGAACTCTGTTCTAAAGTGAGTAGAAAGTTAGGAAAATGGGACAGATTGTTGTGAGGGTCCCAGACCAGGAGGTACAAGGGAAAGAAGCTTATAGAATAGTAAAATAAGCAGGATTGGAAATGAATTTAAAAACATGGGAGGTAGTAGGTAGTCAGATGGCTTTCTATGATAAGGAAACTCCAGAAGCCATCCCGGAATGGCAGCAAGTGATTGGGGGCACTTTAAGAGGTGCAAGCTGCAATTCATTAAAAGTAGATAATGAAGTGCAAAGGGAGAATCATAAAATAAATGAAGATCATAAACTGGCACTCACCAGGACCAGCCATGCCCATAAAATGGAGCCGGCGGAAATTAGCTGTGGGAAAGAATTAGGAAATAAACAGGAAGATGAAGAAGGTGTATGTGATGAAAAAGGAAGAGGTAGTGAAGAAGAAGCAGGAAGTGGATATGATGGAACAGGAAGGGGCAGGAATAAGGCAAGTAA
Organism: Sarcophilus harrisii; assembly: GCF_902635505.1. Taxonomy (NCBI): domain Eukaryota; kingdom Metazoa; phylum Chordata; class Mammalia; order Dasyuromorphia; family Dasyuridae; genus Sarcophilus; species Sarcophilus harrisii. The sequence goes on along the minus strand of NC_045429.1, from coordinate 284,698,315 downwards.
TGAGAAAGTAAACAGAGAGACATAAGACCTTGAAGTAAAGGATAGTGATAAGATGAGGGAGGAGAATGGGAACAGAGGGAAGGTTGCCTCTATCTTTGAGGCATGGCCTTCTCCCTCATCTCCCACCCTCCCTAAGGAGATATGTCTCCCATCTGCTCCCTCTGTGCCCCATTGTGAAGGTTTTGCAGATTCCCAGACAAGTTTAGGACAAATAATACAGAAAGCTGGAAAGTATGAAATGAGGATCAAATGCAATATGATGTGGCAGTGTATGCAGCTGTGTCCCAGTGTGTCCAAAGAGTATTTAGCAAAATTCAGACTTCTGGAAATCAGGAGCCCTCAATGACTAGGATTAAACAGGACCCAGATGAACCTTTTTCTGATTTTGTGGCCCACCTCAGTGGGCTGTTGAGAGGTCGGGGGGCAGAGAAGAAGCCTCCAGCCTCCTTATACAGAAATTGGCAGGGGAGAATGCTAATACTAACTGCCAGAAGGCCATGCTTACGGTAAATGGGGAGGCTGGCCTGGAAGAGATGATAAAGAGATGTGAGAATGTCAACTTCAGTGCCTTTCAAACAGATGTCCTTGTGGCTGCTATATCTAAAGGGGTTGCAGCAGAAGACATTGCCCTGGCAGTTTGCAGACAAATGGGGGATATTCCAACCCCTGGTGGTTGCAGGTCTCAGGTACAATCTATGGGGCAGGGACATATTGAAGGCTTGTGGGGCCTCAGTTTATGTACCACCTCCACAGGATTTTAAATTGGGGTCAGTGAGTGTTTGGGCACCACCTTTCATGTCACGCCCACACCATTAACATGGAAATCTAACACCTTGGTTTGGGTACCCCAATGGCCTTCCTCAGTTTGTAAATCCCAAACCTTACATGAAATTATGCAACAACAGTTTAAGGCCGGACATATAGAACCAACATGGAATAGCCATGTATTTATCATAAAGAAAAAATCTGGAAAATTCAGAATGCTAGTGGACCTTAGGGCTGTTAATGCTACTATTGAATATATGGGAGCCCTACAGCCTGACATGCCATCTCCTAATCTGGTACCCACCAGTTGGCCAGTTACAGTAACAGACATACAAGGTAGTTTCTTCTCCATCCCTCTGGCCCCAGAGGAGAAGAAAAGATTTGCTTTTACCATTCCCTCTATAAACAATGCAGGACCTGATCTGCGCTACCAATGGAAAGTTCTCTCCAGAGGGATGTGTTATAGTCCTCTTTATGTCAGGTGTACGTGTGGCTTCATGCCCTGATACTGCATTACATGGATGATATACTGTTATCAGTGAGCAGTGGGAAAGATCTCTCTGCTCTGCTTAAAGAGAAATGTTCTTGCTCCACATGGACTGGTGGTAACCCCAGAAAGGATTCAACATAGCTATCCCTTTATTTACCTGGGACTCCGCAGAGGGATTTCTGCAGTTACTAATCAGATACCTAACTTAAAATTAGACAAGGTGAATATTCTGAACCCATTTCAGAAACTAGTTGGAAAATTCAGGGGTTAAGGGCTCATGCCCCTATTCCTATTTCTTTGATGCAACCTTTATATGACATCTTAAAAGGATGTAAAAGATACCCAGAGCCCATTAACATCCTATCAGATAGCTTATGTGCTGTCCCAGTGCTCAGAGGCATTGAGGATGCTGTTCTACCTCCTCAGAACTCTCCAATTGCTGACCTCCTTGCTGACTTGCAGCTGATTTTACAGACTAGGAAATATCCCATTTATATCCTGCATGCATATTTTCACCAATGCTGTGCAGGAGGCACATTTTCAGGCAATGAGGTGCCTGACTGTGCTTTACAATGCTCCCTTCTCATAGTTGCCACACCCCCTGAACATCCCAGGATTTTCTCCACTTACCCAGTAATTCTCTACATCACCTTTATGGCCTCACCTGGGAACAAGCCCGACAGACAGGGAAGCAGTGTGCTCAGTGTGTTCAGTTTCTCCCTCCTTCACCTAGTAAAGGAGTTAATCCCAGGGGTTTATTCCCCAATGATTTGTGGCAAATGGATGTGACCCATGTGGTCCGTGTAGCCATCCAAGTTTCTATTGACACCTTTTCTATATTCCTTTGAGCCACAGTGGCCTCCTATGAGAACATTCAAACATTAAATATTTGTATAGTTGCTTCTCCTCTCACGGAGTTCCTAATACCATAAAGACCAACAATGGGCCAGCTTATACCTCTAAGCAGATGGCCACCTTCCTTGCCACATTTGCCATTAAACATGTTACAGGGATTCCCTACAACCCACAGGGTCAGGCCTCAGTGGAATGGGCCCATCATACTTTGAAGGCTCCCTTCTTAAACAGAAAAGGGGAGGAAGTAGACAGAACCCCTGATGGCCCACACAGGTGGATATGGATAAGACCTTATATACTTACAATTTTTTGTTCCTGGACAGGGATATTAGCCTCTCTCCAAGAATGACACATTTGGAACAATCTTATAGACAAGACAGAAAACTAAGCTCCATAAAAACAGCACTTCAAGTGCCAGAGAACATTCAAAAGGTCCTTTGGAAGGATGAGGAAGGACATTGGCAAGATCCGTCCTTAATATCTTGGAGAGGGCTGGGATATTTATGTCTTGCAGATCCTGATGGGGAAGGATGCTGGATTCCAGAAAGAAGGACAAGGAAAATTGCTTCTATTAAAACAGGGGCCAAAGAAGAAGAGAAGGAGAGGCCCCAAGGAGCACCCGAAACAGCACCATAGCAGAGAGATGACCACCCTTGCTGAACCAGCTTAGTAATTGGATCCAACATACTTCCTTTCCCAACTCCTTCTATTGTATCCCATGAGCTCTATGTAGCCATTTTATGTTGTTGATTCTTTTGCTTTTGCCTACTTTGCTAGGATGCTTTATACGTATTCTTAAAAAAAAATCTTTAGAGGTACTTATGAAAGAGCTTCTCATTCGTCAACATGAGGACATTGGTCTTATTAATAAAAGAGGGGGAGATGTAAGGGTTAAAAAGCCTCTGGGAGCAAGGAATGCAGCTCAAGTCATGTAGGAGGATCTGAGGGATGAGAGGTACTGAGGCTCAGGCGGGTCCTACATGGAGGTGGGGCACAGCCCCAGGAGGCGGTGTCTGACCCCAGGTACCACGTCTCCCTCTTTAGTGCTTCCAAAGCCTAGCACACCTCCCTCCCTCTTCTCAGGACAATCCCATTATACCAGGTTCCTAGAGGACCTCTCTCTTCCCCCAGATTTCAGGGGGGTATGTGCTACTAAGAATAAAGTTCTCTTTTGCTTCACCCCTACCTCCTGGTGGTCTGTCTCTGTGGGATCTGGGTTGGTGCCCAAAGACAGGTAAGTGTGGCCTAGCTGTGCCGTCAATGGACAGGCATTAAGAGTAGCTCAAAGTGGAGCTACCAGGTTAGAGTAGTCCATAGGGGTGTAACAGTGTCTGCTGTCCACCATCTTGGCTCCATCCCCGGCAGTTGGGGTTAAGTCGACCTTATCATTTTCACTGTCAAATAAGGCACCATGAAGATGTTCTAGATCCAAAAGGTAATTTATTTGAAGTTTGATGTTGCACTGGCTGGCCTCAAAACCTAGCATGGACCCATAGATATACTTGTGAAAAAAAACCCAGAAATAACAAGAGAGCCACTTTCTGGCAACTTTAGTGGGACAATAAAGACATGATACCTTTTTCCTCATTATGCATCTAGTCTTTGCCTCCTTACTTAAACATGTCAAACAGGAACAGGCAAATCAAGGTTCAAGTTTTCATTGACTAGTGTCTTTTGAATACACACCAGTTCTAACTCCAATGACAATTAAAGAGGTCCTTCTTTTCTGTGGTGATTAGTAGGTGAGAATCAGTTAAATAATGCTTGTGGACATTGTAAAGTCTACATGGGGTTGGCACCAACCAAACATTCTACATACACTCCTAAGGCTCATTGACCATTCCATCGTAAATCTAGCCACCTTTCCCAGAATACCTTCAAACAAGCCAATGATAAAAATGTTGAATGGTTTAGGTGAAAAGACAGACCAATAATGTTCCACTAGATATTTAGATCAAGAGCTCTGCCTTCAAGAGCCCAATGTTCACCTTTTACTCTAGGTTACCTCCTATAATGTGTTTCATATCATTCATCTTCCTCCCAGAGTAAGTAAGTCTCTTACTTTCTTAGCTCTTCTGGGTATTTCTATAGCAGTGTTAGGTTTCTGAGTTCCCTGGAGCTTGAATCTTCAATTTTCCCTTGAAGCTTGAATCTTCAATTTCCCTATTGGAAGGAGAAAAAATTGTAAGCAAAAAAAATAAAATAAAATAAAAATGAGGGAATAGAGGAGATAGACTGGATTAGAAGTACAAATGTAGTAATCATATAACCCTTGCAGCAGGACACTTTTAAGGTGAAGGGTTTTTCCAGGATCAGTTTTTTTTTTTTTTTTTTTTTTTTTTTTTTTTTTTTTTTACTTCCTACCAATTTTTGCCATCTCTTTTCAGACTATACTAGAGTCCCAAAGATTTCCCTGAAATTTGTCAACCCCCCTACAGAAGCTTAGAACCATCATTTCAAGCCTTAGACCAGCCATCAGTTTTAAGGACATTTATATTCTATTTCCTGCTCTCTTTCCCTTCAGTCAATATTGTAGGATCTATCAAGTTATGACTATCAGGATTCATTTTATAGTATCTGATTTATTGGCTTCTGTGAAACTTCTTTTACATAAGGATGTTTGCTTTTTAGAATTTAGTAGCTACAATTCTTCCTTTGGGGAATGTAAAAAACGATTGACATTGCATCACAGAAAATATATATAAGCATAAACACACTTATAAGAAGGCATATTAATAATTAAAGCTTTCTTCTCCATGTTAGGATCTTTGTGTATTGGAAGTTTATTTTCTTCTCTCCTAAGGGAATCTGAATTAGGATTCATCCGTTCATTTTTAATTTTTGAAGATCAGTGTCATTACATGTAGAACTTGAAGAGGAAAAGTCTTTCATTAGAGGGTCTTTAGTACTCTTTGAGAAAATGATCTAAGACCATCATTTTGGCAAGTCTCATGCCTATGTTAATTAGTTAGTATTTTGTGTGCCTATTAAGTTTTAATGATGTTCTCTTTTACTTTAATTCCTAAATCTATTTAAGAAACTTTCTTCCTCTCCCATTATTCTTATAATTTTATAAGTAAGTATTCAACTGGATCCAAATGGCCCTTAGGACTTAGGATTTAGGACTGCATCTTCCACAACTTCTTTGTTAGCCAATTTGGAGATGGAGAATGAGTACTCTTCCAGTGCTATCCTTCTCATCTTCTTCAACTAATTCAGTATCAAAGATCCGAGAGCATAGGTCTGGAAGCAGAGATAATGGATCATATATTACTTCTCTAAGCCTCATCCCAGAAATTTCTCCCCCCAAAAAAGAGCTTCCAAAATTCATGTCAGAAATGGGTCTTGTCCTATACAAGAAAAATTAGAAAACCATCTTGGGATCTTAAAACAAATTTCCTTCTACCTCCAATTCTCATAAGGCTCATGAAACATCCTTTAATAAATTTCATTTTGAAATATTAATCCTGAGTATATTTTCTCCTTTTCCCTTTATTGATACTAATGTTGAGTTACCATATAATTACTGATTTAGACATGCCTTTGTTAACAAATATAGGAATTGAGATGGTTAGTATAAATTAATCAATTCTCATTTTTAAAAATTTCTAAAATTTTTCAATTATTTATTTACATACTTTTATTTATTTATTTTTTAAAAAATTCTCCTTATTTTTAAAGCCCTAGAATTTACTCTCATTCAAATTACTGCAACAAATGGCCATAATTCATTGAAATTGGGTTGTGAAGGTGTCAGAAGCCTCTATCACTATAGGAGACAGATCTTGGAAAGAATTCATTCAAACCAACTCTATTTTAGGTATCAGATTTGGTGGTAAACTCTCAGCTACAAAGATATGTCTGTTTTAGGACCTCCAGCACAAGCCACCACAAAAACTTGTATTTCAGCTATAAATTGCTGTTTATTCTGGTGCCATTACTCCTTGATCACAAGGTTTTTTTCCTTCTTTAGGAAAGAATAGGTTATAAAAATGATTCAGATATTTCCCCTCCTATCCCTACATTTTTACCTGCTAAGGAGAAAAGTTATTTCATCCCATAAAAGTTTCTTTCTCTCAGCAACTTTCGGTGCTTTTTCATGATCCTTTCACCTGACAACAGAAGTGTCAGCACAAAAGATTTCTTTGATTGGCTGATTGTCTTTAGGCTGGATTTCCCCCAGTCCACTACAAAGTGTGTACCCCAAACCAGAGCTCCTTCTTCCCCTTGTCTCTGTCACTGTTCCACTATTTAGAGGACGTGACACTGAGATTGCAGAGAGTGCCCCAAGAAGATGATGCCCAACAAAGCTTTGATCCTAGGGACTTTCACCCTGGCCATGCTGCTGAATCCCTGGGGAGCCAGAGCCATTAAAGGTGAGTACTAAAACCTTAGTAGAGGTAAGGGATTGGATTCATCTGGTAACCTGAGAAAGAAGGTTTGGATAAAATCAAGAATATCCCTGCATGGTAGCCATAGCTACACCAGATCACCCTATTTGGACCTTACCTCCTTAACATTTCCATGAAAGTTTGATTATGATAACCAATCAGAGAATGACATATCTAACCCTTAGTATGACTTTATTGAAGGAAAAGCAAGGGGAGAAGAGCAACTGGGGGAATCACAGCCACCCTTGGGTCAGGGACACCTTTGGGAAATGGGGATATTTTAAGGCTACTATAAGAATTCTCACTACTTCTGGGAGTTTTAGGGCTCCTGAACTCTACTCGGAGGGAACCCAAGATTTCCCCAGAACCCATAGCAAATTATACCAGGACTTAGAATTTGTCAGTTCAAGTCCATAAAGGACTCTGCCTTGGTGAGTAGGTATCCCTGATCTCAGTATGCTGCTGAAGCAATGCGGTACAAAGGAAAGATTATTGGACTTGAAATTATTATTGAAAGTAGACAACTGCTTTTGAGTAACTGTGAGATCTTGGACAATTCAAGCCTCTTCTCTGGGAAAGACCTTAATTTCCTTAAATTGTATAATGAGGAGTTCGGACTAATTCACTCCCACTAATTCAGCTCTTAATCTATGATTTTATTGATCACACAGCACTTTAGCCACTGCTTAGTGACAGAGGATGCAGAATGACTGATAAAAAATAACTCAAGTCAAGGAATAGCTGCTAGTGTGATATTTAAATGCAATGATAGGACTGCATGTATGTGACTTGTTCTTTTCCATCCCATAACATTAGGTAGCAGCACAGATCATTTTGATCAAATGAAGGCGTTCTTCCCCCACTCAAATCTAGGTTCATAGCCCACTTCAAACCCTAACTCATTGATCCCTTCACAAAGTTTTTTTATTATTGATTCCACTCAGGTTAGGGAGGGTCTATGGAAATGCCTGACCCCGTGATTTTTAGATGTTTGATGTTGTTCAGTCATTACAGTCCTTTTAGCCACCCTTGTTTAGATATTGACAGCTACTAATAAGTTTTATAAAGTTTGATTTAAGGTTTTAATCTCTATTGGTGCAGATAGGTGGCGCCATGGTGCACAGAGTGCTGGGACCAAAGTAAAGAAGAAAATACAAATCCAGTCTTAGACATACTAGCTGTGTGACCCTGGGCAAGTTACTTAGCATTATTTGCCTCAGTTTCCTCATTTGTAAAAGAGCCAGGGAAGGAAATGGCAAACCACTTCAGTATTTTTGCCAAGAAAACTTCCAATCAAATCACAAAGAGGCTGAACAATAACTATATAGATTATCTCATCTGAGCCTCAGAAGAGATCTTTTATCCCTGTCATATTTACCTACAAGTATTATTCCTATTTTACAAATGAGAAAACTGAAGTTCATAGAGATCAGTGGTGAGATTTGAACTATGATCAGTCTGACTAAGTCCAGCATGCTGACCATACTGCCTCTCACTAATTTTATATGATCTTTTTTCTGAGGAACTTCTTTATTTTGATTTTTCTGTATAATTTCCTCACTTCAATACTAAGTACTATAATCTGTACACAAGGAGTAGGTCAGTGTTATTGATACTGACAGATTGATGAATGATGAGGAAAATCTGAAGTCAATTCAGAGTCCTGGATCTTATGTCAAAAATCTCATTAGTGAGGTCTTGTTAATCAGTCCTAAGATGGATAACCAGTTATTCCTGAGGGAAACTATCTATTTGTCCCTAGCCCCACATTTCCATTGTACTTTTCTAGGCACGTATGGTACATAAATAACTGCCACTTACAGGAAAGAGGAAGCTCAGCCATTTCTGTACCCATTTTTTCACCCCTCAGGGATACATAAATAATTGAAGAATTCTCTAGGCAAGTTTCCATAGTAACACTGAAGCAGTTCCCAAGACAAGAGACACAAATGTCTCCTTCTTCACTTTGGAAAAAGTACCAAATGGGCAAATGCCCCATTTTATTGATATTCTTCTTGGCACTTGTCCTGCCAGCACAGTTAATGACATTTTCCACCGGGCCACCCTGTGGTTTAACCAGCCCAAGGCCCAATGCAGCCTCATCACTGGAAGGTGACTGAGATTGCACTTGAGACTGCTGAGTTGGACCTCCCCTGAAGAAGGGAAGATTGAGAATCTAGGAGAGCAGAGGAAGGGCTCAGCTCAATTCGGGGTTCTCTTACTGAGAAGTTAAGGGGCTTATTTCTAGGAAGAAAGATTTGAGGATCATCTCTGCCATTTTTACCTGTTGGGCTTCCTACTGCAGGTAGACTTCTAGTTTGTAACTTGGATCAATTACAAAAGTCTAGAGAAATCCTTCTCTCTGCCCTTTTTGCCTCTGCATCTCCTTTCCATGACTTCTCCCTGCTTTCCTACTTCTCTTTCTTTTTCATAATGTAACATATTTCTCATGTCCTTTCTCCTTTCTCCCCTTATTTATCCTCTTTCTCTCTTGTTTTCCTCTTCATATGCTTATTCTTTCTTTTTTATTTCCCTTTGTGTCTCTCTTCTGTTTCTCTTCAAACTCCCTCATTAATATTCATATCTGGTCCCATACAGAGAATCATGTGATCATCCAAGCTGAGTTCTACCAGACCCACAACCCTTTAGGAGAGTTCATGTTTGATTTTGATGGGGATGAAATTTTCCATGTGGATTTGGACAAGAGAGAGACAGTCTGGCGTCTTCCTGACTTCAGCAAATTTGCCAGCTTTGAGGCTCAGGGTGCTCTGGCCAATCTTGCTGTGGACAAAGCCAATCTGGAAATCATGATAAAACGGTCCAACAACACTCCTGATACTAATGGTACTTGCTTTCAACTGGATCTTCAGGGCAAGAGGGAAAGGGAAGGGCTGGGGATCCATAACCTCATATCATAGGCAGTATAAGATTTTCTCCCTGCTTCAAGTGTTATAGACAATTTGCATATTTATGATTTGACATCATTCCATATCCTGAAAAATGTTGAGCTCTGGAAGCAGGAGCCCAGTTTATTCACTTGGTACATTGATCAGGACCTTTACATCTTCATGTAAAGCCCCTATTTTTCACAGTATCACATAAGCTATCATTGCCAAAGCAAATCCCTAGGAAGCTGGTCACTGGAGCCTAGCATTCTCCATGTCTTAGTGTTGACACTAAGTTGGTGGAAGGAGGCCTAAGTATAGGTGACACAAAACTGGATCAGAAGGAACAGCTCACAGGGCCCCTAAATTCTAGCAGGCTCAGGAAACAAGGTCTTAGTATAAGCACTCATTTTTGTTTTTTGTTCTTCTAGTGCCCCCTGAAGTGACAGTGTTTCCTAAGAGCCCAGCGGAGATGGACCAGCCCAATGTCCTTATCTGCTTCATTGACAAGTTCTCTCCTCCCGTACTTAATGTGACATGGCTTCGTAATGGGCAGCCCATCACTGATGGTGTGTTTGAGACTGTCTTCCTCCCCCGCCCTGATCATGCCTTCAGAAAATTCCACTACCTCACCTTCATCCCCTCTGCCAATGATTACTATGACTGTAAGGTCGATCACTGGGGACTGGAACAACCTCTTATGAAACATTGGGGTAAGTGCTAAATTCAATATTCTCCAAGCTGCTTCTTTCAAAGGACTCCATAAGCCCCTTTCCAGAAGTAAAGTGTTCTTACTCTTCAGACCATCACTTCTCCAAATGCAGACTTTCTGCCCTAGAGTCCCAAATCCTCAACAAATATTTGTCAATTTGCCACTATGTGCTGAGAACTGATTCCCATTATTATCAAGCCCAACTCCCTACCATGTTCACTATGTCTTTTAACTGTTACCTTGTTCTTTGTTTCCCTTAGAACCAGAAATACGAACCCCACTGCCAGAGACAACAGAGACTGTGGTCTGTGCCCTGGGCCTAGCCATTGGCCTAGTGGGCATCGTTGTGGGCACCATCTTGATTATCAAGGGCATGAAATCAAGCAACGCTTCCCGTGGTGGCCCTCGTGGACCCCTGTAAGTTGCTTTGATGGAAGGGAAGGGGAGGGAGTAGCAGGATGGTCAGAAGAGTAACTCATGATAGAAAATTGGTGTGTGCTTTCCTAGACTAGAACCTGATATGAACTCTGAGTACTTTCCCCTCCCTCCCTTCTCCTCTCTTCCAATCTACCAGCAGCCATATCTTTTTAGCCTTTTCTTCATTCATAAATCCAAACCATTTTCCTGGGCTATTTGAATCCAAGACAGGTTGCTCTGGAATAAATATCTAATGAAGACTCCATCAATCAATAAATATTTTTTAAGCACTTCCTATTTGCCAAGTATTGTGCTAATGACTGATGATAAAAAAAAAAGAGGCAAATATTATCCCTGCAATATAATTCTGACCATCCTGCTGCTCCCTCAGTTGTTCTCTTGGACCATTAGAGCATCAGGAGCTAAGATCAAGGGATAAAAGATGAGTAAGAGCTAAGGGAATATTATGAGTAAAAATCTAGGAAAAGAACCTTTATGCCCTTGAGCCCAGGACTCATTACTCACTTTGTATTTCTTCAACTGCAGGTGATAGCAGTTTTGATGAACAAGAATATCAGAAGATCCCATCTCCTGACTTTCCTTCCAACCCAGCTTTCATACACAACCCAATTCAACTTCTCTTCTGGATATTTGTTTAGTGACTCTTCCAATTTTCTCCCCTTGAAAACCCACTGTTGCATTTATGAATCACAGCCACAAACCAACACTTCTGAGACCCCCAAATACCACTCCCACTGCCACACACACACATCCACCTTCCTCTCAATTCCCCCACTGAATTTTATATCCCTGTCATCCCACTTAAATTTCCCCTTACTATGGCAAAGGAACAAGGTATATAGAAAGAATACTTTGGAATTAGAGGGATATGTATTCAAATTTTACCTGATGCTTATTACCTGTGTCACCTTGAGAAAATCATTTAACTTCTCAGGGCATCATTTTTCTCATTTGTAAACTAAGGGAGCTGTACTATATGATCTCTAAAATCCCTTTTATCATGATCTTATATCTCCACTTCTGAGCCCTATCCTTCTTGCTTTACCAACTTCTAATAATTCTTCCATAATCTTCCATAAGCTAAATCCAAATTTAGCCTCCCTTTGGGAATTGTTTTTCATCTGTATCTAATTAATTGTTCTTCCTATTGAGGTGAGGGGGAATGCAGAGGAGTGATTATCCTCCAGTTCACATCATTGCAGCCCATTCATATTCTGGAAACTGTCCTAAAACAAATAAATGTTTGGGCACATCAGTATTAGAATCTTTTTTTTTTTTGGTCTGATTATGTATTGCTAAAGAATTTTCAAAAAAAAAGAGTAAAAAACGGGAAGGATTTGTGTTCTAAAGAAATCTGAGATTGTATTGATGATTAGGCTTGAGCAGCTCCTACAAGTTTGGCCCAACCTGATCAGGTTACCTGGTATAAAGGTGGGACTGGTGTTAATTGGGTTCTATGTCATCCCTACCTTCAGTCTTAAAGTTCCTCTCCCATATCACTTTTTACTTTATGATGATCACTTCATCTATTAAATTTTTTATAAGGAGGTTAATTGTGAGTATAGGATAAAAATATTTATAGTTCAGTTCTAGAACTTCAGATGGGTGGCATGTAGTAGTATGCTGGCCAGGGAAAGGCCAGAGTTGAGTAAAATGAAGTAGAAGAATGGACGCGCATAACATTGAACAAAGATATCAGGATGCCTGAATTCTTCTTCTGAACCTCACTGTCTTCATAAACCTTGCCAGATCTCATTTCCCTTCTCTTGAAAATAAAGATCTTTACAGGAACTTCCAGCATTGCCATTCTATTTTTCTAGGCTTTTTACTTTTTCAGCCAAGAAGGGACAAAGGAGGAGGACCTGGGATCAAATTGGGTAGTTTGAGACAGTGAGGAGTGGTTGCTCTTTCTTCCTCAGAGCCTCCTCGATTGAGCAGCTATGCTACTTTTATTAGAAAACCAAGTTCACCCCCTAGGGATGGTAATGACTTTGCTGGGCTTGGCCCTATATTTGGGCCAAGTACAAGTTTATGGTAAACTGCGAAGCATAACAAATCATTTCCTGAGAGGTCATATTACAATAGTACATATTTTAAGGTACTCAAAACACTGTGCACTGTGCACACTTTTTTTCATTTGGTTTTTCATAACCCTATGAGACAGTATCCGACCTTGTTGATTTCCAGAACTTACTCTCCAGATGATCTAGAGAACATATCCTAGGCTTGCACCTGCTCCAATTCCAATATTTTGAGAAGAAGTAACTACAATTTCTTGAAATGAAAGCATCTAAGAGAGATCCATGAAGCCAGAAGAGCAGGATATTGGGATTTGCTGATTGACATCATTGCCAGCCTCCAGAAATACTAACTGAGCCTTCTTTTCCCCTGTCTTGCTCTGAGTCATTGGGCTATCATAGAAGTTACACTTGTAGACTAGAGTTACAAAATCTCAGAATTAGGAGAGAAAATTTAGAGATCAACTAGCCTAATCCCAAACAAAAAGTTCTTGGATTAATCCATAGACAGGGAGGTTATTTAATTCTTTGCCCTAATGGTAAATGTCCCCAGTGCTGTAACCTGAACTTTAAGATCAGAATTTAGAATAAAAAAAAGTGTTCAAACAATCCCAAACTCATTCTTTCCTTCCCATTTGTACAGAAAAAGCAATATATACCCATTCTCAGAAAATCAGCTTCCTTTGGCCTGTGAAATTGTCAATCTTAAAGGATGAATCATTCTTTTCTTCTTTCTCTTCCATTGTGATCTGGGCATTACATGAAGAGACTGAGCCTTCTTGAAAATGCTAGTCTAAACCAGAGTATTGGAACCACTGTGCCCACTTTTTATATGAAGGAGAGGGAGCCAGAAATGAAACCCTAAACACTCACAACCCCTGATACATATTTGCAATCTGAGGTAGATTGCAAAATGTAAAATGACTTGCCAATAATAATCAGGTAATAAATGTCAGAAACAGAAATTTAGACTCTTACTACACTATTTATATGAAGTTTATATTGCTGTTATTTGTCCTTTGTTCTTCAAGAAGCATGACATCAACAACCCAGAAGCATTTTTTGGAGGGAGGGAGAGATAGTAGATTTATACTGATTGGAAAAAACATATAATTAAAAAGATTATAGATATAGATATAATTTAAAATATTTAACCCAAGTATTTAATAGTGACAACTTATTGTCAATCTATATAATAGGTTTTAAGGATAAAAGATAAAAAGATAAAAGTAAAAACTGTCCTTGCCTTCTACAAATAGGAGGTATAATCCTAGGTTATCAGTTGAAGATAATAAATATGGGAGAAGTTCAGTGATTTACCCAAGGGACTCTACTTTGAACCCAGCTCTTTTGATTCAAAATTTTCCACTATATAGATGTCTCTAATATAAATGCATACATATATGCACAGGGAGAGGAAGTTTGGGGAAGAAGCTGTGTTCTCTTGCTTTATCAGCCACACAACTCTTCAAGTTGTATTTTCAGTTGGTAACTGAAGATGTTGCACATCTTTGGCTACTGATTGGCCAATGTGGTCCTGAACCATTAACAACAGGAAAGTCCCTGATAAAAGAAACTATAAAATTAGAGCAGAGATTCTGCCAATTGTTTAGTGCCTCCTCTCATATTTGTGTTTATCTTGCATTGATTTTGTAATGACTTTTTTGTGTGCCCATTGACTCTTATCTCTTTGTACACCAGCACATAGCAGGGCATGTGTTTGGCACTTAAAAAATGTTTATTGTTGGAAAGATAATATCAATTGTGCTTGAAGGTTTTTTTCTCAGTAGCATGGCCCTCTTTTGTTCCATTTTTTTTTTCTCTTAAGAACCAGCTTTTTGAACCTCCAGATATTTCTCCATCAAGTTCCCTGAGTTTTAGCCTCAACCCTTTCTCTTCTTAGGAGACAATTGTCCTTTTATGATTCATTTTTTATGCTCTTTGACATGATAGGGAAGGAAGTGTGAATAAAAAGGAACAAGGATTTTAGAATTTAGAATCATTGAAGGAAAAAGAGACTTTTGGGTTCATGTTGTACATATATAGGACTGCAAAGTTAGAAGAAATAAAGCAAAATATTATTTAAAAATTTAAATAGAAATTAGATTTTCAGAGAAAAAAAGTGGAAAAGATAATAAATAATAAAAATAAAAAAGTGAAAATCCTTAAATAAGCTGTGGACTGCCTGACAAATTGAATGGAACAAGGAGAACTAAATGAATATAGGAAATGAAGAAACATTAGAAAAAAGTTGAAAGATTGAAAAATAGAAGACAATGAATGGTATCAACCAACAAAATCAACTGACAAGCAATGTAAGTGGAGGAGAAATAATTTAAGAATCAAAAGACTCCTTGAAAATCAGGAGTAAATAAAAACCTAAAGGCAAGGATCTATTAGAAATAGAAGACAAAGTAAAAAAAAAAGAGAGAGAGAAAAAAAAAGAATTCAATGATTACAACTTGAAAGTAATTTCAAACTAAAAATGGGGATGGGGAAGTAGTGAAGGGGTTCTTAAGAGAAGAAAGGAATTTTAAGTATTCCTAATAATAAGACAAAAACTTAAGAAAAAAAATTTCTGAAAAGCAAATACAAGAGTGAAAAGAAACCTGGAAAGCTAAATACCTTTGATCAATAGGGACTAAATGATGAAGTGCATATAAACATAGAATTATAATCTTCCTGGGGCAGCTATTATTGTTTGCCCTTTGTTCTAGATGATATCAGGGAGATGATATCATGACTTACAAGTGAATTGGATTTAAGTAAGGAAGGGCTGTGCAAAGTCACCAGCCTTACTTGCTCCTCCAGAGTTATCTAGCCAGAATGACTTCTGGAGATGACCCCAGATGCAGTGGGAAATTTGTCCTTTTAAAGCCAAGGTCTTTCCTAGGACTTCGTTTGTCTGAAGCAAAACCCATTCAGTAATTGTGCCCTGCATTCTTATCAAAAGAAATGTACTGGTCTTTGTTGGATATTGATTTGTTGTAGGAATTTAGTAAAGAAATTAAAGAATACTATAAAAAGAATGTTACTCTTCCCAGTGATGGAGGCAAGTACTCAATGATAAAATAGGATCCTTAAATTTTATTAAATGCTATGGCTATCATTTCCTTCAAGCGAATAAATAAACAATTCACTAATCTCTTAGTTTTTGGAACAGCTAGTTGATGCAGTTCATACTGTATCAGGTCTGGAGTCAGGAAGACTTGAATTTAAATCCAGCCTCAGACACCTGTTATGGACTGAGCAAGTCACTTAACCCATTTGTCTCAATTCCCTCATCTAGAAAATAATTTGGAGAAGGAAATGGCAAATCACTCTAATGTCTTTGCCAAGAAAACCACAAATGAGGTCACAAGGTATTGGAGAATTGGACAAGATTGAACAACAACAAGAAAGTCTTTTAAGTTCAGAATTCTATTAAGGAAATTTCATTAAGTTAAAGATACCTGTAACCAGATCAACACAGTACAAAATCATAGGGTATTTTAAAAATGCTTATTTTTTTTAGTGTACTGTTAAATTACATCACACCAGTTATGTGGTGTGGATAGAGTACTGGACCTGGGGTCAGGAAGACCCAAATTCATATCTTACCTCAGGCATTTAACTAGATGTATGACCTTAGGCAAGTCACTTAACACTATTTGTCTCTGTTTCCTTGTCTATAAAAGATTTTATATGGGCTGGAAAAGGAAATGGTAAAACACTCCAGTATCTTGCCAAGAAAACCTCACATGGGTTAACAAAAAGTCAGACATGACTGAACAACAACAAGATTAGATTAAAAACTAGTGGTGCAGTAGATCTGGGTAATGAATTGGGCATGCAACTAAAAAAAAATGAGAAAACCAACAGAAAGGAATTACAAAAATGAAAGTAAAAAAAAAAGCTTATTAAATTAATAAATAAAAGTATGAACTGTTTTTAAAAAATAAAACCAAGTTACCAAGTTTAAAATGAAAAATATTAATTTATAATATATTTATAAACCGATTTCACTAAATTATATACCAATATAATTGATGATCTAAATAAAAGGAGATAGCAATTTATAAAAAAATATAAAATACTTATATTAACAGAACAAAAAATAGGAGACTTAAATCTTAGAAAAAGAAATTAAGCCATAAATGAACTCTCAAAGAATATGACTGGTTATTAAGAAGATATACTTGTGTAAAGAAATACAGAAATAGAGGAAAGAAACATTGTGGTGAGTATTAGGGTGAGGATGAATAGTGGAAAAACACAGTGCAAAACACCTGGAGGAGTTAGACAAGGAGTTTTGGAAATGGATTACAAATCCACCCTAAAGAATTGAAGTGATATGGTCATGATGGATAGAGAGCTCTACTTGGATTAAGAAAGATCCACCTCTGAAACTTACTGGCTATACCACAATGGGCAAGCCATTTGATATTTATGAACCTCTGAAATGGAGTTTAAAAAGGGGATAACATGAGTGTCCCAAAGATCTTTTAATCTGCTTTAAATTTGCTAAAGTAAATAGTACTATATATGTCATACTTACCTTGATGAATTGTAATCTGTCAGTCAAACATTTATCAAGCACCTATCAAGTTCCAGGTACTATGATAAACTCTGGATACAAAAAAAAAAAAAAAAAAAAAAAAAGGCAAAAGATAATCCCTGCTCTTAGATCACGATCTACTAGAGGAGGCAACAAGAAAACAAATGTTCACAAATGAACTATATGTACATTAAATGGAAAATAATAAAGATTGGGAAAACACTAGAATTAAGAGGAGTAGGGAAAGTCTTCCTATAAAAGATAGAATTTTAATTGTGAGTTAAATGAAGGCAGGAAAGCCAATAGGTGGAGATGAGAAAGAAGAGCATTGCAAGCATGGAGAACTGCCTGAGAAAATGCCATGAGTCAAGAGATGAGTGTCCTATTCACTGAATAGCAAAGAGGTCACTATCACTGTATCAAAAAAATACATGGTGAGGTGTTAAAAAAGCTGAAAAGAAGGAGGTAAGCTAGGAAGGGTATTGGATGCCAAATAGAGTACTTTGTACTTGATTCTGGAAGCAACAGGGATCCACTAGAATTTATTGGGGGAGAGTGGCATGGTAAGAATTGCATTTTTAGGAAAATCATTTTGGTGGATGAATAAATGTGGATTAGAGTAGATATCAGGCATGGAGATCCATCACAATATTTTCTTTTGGAATGTATGTTTTTATTTTCTAAAAAATACATATATTGTTTATTTAATTTTTTTTTAAGATTCTGACTTTTAAATTCTTTTCTTCCCACCTGCCCCTTCTCCATCCAATGAGAAAGCAAGCAATGTGATATCACTTATACATGTGAAATCCTGCAAATCATATTTATATATTAAACATGTTACAAAAAGGAAAACAAGAAAAATAAAGTTGCAGTGAAAAAATTATGCTTCAATCTGTAGTGAAACTTTATCAGTTCTTTCTCTGAAGATGGATAACATTTTTCATGATAAATCCTTCAGAAATGTCTTGAAAGTTTTTCACAGTTACTCATCATTACTCCATTGTTCTCATTATAAAAATGTTCTCCTAGTTCTGCTCACTTTATTTTGCATCAGTTCATATAAGACTTTCTAGGCTTCTCTGCAATCATCCTTTTCATTATTTCTTATAGAACAATAGTTTTCATTGCAATCATATATCACAACTTGTTCAACCAACTCTTCAATTTCCAATTCTTTGTCACCACAAAAAGTTGCTATGTAATATGTATATATGTATATATAAGCACATATTATTTATATATGTGTATATGGTCTTTTTTTTTAATAAATAATTTGTTTTTCTTTGACCTCTCTGGGATACAGACCTAGCAGTAGTAGTAGTCGTCATTGTCATTGTCAAGGGGCATAATTCCAAATTATTCTCCATCAACAACATATTAGTGTCTCAATTTTTTGACCACCTCTCTGTCATTTGTCATTTTTCTCTTTTATCATGTTAGCCAATTGCCAGGCTATTTCAATAGACCAAGCATGAGGAAATAAGGGCCTACACCAGCATGGTGGCACTATCAGATGAGAGAAGGGGAATATATTCTAGAGATGTTGCAAAGATAAAATCAACAGGTTTGGACAACAGATTGGATGTAAGGATAAGAGATAATCAAGGATGATTCCTGGGTTGCCAGCCTGGCTGACTCAGAGGATGGGGTTGCCCTTTACAGTAATAAAGAAACTATCAACTGGAAAAAGTTTTGGAGAAAGATAATGAGTTTTGTTTCGAACATATTGAAGTTAAGATGTCTTCTGCATATCCAGTTCTAATTATTTGAAAGAAAGTTAGATTTACAAAATTGGAAGTCAGCGCAAGAATATGTAAATGTAAGAGTCATCAGCATAGAGATGTTAATTTATCCATGGGAGCTGATGAGATCACCAAATGAAACAGTATAAGGATGAAGAGAAAAGGGCCCAGGACAGAAAAAAGGCTCTGTGGAAGACCTATGGTTTAGGCGTGGTCTGATAAGTACTAAGCAGGAGAGAGTGGTGTCCTGAAAACCTAGAGAGAAGTGAGTAGCAAGAAGGAGAAAGTGATCAACAAAAGACTGCAGAGAGACCAAAAAGAATGAGGACTAAAAAGGGGCCATTGTATTTGACAATTAAGAGACTAAAAAGGGGCCATTGTGTTTGACAATTAACAGATCACTGGCAACTTTGGAGAAAGTATTTCAGTGGAATGATAAAATCAGATGTTAAGGGATTGAGAAAAGAGTGAGAGGAGAGAAAGTGAAGGCACTTATTGTAGAAAATGTTTGCAAAGAATTTAGCCAGAAAGATATTAAATTAATTTTAATTTTTAAAATTAATTAATTAAAATTAATTTTAAAAGTACCATACATACCATAAAGCACTTTAAAATATCATACAAATATGTTATTAATATTAATATCTATTGAGTACTCTCTTTGCCAAAAGCTACAGTAGTTTGAGTTCATGATTTCATCCTTCTAAAGGTGGGGGAAAAGACAGGGGCATTATTATTTTGTTCCTTTTTCTGGTTGTTGAAGTAGAAAATGTTTTTTTAAAAAACTTGATGCAAATGACTTCCGCATCATATAGCTTCTCACAGAGAATGATACAGCTTCAAATCTCAGAGACTGAATTTCAAAATGTTAAAATAAAGGATTGGTATGATCCATTAGCTTAATAGTATACACAGCAAGTTGGCATGAAGCGAATAATCCATGAAGTAGTGCATTAATTGGATTACTTTTTCCAGAAATAATGGTAATATTGATTTAGTTATAATGGGCAGAGCAGGAGATAAAAAGAGGAAGGAAAAAAATGAGGATCACAAAATGGTCCAGATGAATTTATAGATGAATATATATATATATATATATAGTGAATAGATGAGATAGGAAGATAAGCATGGTTTAGAGGTTAGCTATTTATAAAGACCTCAGTAAATTTTTACCTACTGAGTCTACCATCTATATGGCTTAGGTCCAGGAGAGGAATTCCAAAACTGAGTGTATGAATTTATGCCAAGGACTTGGCTGGGTTCTCTACAAGATGCAGAGTATATAGAGTGAAAGTAAGTGGAAGAAGGGCATATGGTGAGATGTCCTGGATAAATGAGTGGATGGATGGACATTGGGATGGGATGGGATGAGAAAAATTATATAGAAAATATGATGTGGGGCCAACCAGATATAAAAGACTCTTTAAACTAAAAGACTAAGTATATTCTGGCAGCAGAAAGTTCAAAGAAGCTGAGGAACAATAAAATGCTATTGAATTGGTTACCTTGGAGAGAAAAGTTTCAATTAGATGGCGAAATAAGGAGCCAAATTTGAGTACAATTAAGTACAAATAGGAGAAGAGAAAAATCTCTAAAGGAAAAGATAACTTAGTTTCCTTGGTCTTTTCTCAAGTTCCACTGAAATCCTTACTATGATAACAGCCCATTTCTCAGGACACTTCCTATTGGCTTATCTGGACAATAGCCAGGATGAAACATGGCTAGGAGCAAAGGACCAAAGACTGAATGTATTGGGGAGAAAAGGTTTTTTGGACCTTTCATCCTCTCCTTAATAACCTTCTCCATCAACTGCTAGTGAAGAGGTAGGAAGTGTATTATTTATCTACAACAGATAGAGCTGATGTGGAGGTTTTCCTGGTCTGTTTAAGTCATAGAATAATTAGGAGAAACCCCAAGTCAATTATTATCTTTTTTTAGTTGAAACAATTAACACTTTTATTCATTTTTTAAATAATATTTATTTTTCCAAATAAATACAAATCTAGTTTTCAACATTTACCTTTGCAAAACCTTATGTCCTATTTAATGTATTGGACTATCAGCCATCTAGGGGAGGGAGTGGGAGGAAGGCGGGGAAAATCTGAACAGAAGGTTTTGCAAGGGTCAACGTTGAAAAATTACCAAGACATATATTTTGCAAATAAAAAGCTTTAATAAAAAATAAATTAAAAAATTAAAAAAAAAAACCCTTATGTCCCAGTTTTTTTCTCCTCTCCCTCCTTCTCTCCTCCTTCTTTCCTCCCCAAGACAACAAACAATTCAATTTATTTAAACATGTGCAGGTCTTCTGAACATATTTCTATATTTGGCATGTTGCACTAGAAAAATCTGATCAAAAGGGAATAAAACAAATGTGGATCAAAGCATATATTTTCATCTTCTTTTGGTTGTTGTTTGTTTTCTTGGATTTTTTTCTTGTTTTTTTTTTAATCCCTTTTGAAATATGATTATCTTAAAGAATTGCCCTAATGTCATAGAAAGAGTGCTAGTAAAAACTCCACATGAACCCCACCTCGCATATTTAATGCTCTAATTTTGTTCATTAGTAAAATGGAAATAATCATACCTATAGTATCAAGATTAAAAGGTTTTCTGAGGACTGTAATAAGATGTAAAGTGTCACATAAATGTGTTACATAAATGAGTACTTTTATTTTTGAGACTAGAATAGAAATAAAAATCTATCAAGTCAGTCAGTCAATAAACATTTATTAAGTACCTGTCATGTGCCAGGTATTGGGCCAAGCACAGGAAATACAAAGAAAAGCAAAGTCATTTTCCTCAATGAGCTCACAGTTTAGTGGAAGAGAAAACATGCTAACAACTATGTATTAACAAGCTATAAACAGGATAAATTAGAAATAATTAAGAAAGGGAAGGAAATAGAATGAAGCAGATTCATGGAATAAGAAACATTGGGCCAGGAGTTTCAGTTTTCATAGTTTCTGTGAAGCTTATAGCTAATGCTCTACTGAATAAATTGCACTCAATGATTTGTGAAAAAGAAAAATCAGAGGAAAACTCATGCCTAGACCTTCCAACAACCACAAATTTTCTATTAATGAAATAGTCTTGAACGAGGTAAAGAGAGGTGTGGGATTGGAAGGAATGAGGAATACCTAGTAAAAGTCCGCATCTATGCTACAGAAGCATAAGTATTACTAAACTTTTCAGATGAATCTGTGAATACCTGTGTGATTCTATTCCTTATCTCATCTTAGACTGACTCCTGGATCTTGTTCCTTTGATTGTTGGGTCCCATGCAGCAAAGTACTGCCAGGAACAAAGGAATAGAATAGTTATCTTTCAGTTTCACAAAAAAGCTTCAAAGTTTTCACATAGGGAAGGGAGTAGAATGCAGAACAGGTTTTGGGGAAGTTAGAAAAACTTTATCTAATCATGCTTTGTAGGCTTTACTCTCCACCCAATGAAAAATACAGGGATGGATAGCATCATCTGTCTCCAGCAGATGGAACCACTGAGATTGCCCTACCATTGCATCTAGCCTTTGGATTTAGAAAAGATAGGAAAGGAATAAAATGCTTGCAACAGATGACTTGGAAAGAGAGGTGAATTGAGAAAACTTGGGGGTTTAGACAGCATTGGTCTGTATTGTGAGAGATTCGGAGATATGAAGAATCAGTATCTCTATACATATGATTAGAGAGAGCTGATCTAGGGAAAATTATATGGAAGATACATGGGTTTTACTGGAAGAACCTTGGCCAGAGTCCAAAGAAAGTTTGTGGTAGTAACACTTCCATCTCCCTATTGACAAGTTGCTAGAACGTGTGATTGGAAAATGAGAAGATGGAGGAATTCTTGTTTAGACTTACCCTAGTCACCAAAGTGATGAGCCAGTAGATAAACATCAACACTAATATCAGCATCAGCATCAGCATTAAACATTTACTTAGTGAGGGGTTTCAGTGATTCAGTGAGTTGAAGTCATAGCTTCCCCAATGACATGGTAACTTCAGATGTATACTTGAGGTAGATTCTAGGCAAGAGTGCTGTTTAATTTAATTTAATTTAATTTTTTGTAGATAAATATTTATTGCTACAATTAGGGCCATGTCAAAAAATATTAATCTATATTGTTAACACTACACCAATCAAAATTCCAAAAGAATCATTTTCATAACAAGATAAAATGTTATAAAAATAATTTGACAGAAAAAGTTACCAAAATATCAAAGCAACTATTGAGAAGAGGGAACAAATTACAGAAAGCATTTCTAGACCAATAATTAGATCATAAAGCAGCAAATGCTACCATTAGGTATTTGTTAAAATATAGAAACTAAAGCAATTAAGGAGAGAAAATCAAAAAGAAAAGAACTTCATTGTTCCCAAAACTTCAAGATATGAGTTACAAAGTCCTTTCTTTGGTTACTTTACCTCTTTTCTTCTCCAAGTTGCTATTATAAGTCTTTCTCTTTTAATCATCTTCAGTAACTTTCAGTAACTTCCTACTCATTGGTTCCTTTGACACAAGCATACTTTGATTTTCCCAGTCATAACTATTTTCCTTTAAAATGAGCTATTTGATTTATATCTACACCCCTATCTTTTTCTATTTTGACTTCCAAATTAAAAAAAAAAAAAAGTCCTGTATCAAATTATTTTCTTGAATTTTATGCCCTCCAGCCATTATAGTTAAATTATTCTCAGAGTTTGTCTATACCTGATTTGGCATATCCAATGACTATCTTTTAACAAAATGTTTTACATTTTTAAGAGCATTCAAAACTCTTGATTTCTACTTATTCTAAATAATCTTTGTTCCTTTGTCTTTAAGGAAATGGAACTTATCTGATTTTAAAACCATGTTTGGCTAGCTGATTATTCTTTTCTTGACCCCTTTGTATCAGATTTGAAATTGTTCTCTTCCCCACCTTTATTCTCTTTTAATTTTTTCCGCTTCCTTTTTATTTACAAGATATATGCATGGGTAATTTTTCAGCACTGATAATTGCAAAACCATTTGTTCCAACTTTTCCCCTCCTTCCCCCCACCCCTTCCCCCAGATGGCAGGTTACCAATACATGTTAAATATGTTAAAGTATAAGTTAAATACAATATATGTATACATGTCCAAACAGTTATTTTGCTGTACAAAAAGAATCAGACTTTGAAATAGTGTACAATTAACCTGTGAAGGAATTAAAAAATGCAGGTGGACAAAAATAGAGGAATTGGGAATTCTATGTAGTGGTTCATAGTCATCTCCCAGAGTTGCTGGGTATAGCTAGTTCAGTTCATTACTGCTCTATTGGAACTGATTTGGTTCATCTCATTGTTGAAGAGGACCACGTCCATCAGAATCGATCATCATATAGTATTGTTGTTGAAGTATATAATGATCTTCTGGTTCTGCTCATTTCACTCAGCATCAGTTCATGTAAGTCTCTCCAGAGCTTTCTGAAATCATCCTTCTGGTCTTTTCTTACTGAACAATAATATTCCATAATACTTATTTACCACAATTTATTCAGCCATTCTCCAACTGATGGGCATCCACTTAGTTTCCAGTTTCTGGCCACTACAAAGAGGGCTACCACAAACATTTTGGCACATACAGGTCCCTTTCCCTTCTTTAAAATCTCTTTGGGATATAAGCCCAGTAGTAACACTGCTGGATCAAAGGGTATGCACAGTTTGGTAACTTTCTGGGCATAATTGCAGATTGCTCTCCAGAATGGTTGGATTCATTCACAACCCCACCAGCAATGCATCAGTGTTCCAGTTTTCCCACATCCCCTCCAACATTCATCATTATTTTTTCCTGTCATCTTAGCCAATCTGACAGGTGTGTAGTGGTATCTCAATTTGCATTTCTTAATTCTTAATTTGCATTTCTTAATTTTCATTTCTCTGATTAATAATGACATGGAGCATTTTTTTCATATGGCTAGAAATAGTTTCAATTTCTTCAGCTGAGAATTGTCTGTTCATATCCTTTGACCATTTATCAATTGGAGAATGGCTTGATTTCTAATAAATTAGAGTCAATTCTCTATATATTTTGGAAATGAGGCCTTTATCAGAACCTTTGACTGTAAAAACGTTTTCCCAGTTTATTGCTTCCCTTCTAATCTTGTCTGCATTTTGTTTGTACAAAAACTTTTCAATTTGATATAATCAAAATTTTCCATTTGGTGATCAGTAATGTTCTCTAGTTCTTTGGTTATAAATTCCTTCCTCTTCCACACGTCTGCGAGGTAAACTATCCTATCTTCTTCTAATTTATTTATAATCTCATTTTTTATGCCTAGGTTATGAACCCATTTTGACCTTATCTTGATGTATGGTGTTAAGTGTGGGTCAATGTCTAGTTTCTGCTGTACTAATTTCCAATTTTCCAGAAATTTTTGTCAAACAGTGAGTTCTTATCTCAAAAGCTGGGGTCTTTGGGTTTGTCAAACACAGATTATTAAAGTTATTGACTGTTTTGTCCTTTGAACCTAACCTATTCCACTGATCAACTAGTCTAATTTTTTAGCCAATACCAAATGGTTTTGGTAACCACTACTTTATAATATAATTTTAGATCTAGTACGGCTAGGCCACCTTCATTTGATTTTTTTTTTTCATTAATTCCCTTGAAATTCTTGACCTTTTGTTTTTCCATATGAACTTTGTTGTTATTTTTCCTAGGTCATTAAAATACTTTTTGGGAAGTCTGATTGGTATAGCGCTAAATAAATAGATTAGTTTAGGTAGTATTGTCATCTTTATGATATTTGCTCACCCTATCCAAGAGCATTTAATATTTTTCCAGTTGGTTAGATCTGACTTTATTTGTGTGGAAAGTATTTTGTAATTTTGCTCATATAGTTTCTGCTTTTCCCTTGGAAGATAGATTCCTAAATATTTTATACTATTGGTAGTTACTTTAAATGGAATTTCTCTGTAATTCTAATTGTTGGATTTTGTTAGTGATATAAAAGAATGCTGATGACTTATGTGGGTTTATTTTGTATCCTGCAATTTTGCTAAAGGTGTAGATGCTGTTAAAATCAGATTACATTTAAAAGGATAGGTGAGGTGGAGCCAAGATAGTGGAGAGCAAACACAACTCTATAACCTCCTCTAAACTTCTCTCAAACCACAAGCAGATTAAGCCTCTAAACTGGTTTTGAAGTCAAAGAATACACAAATATTTGAAGTACAACATATTTCTAGAAGAAGATACCTTGGAAGAACTTCAGAACAGGTCAGTTTCAAACAGGCAGGGGGACAGTCTGTTGAACCTAGACTGCAGCATAGGGAGACAGGGCAATATGCTGTAGTGGAGAGTCAGAGCATTGTAGTTTCCACATACCTGGGAATCTTCTGTGAGCCTCCTAGGCCACTCTGTCCTGGTTGCAAACAGGTGGTTTGGCAGATTCACATTTTGTAAAAGACAAATTGTAAACTACTGAGTCCCAGAAGAATAGGGGACCTAGCCACCATTACCCAGTACTAGAAATCAATCAGCAGACCTGTTCAAGGGAAAATTAAAGAAGCTGTCATTCCTTTGCATTGAACAGGCCTCAAACCTTAAAAAAACCCAAAAAGAATAAAAAACAAAAAAGAACTCTCAACATTGACGGTTTTTATGGAGAGAGGGAAGAACAGATCTCAACTCTTGAGTTTCCTAAAGGCAAAGCAACTCCAGAAGAAGCCCCAAAGAAGAGTCATGAGCTGGTCCCCATTTTATAAGACTTTCTTTGAAGATTGCATAAAGGATCATAAAAGAGAGTTAGAAGAAAAATGGGGAAATGAAATGAGATCATTGCAAAAAGGTAAGGAAAAAATGGAAAAAGAATGTAATGAATAAAAAATTTAATTGACCACTTGCAAAAGGAGCTAAAAAGATAATTAAAGAAAATAACACACTAAAAATTAGAATTGACCAAATGGAAGTGAATGACTCAATAACACTTTGAGAACTAATCAAAAACAAACAAATGATAAAATTGAAGAAAATATGAAATATCTCCTAGGAAAAACAATTGACCTGGAAGAAATCTAGGAGAGACAATTAAAGGATTATCTGGCTTCCTGAAAGCCATGATGAAAAAAAAGAACCTAGATATTATCTTACAGGATGTCATAAAAGAAAACTGCCCCAATATTTTAGAATCAGAAGGTAAACTAGACATCGAAAGAATCCACCAAGCACCTCCTGAAAGAGAATCCAAAATTAAATCCTCAAGGAATATCATGGCTAAATTTGAGAGCTATTGTGCCAAGGAAAAGATATTGAAAGCAGGCAGAAAGAAACAATTTAAATACAAGGAACCACAATTAGGATTACCAATGACCTAGCAGCTTCCACCTTAAAGGATGAAAGGGTCTGGAATCCGATATTCCAAAAGGCAAAGGAACTGGGAATATAGCCAAAAATAAGCTATGCAACTAAAATGAGCATTATCTTTCAAGGAAGAAGATGGACATTCAATGATATAGGTGAATTTCACCTATTTCTAATGAAAAGATCACAACTGAACAAAAAATTTGATCTCCAAACAGAACTCAAGAGAAGCATAAAAAGGTAAAAAGGAAAGAATTCTTGAGAACTATATTTCTGTTATGGGTATACATAGAAAATGCAGGTATAATTTCATTTTATTTTGATAATATGAAAAAGAAACTAGAGATGAAAAGGGGATTGTCCTGGAAAAAGAGGAAAAAGGAGGTAAAATAATGGAAATTACATCCCATGAAGCGACAAAGAAAATCTGTTATAGTTGAGGTAAAGAAAGGAGGATGAACATTGTGTGAATCTTACTCTCATCAGTTTTGACTCTAAACGAGAATATCAGACATATTTGATATCATAAAGAAACTTGTCTCACCTTATAGGGAAGTAGGAGGGAAAGGGGAAAAAAAGGGAAAGACTAATAGAAGGAAAAACAGAAGAATTAGGGGAAAGGTATAAAAAGGGGGGAGGGGCTCTAAAAGAGAGGACTGCTTGAGGGAGATGGTCATCAAAAGCAAAATACTGGGGAGGAGGAAAGGGGGATAGAAAAGAGAAAAGCATAACTTGAGGTAAATAAGATGGCAGGAAATACAGAATTAGTTATTTTAAATGTAAATGTGAATGGGATGAACTTTCCCATGAAATAGAAGCAGATAGTAAACAAGATTGAAAGCCAGAATACTACAATGTATTGTTAATAAGAAAAACATTTAAAGCATAGTGATATATACAGAGTGAAGTTAAAGGGCTGGAGCAGAATCTATTATGCTTCAGATGAGGAAAAAAAAAGCAGGGTTAACAATCCTGATTTCAGATCAAGTAAAAGCAGAGATAAATCTAATTAAAAGAGATAAAGAAGGAAACTATATTTTACTACTACCATAGATATATACACCAAGTGGTATAGCATGGAAATTCCTAGAGGAGAAGTTAAGAGAGATGCAAGAAGAAATAGACAGCAAAACTATACTAGTTGGGGACTTAAACTTTGCTCTGTCAGAACTAGATAAATTGAACCACAAAAATAAATAAGATGTTAAAGAGGTAAACAAAATAGAAAAGTTAGGCATGATAGATCTTTGGAGAAAATTAAGTGGAGACAGAAAGAATTTACATTTTTCTCAGTGGTTCATGGAACTTATACAAAAATTGACCATGTATTAGGGCATAAAAACCTCAAAATCAAATGCAGAAAGGTAGAAATAGTAAATGAGATACATACCAAAATTTGTGGGATGCAGCCAAAGTGGTAATAAGGGGAAATTTTATATCTCTAGATACTTACTTGCATAAAACTGAGAAAGAGAAAATCAGTGAATTGAGCTTGCAACTAAAAAAGCTAGAAAAAGAACAAATTAAAAATCCCCAATCAAATACCAAATTTGAAATTCTAAAAATAAAAGGAGAGATTACTAAAATTGAAAGTAAAAAAAACCTATTGAATTAATAAATAAAACTAAAAGTTGGTTTTATAAAAAAAAGAAAAAATAGATAAACCTTTAGTTAATTTGATTAGAAAAAGGGAAGAGAAAAATCAAATTGTTAGTCTCAAAAATGAAAATGGAGAACTTTCCACCAATGAAGAGGAAATTAGAGCAAAAATTAAGAGTTACTTTGCCTAACTTTATGCCAATAAATCTGATAACCTAAATGAAATGGAGGAATACCTACAAGAATATAAATTGCTCAGATTAACAGAAGAGGAAATAAATTACTTAAATAGTTCCATTATAGAAAAAAAAAGTAGAATGAGCTCTTAATCAATTCCCTAAGAAAAAATCCCCAGTACTGTTATGGGCCAGAACTCTATACTTGAAACAAGGATTCTTACAAGATGCTAAGTGGAATTGATAATACAATGGTTATCTAGTTTATCATGATGATTAATAGTTCTCTAGTTCAGTATGATTGATTTAAACTTACAACAAATAGTGGTTCCCTAGTGATATAAAGATTGGTTTATATTCAGTGTACTGTAAATGATCTAATTATAATAGAGCATATAAGTGGGGACAAACTCAGCCAGGGTCAGACTTGGAGAAGTCAAAAGGACTGGAAGCAGGAGCTCAAGCTCTTTGTAGCCAAGTAGAAACATTCATTCCATCTTCATCAGCTTCATGGTGGGCTGTCCTGTCCTCCTGCTCCCCCCACTGAAACCAAGGCCCATCTGAAGGGCTTCAAGAAAGCTAGCCAGGCCCCAGGCAAGGAGGCAATAAAGAATTTGGACTTTGACACCTGGCTATTCTTGTGGTAATTACTCTACTGAAAGGAAAGCTGCTCCAAGACCTCCAGAAAACCAACCAGAATCTTACACAGTGCCAGATGAATTTACATGTGAATGCTATCAAACATTTAAAGAACAATTAACTCCAATACTATACAAACTATTTGAAAAAATAGGGAATGAAGGACTCCCTACCAAATTCCTTTTATGACCCAGATATGGTACTGAT
Organism: Sarcophilus harrisii; assembly: GCF_902635505.1. Taxonomy (NCBI): domain Eukaryota; kingdom Metazoa; phylum Chordata; class Mammalia; order Dasyuromorphia; family Dasyuridae; genus Sarcophilus; species Sarcophilus harrisii. Next base: position 284,668,535 of record NC_045429.1, on the reverse strand, counting down.
ACCTAAACCAGGTATGACAAAAGCAGAGAAAAAATTATAGACCAATCTTTCTAATGAATATTGATGCAAAAATCTTAAATAAAATATTAGCAAAAAGATTACAGAAAATCATCCCCAGGATAATATACCATGACCAAGTAAGATTTATACCAGGAATGCAGGGCTGGTTCAATATTAGAAAAATTATTAGCATAATTGATTATATCAATAACCAAATTAACAAAAATACATATCATTATCTCAATAGATGTAGAAAAGGCATTTGATAAAATCCAACATCCATTCTTATTAAAAACACTAGAGAGTATAGGAATAAATGGACTTTCCCTTAAAATAGTCAGTAGCATCTATTTAAAACCATCAGTAAGCATCATGTGTAATGGAGATAAATTAGAACCATTTCCAATAAAATCAGGGGTGAAACAAGGATGCCCACTATCACCATTACTATTCAATTTTGTATTAGAAATGCTAGCTTTGTCAATAAGAAAAACGAAATTAAAGGAATTAGAATAGGTAATGAGGAAACCAAATTATCATTCTTTGCGGATGATATAATGGTATACTTAGAGAATCCTAGAGAATCAACTAAAAAACTATTAGAAATAATCCACAACTTTAGCAAAGTTGCAGGATACAAAAAAAATCCACATAAATCATCATCATTTTTATATATTACCAAAAAAATCCAACAGCTAGAGATACAAAAAGAAATTCCATTTAAAATAACTGTTGATGTTATAAAATATTTGGGAATCTATCTGCCAAGGGAAAGTCAGGAACTATGTAAGCCAGGGGTCTTCAAACTTTTTAAATAGGGGGCCAATTCACTGTCTCTCAGACTGTTGGAGGGCCGGACTATAGTAAAAACAAAAAGTATGAACAAATTCCTATGCATGCTACATATATCTTATTTTAAAGTGAAGAAACAAAGCAGGAACAAATACAATATTTAAAATGAAGTAAAATTAAATCAACAAACTTAGCAGTATTTCAATGGGAACTATGGGCCTGCTTTTAGCTAATGAGATGGTCAATGTTTGGTCCCATATTTATCACTGCTAGTCATAACAAGTGATGTAAGTGTGCATCCATTAGTCTTGATCTGGTTGGAGATTTCAAATGTTTCATTCTAGAAAAAGTCTGTTCACAGACATAGTACTGCCAAAGATGGTTGCCATTTTGAGTGCAAGGTTCCTGAGATGAGGATCTGTCTCAGAGGGGAGAGATACATAGAAATTATGAAGACTGCTTGACTTGAATGCGTCTTTCAGAGAGTCACAATTCTGCAGTTCAGCCAGTTCCATTTGGTAAATTGTATCCACATTTTCAATGTCAATAGAAAATGGGTTATGGAAAAGAACTCCTTTTGCAATTTTTCCAGTGAATCCACACATGTTTTGTTTGGGAATGCAATCAGTGGTTTTTCCGCTAACAGATTTTGAGTTGTGGGGAGATGGCAGAAGTTTTCCTCCTTCACTTGTTTGATGAGGAGGCCTAATTTTTCTTCAAATGCTTTGACATGTGATTGCATATCACAGATGAGCTTCCCCTTTCCTTGAAATTGTTGAGTAGCTCTGTTACATCTGTCAGAAAGACAAGGTGCCATTTCCATTCTGCATCATTGAGCTCTGGTACTTCTTTGTTTTTTGAAAGCAGAAAAGTTGTAATCTGTGGAAGTAAGTCATAGGAACGTTTCAAAACTCCCTCAACTCAGCCAATGGACTTCTGTGTAATATAGAACATCTTCATACTCAACATTTAGGTCAGACAGAAATTCCTGAAATTGTCTGTGATTTAGTGCATTAGCTCTAATGAAGTTAACACAAGATACCACAATTTTCATAATTGAGTCCCTACTTCCGTGATTTCAAGTGCTTGGGTGGATGAGGCAGTGTATGGCTATTGGATGAGAATGGTTATGTTTGTCCATCTCTTGGTTAATGTGAGCAATTACTCCTTTCTTAGACTCCGCCATGCTAGGAGCACCATCAGTTGTCACGCTGGCTAGTTTAGCCCAGTCCAGCTCCAAACCATTTATAGTTTGGCAAACCTTTTCATAGCTATCCTCTCCCGAAGTTGTTTCTTTGATGCTTTGCAGTGCATCAAGCTCTTCTATGACTTCAAAATAATCATTCCTCCCACGAATAAAAATTAGAACTTGTGCAGAATCACGAACATCATTGCTTTCATCGAGTGCCAAGGAAAAATATGAAAATTTTTAAATGGAGTTTTGCAAATGCTGATGTAGATTGTCTCTCATTTCTTCAAACCTCCATGTAATTGTAGGTCCTGAAAGACTCACTAAATAAATCGGCCTTCTCTGGACACATCTCTGGCAACAGAAAGAAGGCATTCTTTAACAAATTTTCCCTCCATAAATGGTCTGTCAGAGCGTGCTGTTAGCTTGGCAACTTGAAAACTTGCTCGCAGCGATGAAATATTTAGCTGCTTCTGAATCACAAAAGTATTTTGCTGAGTTCTCGATGTATTTTTCAGTTTTAATATTTTATCTTTTCTCACTTCTCCAACCAAACAATCATATTTATCTTTATGTTGAGTTTCATAGTGTCCATGCAAATTATATTCTCTGAACACAGACACTATGTTCTGGCATATCAGACATACAGCTCTTTCCTTGTACTGCATGACAATATACCAGCAATAACTTTGCCCACACAGAGACATACAGACTGCAATGCCCAACTTCCTCCAAGCTGCCTCTGCATTGTGATGCCTCCATTTCCCTCACTCATTCTCCCTCTCCTGCTTCCGACCTTCACTGCTGCAGTGAATTCCCCCTGCAGCAACCATGACATGTGCAGCATGCATTGTACATCTCCCGCGCCTGTCTATTGCCATTACTGTATAAGGCTCTGGGCTATCAGTTCTCCGTCTTCTGTATCTCTCTCCCTTCCCCATACCACACACCCTGGCCTGGGAATTCACCTCACCTTAGTATTGCCTCACACTCTGTCTCTGCTGCCTCAGCCCAGTGCCGGAAGTGTGCGTTGTTAACATGAGTTTAGGTTGAACATCACTTCCGGTCTGATTTTGCCATAACCCAGAGGGCTGCATAAACATCCTCAGTGGGCTGCATCTGGCCCATGGGCCATAGTTTGAGGACCCCTGATGTAAGCAAAACTAGAAAACACTTTCCACACAAATAAAGTCAGATCGAAACAACTGGAAAAATATCAAGTGCTCTTGAATAGGTCAAGCAAATATAATAAAGATGACAATCTTGTTTATAATCTAATTATACACTACTCATACTCCCAAGAAACTATTTTAATGACCTAGAAAAAATAGCAAAATTCATCTGAAAGAACAAAAGGTCAAGAATTTCAAGAGAATTAATGAAAAAAAAAAAAAAAAAAGCAAATGAAGGTGGCCTAGCTATATCAGATCTAAAACTATATTATAAAGCAGCAATCATCAAAACCCTTTTGTAGTGGCTAAGAAACAGAATAATTGATCAGTGAAATAGCTTAGGTTCACAGGACAAAACAGTCAATGACTATAGTAATCTAGTGTTTGACAAATCCAAAGACCCCAGCTTTTGGAATAAGAACTCACTATTTGACAAAAACTGCTGGAAAACCACTTCCATCAGAATTGACCCTTATATAGTATTGTTATTAAAGTGTATAATGATCTCCTGGTTCTGCTCATTTCACTTAATCATCAGTTCATGTAAGTCTCTCCAAGCCTCTCTGTATTCATCCTGCTGGTCATTTCTTACAGAACAATAACATTCCATAACATTCATATACCATAATTTACTCAGCCATTCTCCAATTAATAGGCATTCATTCATTTTCCAGTTTCTAGCCACTACAAAATGGGCTGCCACAAACATTCTTGCACATACAGGTCCCTTTCCTTTCTTTAAGATCTCTTTGGGATATAAGCCCAATAGTAACACTGCTGGATCAAAGGGTATGCACAGTTTGATAACTTTTTGGGCATAATTCTAGATTGCTCTCCAGAATGGTTGGATTAATTCACAACTCCACCAACAATGCATCAGTGTCCCAGTTTTCCCGCATCCCCTCCAACATTCATCATTATTTTTTCCTGTCATCTTAGCCAATCTGACAGGTGTGTAGTGGTATCTCAGATTTGTCTTAATTTGCATTTCTCTGATCAATAGTGATTTGGAACACTCTTTCATGTGAGTGGAAATAATTTCAATTTCATCATCTGAAAATTGTCTGTTCATATCCTTTGACCATTTGTCAATTGGAGAATGGCTTGGAAATGATATTCTCTTTCAGCATTACCCTCTCTTTATCTTTCTCACCTATTTCCCTAACAAGACTTTATACCTCTCTGTTGGGATTTCTCTGCTAGAAACGTTACTTCTCTGTCAGGACTTTGCCACCAAGGAATTCAGTCTTTCTATTCATGCATAGCAAAGGCTGACATCTCAATGCCAATAATAAACTTCTTTTACCAATCTAACTTTTCGGGTTCATAAATTCCTTTATGAAGGACCTCTGTACCACCAGCAGGGGTTCCTACAACTCCGTATCTTGCACCGAATCCTAGGGGAATCTAGGGAAGCCAAATCTCTTCATTTGGTTCCCTGAACACTGAATTTGTCACTAACCACATTATTTAACTCCCTGACCACCAGGAACCCTAACCTCATCTTTTGGTTCCCTGACCAGGAACCCCGAAATCTGGACAAGGTAAAAAAAAAAAAAAGCCTATCTTGTTGCCTATTCTCTAGCTAGACACTCAAACTTTGAGTCGTCAGAAGCCTTGGCTTGAGTAGAATTCCTTTATGGGGATTCCTGTGGTTTTTCTCTTTCTAGACTTGTCTACTCTATAGCTAGGACACTCAAACTTCGAGTCATTAGAAAACAATTCTCCCTTGCTCAAGGAGCATTTTGTTGCTCTCCTTCTCTAGACGACAAGGAGCTGTGGAATCGAGGGCACTGTCTAGAGTCAGATGAGGAGCTATTGAATCAAGAACATTAAAGCTTTTTTTTTTCCTAGAAAAAATGAGGTAGACACCAAGGAATTCAGTCTTTCTAGTAAAGACTGACTTTCCATTTGGTGGCCCGCCACAGGGATTTCCAAGAGAGCCCTTGGCTGACTGAGGTAAGCCCTTTCCTCTCTGACCCTTTCTATAGCAGAGGGCAGCCAAAAAACCAGAACATTTGGACTGCCTGGGGCTTCACACTCAAGCAGAGTTTTTGCCTGGGAATGCTCATGGCAAAAAACTCCTGCGAATTGACAAAAAAATTGAAGTTTTTGTAATATTTTTCTTTCTCTTAGGGATGCCTATAGAGAATGAAAAAGCTATAGAATTGGGAAAGCTTGGGGCTTGGAGCCTGTGGCAAGAATGGGACAGTTTATTTCCTCTATCTCTAAAGATTCACCTTTAGACTATCTCTTTAAAAAAAATAGGAAAAATTGGCTTGAGAAAAAAACCTCAAAACTTGAAAGCTTAAGATGCTTAGGGCCTTCCTTTGCATCTCAATACACTCTGAAAATGCCTTTCTCCTCTCAAATCCTGAGATTGATTTTGACCTCTGCCCTCCGGCAGAAGTGGTTGAGACACTCCTAGTGGAAGTGCCTCTTCCAAAACTGAACCCCTCCCAGGCTAAGGAGAAAGCTGGCTACTCTGGGGACCCCGCCCAACTTTTTCAGGGGTCCATTTTTGAGCCCTCATGTTTCTTCCATTCTGTTGTTACAAACAGCTATTGTATTGGCTCTTTAACTCTCTCGCTCACCTGAACTAAAAGCTGAGACTCCCAACTTTTTTCTTCTCCTCAGGGCAACTTCTGCCTCCTAGAAAAACACTCAAAGCAAAGGTGCCTCTTAATGCAAATCCCTCCCAGATTTAGGCCGGGAACCCCAGGGGTTTGTGCTGTAAGTGCCATGGAAACTGTCTGAGAAGACTCCTCAGTCCCTGTCCTGAGTTCGAGCAGGAGGATCACTGAAGGGACTGCCTTTCCAGCACAACAGTCAACACCTGGTAAATTCCTTTACGAAGGATCTCTGCGCCCGTCAGAAGGGGTTCCTACAATTCCTTACCCTGCCCTAATCCTAGAGGAATCTAGGGAAGCCATACCTCTTCATTTGGTTCCCTGAACCCTGAACCTGCCACTAACTTCATCATTTAACTTCCTGACCATCAGGAACCCTAACGTCATCAAAGTGGTTAAACATAAAAATAGGAAAAGAAGAAGTAATTTCAAGTAAGTCTAAAAAGGTAATCTGTCACTTGACTGTGAAGGGCTTTCCATATTAAACTAAAAAGTTCACATTTTGTCTTAAAAGTAATTAACAGTCTAGACTCTTCCATTTATTAGCTGTATGACTCTGGATAATTCATTTTCCTTCTGTTCTTTCTAAGTAAAATGGAGATAATAATAATGATTCTTATCTTAATGGAAACAGTGATGGAAGAGATTGAAATCATATAAGAAAAGTACTTTGCAAACTGCAAGTCACTATAAGAGGGTAAAATATCATTTTGCTCATTATAACTGCTTCTCTTTAGGGATTTAACTTCTTTATAAATGCTATAAACTAGAGCTGCAGCTAGTTATAGCTTGAGTGTGTCTGAAAGTGAAGTGGGAGGAATGTTAGGGAAGGAATTTTAGGGAACTCCTAGGAAATGTAATTTTCCTAAATTGGTAGAGAGAGATTCACCAAGAAAAGGTTTTTATTCTCACTTTCACCTGGATACTAATGATATATGTGCAACTTCTGGTTGGTGATTGGTCATGTTAGGCCCTGGATAATAGGCCATAGCACCCCCACCTTGGAAAAACTGGGTTAGACCTACAAGTCCAACCCCGCTTCATACTCTGAATCCTGTGATACCCTGTGCTTCTGGGAAAGGGAACACTTGAAACTGCTTGGGCCCCTTGAAACTTCTCATGGTTGCAAGATTGGTATTTCCTGGAGCAAGCAACTCCTTGAAACATTCCTGCAATCTGGCAATAACATCTGCAAGCTGGGGTCCCTTTTGTCTCCAGGTTATGCTCATAAAGCCTTAAGAGCACCCTGGACATTTCAGGAGTGTTGCTTAGATTAGCAAAAACTTGGAGTCACATGTTTGTCCTCCATCTAGCATTAAGGAATGTAATCTTTGCTCTACTCTTTGCTTCTGTAATTCCCATCTATGATGTAGAATCCCCTCCCCTTAATGGTTATAGCCTTTATAAGTTGGCCATTCAATTTCTGTAAATTGATCCCCATTTGGCTGCCGGCTATAAACTCCACTTCAAAATAAATCAGTCTCTACTCACCTCTGTATTTTGGTACAACAATTAATGAAAACCCTTCCATCAATAGTGGATGGAAAAGTCCTGGCTAATCAAAAACTTTGGGGTGAGGGTTGAAAACTTGTGATAACTCAAGAGTCTTAGGATTTTTCCTTAGTCTTTTCTTCTTCATTTGGTGGTTTTCCCATCTTTACCTACAGTGGCAACTGAGCCCTCTGATAGATAGAATTTATTCTCCTTTGGAATCTACAGCATCAAATCACTCTGAAGTCTAGTCCTGGTTCTGTTCTCACTGAGCCCTTACCTCCAAGAAATTCCCTTTGAAATAAAACTCACTTTCTCCCTCCTTTGGGAAGGAGCAGAATTTTAAAATCAAGTCTTTCAGTTCCAAATATCTTGCTCTTTCCTTGGTACCAAGATAGTCCTTATCAGCATTACTTGCCTTCTATTTATTCTCTCTGATTCCAATTTTACTTTTCAAGTTAAACCTTTCTTTAAAAAAATGTCTCTAAGATCGATTCTAGCTCAAGCATTCCATGCAATTCAGCATTTATTAAGTATGTATCTATCAAATATCACAACAACATTGTCCTATTAAGTATCTAGGTCTGCAGAAGACTGCCTTCTGGCGCTTAGTAGATGACTGTGGCAATACACAAATAAAACGAACAAAATGATTCATAATATGTTCAAGATGTGTCAATAAAGTACCATATGAATTCTAAATGGGGAAGATCAGATGAAGTTTCCTGGAAAAGATGATATTTAAACTGGATTTTAAAGAACAGATAAGGCTAGAATCAACCATGATTGACTTAACTCTCCTCAGCAATACAATGATCCAAGACAATTCCAAAATCTCATACTGGAGAATGCTATCCACATCCAGAGAAAGAACTGATACCATCTAAATGTAGATCAAAGCATATTTTTTTAATTCGGGGGTATTCCTATTTTTCTTTTGTTCTCTTTCTTCTTTTACAACATGACTAATAAGAACATATGTTTTACATTATTGCACATGTATAACCAATATCAGATTGCTTGCTGTCTTGGGGGTGGGAGGCAGGGAATTACAAAGGAAGAAACATTTGGAACTCCAAATCTTTCAAGAAATGAATGTTGAAAATTGTTTTACATGTAAATTGAAAAAAAAATTATTGAAAACAAAGAATGGACAGGAATTCAACAAGAATATAAGGGAAGGGAATGTGGGAGAAAAGTCATTTCAAGGCAGAGGAAACAGTATGAGGGACAGAACCAGGAAAGTATGTATAATAACCATGTAGTTCATAAAATCATTCTTTCTCCTGCTCTCATCCTTTATCCCATATTTCTTTCTTGGCCCATTCCTAATTTGTTTACCTCTCTCTTAGGGAATTTTGTTATCATATAACTTAGTTTCTCATCTCTAGAAACTTACTAGCTAGCTGTCTTGTGAGCTTGGAAAGTTAATCAACTTCTTAGGACCCAAATTTTCTGATGTTTGAAATATGGATATTAATACTTGTATCAATTTTTGCAAAGTTTTCTAAATATGTGAGCCATTCTAGTCAACTAGGTGCTTAATACTTCATTCATTCAATTAACCTTTCTGCCTATTATTATTCCTCATTTCAGCATCTTGGCTCCTCACAGTGCTTCATAATAATAGCAGATATTTGTTATTCAGTCATGTTCATCTCTTTGTGATCCCATTAGGGCTTTTCTTGGCAAAGATACTAGAGAGGTTTTCTTCTCGAATTCACTTTATAGATGAAGAAATTAAGGCAAAGAAATAATTTTCCTAGGATCACACAGAGAGTCTGAAGTCACATTTGAATCGAGATCTTGCTGATTCCAACCCAGTGCTCCATCCACTGTGCTACCTAGCTGCTTCCAATCACTAGCATGCTTTATAAATATTACTTCATTCTATGCTCACAATAATCTTGGGAAGTAGGTATTATTATTATCCTGACTTTTAACAGATTAAGAAACTGAGGAAGATAAAGATTGAGTAACTTGCCCAGAATCACACACTAACTGCCTGAGGCTAAATTTGAACTCTGGTCTTCCTGATTTTAGGGCCATTGTGTTACCTAGCTATGTCTTCAGTTTGTAGTTCAATCTGGATTCTTACCCTATTATTTATTCCATCCTATCTTGTCTTCCTCATTCCAGATTCTCCTTTTGCTTATTCTTGGTAATTTTTTTTCTCTCTCCTAGTTCTGTCTAGTGTCCTTTCCAGCACTTTCCCTGGGTCCAATTAATTTTATTCAGACTTTGGTCTCAACAATGTCCACCCTTCCTAACAATCACATCCTCTCCCCTCCTAACAATCACATCCTCTTTCCTCTATCCTCAAATTCTCAATAAAGTTTTTCTCTCTGCTTTGCACTTTCCTTCAAGTTAACACCATGCTCTTCATGGCCATCTTTCTGCCCTAAATAAAATCTTTTCAAATAATAGTTTCACCTGGTAACTGATTATATCACAGATTTCTAGCAGCTAACTGGACAAAACTGTCTTCTCGTGTTAAAGACTAGAATGTTCCTGCTGAGATCTAATTAGGGAACTTAGAAATGAATAGGGGAAGAGAACTAACTAATTCTTGGTTTCTTGTATCCCATACCCAGCAGTGTGCTTCAGTAAGTTCCAGCTGTTAGCGAAAATTTCAGTATGAGCATTTACACCCCGGAAATTTGTAAATATTAGAAATCTGGATGTGAGTTGTTGTTTGTTGATTGTTTAGGTTTAAGAAAGCATGGAGTAAGTGTTAGTGATGCAGATCAAATTTAAAAATGCATTGTATGCACATTATTTTTTAAAGAGTTTTAGATTTATCTTTAATATTTATTATAAGTAATATATTAATATCATCATTAATACATTATAACATACAATTAATTATTAATTAATACTATTAATTTTTATAATTACCAAATATAATATTTATTGTTAAATATTGTAATAATAATCATTATTATTTAATATTATCTTTATTTTTATATTTATTTATATAGTTTTTATATTTACATATTTAATGTTTTATATCTATCAGTTCACTACTCCTTCTCCTCCAGTTTCTTTCCATACTTGTCTCTGGTCTATTCAATATATTTTAGAATTCATCTCCATTACAGCCCTGATTTCTGAGCTCTGCCCAATATGTTCTTGCCCCTTTTCTAACTCCAATCTGTCTGGGTGGCAGGTTTAAAACTGTAATTTAGGGCTTCAGGAAGTGGGAGAGAATATTTGAGTTCAGCAGTTGAGAGGGGAAGAGGCTCTGGGGATAGAGGGCTTCAGTTATCCTGGGTCTAAGTGGAACTCTTCTGTGTGGGGCCTAGGTCCATTTAGGATAGAAGTAGTTCTCTTTGGGAGGCTGGTACAGGAGAAAACATACCAAACCTGGGGTCATAAGACTTCATATTGAAGCCCAACTCCGTCACTCATTAACCTTGGACAAGCCACCTAACATTCTGTATTTTAGTTTACTTTTCTGTAAAATATAGAGATTAGCCGTATCTCTTAGGAGTCTTCTATGTCATTCTGAAAGAACCTTCTTTACATCACTGCCATGTATATAGCCAAGCTGACTTGTATCATCAAACTGATTGAGAAAACAACAATATTAAGTGTCTATTACCATCAAAAGGCCACTTAGATAAGAGGGGTTGCTACTGATACCCAGCCAAGGCTCCTGTCCTGGAACCTGTGTGTGGGACTCCAGCCCTATCCCCAGTTAGGGGGGATACTTGAAGGCTTCCTCACCTCAGAATATACTGTCTTGTGAGAGTTGATCACCAAAGTCATCCTCTTTAAATGAACCATCTGAGAAAATGCAATGATGCTTTGGTCTTCTATAAACAAGGAATATTCAGATATTAAGCCTTTTGCCTCCAGAATCCCTCCCAGAGCCAAGACTCATTCACCAGGCTTGAACAGAAGCCTACTGCTGTGCCACAATTCAAGTATGTTCTCAATGTGTATTTCATCTTCTGCTACCTTAGGATGAGGCAAAGGAATTCAACCCAAGTATGGGTATAGTCAGAGAACTGATCACCAGAGATGTACTAAAACAAATGTCTGGTTTTTTCCCCTACTACTTCAGGCCCTTCATCTCTGCTTGAAACCCCTATTCTTAATTACCCCCAGATGCTTAAAGGTGGTAATCTAGGCAACTAGTACTTTTCCAGTCACATAGCTTACCTATGTTGAGCCAGCAGACTAGCTGATCAAAATGGATGTGAAAAACAAAAAACATACTTACTCATTCCTCTTCTAACCTAATGCATTATGCCTAAAAAGGGTACTATCTAGTATGAAGATAGTGGAGAAAATACCTGTCTTTTGGAAGAACCCAAGGATTATTGTGAAAAGAAAGGGTCTAGGAAGAAAAGAAGTGCCTGTATAATATGATGAAGCTTCATAGGCCCAAATGGAAGAGGATAAGGACAAGTGAAGGAGAGAGTTGAAGTGATGGGGAGAGCATCTCTAAAGAAAGATTTTGTCTAATCCAGTAATGCTAGGGAACCTAGCAACAAGAATGCTAGGTAACAGAATAACAAAAGTCTGCATTAATCTTGAGACCTTTCATCATGTACCTTGCACACATTGCCCCATTTACATAGGCAACGAGAGCCTGTGCAAAGATAGTCTTGTGCAAACTTGACCCTTGTGGTCTTTGGCTGGTTGGATCTCAGTCAGCTCACTCTTGGGAATGGATGTTGAGGCCTTGGGTGTGAGTTCTGCTTCATTGGCTAAAAGTCCAGGGTACACACCCTGTAGCCACACCAAGACAGGCGTCGAGCACACACCAGATCGAGATCAGCCCCACCGTCTCAGGAGTTGGGCTCCTGCATACACAAGCCAAACACATACTTGTTGTTGGGGCACATTGGTAAGGGAAATGAGAGGGTTATAAGAACAGGACAGCAGAGGGAGAGAGAGGAAGCAGAAGGAGAGACAAGATGATGTAACTAAGCAATAAAGCTTCTCTAACAGCATAAGTGGTGTCAAATTGTTCTGTCATATCTGGAGATGTCTGAAGATCGTAGAGGCGACAATAATTGGGTAAGTGCTCAGACTCCAGCTGGTGTCAGCAAGTCTGCACTAGCTGAGGACCCCAACCGAACAGGGACAGAAGTTAGGGGAATCCAGGTTTTGAGCACCCAGAGACAGAGTAGCCACTTAGCCTAAGCTAAGTGGGGCAGTTGAGGCCAGGGAAGTGCTATAAGATGGGATCTGAATTCAGTTTCCCTTTAGTGACACCCTTGACTGTTGATGTGTACAGTAAACATGTATATAAATTGGCTAAACAGAAACACATTACAGTACATCTTAAACAATGCAGTAAGTTTGTAAAAATCCTCCTGATAGTGTCCCTATGGTTGGAATACACGGGACTTGACTCTGACAAAACTGAGAGAGTACCAAATGACCTCTTATGAGGACATAACTCCTACTGTCTTAGAAGACACAGATTTTATGCTCTTTGGGATAGTCAGAGCAGCTCTTAAAGGCGCCACTCACTCTCCTCATGCTAAGCACACAATGCCGGACTGGGGGATTCTTGTGTGGGGAAGAAGCAGGGGCAGAGTCGGAGTTAGAAACCTTACCTCTGCTTCCGCCTTTTCCTCCCCCACCGGCACGATTGTATCCATTGTTGCCAAGGTATGAGTATCTCCCTCCCAGCACTCCAAAGATTTTTACAGAAACTAGAGAGCCCGAGTATAAGGGAGCAAGAGGAATGGATCCAATAAACAGGCTTGAAAACCTTCTTGTGGCTTTCTTACAGCAAGTGGCAGTTAACCCCCCCCCCCCCCCCCATGGGTTGTACAGTTTCATTGATTCATCCTGTCAGTTTCCAGGGCATGCAAAACAGTCCAACTTTGTGTCAGTGGTATGTTAACAAAGCAATACAACCTGTTAGGCAGGGATTTCCCAATGCTTTGATTGTCCACTATATCAATGATCTCTTGCTAGCAGTAGATGCTAGTGATGAAACTCAGTTACAACATGTGCATCAAGCAATTCTCATTGCACTGCAGCTAAATGGTTTATACCCTGCATCTGATAAAATTCAAACTCAATCTCCTTTTTCTTACTTGGGTTATGTGGTGGACAGAGTATATGTTTCTCTACATCCTCCCCAATTGGATATTACCAAAGTGAAAACTCTGAATGATTTTCAAAAGATGGTTGCCCTGATACAATGGATGAGGTTAATAGTTCCTATTCCACCTTCACTAATGACGCCTTTCTATGACATTTTCCCCGGTGATTCTTCACTATTGTCCCCCTATCAGTGGACTCCAGCAGTCAGAGACATTTTTTACTCTATTCAACAATTATGGTCTAAACGGCTCACATGCATAGATCCCACCCTTCCAATTGAGTTAACCATTCAAAAAGATGCCCCCATGTATGCCATGCTCCATTAAGGAGAGGACCCTATTGAGTGGTTGTATTCTCAAAGAGCCACAAAGGTCATAGTATCTTGGACAGACTTGCTGGCTTAATTTCTTTGGTCCCACATACAAAGACCTTAATGGAACTTACCCAATTGTGCATTCTCCCATACCAGAACAACACATTTTAGCTATTGTTCAGGCTATTTTGTTGTGGGTCTCCATAGTGTCCATTGTAAGCTTTAAACCTACTTGTGATAATATGTATCAGAGACCAGCCCCCTATGGGTCCCTCTTAAGATAATATCTACAGAACCAGTCGTGGGCCCAACAGTATTCACTGATGCCACCAAATCAGGGAAAGCTGCGATAGTGTGCCCTAATACCAATCAACAATGGCTTTTCTACACTCCCTATGAGTCTACTCAACAGAATGAACTGTTGCTATAATTAAAGCTTTAGAATTCTTTCCTTAGGCATGTAACAGTGTTTTGGACAGTGCCTATGCTATAAAGGCTCTTCTTCATTTGCCTTCTGCCTACATTGAATATAGAAATACTAATATATCTTTCTTGCTTCAAACAGCTCAATCAACATTCCTTGCCCGAACCTCTCCTGTGTTTATCATGCATGCTCAACCTCATACTGATGATCTTGGTTCCATTTTTTCAGGGAACCAAGCAGTGGATCATCTGCTATATCCTTCATCAATAGAAAAAAATCTCCCCCTCTTCTTCAGCTCAAGCCACTCATGAGAAGTACCATTTATCTGCTAGGTCATTGCGAATACTATATGGTCTTAGCAGAGAGGAGTTGGCTACATTAATTCACTGATGTGTTACATGTGCTCCATTCTATCCCCCTCCTTCAGTTCCCCCTTCACAGAATCCCTGTGGTGACCATCCTAATGCTCTTTGGCAAATGGACGGTACCCATTGGGGCAAGCAGCTTATGCATATTACAGTAGATACCTTTTCCAGGTTCCTATGGGCAACTATTCAACCAGGTGAGCCGACCAGGAATGCCATCTGTATTATTGTTTCTCTCTTGCAGGCCCACTGTCATACCTTAAAACTGACAATGGCCCTACATATTCCTCTAAAGGCTTTGCTCTCTTTTTATAGGAATTTGGGATTTGCCACCTTACAGGCCTTTCTTATAACCCCACAAGTCAGGCAGTGGTTGAGCGTGTTAAACACACATTGAAGACTGTTCTGCAAAAGCAAAAAGGGGGATGTGGTGGTGGAGGGATGGGATGATTAACTCAGTCCCAACTGGATGCTGCCCTTTACACATTTAATTTTCTTCAGTTTTCAGCTATTGATATTCTTACTTCAGCCTTGCGCTTTTTTGCTTTACCATAGGTCAAGAATTCACAGCTTTCTCCCCATACTGGGACAGCTCCAACACAATGGCGAGTGATGTGGAAAGACATACCAAATGGTCATGGAAGGGGCTGGGGGTGGTGCTCAAATGGGGGATAGGGTATGCTTATATCATTCCAGGTCCCGATGAAGCTGGACAGTGGGTGCCAACCCACTCTTTGAGACTCCTGGGACCTTCAGAACAAAAAGAAGAACAAAAGGAGGCAGAAAAGGAGCACCAGGAGACACCAGTCAGCAGAAAAGAGAGAGTAGAAGAGAATACTGAAATAGCTGTGTCATGGACTTGCTCTAACTAAATCCAAGAATTAGCAAAGTTTGTAGCTGACATTAATGTATTAGCAAAAAATTTTAGCCTCCCTATCAATGTTTCTCATGATTTTATTGATTGGATATACCAACATACTATGCCAATACCCTCATGGTTGTCTTATATTTTACTGTTAATTGCCTTTTTTATTGTATTGCTGTTGCTTTTACCTTGTATTTTCTGATGCTTTCTCTCTCTCTTAAGACAATCCCTTGCAGGACTGGTAGGTGAGTGGCACCCCCTTCATAGAAAACAAAAAGGGGGAGATGCTAGGAAACCTAGCAACAAAAATGCTAGGAAACAGAATAACAAGAGTTGCATTAATCTTGAAACCCTTCATGGTGTACCTTGCACACAATGCCCCATTTACATAGGCAACAAGTCTGTGCAAAGATAAGTCTTGTGCAAACTTGACCCTTGTGGTCTTTGGCTGGTTGGATCTCAGTCAGCTCACTCTTGGAAATGGATGTTGAGGCCTTGGGTGTGAGTTCTGCCTCACTGGCTAAAGGTCCAGGGTATACACCCTGTAGACACACCAGGACAGGCATCAAGCATGATCCAAATTGAGATTGCCCCCACTGTCTCAGGAGTTGGGCTTCTGGATACACAAGCCAAACACCTACTTGTTGTTGGGGCACGTTGGCACGTTGTTTTTGTTTTAATGTTTTAGAAAATTGGGGTTGAGTGACTTGCCCAGGGTTACACAGCTAGGAAGTGTTAAATGTCTGAGGCCAGATTTGAACTCAGATTCTCCTGAATTCAGGGCACTCTATCCACTGATCCATATAGCTGCCCTGGGATTTATTACTTTAGAGGTTTACAGAAGTTTAAGATCAATGGAGCTTGGAATATCTGGGTCTATAAGCCTCCTTGTGTCAGTCCTTCTTTCTTTGGGCAGGCTCATTCCAGAGATAATATCATTCAATTACCTTATATCTTAAGTTTTTCTCATTCTTCCTGTCTCCCACTAAAGTGTCATCCATAAAATTAACCCTGAATATGTCTTAATAGATCAGCTAGCATTCTTTTCATCCTTTTTTGTGAATAAAAATCTCCCTTTAAAGGATAGATGTGAACTGGTTTATTGTTGGCAAACTATTATTTTCTGCCCAACTTATGTTATGTTCAACAGTTTCAATATACCTATTAATGACCTCTTGGCAAAAAAATACTTTGGCCCCCCAGGTCATTTTTCATTTTAACATGTCATGTTTTCATTTAACTTCAGCCACCCAGAGAGATGGTTACACCTTAGATTTCATTGTCCTCCCTAAGCATGTTGGTAAATAAATGAAAAATTATTTATTAGCACTTACTTTGTACAAATTACTAGGAACACTGATATAGTGGATAAAGTGCTGGACCTATGGAATGGAAGACCTGAATTCAAATCAGACTTCAGATACTTCCTAACTGTGTGACTCTGAGCAAATGACTTAACCTCTGTTTGCTTCAGTTTTCTCAAATGGAGATAATAATAACACCTACCTCCCAGGCTTGTTGTGAGGATCAAATGAAATAACAATTGTAAAGTACTCAGCACAGTACCTGACATATAGTAATCACTATATATATATTAGTTACAAATTAATAACAATAGCTTATCTGTTATAGAATATATTATTGAAATAATTATTATTAATGATAGGTAATCCCTGCTCTCTCCTGAGAGCCTTCCACTACAGAAAGACAGTACACATGAGAGGTGTTAAGTACAAGACAAATGAAACAACTCAGTGGATCTAAGAGTAATGCATCTTTTTAATGTCATATACATTAATAAAATCATGTACATTTCTGATACCAAGAACTTCCTTTTCCAAGATGGCAGAGAGCAGACATGACTTTCTGTGACCTCCTCTGACTTTCTTTCAAACCAACAGCAGATTAAGCCTCTAAACTGGTTTTGGAGTCAAAGAATCCACAAATATTTGGAGTACCACACATTCCCAGAAGAAGATACCTTGGAAGAACTTCAGAACAGGCCTCTTTCAGGATGGGCAAGAGAACAGTCTGCCAAGCCCAGACTGCAGCACAGGGAGCTTGGGGAAAAGAGCTGGGGCAGGAGTCAGAGTTTGGCAGCTTTGACGCACCTGGGAATCTTCTGTGAGTCTCTTAGGCTACTCTGTCCTGGTTGAGAACAGGTGTTAGCAGATTTGTTAGAAAAGGCAAATTATAAAGCACTGAGCCCTGGAAGAATGGCCACACCTAGCCACCATTGCCCAGCACTGGAAATCAATCAGCAGAACTGCCCCAGGGCAAATTAAAGCAGCTGTCATTGCTTTGCATTGAACAGACCTTAAACCTTAAAAAAATTAATAAAAAACCAAAAAGAACTCTCACTTTATGGAAAGAGAGAACAGACCTCAAATCCTGAGGTTCCTAAAGGCAAAGCAGCTCCAGATAAAGCCCCAAAGGGAGACATGAGCTGATTCTTATTTCACAAGGCTTACTTAGAAGATTGCATAAAGAATCTTAAAAGAGAGTTAGAAGGAAAATGGAGAAATGAAAGGAGATCATTGCAAGAAGGAATGGAAAAAGAATATAATGCCCTACAAAAGAGATATGAAAAAGACACCAATTCACTGAAAAACAAAATTTATGCAAAGAAAAAAGAATTCAATAAACAAAAAATTAAATTGGCCAATTCCAAAAGGAGCAAAAAAGGTAACTAAAGAAAATAATAAACAAAAAATTTAGAATTGAACAAATTGAAGTGAATGACTCAATAAGACTTCGAGAATCAAACAAAAACAAAAAAAAAAACAAAAATGAAAAAATAGAAGAACATAAGAAATATCTCCTAGGAAAAACAACTGACCTGGAAAATAGATCTAGGAGAGATAATCTAAGGATTATTGGACTTCCTGAAAGCCATGATGAAAAAAAAAGAACCTAGATATTATCTTATAGGAAATCATAAAGGAAAACTTCCCTGATGTCTTAGAATCAGAAGATAAAATAGTCATCAAAAGAATTCACCAATCACCTCTTGAAAGAGACCTCCAAATCAAATCCCAAGGAATATTGTGGCTAAATTTCAGTACTATTGCACCAAGGAAAAGATATTTCAAGCAGCCAGAAAGAATTTAAATACTGAAAAGCCACAATTAGAATTACCCCAGTACTTAGCAGCTTCCACCTTAAAGGACTGAAGGATCTGAAATATGATATTCAGAAAGGCAAAGGAAGTTAGATTACAACCAAGAACAAGCTATCCAGCTAAAATGATCATTATTTTTCAGGAAAGAAGATGGAATGTAAATAGGATGAGCTCTTCCATAAAATGAAAGAAGACTGGATTAAAAGCCAGAATCTTACAATATGTTGTTTACAAGAAACACATTTAAAGCATAGTAAAATATACAGAGTTAAGGTAAAGGGCTGGATCAGACTTTGTTATGTTTCAGGTAAAGAAAAAAAGCAGGGGTAGCAATCCTGATCTCAGATCAAATAAAAGCAAAGATAATTCTAATTAAAAGGAAACTATATTTTACTAAAGGGTACGCTAGATAATGAAGCAATATCAATATTTACCATAAATGTATCAAGTGGTACAGCGTCCACATTCCTACAGGAGAAGTTGAGAGAAATGCAAGAAGAAATAGACAGCAAAACTATACGAGTGGGAGATCTCAACCTTGCTCTCTCAGAACTACATAAATCAAACCACAAAATAAATAAAAAAGAAGTTAAGGAGGTAAACAAGATGTTAGAAAAGTTATGATAGATCTTTGGAGAAAATTGAATGGAGACAGAATAGAGTTTACTTTGTTCTCAGCAGTTCATGGAACTTATACAAAAACTGACCATATGTTAGGGCATAAAAACCTCAAAATCAAATGCAGAAAGGCAGAAATAGTAAATGCATTTTTTTCAGAATATGATGCAATAAAAATCACCTGCAATATAAGGCCAGGAGAAAATAGACCAAAAATTAATTGGAAATTAAATAATCTAATCCTAAAGAATGAATGGATGAAACGGCAAATCATAGACAATCAATAATGTCATCCAAGACAATGACAATAATGAGACAACATACCAAAATGTGTGGGATACAGTCAAAGCAGTTATAAAGGGAAATTGTATATCTCTAGATGCTTACTTGCATAAAATAGAGAAAGAGAAGATCAATGAATTGGACTTAGAACTCAAAAAGCTAAAAAAAAGAACAAATTAAAAATTCTCAATTAAATACCATATTTGAAATTCTGAAAATACAAGGGGAGATTAATAAAATAGAAAATAAGAAACATTTCAATTAATAAAACTAAGAATTGATTTTATGAAAAAACCAACAAAATAGATAAATCTTTAGTTAATTTGATTAGAAAAAGGAAACAAGAAAATCAAATTGTTAGTCTCAAAAATGAAAAGGGAGAACTTTCCACCAATGAAGAGGAAATTAGAGCAATAATTAGGAGTTATTTTGCTCAATTATATACCAATAAATTTGACAATCTAAATGAAATGAGGGAATATTCATAAAAATGTGGATTGCTTAGGTTAACAGAAGAGAAAATAAATTATTTAAATAGTCCCACTTAAGACAAAGAAATAGAACAAGCTATTAATCAACTACCTAAGAAAAAATCCCCAGGGCCAGATGGATTTACATGCGAATTCTACCAAACATTCAAAGAACAATTAATTCCAATATTATATAAACTATTTGAAAAAAACAGGGAAAGAAGGAGTTCTACAAAATTCTTTTTATGTCATAGATATGGTGCTGATAGCTAAACCAGGTAGAGTGAAAACAGATAAAAAAATTATAGGCCAATCTCTCTAATGAATATTGATACAAAAATCTTAAATAAAATATTAGCAAAGAGATCACAAAAAGTCATCTCCAGGATAATGATCAAGTATTATCAGGAATGCAGGGCTGGTTCAATATTCGGAAAATGATCAGCCTAAACAACTTTATCAATAAACAAACTAAAAAAATCATATGATTATCTCAATAGATTCAGAAAAAGCATTTGATAAAATCCAACACCCATTCCTATAACTCCCCCCCCCCACACACACTAATAAGTATAGTAATAAATGGACTTTCCCTTAAAATAGTTAGTAACATCTATTTAAAACCATCAGCAAGCATCATATGTAATGGGGACAAACTAGAACCATTCCCATTAAGATCAGGAATGAAACAAGACTGCCTACCATCACCATTACCATATTGTATTAGAAATGTTAGCTTTGGCAATAAGAGGAAAAAAAAAAGAGATTAAAGGAATTAGAGTAGGTCATGAGGAAACCAAATTATCACTCTTTGCTGATGAGATGATAGTATACTTAGAGAACCCTAGAGAATCAACTAAAAAACTACTAGAAATAATTCACAACTTTAGCAAAGTTGCAGCATACAAAATAAATTCACATAAATCATCAACATTTTTATATATTACCAACAAAGTCCAGCAGCAAGAGATACAAAGAAAAATTCCATTTAAAATAACTGTTGGAAGTCTATCTGTCAAGAGAAAGTCGGGAAGTGTATGAACACAAGTACAAAACACTTTCCACCCAAATAAAGTCAGACCTAATCAGTTGGAAAAATGTCAAGTGCTCATGGATAGGTGAGTGAACATAATAAAAATGACAATACTAATCTACTTATTTAGTGCCATACCAATCAAACTCCCAAGAAAATATTTTACAGATCTAGAAAAATAGTAATAAAGTTCATCTGGAAGAAGAAAAGGTCAAGAATTTCAAGGGAATTAATGAAAAAAAAAATGCTAATGAAGATAGCCTAGCTATACCAGATCTAAAATTATATTATAAAGCAGTGGTCATCAAAACCATTTGGTACTAGCTAGGAAATAGAAACTAAGAAATAATCAATTGATAAAATAGGTTAGAATTACAGGATCAAATAGGCAATAATTATTGTGATCTAGTGTTTCACAAACCCAAGACCCCAGCTTTTGGGATAAGAACTCAATATTTGACAAAAACTGCTGGGAAAATTGGAAACTAGTATGGAAGAAATGAGTACTCGATTCACTCCTAGCACCACAAACCAAGATTTAAGCTCTAAATGGGTTCATGATTTAGACATAAAGAGTAACATCATAAGCAAATTAGAAGGATATAGGATAGTTTACTTCTCAGATCTGTGGAGAAGGAAGAAGTTTGTGTCTAAAGAAGAGCTGGAACTCATAATTGAATATCAGATATATAGTTTTGATTATATTAAGTTAAAAAGATTTTGCACAAAAAAAAAAAAAACTAATGCAGAGAAGATCAGAAGGGAAGCAATAAATTGGGAAAACATTTTTACATTTATGGGTTCTGATAAAGGCCTCATTTCTAAAATATATTGAGAATTGACTCAAATTTATAAGAATCCAAGCCATTCTCCAATAGTCAAAGGATATGAACAGACAATTTTCAGATGAAAAAATTAAAACTATTTCTAGAAATATGAAAATGTATTCCAAATCACTGTTGATCAGAGAAATGCAAATTAAGACAACTCTGAGATACCACTACATACCTCTAAGATTGGCTAAGATGACAGGAAAAGACAAAGACAAAAGTTGGAGGGGATGTGGGAAAAAATGGGACATATACATTTTTGGTGGAGTTGTGAGTGGATCTAACCATTCTGTAGAGCAATTTGGAACTATACACAAAAAGTTATCAAACTTGCATACCCTTTGACCCAGCAGTGTTTCTATTGAGCCTATATCCCAAAGAGATCTTAAGGAAGGAAAGGGACCCACATGTGCAAAAATGTTTGCGGCAGCCCTTTTTCATAGTGGCAAGAAACTGAAAACCGAATAAATGCCCATCATGTGGAGAATGGTTGAATAACTTATGACATATGATTGTTATGAAATATTATTGTTCTATAAGAAATGATCAGGAGGATGATTTTAGAGAGGCCTGGAGAGACTTACATGAACTGATGCTAAGTGAAATGAATAGAATCAGGAGATCATTGGTAGTCTATAATGTCAATATTACATGATGATCAATTCTGATGAATGTGACTCTTTTCAATAATGAGTTGATTGATGACAATTTCCCATGATCTCGTGATGAGGAGAGCCATCTACACCCAGAGAAAGGACTGGAGAAACTGAATGTGGATCACAACATAACATTCTCATTCTTTTTGTTGTTGTTACTTGCATTTTGTTTTCTTACTCATTACTTTCTTTTTTTGATCTTATTTCTCTTATGCAGTGTGGGAATTGTATACACATGTTTATACTTATTGGATTAACATATATTTTAACATGTTTAACATATATTGAATTGTTTTCTATCTAGGGGAAGGAGTGGGGGGAAGGAGGAGAATATTTGAAACTCAAGGCTATGCAAAGGTCAGTGTTGTCAAATTATCCATGCATATGTTTTGAAAATAAAAAAAAACTTTATAAAAAAAAACTTCATTTTTTAGTCATTGCTAGTGGTTGTAGAAGGTTCAGCAAGCTGCAGCATTTGCAGAAGCAGTTCTCAATTCAAACCTCCAAAGGAATCATTCCTCTCAATGATGGCAGCAAGGGATAGGCCTGAGGAATGGTCAGTGATACGGGGTTAGTTTTTTTCCTAAGCTCTTGGTAGGAGTGTGCTCAAGCCAGCTCCAAATTACTTGGGAGAACTGATTGTTAAATTTTCTTGTTAAATTGATTGTTGATTGTTAAAATTCTTTCTTTCTTTCTTTCTTTCTTTCTTTCTTTCTTTCTTTCTTTCTTTCTTTCTTTCTTTCTTTCTTTCTTTCTTTCTTTCTTTCTTCCTTCCTTCCTTCCTTCCTTCCTTCCTTCCTTCCTTCCTTCCTTCCTTCCTTCCTTCCTTCCTTCCTTCCTTTTGCAATTGGAGTTTAAGTGACTTGCCCAGGGTCACACAGTTAGGAAGTGTTAAGTGTGATTATTAAATTTTCACTGTGAGCATTTACATCTAAGAAATCGGCAAATGCTACAAATTGGACCTTGACTGATTGTTTTAATGTTTGGACTTAGAAAATGATAGGGAAAATTTTAGAACTGCAAATTAAACTTAAAAGTATGTATTACACACATTGTTTTTTAGAGAATTGGTAGTAGGACATTTATTAGCATACCCTTGGCTCTTGTGCTTATTTGTCCACAAGACACTTATATAAAATGTGATTATGTCTTCTTATTATTCCATCTCTTTCTCTGCCTCACTTCTTCTAGATCTATCTCTGGCCCCTCCATCTTTGTTCTCTAGTTTATCACTGTTACTATGGCTTCAATTTCTTCCTTCACAGATTTGATCTTCTGTTTCTGAATTCCTTGACCTCTAGTCTTATTGCTGTTCGCACCTTGCCAAACCCTAACCACCATAAGTCTTCCTTCTTTTACTCATGCTCCTAAATGCCACTGCAGGATATGTCACCCAATTGTCAGTCAGTACAATCTTCTGGACCATGGAAAGCATGACTGCCCTTGTGGAAACCTACTAGTACTTAAGCTGTTCAAAAAAGCCTAGATATCACAGTCAATTATGTCAGAACACTGGGGAAACAGCAAGACTGAAACCCCAAAGACCTGACCACTATTTCATCTTTGGTTCTGTCATAAATAAGGAAGAATGAAAGCATAGCTGTAGGACAACTCCATAAGAAGAAGGAAAGTCAGGGATGTGGAAGAGAGTGGAAAATGGTAAGGCAAATCAGTCCTATAAAAATTTAGGTCTATGGAGAAGAGTTGAAGTACAAGATATAGATGTAGATATAGAATTTGTATACACTGTTAGAAATAGTTGATGTGTTAAATGATTCTGATGAACTGCTTTTTCTTCTTTTTGGCTAAGCAGGTGAGGGTATATAATTGGAATTCAAGGTAGTATAAAACTTAGATGGAGGAGATGAAAAGATGATAGGCAATTTACATAGACAGGTTTCTGAAATATAACTTTATTATGAACTAAAAAGTTCTGGCTCTCACTCAATCTTGCTCATGTAGCTATATTTAACTTAGGAAGAAAGCAATCATTTTTTGAGCCAGAGAAGGAAAGAAGGGAGGGAGCAAAGGAGGAAAGAAGAGAGGAAAGAATGAAGAAAGGAAGAAAAGGAAGAAAGAAGAAAGGAAGGGAGGAAAGAAAGAAGGAAGAGAGAAAGAGAAAGAAAAGAAGAAAGGAAAGAAAGAAGGAAGAAAAGAAAGGGGAGAGAGAGAGAAAGGAAGGGAGGGGAAAAAAGAGGAAGTAAGAGAGAAAGGAACGGGGAAGGAAGGTAGGAAGGAAGGAAAGAAGATAGGAAGGAAAGAAGGAAGGAAGGAAAAAGCTGCTAATACTGCTTATTGGCATCAAACAATATTATAAAGTGCTATGGATATAAATAGAAAAAATACCAGTCAGGTCTCTAGATTGCACATTAATTGGGGAGGACAACAATGTGAAAATTCAGCTGCCAGGCAAATTGTAAGGTCTAGAAGTCCTTAGAATGCACTGGTGGGTCAGATGGCAAGGTCAAGAGGTCCTTAGGAAGCAGTAGTAGAGTACATATTAAAGCCTGATATTTCTAAAGCAGTATCTCTCATCCCTACTTGGCAATAGTTTAACATTGCCAAAAGGTTGACTTCCTAAATATAATTTTTGAGGAGATACTGAAACTCCTGAAAACCAGCTAAGACATAGAAAGACAAATCTGATTAGTGTACGTATGAAAATGAAGTTAAAGCATGTTAAAACATTAAAATTCTGACCACCAGAGTAGGGTTCTTTCCCCTAAAGAACCTAAAGATCCTCTTCTCACCCACCCAAATTCCTACCACCAGAAACTAGAAGGTACAGACCACTGGACAACCATTAGACCCTTTCCCCCTAAGTTCAGATCACTTTTTTAAAAAAACTATTTATTTTTAGTATTCTTTTTTGTTAAATTTTGAATTCCAAATGCTTTTACTTATTCCAATTTCACCCTGAACCATTGAGAAAGTAAGCAATATGATATCTGTAAGGGTCCAGAGATGAAACTCACAGTGCAATCAGGAAGTAAAGAGACCTTAATGTTATGCCAAAGTTCCCTTTTAAAGTTGTGACCCAGTTTTTCCAATTGTCCTATTTAGTTATTCTGCCTTAGGTTATAACCTTTCCCTCTTAATGTTTGAGATAAAGCTTTTATAGACATTCCTTCTTAATGTTTGACAAGATAAAGGTTTATCCATTTTAGATGTCATTAGAATATCAGTAACCTCCCTCCATTAGGTTATCCCCACCTAGATACCTCCACTATGTCATTGTTCTTGTTATTCTATAAAAAGCTTGCTGTCCCGATACTCAGAGCTAGACTCTTTGAGATGATAGTCTCATCTAGCCTTGGGATCAACCATGGATCCATTGGTCCCAGTATTTCTCTCCATGTAATAAACTATTGAATTGGTCTCTAATCTCTTGTCTTGCTCAGTTTCTTCAGCATTACATTAATGTCTGAGACACCTGGATGTGGTTTCTGTGATCAGTGTGGACTACCTTGTGCCCAGAAGCTCTGGTCACATTGAGATTGCATCATCAATAGGAGATGTCTCCTTCTCTTATTGACTGTACGTGTGCCCTCATAGATCCGATATAAGGGAACCAGGAAGTAGGGCATGGGCAGGGTGTGAACACATGGAATAAAGATCTTAGCTTGCCAGCCACTGTCTTCAGGTGCTCTTTTGGACGGGAAAACCACCTCTTGGAGGGGTATGGCCAGAGATGTCTGAAGACCTCTGATTGGGGTAAAGAACCACTATACAAGACAGTAGCCAGGGATTTTCTGAAGGCCTGGGAACAAAACAAGACTAATAACCAGTAATCTTTGGGTGAGAGGTTACAAGTGGCAGCTTAACGTGGGGGCAGTGCGTATTTAGGGTTATTAGGCTCTGTAAACAGGAAGGCCCAGGTCTAGATGAGAAGGCAGGAAGTATTATGGGTCTGGTTCTAAGTCTACCCGTGACCAAGCCTGTGAGTACAGTTGTGCATGCAGCTCAAGTATATGAGTTTAAGAGCCAGACAGATGATTCTTTAGTAGAGAACATCTCTGATAAGGGGCAGGCAGCTTACTGCCAAGCTCCAAGGTGTCTACTCTCACACCACTCAAGTACAGCTCAGCAAGAAAAAAAATGAAGAAATGATCGAGATGATTAAGCAAATAGAACAAAAAATACAAGAGTTATAGGCTGAGTTAGAGAAAAAATGCAAAATCACATTACAGAAATTAGAACAAGAAATGCAAAAATTACAGGTTGAGTTAGAGAAGAAACAAGAAGTACAGCTAGGACAAAAAGAACAAGAGCTCAGCCTACTGGCTGAGGCAGAGAAGGAACAAAAGGAACAAAAATACAGTAGTTAATAATGGGAGAATCGAATGAATACAATGGGTTAAAGAATCCCATAAGTTTTAAAACTAGGGAAGATTTTGACTTGAACAGCGAAACAAGGAAATATCAGGAAAAAAGCAAGCAGAGAGTTGGTGACTGTAGCCCCAGGGAGGGGACATAGCTAAAGAAATCCTTATTAGCTTTTTTACTAATTTATCTCCTCTTCTACAGCTCTAGGAGAAAAGGAATCAGGTGTGGCAACTCTCTTGCTAATGGGAAGGAGTGTGGTTCTTTTCACATTCAAAGCTCTTTTAGGTTCCAATTCTGCCGACCACCAGAGCATGAGCCATTAGGATATTTCCCATTTCCTGAACCTCCTCCCTACACTCCACCTTCATGGGCGGGAAGAGGAGGAGTGGGCAGGGCAATGATATCATCAGCACTGTCCACAAAGCAGTTTTGCCTACCCCTATGACCTCATTACAAAACGCGGGGCTAGACTTTAGGGCCTCAGACAAAAGACACTTGTGGTGGCTTGATAGTGGTTACACTCAGAGAGTCTGAAAATGCAGCACTCCAACCTGATCAGTCAGTCTTTAAGCAAGCCTGTGGGGGAATGGGATTGTAGTTAGGGAGAGTAAAGCTGTATGCCACTGGAACTACTGAGAGGTCCCCCAGAGAGCTATTTGTTTTTGTTCAGTTTATAGATTCTTTGCCTCCACACATAGTTAGCTTGATAGTTTCACCCCCTGAGAGTGCTTAGAAGATAGTGTCTATCCATATACTAATTTGGGAAACTGAGGAATGTGTAGCTATTGTTCCAGTCACTAATATAGGTAGACAATGTGTGATCTATGTGAATGGCATACTATTGAAAGGGTTGATAGATACAGGTGTAGATCGTACAGCTATTAGGGGTGGCAGATGGCCTAGTCTAAAGGTTACAGCAAACACCTATGTCTGGCATAGGAGGATCAGTAGTAGCTAAAATTAGTGCTACCCCTTTGAGATGGGAATTTGAAAATAAGATAGGAGCTTTTTTATTTCTTTTATAGTTGAAAGGATCCCCATCAATCTGTGGGGAAGAGATCTTATAGTGAAAAAATTCAGACCTTATTAGATATTACTATACTAGCAACTTGACTAAGGACATTTACAAGCTTTTCTAAGTCTCTGGAATTCCCCTGTATTTGCTATAAAAAAAAGAAATTTGGAAAATGGAGAATGTTGACTGATTTGAGAAAAGTTAAGGGACAGATGGAAACAGTGGGAGCTTTTCAGCCTGGGCTTCCAGCTCCTCAATTGTCTAGGGAATGGTCTTTTTGGGTTAATGATTGTTTCTATTCTATCCCTCTGGAAAAGGAGGATATGAAGAGATTTGTCTTTTCGGTGCCCAGCATTAATTTAGCTGAGCCTTATAAGAGGTTTGGACAATTTTGCCTCAGGGAATGAAAAATAGCCCTACTATATGTCAAATACATGTGGCTGCTGCTCTCCTGTAAGAAAAGCATTTACAAAAGTTATGTTACCACCATTATATGACTTTTTAAGGAGAGACAGTGCTTTGGACTCACCATACCAGCTTACAAAAGAAGCTCAAGAAGCTCTAAGAGAGATTGAATTAGCTTTGTCCAATGTGGTTGAAAAAGTAACTCAAAAAGCCTTGGATATATCAGTTTTTGCTACAAAAGAGGCACCCACAGCAGTCCTTCATCAAGGACACAGTGTGATTGAGTGCGTGAACCTCCCAGCACAACCAGACCAAAGCCTTACTCCTTATCCAGTGCTTGTGGCTAGAATTTTATTAAAGGCCATTAAGAGAGAAGTACAATTATCTGGAATAAGACCTGACAAGATATACACCTTTTGTACCAATGCACAAATTGATGTGTGTTGTGAAACCATCCCAGAGTGGAAAAATTTATTGGCCACAGCTTCAAACTTTGGACATGGGTCTCCATTAAAGATAAACCAGCTATTAGATAATTGGCGATGGATTTTTGCTGTAAATATATCTGATTCATCTTATTCAGTAGGTATGGTACAAAGAATTGCCACAGACCAAATAAAATGTGTAGCTTTTACTATATATCAGCTCTTTACAGAACTTTGAGAGCAAATGAGAAAAGCATTTAGGTAAGCATGATATCTTGCATGTCCACTTTTATAGCGGACTTTTTGTCCTACTTTTTATTATCAGGCTGTTAGAGCTTTGTTCTATTCTGCTACCTTCTCAATTAAATGAATTATTTCATTCATTCACATGTTAAGTTACAGCACTGTCTCTGCCATTAGTTTTGCTTAATTACTCTATTATTTAGTCTGTATAATTTCTATTATATTCTAATCTATACATTTTCTCTGATCATTTTATATCTGTTTGCATAAATTATTTTATTTATTATTTACTAATTATGATAGTCTATCATTTAAGTAGCATATGGTAAAAAGGAGCCAAGACTGAAATTATAAGATTGAATTTTGTCATTCCCCTCTAATAGATAGCATTTGAAACAAAGATTCTAAGAGAACATGCATCTCTGATAGTGGCAGATGTTTCCCAGATGGTTTCTGGAATATTTTGGGGTCGGGAATGAAAAAAAATGAGATAGTTAAAAATCTTTTCATTTCAAAGTTTCTACTTGATTCAGATATTTTCAGATATTTCTTAAGAAATGAATACATAGACTGAGATGTGATATTTTCAGAATATGATTTCTATAGTGACCCCTCGGGGTGGGGGTGGAGGTGGAGCTGGGGATGGAAGAGAATCTTTTCCTAATATCTGCCCCATTTCAGCTAGAAAAGATTAGCTAGCCCTTAACAAAGTTCCCTGTTTGTCTATTATAATACTCACCCTATTTCCTGATCATCGAGGGACTTCTTCAGTGAAATTAGGGTCCCTGGTTCACACATTGGGTGCCAAATGTGAAGACCGAGTTAGCACCCTGGATGCTTTAGAATCAGCCGGAGTCAGGATAAACAAAAGTCCTTGGTCTTTATTCTTGGTCTTTAGGGAAGGGAAGTGAAGGGAATGGACACAAGCTCTCCACTCACTGTAATTGGTAATTATAAACACTATAATTAAAGCTCCTGGAAAGCAGATATTTTTGTGTCCTCTGAAATTGATGCAGTTAGTGGCAGTGCATAGTTGAGGTGTAAGAATCCCCTTCTGGTCAGTGTAGGTTCAATGTGAAAGAATTTACAAACCCCAAAAGTTTGACTGGCAAAAGGAAGTTTTATTGTCAGTGCAGAAGTCAGCTTTGCCAGGAGACCGATTTCCTCAGTGGCAAGGTCCTGGCAGAGAAGTAAAGAGAGATGTTAACACTGAGAAGAGAATGTCTTCACAGTGGGTAGGGGTCCTGACAGGCAGCTATGCCAAGGATAGAAAGGTTTCTTGACAAGGCATGGCCCTGCTTTGGGCCTCTGCAAAGAAATGAGTTTAAAATTGCCCTTTAATAGGAAATCTGAGACTGAACTTTCAATTGAATGAAATTACTGCCCCCAGACCTAGATTTCCAGTAGAATGAGACCACTTAAATTCAAGCTAAGTAGGAGTGGTCCTGGGCTAATTTGCAGCTCAATAGAGGGTGCAACTAGTCCCACCATGATAACAGAATGAAGCCACTTTACCTTGATTCCCTGAGGCAGGCCTATCCCAGAGGAGAATTTATCAAGAGTTCTAGGAGAGTTTTTCAAGAGTTTACCCATGACTTCTCCCCCAAAGTCATAGGACAGTTTCAGGGTTCCTCCCATCAAAATCTAGGGCACTGCTTCAAAAATAGAGATAGATGCTCAGGCTGAGATTTTGTTAATATAAGGAACTCCTGTGTTGGAATCCTAGTGTCAACTCAACTTGAAACAAGGTGAAAACTGATTCTGGGTTATCTCCCAGAGTGCTCTCTGGCCCTAAGGGAGATGTGAATTCGGTGTTTCTTTCTAAACCCTGAATTCTCCCAAACCTGTGAACTCCATTGAGTACTTAGATACTTATGAGCTCTCTAAAGGTGTGAACACAAGCATTGTTTCTATCAGTTCCACTTAGTACCTTGTTCTGGCCCAAAATATCTCTTTCTAAGATCAAATCAACTCCAATGGCTTAACAGTTTGTAAAGATTCCAACACTCCTGGATGATAAATCTCTACAACTTAGTGTTATCTAGCAAAGATGTCAACCACACAGCCTGTCACCAGCTTACAACTGGAACCACATTAAAATGGATTAAAACATAGAAAAATATTACATTTTAAAAACTGAGTCAATATGCTGAGCAGGATTCTTTCCTTATGTATGAATTAGAAGTCTGTTTTTACTTGAGTGGCAAACTGCCTAGAACACTTATAAAGTTTGCCCAGAATCACACAACCAATATATATATAGATCCCAGTCTTCCTAACTCCAAGACCAGCTCTCTGAATGCAATTAGCTCTCTAGCCTCACTGGCTTTCCCATCATATTGCTTCAACTTAATACTAAATAAATATTCACTGAATAAGTTAATGAATGATTGCCTAAGAAGGGGAAGGGAAAGGTACAAAAAGGTATTTTCAAACAGTAGTTTTCCTCAGTAATTGATGATGTTTCAGAATTTTGGTAGTTAATTGGGCAACACAGCCCTACTAGGAATTGAATCTGGAAAGTCCCTGTTAACTTCAGTTTAGAAAAGAGGAACAAATACTGATCTAGCCAGTTAGGAAGAATTCCAGGATAGGAACTGAGCTTCTTAAGAATCCACATTAGAACCTCTGTTCCAGTCTTCTGATTCCTCCACCCATGAGAAACCATCCATCAGTTTCCCTGCAGCAATAATATGGTCACCTGATAAATAGCTCTGTTCCTTAAAGTGGTAGATATACGCAATGTGGTATAGTGCAAACAATTGAATAACATCAAGAAGGTGATATCTCAACTTCCAAGTGAATTGAATTTAAGTGAGACAAAGATGTGCAAAGTCATCAGCCTCACTCTCCTGCAGAATCATCCAAGAAGAAGAGAAATATTATTTCATTAAATGGTCAGTTTGATCTCAAACTCAAGGGAGTAATGCCATTTGTTTTGCTCCCAGAAATTGTGTCCCCCAAACTGTTTCTGCTTATGAAAAAAATGAGGCCAAACCCTTAAGAAAAATGAAAATCTGACTCTAAACAACTATATATATATATATATATATATATATATATATATAATCAGATCTTTTGGGGTGGCAAATAATTGGAAATTGAGGGGATTCCTATCAATTGAGGAATGATTGAATAAGCTGTAGTATATAAATGCAATGGAATACTGTTGTTCTATTAGAAACGATGAAGCACAGATTCAAGAAAAGCCTTGTAGAGACTTACATGAACTGATGCTGAATGAAAGGAGCAGAATCAGGAGAAAATTTATACACTGTAACATGAACATTGTATAATGATCAACCACGATAGACTTAGCTTTTCTGAATAATGCAACTGATCTTGCTGTCTTGGGAAAGGAAAGAGGGAGAAAAAATTGGAACTCAAAATCTTGTAAATATGAACATTGAAAACTATCTTTATATATGATTGGAAAAAAACACTATCTGATACATTATTCCCACTTCCCACGCTTCAGCTAGGAATGCACTGGAGTCCACTCAGTAGTTTGTAAGAGGCAGTGGTTAAATTTTCAGTGTGAGAATTTACCCCTTTGGAAATTAAAATTCTTTTAATCGTGGCTTGATTTGTTGTTTTTTTCTTTGTTTTTATTTTTGGTTGGCTAGATTTAAGAAAGCAATGTAAAAATATTAATAATACAGATGAAATTTAAAAGTATATGTTAAACATTTACCAGTATACCTTAGCCCAGTACCCTGAAGTTCC
This sequence comes from Sarcophilus harrisii, assembly GCF_902635505.1. Lineage (NCBI taxonomy): Eukaryota > Metazoa > Chordata > Mammalia > Dasyuromorphia > Dasyuridae > Sarcophilus > Sarcophilus harrisii. The sequence goes on along the minus strand of NC_045429.1, from coordinate 284,636,069 downwards.
CACTCTACTGTGCTCTCTTGAATTTGTTCCATAGGTAACAAATTTGTTTCCACCTGAAATCCTTTCCTTCCCAAATCCTTCCATCTCTGACTCTCACTGAAATCTGGATCCCTCCTGATAACACAGCCTCTACAGCCTTCCTTTCCAGCACAGATTGCCCTTTTTTTTTCCCCTTAACCCTATTTTCCCCCCTCTATTTTATGTGATCTCATGATCGCATCAGCTCCCATGGATTTAATTACTATACTGACAATTTTCAAATCTGCCTATCTTGCCTCAGACTTTTTGCTTACTTCTAATCTTGTATCTCCAATTGACTTTCAAACATCACAAACTGCATATCCAGTAGACATCTAAAACTCCCTATGTCCAAAACTTAACTTGATTTCTTTCCCATTAAATTCTCCCCAACACACCTTCCCCAGATTGTAGAGGGCTACACCATTCTGCTAGTCACTCAAGCTTGCAACTTAGGTATCATTTTCTATTCACTATTTCTCAGCCCCATTATCAAGCTATTATCAAATCCTGTCAACTTCATCTTTTAACATCTCTCAAATATGTTCTCTTCTCTCTTCTGAGACTGCCATCACTGTGGTACAGACCCTCATTCCTAGACTATTGAAATAGCCTGCTGATGGATCTTCTGCCTCAGTCTATCTTGATTTCAATCTATCCTTCATTTAGTCACCAAAGTGATTTTCCTAAAGCTCAGATCTGATCATGTTCCTTGCCCCATCCCCAACTCAGACAATTCCAATGGCTCCATATTGTCTTCAAGATCAAATACAAAATCCTATGTTTGTCATTCAAAGCCCTTTATAACAAAATCCACTCCTACCTTTACAATCTTCTGTAAGAAGGTGTAACCTTAGATGCCTCTCTTCAAATTCTGTTATCCAATGATATTGACCTTCTTGCCAGTTCCTAAAATAAGACACTACATCTCCCAACTCTGGCCATTTTCGCTAGCTGGACTCCAGCTAGAACTGCAACTATTTCTATCTCCTAACTTCCTTTGCTTCCTTCAATTCCTACCTAAAATCCTACCATCTACAGGAAATTTTTCCCATTCCCTCTTAATCTAGTACTTTTACTTTGTTTATAATTTGTTTTTTTAATAATAATAATAACTTTGGATTTTTTCATAATGCATGCAAAGTTAGTTTTCAGCATTCATCCTTGCAATACCTTGTGTTCCAAATTTTTCTCCCTCCCTCCCCCTTCCTCCTTCCTTTAGAAAGCAAAAAATCCAATATAGATTTAAAATATTTCCACAATTGTCAAGCTGCACAAGAAAAATCAGATCAAAAGAAGAAAATATGAGAAAAAGATCAAGCAATTTTTTGATAATTTCTAAATTATCCTAAATATGTTTTGTTTGTACATATTTGTTTGCATGCTTTCTTTCCATTAGATTGTTTCAGATCAAGGACTATATTTTGGCATTAAAAAAATTTCTCTAGTATTTAACATAATGCCTAGCATATGTTGTTTAGTCATTCAGTACGGTTTGACTCTACTTGACCAGATAGATTTTGTTCATAGAGTTTTCTTGGCAAAAATAGAGGTGCTATTTCTTTCTTCAGCATGTGTCCATTTTATAGATGAGGATCTGAGGTAAATGGGGTAAAGTGATTTGCCCAGGGTCATGTGTCTGAGATTGGATTTTAATTCAGCTTTTGCTGACTTCAGGCTCCACTTTACTACCTAGCTGGCCTATAGTAGTTGATTAATAAATCTTTTTTACTCACTGACCATGATGGTGAATATCAATTTCTAAAATCCAATTGTGTGATGTTTTGATTAACTTTCTGGAGATCTCAAAACCAGTCTTGGTTTCAGCAGAGTAATCACCATGAGAATAGTCAGGGATAATGGTTAGCTTTCTGGAGGCCTTTACAAATGGATCTTGGTTTCAGCAGAGAAATGCAGGTGAGCCACCAGAACAGTCTCTATCTTGAAGTCTGTGTCTCTACCCAGATTTGTTAGCTCTTATATACTCTTATAAGTACATCATTGTATGTGTCAATCTTGTAGAATACGTGTCAATTTGTAGAACTATACTAAATACTAGAGAATCATTATCTTAATTCTACTAAGTTAACAACTTGTTTTAGAGTTAAATCAATCAAACTGAGTTCCTGCTTTTTACACAATTGAGTCTCACTCACTAATTGTATCAAGGACAGTGAAGCACATTATTTCATGACTTATAGCATCAGAAAGACATACAGATAGACCCCAACCTCCAATAAAGAGGCTTATACCCAGCACAGTGGGAAACTCTACAGCATCACCACTGGCTCCAGCATAGTCATTAAGAGGACCCTATACTCCTATAAAAGAAGGTTGGGATAATGTCCCCTGTACCCTAGGAGCAAAGTACAACTTCTAAAAATGTGTAAAAAACCAAAAAGAAGGCTAACAATAGAAAGCTACTATGGAGACAGGGAAGACCAGAACACAAACCTAGAAGAGAACAGCAAAGGCAAAGTGAATTTAGAAGAAGCAGCAAAGAGTGGTATTGAACTTGTCTCAAGGTCAAAAAGTTCTCTTGGAATAGTTCAAAATAGATCTTAAAAGAGAAATAGAAGAAAAATGGGGAAATAAATGTTAGTTATGCAGGATAATTATGAAAGTTTTGAGGGGAAAGCCAATAGATTGGAAAAGGAAGCACAGAAATTGATTGAATAAAACAACTCCTTAAAAAATAAATTTGGTGAAATAGAAAAAGAAAACAAGTCTCTTAAAACTACAATTGGTCAAGTGCAAAAGAAGGTTAAAAAAGCTAATTGAAAGAAATAATTCACAAAAAATTAGAAGTGGACACATGAAAGTAAGACTTAAGATTCAATGAGACATCAAGAATTAGTCAAACAAAACCAAAAAAAAAAAAAAAAAAAAAGAAAAGAAAAAGAAAGAAAGAAAGAGAGAAAAATAAAAAATTGAAGAAAATGTAAGATATCTGACTGGAAAATAGATCCAGGAGAGATATCTTAATCCACCTGATGCTTTTAATGTGTTTACTGGATCCAGTAGGCATGCTTCAACCCATGAACAAATTAATTTATTATGCCCCTGAAATGTATGTAGCTGTTGCTACGTGTTCTATATGTGCATGCGGTCATATTCCAAAGACAGGGGAAAGAAGGAGGAATATGTCTCAAATAAAACAAGGACATGAGGAGCCAATTCAAGACTTTATTTCCCATATGCAAGAGGCAGCAAAAAGAACCCTAGGTGAAGCCGATGGATGGGAAATAGTAGTTAAGTAAATGGTCAGGGAAAATGTAAATGCTGCTTGCCAAAAAGCCATGTTAAGACTAGTCCCTGATCACCCCATAGAAGAAATAATGACTCACTGTGAAGCAGTAGGAACACCTGCTTGGCAATCAGAGGTCATGGCTAATGCCATAGCAAGAGGGATTTGAGAAGGAAAGGTCCCACAAGGAGGAGGACAGCAGTGAAAAAAATGTTATTAATGTGGCCTGTTAGGACATTTTTAAGGCGCAATGTAAAAATGGAATGGGAGGAAAAGTACCCAACTGCTTTAATTGTGGAAAAAAGGGACATTATTTTAAACAGTGTAGACAGAAAAGAAAGCAACAATTGGGAAATGGGCAGGGGGATCTCCAGCGGACCCTGAATCAGGATGCCTTCCTGGTAATGACTCAGGATCAAACTTCAGTGAACAGCGGAGGATCACTTCTCACACAATATCAAAAGTTGAGGAGCAGAGAAAAACCGGAGTAGTGATTAAAAGTCTTGGCAACTATCAAATTGAGCTTGGGCTACTGTTGAGCTCCCTGTCATCCCTGCTCCAGTTGCAATGTTGATAGTGGGTAATTATGATTATATCCCAGGAATAGTTCATTCTGGCATTTTAGAATGAGGAGATAAGATTATTGTAACTAGCCTTCTTGAGTATACTATTTATATAGACCAAACAGGCATTTTAGCAAAAGGATTACTTTGGATTCTGTTGATATAAATTTAACACAATATATTACTCATGATTAACCTTGGGGAATGATAAAAATTGAAGGAAGAATGTTTAAAGGTATTTTCAATACAGGGGCAGACAGATCAGTTATTACTAGCAGAGAATGGCCTCCATCATGGCCCCTAGATTAATGGTGAAAGGTGTGGGGAGACTAATCCGCCCAGGAGTCAGCTCACCCTTTACATTGGCAATTTGAAGGGCATACAGGAATTACCCAGCCTTTGGTGATTGAAGATTTTATATTCAATTTATGGGGAAGGGATATTATGAAATCTTTAATAGGATACTCAAAACAGACCCTGAACATTTTTAATGGGGGTCATTGCTAAGCCTTGCCCAAAGAAAAAATACAAATATCCCCCAATGAATTTGGGTTCAGCAATGGCTCCTGATTAAAAATAAATTAGAGGCTCTTCAAGAAATTATTCCTGTCCAATTGTGTCAAGGACATATTGAGGAATCATTTAGTACTTTTAATTCTCCTGTGTTTGTGATTAAGAAAAAATCTGGTGTCCTATGCTTACTGACCTTAGGGCAGTTAATGCTTTTTTTTTTTTTTTTTTTTTTTTTTTTTTTTTGCAGCCTATGGATTCTTTGCAACCTGGCTTGCCCTCTCCAAATATGATTTCTAAACACTTTCATATTAAGACCATAGATATTGCTGATTGCTTTTACTGTATTCCTTTGAATCCTGCTAATTGCCATAGTTTTGCCTTTACTGTTCCTTCTCTTAACTTCCAATCTCTAGCATAGAGATACCAATGGAAAGTGCTGCCTCAGGGAATGATTAATAGCCCAACATAGTGAGAATGGTTTGTGAGCCAGTGCTGGAAGGGTTTAGGAAAGCTTTTCCCTTGGTCTTTGTTATATACTATATAGATGATATTCTTTTAGCCCAGTCAGATTCCTCCTACCCTTTATCAAGCAACTAAGGAGGTTATTGAAATACTTGCTCAGCATGACCTTTTTGTTGCTCCTGATAAGGTACAGAAAGCTCCACCATTTTTGTACCTTAGATATACTCTTACAGATAACAAAATTATGCGATCTCCTTCAGTTGCTTTTTCTGACTATAAAACCCTTAATGATTTTCAGTATGCTGTATGGCAGCATACAATGGCTGTGAGCACATATACTTATCCCATCTTCCCTTATGGGAACCCTTATATACTTTTTTGAAGGGAGATACTAATCTTAAATTGCCTCATTTTTGGAATACTGCCACAAAAGAGGCAAAACAAAATATTGCCTTGGAAAACTTCGGTCTTCTCCATTGCTCCTTTTGGAGGTTACTATCTTTTGCTCCACTTCTTTTTTTGCTGCATTGCATTAAGGGAATGAAGTTCTGGAATGGATAATATTTCTTGTTTCAATTAACAGTACAATTGAGTACAAGTACTCAATCTTTCACCAAAGATGAAAGAAGTTTTGTTTTTTTGCTCACTCACCCTAAATCTGTATATATCCCTGTAACTTTAATTGATGGCTGGCAGGACTCTCCTGCTTCTCATGCCTTCCAACTTATTGTATCTCACCCTAAACCTTACATCAGTTGCATTATTTTGGGTATTAGCATGTTGATTTTTCTCATAGCATCTTCAGTTTCTAATGCCATGAGTGTGAATCCTGTAAAGACTCAGAAGGTTGATGCTCATTTTTTAAATGATCTGTCTAAAAATGTTTCTGTGGGTTTCAAACAACAAGAAAAGATTGCAGAAAATCATCCCCAGGATAATACACCATGATCAAGTAGGATTTATGCCAAGAATGCAGGGCTGGTTCAATATTAGGAAAACTATTAACATAATTGACTATATCAGTAACCAAATTAACAAAAACCATATGATCATCTCAATAGATGCAGAACAAGCATTTGATAAAATCCCAACACCCATTCCTATTAAAAATACTACAGAGTAGGAATAAATGGACTTTCCCTTAAAATAGTCAGTAGCATCTATTTAAAACCATCAGCAAGCATCACATGTAATGGTGTTAAACTGGGACCATTCCCAATAAAATCAAGAGTGAAACAGGTGGCCCGCTATCATGATTACTATTCAATATTGTGTTAGAAATGCTAGCTTCAGCAATAAGAGATGAAAAAGAGATTAAAGGAATTAGAACAGGTAATGAGGAAACTAAATTATCACTCTTTGTAGATGACATGATGGTATACTTAGAGAACCCCAGAGAATCAACTAAGACGCTATTAGAAATAATTCATAAGTTTAGCAAGGTTTCAGGAAACAAAATAAATCCACATAAATCATCATTTTTATACATCACTAACAAAATCCAACAGCAAGAGATACAAAAAGAAATTCCATTTAAAATAACTGCCGATAGTATAAAATATTTGGGAATCTATCTGCCAAGGGAAAGTCAAGAACTATATGAGCAAAACTACAAAACACTTTCCACAAAAATAAAGTCAGATCTAAACAATTGGAAAAATATTAAATGCTCTTGGATAGGTCGAGCAAATATAATAAAGATGATAATACTCCCTAAACTAATCTCTTTATTTACTGCTATACCAATTAGACTCCCAAGAAACTATATTAATGACCTAGAAAAAAATAACAACAAAATTCATCTGGAGGAACAAAAGGTGAAGAATTTCAAGGAAACTAATGAAAAAAAGATCAGCTGAAGTTGGCCTAATTGTATCTGATCTAAACCTATATTATAAAGCAGCAGTCATCAAAACCATTTGGTATTGGCTATGAAATAGACTAAATGATCAGTGGAATAGGTTATATTCACAGGACAAAATACTCAATAACTATAGCAATCTAGTATTCGACAAACCCAAAGACCCCCAACTTTTGGGATTAGAATGCACTATTTGACAAAAGCTGCTGGGGAAATTGGGAAATTAGTATGGCAGAAACTAGGCATTGACCCACACTTAACACTGTACACCAAGATCAAGATCAAAATGGGTTATGATCTAGGCATGAAGAATGAGATTATAAATAAATCAGAAGAACATAGAATATTTTATCTCTCACACCTGTGGAGGATGAAGGAATTTGTGACCAAAGAAGAACTAGAGATCATTATTGATCATAAAAAACATTGATTATATCAAGTTAAAAAGCTTTTGTACAAACAAAACTAATGCAGACAAGATTTGAAGGGAAGCAATAAAGTGGGATAACATCTTTACAGTTAAAGGTTCTGATAAAGAATATATAGAGAATTGACTCAAAGTTATAAGAAATCAAGCCATTTTCCAAATGATAAATGGTCAAAGGATATGAACAGATAATTTTCAGATGATGAAATTGAAATTATTTCTACCCATATAAAAAGGTGTTCCAAATCATTATTGATCAGAGAAATGCAAATTAAGACAACTCTGAGATACTACTACATACCTCTCAGAGTGGCCAAGATGACAGGAAAAGATAGTGATGAATGTGGGATGTGGGGAAACTGGGACATTGATGAATTGTTGGTGCATTTGTGAACAGATTCAACCATTCTAGAGAGCAATTTGGAACTATACTCAGAAAGTTATCAGACTGTGCATACTCTTTGATCCAGCAGTGGTACTACTGGGCTTATATCCCAAATAGATATTAAAGAAGGGAAAGGGACCTGTATGTGCAAAAATATTTGTGGTATCCTTTTTTATAGTGGCTAGAAACTGGAAATTGAATGGATGCCCATCAGTTGGAGAATGACTGGATAAATTGTGGTATATGAATTTTATGGAATATTATTGTTCTGTAAGAAAATCCAACAGCAAGAGATACAAAGAGAGATACAAAGATTCCACTTAAAATAACTGTTGATAATATAACATATTTGTCAATTTGCCAAGGGAAAGTCAGGAAGTATATGAGCAAAACTCCAAAATACTTTCCACACAAATAAAGTCAGATTTAAGCAACTGGAAAAATGTCAAGTGTTTGTAATAGGTGGAGCAAATATAATAAAGATGACAATATCCCTAATCTATTTATTTAGTGCTATTCCAATCAAATTCCCAAAAAACTATTTGACTGAACTAGAACAAATAATAACAAGGATTTCAAAGGAATTATTGAAGAGAAAAGCAAATGAAGGTAGCCTAACTGTACCAGATCTAATACTATATTATAAAGCAGCCGTCATAAAAACCATTTGGTACTGGCTAAAAAATAAAGAAGTTGATTACTGGAATAGATTAGGTTCACAGAACAAAATAGCCAATGACTATAACAATCTAATATTTGACAAACCAAATCTCTAAGAATGATAATCTTAAAGGGACCACAACTTTAGTAAAGAGAATGAACAGTTTCCCTCTCTCTTCAAATTCATTTTCATAGCTATCAATACAATATTAACTTTGGGTAGGTACAATTTGAGACATAAGGGTCGGTCCTAGACAAAAATGTAAAACTTGTTATTTTTCTTTAACTTGACCTGGACAGTTCAGTCAGCTTTTAGTAGTAGTGCATAATTAAGATTAATTTAAGATGGGTTAAGCTGAGAAATCTTTAGTGGTTTTCAGTCACCTTTTTATACAAATTAAATGGTTGACTCTTGACAGTCAAGACATCTACAATATAGTCCCAATATCTGTGTACCTTAATGTGAATACCACTTCACAGAATTCTGTATTCTAGTCAAAATGGAAAACTTTTTGGTACCTCATTCTTGTCCTGTTCTTTCCAAGAGTCATGTTAAGGTCTACATTGTTCATCTGTTTGGAACAGATATCACCTTCCTCTTTCTCACCTCCCTCACACCCAATCCCCAATTTTTCCAATATTCATTTCTTTCTTCCTTTAATAATCTACCTCAGATGCTTCCTTCTCCTTAAACTTGGCCCTGATGTTCCAAGTAAAAGTGTTCCTTCCAAGAAGGCAGCAATTTTTATTTTCCATATGAGAATCTCTAAGACCTTTCTAAGCTGGTCCTTCATAGTTAGTATTTAATGTTGACTGGATTTAAACTAATTCTATCAATAGGGGCAAAAGGTCTCAGCTGAGAGAAAAGAGGACTAAAAAGGCAGCAAAAAAATTTTTTTAGCTAGCTGGCCAGAGAGAGGTGGCTCACTGGTTTTACATATAAAATTCCCTTAGTCCTAGGAGAATAGTTAAGGACCCTGAATGAAGTCTTAAACCCTGAGAGATTGAAATAGAGACTGAATACAGACTAAAACAAGGACAGTGAACTCTCAGTGGAAAGAAAAATATAAAACCAACTTGGATTTATCCAGCCCTTCCCTGTGGCATACCCCCAATTCCACAGAATAACAAACGTACATGAGACCCCTCTTTCACAAAATCCTTTCATTCAACTAAGAATTTTTAAGCACTAATTGCATATAAAGCATTATGCTAGGGACCAGGACTCAGGCTTGACCAGATGCACCTTATGACATTTAACTCAGGCCAAGCTCCTTTTATCAGATATTTCTTCTTTTCCCTTGCCCCTCCTCCTTATTTTCTTATTATGTCTCTTCCAGCAGTTCCAGGGGCATAATGAATATTACAGATAATATCTTATTTATTAAGGAAGACTATATAGGGAAAAAAATGAGATTATTGCAGAAAGGGTAAATAGTGTAACAGAGAATCTGTAGGGGGACAGCAGAAGTACACTTCTTTCTTCCTGAGGTCCTGTACCAATAGAGTGGAGAAAACATGCAGAACAGAAAGTAGAAACTACAGGCTCTTTTGGAAAATGGTGAATTGCCATTCAGGCACAGCAGAAAACTGGCTCCATGACTCAGCTACTCTTTCCTCCTGGATGACAGGACTCTAGACAGGAGAGCTAGGATGGAAGGCAGTCTCTTTGAAGGACACAATCCAAAGATTCACTTCAGCAGGGGGTAGGTGGATAGAGAGAATCATTACAGGCTACATACTCTTATAAGCAGCATTTCCTCTTCTCTAAGATGGGAAAGCCTTAAAGGTAGAGTCCCCATTAACCCTTCCTGTGGCCTCAAATCACTAGCAAAAGAGATTTATCAACTTTTCTTCTTCTTATTATTATGTGAGAGGAATTCTCATCATAAAAAAAAGAGGAGGAAAAGTTCAGGGTCTGTAAAAGCCTCAAGAGTTTTCTCTTTGTCAGGCCCAGTATTTGCCTTCCACTATATCCCTCAATCACCAAATCTTTCTACTTCAGGTTGGCTTTGGTTTGGAAACTATTTTTCCAAGTTTCTCCAACCCCTTGGCTTTGTATCTGACCTTTTGGGATAAGTTCCCCCTCTATGGGATATGGGGCAGAATCTGGGGTCAAAGCTAGAGCCCCTGTCCTAGTAGAGATTGATCTTTTCCCATGGCCTGAGTTCTATGAAGCCAAAGCCTCTTCCTACATGCTTCTTACCTTTTTGGTTTTTCAGGTGAAAGATCAGCTCCAGGACAAAGCCTCCAATTCCACTTAGCAATTTGCTCTGAGTAGATTCAGACTGTGCCTCTAGTGGAAAATGTATTGGGGTCACTACCAGCCCACTCCATCCTACCCTGAACCAATGTTATCCATGAGTGATTTAAAATCTGTGAGCACACAGTAATGGAAGGGGCATTAAGAAATAGAGAAGTAAGCAGGGACAGAGGCCTGAATTCCTGTTCCAACTCCATCTAAGTCATAAAAGGAAATAAAAGGGGCCATGGGGGTTGGGGACAGGGAGAATGACTGCTTCTCTGAGGGCATCTCTTTGTTGAGGTTCAAAAGAGAGATCCCAAAAGATTAGGGTTGAAGACCATTGTTGTGAAGTGTCTTAAAAGAATTTGCAGGCTAGAACCCATTTTCAGGTCAAGGTGTAAAATTTATGATAATTGTAATGCAGTTGAAATAGGCTAAATTCCAAAAGGATTTAGCAAAGAACCAGGAGAAAGAAGACAAATTCATAGGAAAAGACAAAGAGATTTAGTTTTTCATGTCATGAATAATTTTATGGCCCAGAGGTAGAGCTGAGGAGTAGCCTAGTATTCCCCTCACCATTTGTCTCAAAAACCCTTTATCACCGATCAACAGATTATCTGGCAGTCAGAAAAGTTTCTAAGACTATATTATAATATTCCTAAAGCCAGGAGGCTATGTTTCCCTTAGAAGGTATACCCCCTTCATCTTGATCCCAGAAACATCTAAAGACTGAATTCCAGAAATAAAAAATAATCTATATCCTGGGTTAAAGAACATTCTCCAAGCTTTTTCTGTTGAGGAAAAAGTATTTCCAGAAAGCACTGTGTGCAAAAGGTGAAGAACTTACAGATTAAGCACATATTGATCAGAAACTATTAGCTGAATTAATTGAAGCCTTAGAGGCCTCAGTTTTGGCTTCTCCAGAAGCACGTGATTTTAGATAAGGCCTAAACTATATTCCATTGTCCAAAGAAGGATACTGGTGAGGAAGCTGTACATCTACTACATTCCACTGATCAAATAGGGGAATAGAGACTTATGTGACCAATCACACCATATAGAGGTAGGATTTTGGGGGTTCTTTGTCTGAAATGTATAAAAGCTGTGAGCACTCTCAAGGGAGTGACTCTCTCCTGCTGTGGCCTGCGGCTGGCAGACTGGGGGAGGAGGAGGAGGTGGTCCGCTTCTCGAGATTCTAATAAATAATTCTGCTTTTTATGAGTGATCTTTGAGTAGTCAATTTGGGTAGGTGTCTTTGTCCCAAACAGCACCAAGGCTCTGTGGATGCTAGCTTAATACTACAGTGAGGGAGCAGAATACATATGATCAAGGGCATAAGTCAGCATGGGATCTATGGAAACATTTACTGAAGGACTTCCAGAATTAGAGGCTACCCTTCCTAAGATTTAAGGATGAAGAATCCTGCTTAAGGACTAGGGTTTCAGGCTGGGGATAGAGTAAGGGAATTGGTTCTCACCATTACACACTGATGAAGCTCTGTGCACTGGCATGGTCCACACTGTATGTGTAGACATTTCTGCTATGGAGAATCATTTCCAACATGACAAGGGTCTGGTAGGTCCAGTCTCCATTCTGTATCAGATTTATGGACACAATCCCAGCTGTTTCCTCTGATCTATTCTTGAATCAGGTGACCTTGATCTTGTTTAGGATAGAAGCTGGTGAGACAGCAGAGCAGCAGGTGCTGCAAGGCCTCTGTCTTTTTATTTTTTTTAAGCTTTTCTTTTCTTGTGAAAAAATTTAATTTAATTTAATTTTTTATTATAATTTTATTGACAGTACATATGCATGAGTAATTTTTCAACATTGTCCCTTGCAATCACTTCTGTTCCAACTTTTCCCTTCCTTCCCTCTACTCCCTCTCCTAGATGGCAGGCAATCTCATACATATTAAACATATTAAAGTATATCTTAAATGCAATATATGTGTACATATTTGTACAGTTCTCTTGTTGCACAAGAAAAATCAGATTCAGAAGGTATAAATAACCTGGGAAGAAAAACAAAAATGCAAGTAGTTCACATTCATTGGAACTGAATTGGATTTTCTCATTGCCGAAGAAATCCACTTCCATTGGAATTGATCCCCATATAGTATTGTTGTTGAAGTGTAATGATCTCCTGGTTCTGCTCATTTCACTCATCATCAGTTCATGTAAGTTTCTCCAAGCCTCTCTGAAATCATCCTGCTGGTCATTTCTTACAGAACAATAATATTCCATAACATTCATATACCACAATTTATTCAGCCATTCTCCATTTGATGGGCATCCACTCAGTTTCCAGTTTCTGGCCACTACAAACAGGGCTGCCACAAACATTTGTGCACATACTGGTCCCTTTCCCTTCTTTAATATCTCTTTGGGATATAAGCCCAGTAGTAACACTGTAAAGCTTTTTATTTTCAAAACACATACATGGATAATTTTTCAACATTGACCTTTGTGTTTCAGATTCTTCTCTTCTTTCCCCCACTACCACCCCTAGATGGCAAGCAATCCAATATATGTTATACATATTAAAATATATGTTAAATCCAATATGTGTAAACATATTTATACAATTCTCTTGCTGCACAAGAAAAATCGGATCGAAAAGGAAAATAAATGAGTAAGAAAACAAAATGCAAGCAAACAACAACAAAAAGAGTGAGAATATTATGTTGTGATCCACTTTCAGTTCCCATAATCCTCGCTATAGAGAGATGGCTCTCTTCATCATAAGATCATTAGAACTGGCATTAGTCATGTCATTGCTGGAAAGAGTCATGTTTGTCAGAATTGATGATCACATAATATTGCTGTTGCTGTGTACAATGCTCTCCTGGTTTTGCTGATTTCACTTAACATGAATTCATGTAAGTCTTTCCAGGCCTTTCTAAAATCATCCTGCTGATAGTTTCTTATAGAGCAATAATATTCCATAACATTCATATACCATAACTTATTCAGCCATGTTTCAACTGATAGGCTCAGTTTCCATTTTCTTGCCTCTACAAAAAGGGCCACCACCAACATTTTTTGTGCATATTTCCTTCCTTTAAGATCTCTTTGGGATATAAGGTCCTCTGTCTTGAAAGGAGAGATGGTCACTCTGGGCTGGACTGAGGGGGAGAGGGATACAAAGTGTGAGAAGATAGTGCAGCTTTTTGTTTTTTTCTAGAAAGTAGCCCTTTCCTTCTGATGAGAATCCCCCTACCTATCAGGTCCTGAAGGTCTCCCCCAGAGGTGTCTCACACAAGCTCTAATGCTCTATCCTGTCTAGGGGATTAGGTCTTCCAGGTCCCCACCATCCCCATGGGACCTCCTCTATTCTGTCAAAGTTGTAAAAGGAGAGGGAGAGGTAGATTGCAAGGCAGATGAGGGAGGGAATGGGAGTCCAGCTTCCTCTGGGTCAGCTCAGGACACACATTCAGAAGTCAGGAAGTGAGAGTGGAGATCACCCACTTCTCTCCAAGAGAAAGGCTTATATATATATCTTATAGTTGTGGATGCATAGTGTCCACAGAGGCTTGGTCTTCCTTCATGATTTCCTTCTGAGTGTTCCAGTATTCAGTATCTGGCCACCCCAGCTCCATCACAATCACACACTTACCCATATAGCAGTCCAAGCAGAGAAAATTCCTGGCCATTGCAGAAGTATCTGACACTTGTTCCATGCTGTTAGTAAAGTATCAGTCACCCTGGAACTGGAACACGAAATCCTCTGTGGATAGACCCAGAGCAGTGTCAGCCATGGCAAACTGACCACCCGTGGCCCCTGTGACCAGGCAAGGTCTCAGGACCTGACCATCACCTACATGGCCTCCAGTCCTTTGACCCCTCAGAGCTTGAGGGAGGGGTTGCTGATCTGGGCCCATCCTGGGACAGGGAGGCCACACGTGGCAGAAGCCTAACACTTTGGGGACTATGCTTGGGTATGGGGCAGCGCTCTCCCTACAAAGGTGATTCCAGAAACATGTAATAGTTCCTGGCTTCCTACTTCTGGCCACACCCAAAACACACACACACACACACACACACACACACCCCCTTTACATGCACACAGTCCTCACATACACAACACAGTTATATACACTCACAAGCATATTCAACTCATATATACAATCATTGTATGTGGAGAAGATGGGAATGGAAAGTGAGGGGAGCCACAGAAAATAACCCTAACCCTTAATCACTGAATGGATGCAGCTTCAGTCAAACTGAGACCTGTTGAAAACCTTAGCTAGAAAAGGCCAAGGTCTCCCTTTTCATCCAGGACCATCTTCAGTCCTCCTGATCTGTATCCACTGATATATATTACTGAACCCAGATGGCTCTGAAGGGGAAAACCAGATAGTGGCCTTGCACAGTCCTTTCTCTCTTAAATATAATTCATTTGCATGTCATGGTATCACCTACCTGATTTCATGGTTCTCTTCTAGAATGAAGGACAAACAACAACCTACATCTCACAGACACAGACACAGCAAGAGAAGGGGCTGAGCTTCTTCCTTTTGGGAAATCTCTCATGATGCTTCTGCTTACTACCTCTTTCAGACTATCAAGACCTTATTCTTACAAACCTTCCTCCTGCCTGAATCAAACCCCCTGCCTTTGACAGAACCCCTACCCTTGGTTTTTTTTTTTTTGTTGTTCTATTTTTTTTATTATAGCTTTTTATTTACAAGATATATGCATAGGTAATTTCTCAGCATTGACAGTTGCAAATCCTTTTGTTACAACTTTTCCCCTCCTTCCCCCCACTCCCTCCCCGAGATGGCAGGTAGACCAATACATGTTAAATATGTTAAAATATAAGTTAAATACAATATATGTATACATGTCCAAATAGTTATTTTGCTGTATAAAAAGAGTCAGACTTTGAAATAGTGTATTATTAGCCTGTGAAGGAAATAAAAAATGCAGGTGGACAAAAATAGAGGGATTGGCAATTCTATGTAGTGGTTCATAGTCATCTCCCAGAGTTCTTTCCCTGGGTGTAGCTGAAAACCCCTACCTTTGTAATCTGAGCAATCTGCCCCTATTATCCAGCATGCACAGGCTAAGAGATGCCCTTCATATTGATATAATTACCTTGCTTCAACTGTTTTTGTTCTACTTGAAAAAAAATCCTATTTATCAATTCTATTTTGACTTTTACACAGGAAGGAAATGAGGTCAGCCCGTTGAAATGACTTATCCAAAGACACTAGACTTTGGGGGAGGAGGGGATGGGGTTGTAGCACAAGTCCTCTGACTCCCTAATTCAGTCATCCTTTTCCCAAAACCACTATGCTTAATAACTTCCAGTCATTATCCCACATTGGTTAAAAAAAAAAAATAAATAAAAATAAAAACAACAGTGAAGGGCTTAAAAAAGAAAATTAAGTTCAAAAAATGTCATAAACCTGTCAAAGTCTGACCAGACAGAAATGTTTTAAGATAAGGAACTAGGGGCACACATAGATAGGAAGAAAACAGGGAAAGGAGATTTTCACCTTCATCTTTGGCTTCTTATAACTTAAATATTACCCAATACTACAAGTACAAGGACAAGGAATATAAATAAAGTGACTCCCCATCAGATGGTAATATGAGGGAATCTGAGGAACATGAGAACATTTTAATCTGAAGAGATCAAGGAAATTTTTATGGAGTATTGTGAAGTCCAGATTAGCTCCCTGGAGGCCTCAGAATCGGCAGGAGTCAGGATAAACAAAAGTCCTTGGTCTTTAGGGGGAGAAGTGAAAGGGATTGACAAAACTGCCACACCCTCTCCACCAACCAACCACCCTTCTCCTCATCCTCCTCCAAAGTGACTCTGGCTTGTCTCACTCCACCCCTTAATCCCTCCTACAATTGTCTGTATACACCAAAAGATCGAGCCAACACAGAATAGTGAGAAGGGCCATTTTTCCAAACATATGCTAATAGAGTATTGTCCAATAGGTAATTAGCCTTAAGTGCTCAGTTGTCTGATTACAGTGCACATATTCAGAGTTTCAGCCCTTTACAGAGTATGAACCAGTTGAGTTCTTCCTTGAAGGAAGTCAAGACTCAGAAAGCAGTAGTGAGAAGAGAGTACATTCCAAGAATCAGGAGCAGCTTATACAATGCTTGGAGCAGAGAGATGAGGGCTAAATTCTGGGAAAGCTGATTGAATAGTTCAAATAGAATGAAGAGTGTTCAAAGGACAGCAAAATGAAGTGAAGAGTTGGATTGGACTTAAAATGTCAGGCTGAAGAATTGGAAATTGACCCTAGAGACAATGGGAAGACGCAGAAGATTTGTGGGGAAGCCAAAAAGATTGACATTAGTATGAACAATGGATTGGAAATAGAAATCAGCAAATTAGCATTGTCTTAAACTTTGAGAAAGTTACAGATGAAAAAGTATAAGTGAAAGATGAATTTTCTCAAGGGAACCTCCTCAATCCTTAGTCTCCTCAGTTCCACTGTTTTGTTCATGGCCACAGAAACATATATTGTTGCCTGATTAGCTTGAGGATGGCCTTGGTTTCTTTGGGACTCTAATATAGCTCCTTGCTCTACCAACTACCCCAAATGATCACTTGTTTTTCCTGGGGAAGGAAGCTTTTACTCCCCATTTGGAGAGTAGAATTCTCCTAATTCTTCTTGGGAGTCCAATGACCCCATGCCCTGTGTGGAAAACCAGGAAGCAATAATAATTGCACCTACCTGGGATTTCCTTGGCCCAAGATAAAGGTATCGACATCACTGATGTCATTACCAGATCAATCTTGCAAGAGGCAGCAGAAATCCAAACATCAACCATGTCAAGGATCAGCAGGAATCAAGGGAATGAGCAAACTGTAGGATGGATGGCCTTTACTCAGTCAGTAAGACTCACCACTCTACTTGTTGGAGAAAAAGAGCTGGCAGGTATAGCTAAGTTCCTTAGTATTGTGCAGTGACTAACAGAAGAACCAGTAAGCTTTAAAGCTGACCTATGTCATCTGTCACTAGTCAGCAAGTTGTAAAGGGAATGCTAGACTACTTTTCTTGGCAGAAAAAAACAAGTTCCCTAGATCGTTGCTTCCTCATTCCATGATTTGTTCCTATCTATAACCTCTCTTCTTTTGTCTTAAAAAGGTGATCCCATTAGAATAAGAATTCTTTGAGAGCATAATCCTAAGAGGTTATTAAATTCTTTATTCATTTTTTTCAAAAATAAACAGATTTGTAATAATGTTTTACATCCACTTAATGCTTTCAAACTACAAGGTGCTTTGTTTATAATAACCTCAAACAATTGAATGTTATCATTAGTGAGTGTTTAATTATCAACATTTTCCATAGAAAGAAGCAAAAGCTCAAGGGACTTAAAATACTTGTTCAAGGTCCCAAGTGATTAAATTTCAAGCTCCTTGTAACTTAACCCATTTCCAGTAAGGACATTTATAATTCCTACAATCAACTCTGAAAATCATGGATCACTTAGGGCACCGTTATACTAGTATCATGATAGTGACTTCCAGTAACTTATATTTCTTTTTCTTCAGGTAACAGCATTATTGTAAAATAGAATCTCTTTGTGGAGTGACAACCACCTCCAATATCTTGCTCACATATAGAAATTTTCTGGGTCAGCATCCATTCCAAACCATTAGCTCTTAAACCTCTAATGATTTTTTTAAAACTGGGAAAAAACCACAAAAGAGATATCCATTCAAAGCAAAATACATACAATTGAACAATACAGCAAAATAAAAGAATGAGTAAGGACTCCCCATTCGCATAGGAGCTCAGTCTCCTGGAAGTTATATCAAAGCAGCAGTGGAATGAAAGGAATACACACAGGAAAATCCCATAATGCATAGGTGCCAATGTCCTCTATGGACATGTGCAGGATTCTAGTGATGTCATCAGGTGAGCTGCTTTCTCCTCTAATTTTGTTGCTTTTTTTGGAACACTGTTCTCTGCTGTCCTCTGCTGGTAATATATTGCTCAATATGAAGTCTCTGGTCTACTATTGCCTACTACATTGTTTTGAGGGAATATTGTGCTTTTTTAGTTACCCAGGAAAAGGGAGAGCTCCAAGGCAGGGAGGTTAAGTAATAGCATGGAAGAATTAGCAGGAATAGCAAATAAGAGATATAAACAAACACAATAACAATGATCAGGAATAGAATTTATTAAGGAAAAAAAAGAGGTAGTAAGCATTGATCTCAGACAAAATCAAATTTAAAGATTCAATCAAGTGAGTTATCTACATTATGTCAGCCATATTAATATTATCTTACATATATGTGTATATGTATATACATATATATGCATGTCTATATATATCCATGCTTAATTATAGCCTGCTTGGAGGATGAGAGGGGGAGATAGAAAAAGGAAAGAGAGAATAAAGAAAAAAGTACACTGCAGAGAACAAAAGAAAACCTACAAGGAAGTAAAGAAAGGATGGACAGTTATAAATACGTCTTCTATTTTATATATGCTTTTGATGAGATCTAGACTTAGGGTGGTGGTCAGAGAACCAAATGATAAGATTAGTGTTCCTGTTGGTAAGGGAGTTAAATGAAAGTTTAATGGCAGGTTCTGGGTTCTGGGAACCAAATGGATTGGTTTGGCTCCCCTACCACTCCCCCACCCCCCACCTTGGGATTTGGTGCATGAGTAGGGAGTTTTAGGAATCCCCTTTCTGGCCATGCAGAAGTCCTTTGTAAAGGTATTTATGAACCCGAAAACCTGGATTAGTAAAAGAGGTTTATTATTGGCATTGGGAAGTCAGCCTTTGCTATGCATGAATAGAAAGGCTGAATTCCTTAGTGGCAAAGTCCTGATAGGGGAGTAGTAGTGGAGGAGTCCTGGCAGAGAAGTAAAGTTTCTAGTAGAGAGATCCTAACCTAGAGGCATAAAGTCTCGTTAGGGAAATAGGTGAGGGAGACAAAGAGAGGGTAGAGCTGGAAGAGAATATTCCAGGGGACAGAGTTTGCTATGCCAGGAAGAAAGAGAGTTTCCTTGGCATGTTAGCTCCTCTGCAAAAAAAAGGGTTTAAGATTGGTTCTTTTATAATAGAGGCTTTGGCTGCAAGCAAGGCCTGCTCCATGGGGGCTGGGTTTTTCAGCTTGAACTGGAATTGAATAGAAGATCTTCAATTGAATAGGGTTAGAATTCTTTAGCTTAGGACTCCCAGCCCCATCTAGAAAAACCACTTTATCTGATTCCCTGGGTCAGTCTCTTACAGAGGCAGGGTCTCTCCTTCAAGGAACTTCAAGTGCTTTACCTCATGGCTCATACCCAAACTCAGGAGAGAGAGAAAGAGAAAGAGTTTTGGGACTCCCCTCATCACCTTCTTGAAATGGAAATTTATGGGTGCATATTTTGTATCCTTCCTGGTGGACAATTTTTTCTTTTTCTCTCTTTCTTTTTCTATTTTTTCTTATTTTGCATTGTTTTAAATACATTAAAAATTTTACTACTCATGAATCAAAATACAGTGAAATTATTTTAATATTAGTTAAAATACATAGTTATCTAATAGCAAAAAATTCCTGCAATTTGACATTTTATACCAATGAATAGTTAAGAGTGGAAAGAGAAATTATACTTCATTCAGGTAAAGAATTTGAACTCAATATGTGACAAATTATTCCAAGTCACAAAGCAAATTAAGGACAGAATTATGAATTAAATCTTTAAACACCCATTTGGGTGCTCCATACCAGGGCTTCTTAAACTTTTCCCACTTTTTTTGCCTGAGAAATTTTTTTATTCCTTAGGGTATATAGGTAAATAAAATAGGTCTACAAATCAAACATTTATTGATAATAAGTCGTAATTTTACAACCCCCACATTCAGTTACATAATCCCATATGGAATAATGGCCCATAATTTAAGAAACTTTGCTCTATAGTACACTGTTTTTTCAATTATTTTTTACTTCCCAATAAGTTTTATTGCATCTACACTGTCTATCACAGGGGTCCTTGTTTGTTTTATTAAACTATTAGTTGATTCCCCCCAAAACAACAAAATGCTAACATCATGTTCTCTGAGTTATGCCTTCCTGATTGAAGAATAATAAATGGATACCTCTAGGAATGGAGCAGAAAGTCCTTTGATTCCAGATCCAGACATCTTTCCTTTTAATTACATTACATTACTTAATTAATTACATTATTTAATAATTTCTAATCAATACTTCACAAATCAGGGTAATATTTTAAATGAAGAAGCTAATTCCCAACAGCTTTATGGTAATCAGGTATTGAAGCCTAAGGTAGACAAGGGAGAAGTAGAGTCCTGAAGAAAATGTAATTTCAACCCAGAGTACCATCATTTCATGGAATGCAATTAAGTTCATTTCAATAACAAAAATAACAACAAGTATGCAAAATATCACTAAGACTGGTGATATTAAAATTAAAGCAGTATGCCTTCTCATTACAATCCAACATGGGAAGAAACACATATAAAATGTTACAATGTAAGGAAGTACGTGATGTAGGCAAAGAAGAGAAATGGGTAAACTGATAAGAGAAATTTGAGTTTTGAAGAGATTTTGGCAGTTGTGTGAAGAAGGAACAAAAGCTCGTTGAGGAAAATAATTCCTTAAAAAACTGAACTGGAAAATAGAACTAGGAGAAAGTACTTAAAAACCATTGGTCTAGCTGAACATGATGATAAAAAAAAAATCGGGACTTTTTTTTTTTTCAAAGCAAAGTCTTTTATTTAAGGAGACTTTTATGCCAGGAACCCTAATAGACCATTCATCTTTTGTTCATGCTTTTCATATATATATATATATACTTTTTTTGACAGTAGCAAATTTGTACAGAGCAATTCCTAATGAAAGATTATCAGACTATGAGACAAGTCCCCATCTTTAGATCTTTACATCCACCCACCAAAAATGTCATAGCTAGAGAAACTGGCCACTATACGAAAACATTACCACATTAATATTTTATTAGCATCTTTCCATACTTACTTATATAGACTGAGGTGTAAATATACATTCAATTGAATTTAAGTTTATGGATTTTTGTAATATTTTTCTTTAAAATATATTGTTCTCTGGGAGCAGATTTCTTTTCAGTTCAAATAATCACCTCAAATGCAGCCAGCAGTTAAAGTCCAAATTCTTTATTGTTTCCTTCATTCAAAGTCTTGTCTCTTTTCCTGGGGTCCGGTTAGCTTTCTTAGAGGCTGCCTTCTCTGGCTTGTGAATCTCCTCGACTGAATACTGGCTGAGGCTTCGAGAGCTTCTAGTGGGTTTGATGTCTGGCCCTGAGAGCTTCTTGCTTATATGCTATACACTGAGTATACACCTATCATTATATCACTAGGAAACCATTATTTGTTGTAAGATTAAATCATTCCTAAACTAGATTTAACCACTATCTCTTCAATTCCATTTAGCACTTTGTTTCAAGTTCTGACCCATAACATCTCCTTGTAGGATCAGATCAATCATACTGAACCATGAACCCTATGCTAAATTAGATAATTACTGTCTTGATCAATTCCACTGACTTGTAATACCTTGTAAGAATTCTACCATCTCCTGCTTTCTTTTGATTTAGAACATAGGTGGTCATGACTTCCCTGACTTCTCAAGGAGGTGAGAACCTTCCCTGACTCTCAAAAAAGGAGTGAAAACACCATAAAAAGAGGTGATCTTGCCCTCCCTGACTGCTCAGGAAGGGAGATGAAAACACCAAAGGAAATGGGAAATCAAATCAGATTAGTTTCTGAAGGGGCTCACTCTTAAAACAGGTATACATAAACCCATCAATATGGGAGATATTACACATAATTATATAAATTACATATGTACACAGTAACACAGGCTAGTAGTGATGTAACAAATAACATGAATCAACATGAGGAATTATACATGTCCATAAGTCCTAGAAATAGTTTAAAAGGAATCTGTGGTGGGTAGTCACACCTTGCTATGGCCAGTCAGAAATCCAAGTTATGTCAAAACCCTGAGGTTAAATTCCCCCAAAGATCTCTCTAAGGTCCACACCATTTTTGTTGCTGCTGCAGCTGAATGCTTTTTGGATTAAAACCACTACTGCATTCTACCTTGTGGTATCTTTCTCCTCAACTCTCCCCCATGCCTCATGGTGTTTTTCTCCTTCTTATAGCTAATTCTTCCAGGCTGCTAAATTCTTCTCTATGTATTTAGCCTGTTAGTCAATGATATGTTCCCACCTGATGGAATATTTCCTTTCTCCTGGTTAATTGTGAGTTCTACTAGGGAACTTTTCTTTTCCATTATTAATTGTGTAAAACCCCTTTTCTTGCTAACTTGTAACCTATTCCATAGTTATCATTTAATATTTACCATTCTTCCGACAAAGAGAATAGTCAATGTGAATTCTTTACATAACTGAACCCCAACATTTTGGGCCTATATTTAATGTTAACCTCAAATACATCATTATCATAGCAAATGATTTAACAAAACTAAATTATGCAGGTAAATTACAAGCAAAAAATAGAAATTGGAATGGATTTTGCATCTGTGAGAAAATTTCTGAGAATTGGTTAAAAGTACCTACTATCTTTATTTTGGTTAATTGGTAAAATACCTGGGGCAAAAGATCTCTTGGTGAATTTTATTAGTCTATCCAGGTAAGGTAAGAAATATTTCAAAATAGTGGAGATCTCCTTCAAGATAGGGATGTTAGGTAAGTTAAAGACTAAGAACAGTCTCAATTTACATAATCAATTCTTTTGATGCATAATAATTTCAGATTTGATCTGTGGGAAAAATGTTGACAGTTTCAGTTTAATTTGCATAGTGCTAATTTGCAAAGGAGAGGTTCTGTGGGATGAAGGACTCTGAGAACAGGTTTGTGATAACATTAGGAAATATGCAAATTGAGGGATTGAGAAAGAATTGAGGGTATCTAATGTGTCAAATAAATTGATTGGGCTTCAATCAACCAAAGGAAGAAAGGGAAAGACAGTTTCAGTTTGGGACAGTTTGGGACGCTATTGAGATCAGAGGAGAATGAAAAATTTTCTATACTTGTAAATTTGATAATGTTATTTTGAAGATAACCTTGTCACAATTAATTTTGATATATTTCGTGATCTCTGAGTTTTATTTCAGTTATTTAGATATTCTTGTTAATATAGGAAAAATAACATGAATCTATACAAATGAAACATTCTCTTTTTCTAGCTAGAAATTCTGGCCACAGATTCTATAAGGTATGAAATTACATCTGTAATGATCATTGTTAATGTCACAACCTTGAGCTAACTTAGCTGATAGCAACTAGTGTTTTGATTCTGAGTTATGAATGAATTATTATGTATTAATTTTATGTGTAAACCTTCAGAACATGATTATTTGTTTAATCTCTTCTTAATTGCTATTCATGTCAGGGAGTGCTTAAACTAAAAGTAGAAAATAATGTTTGGGGAGAAAACTATCAACACTTTGTATATACTCCATAATTATTACCTATGAATTTTTTTCTTGTTATTTCTTATTAACTGTTATTGCCACATGAAAAGCAACTGTATCCTGTTGTTAACTATAAGCAGAGGACCTTGCTGTGTGGGATGGATTAACTCTCAGTTTAATTTACTATGAGTTTTGAATTCAGGTATAGCTGTTTTTCTTAAGCCATTACTCCATCATTCAAGGAAAATGTTTCAAACTTCTCAGAGAATTGTCTACAGTGTTTTTCTTTATTATATGGTATCTTTCTCTGACTGTGGCAAGGGAATTGAAAACGTTTCATAATGAGCCTTTTTGTTTTAAGCTTGTATATTGGGCTACAAATATAAATTACTCTATTGCTTTGGTTTTTACTATTATGAATTTGCGAATTGTCTCAATTTCCTAGTCTGGATGACTAAGAAAAATCAGTTCTGACCTGAGTTACACATTCATATATAACTTCTGTACAGGATCACATTTTTTGATGGATTATATGAAAAGAATATATAATATTAAAAGGGGTTGTATGATTGTATGAATACAGATATGTATAGATAGACATATGTTTAAATATTTGCTTATGTATACATATGTGTGTATATACATGCATATACAGAAGCAAACAATCCTATCCTCCTTTGAAGCCAAATATTATCCTCATTATTTATATGTGATATTTATATGTACATGTATATGTATATGAAATACATGTTTATGTATATACACACACGCAATTATATATATGTATCAACAATAACAACAAACAGAAATCTAAATGTGGTCACAAAGAGTCAGGTATAACTGAAAACAACTAAATAACAACAATCTAACTTTGGCCCTGGTGTTATTTGGTTAGTTCCTGCTCTGTCTGTTTGCAAATTTTCAACATAAGATGTCAGCTAATCTAGTATTTACTGATCAGTTTATTATCATACCTGATATACACCTTTCTTTTCAGCTAATAGATCTTTGATGTTTAGATCTACTTTCCTCTTTTCCCTCCAAATCAATATCCTGATTTATAATTAAAAGCTTTAAAGGGAGTTGAAAATGTCATTCAGAGCCCATTGATTTTTAGGTACCATAGGTCTATACTCTGAACATATAAAAAAACCAGTTATTGGTAAGTATGATGGACAATAGTACCTTTCAACAAATCCCTGAATATATTTTATATGATTACTATAGGACTTTGTTCAAGACTCCCAAGCCTCAGGGTTTCTATTAATATTGTATATGTATGTGGGAAATGAGGCTAATATTAAGAATTGCATATCTCTTCGGGAAGTTAAAACATGTGAGTAGGAAGCTGTGGTAGGCTATGGTCAGGCCTAGACACATTACAAGGGATGGAACAGATTCTAGGAAGCAGACAGGATATCAAGGAGGAAATCTCTACATTCAGATATGGATATGATCTCAGTGGGAAAGTCCCTAGTCCACAGAGCAGATAGGATTTCAAGCCATATATATAAGCAACTAAAGTTAAAAGCTTTCTTTGTTTCATGAATATTAGAAAGTTTTATATTAGTTATAAGGGCCTTGTCATCCCCCTAATCTTTTAAAAAGCCTCTACCAAAGAGGATTTCTCTCTTCTCTAACTTGGGTGATTCTCCATTTCATGCTGGCTATATTTTGCTATGAACCAAGCACTGTGTTTATAGGAAATAAAGGAGACAAGGAAAAATTCAACTCTAGCTAATTAAATTGAATTATAACCAGAATTATCAACATGTAACCCTGCCCTGTGTGTTAGAGTTTTTTTCATATAAGCTATGTAAAGGTACTCTATCCTGGATTATGTAGAGTCAGTCATTTATCCCAGTAGTGTAAATGGTACATTTACATAAAGATTATTACAACTGCATATTATCTTAGAAAACCACATGTGAATTCTATGACCTATTTTCTTAAATATTTCCCAAATGCATTTGGGTATGATTTGAGTGTGACTCAAAAGTGTTACTTAGAGCAACATTATTGACACTTCTGATTTATACCATTCTGATAACTGAAGTTAATACAGCTATAATCATCTATCCATGAGATAAGAAATGTTTGCCCAATTAAATCTGCAAAAAGCACTGGGCATCCTCTGCTTTTAGGAGGATGTGCCCATTATCAGACAAAGTTTTGGAGAACAATATTAACAGGGATAGAATGGGAAGAAGTGGCTGTATACCCTATACCTAGTATACCCTATACTACTTCATACTCCAACCAAACACCAAGGCCCTAATTCTAATTAGTAGGAGGAGATTTTTTTTTCTAAGAACAGTTTTTAATCACAAATTAAGCAAAATGAAAAGAAGTAATTAGAAATTATATCAAAATCAAGACTCTCCCCACTGAATTCAGGAGGTCATTTTTAGCAAGATAAGCTGGAAGAAAAGCTACTTAGAAGGAAAGGAGAAGGGAAAATACTATGACTTTCATTTAAAGCCATATGACATTCTAGAGGTAGGTGAGGTAACCAAGGAATGTTGTATTGTAGGTATGGAAGTGAAGCAGAGCTGGAGATTGAGGTTGGGTTGTATAAGCCAGTTGTCTTAAGACCTTCTGGAAATGACAAAGGTAAAGAGAATTACAAAGATTCAAGTAAACTATGAAATGCATGTAGATGCATTTTCCCAGAGACTTTGGTTTGCTGTTTCTATTTGTCCTTGCAAGGATTTGCACCCAGGATTTTAATGTGTTTTTGAGAAAGAGAGAAAAAGGGGGTGAAGGGAGAGGCACACTTGGCTGCTGCTTGGTGGTCTTGAGCCAGATGAGAGAAAAAGTGAGATCTGAGAACTTTGAGACCATCTATAGACTTAGAACATGCTTCAGGACTGGTGAGATAGAGCAGATAAGAGGCTGGCCTCAGGAGGAGGGCAGATTCAGAGCAGTCAACTATTTGGATTCATTTGGATCAGAGATAATACATAAGCAGCCATCATTGAGATGAGATAAATGATAATAATAGCTCCATTAAACACATGCCTTCCTTCCCTGTTTCTTTAGAATTCTTACAGATGAAATCACCAACACCTATCTAATCCTTTCTTTTGTATCCCAACTCAAGTTAGCTGGGAGGAAGAGTTGGGCAGGGGCATTCTGGAGGGAATGAGAATTGACCCAAGCAACCATGATTGAGCACCTAGGTATTTGTTTTATTGTTTGGGTTTTTTATTCTTCTGGAGTACATTAATAAATCACATGGCCATCAATAGGAAACTTTCAAATCTAATTAATTGGAGAGTTGTAATTAAGGAGTGAATCTTGCCCATTGGATGAGACTAAAAAAGAGTAATGAAAGGAATTTCATGTCTTTGTTGAGTTGGGGGCATATTCTAGATGACATCATGAGAATTCTGTTGAGCCACTAGGCCAGCTAGGCACAAGCAAACTTGGGACAAAGAACAAGTAGTGAGGATTTGGGCAGTAGACTGTTCAAGGCTAATCTGAGCACTATGAATGGCCAAGAAATGTATTCTTGCACACTCAACTAGATCAATAATTGAATGATCATGTGATGACTTGCTGCTCTTTTTAATAGGAGTTTGAGCCTGGGTGAATTTCAGGGTTAATATCATTATTAGAATTCACGATTATGTACATTGCTATCATTTACCACCATACCTAATTAGTAATGATAAGTGAAACTTTGAGAGTGAATAAAATTTCTAAGAAATTGTAGAGATAGAAGATAGGGATTTATACCTTTGCTTCTGTGGTAGGTCAGGATCAGGCTGGTCTGGTGGCTCAGGTTTGGGAATGAAATGAAACAAGATACTTGTAAGAACAAGCAACGTTTAAGGAGGAAGAAAATAAGCATTTGCATAGCATCTATTATATTCCAGACACTGTGCTTTACAAATATTATCTTGTTTGATCCTCAAAATAACCCCATGAGGTAGGTGCTCTTATTATCTTCATTGTACAGTCCAAGCAACTGAAGCAGACGGAGGTTAAGTGACTTGCACAGGGGCCCACAACTAGCAAGTGTCTGTTATTGGATTTGTTTAATAGAATTGGAAAGGATTTCATCAGAGTTTTAACATTAATTCAGTTGGGAATAATTATCATTTCTCTGTATTTGATCTGTAAAATATCTGGTCAATGCTTCCTAGCTGAAATTCCAAGTGAAGAAGAGACTTTGAATGCTATTAGGCTGCTTTCATGTGACAAAGCACCTGGTGCTAATTCTATTCCAGCTGATATTTACAAGGTCGGAAGTCTATTGTTTATATAAAAATTGCCTGAAATTTTCTTGATTCTATGGCAAGAAGAGGTTATGCTCCAGGAGTTCAAGGATGTCTCCATTGTCCATCTCTCTAAATGTAAAAGGAATAGATTATGTTGTAACAATTAAAGGGGAATCTCTCTCTCAGTGATTTTTGGCAAGATTCTTGTCAGATGTCTCCTTGTAGGCTGATCATACATTTTGAAGAGGATCATCTAATCTGAGAGCCAGTGTGGATTCAGAAGGGGCTGAGGAACAGTCAGTATGGTCTTTGTTATCTGACAATTCCAGGAGAAATGCCAGGAGCAGAATAGAGTTCTGCAGACAAATTTGCCAATCTGACTAAGGCCTTTAATACTGTCAGTCATGAGGGCTTATAAAAAAGTATGTCAAAACATAGTTGCCCAGAGAATTTCATCATATAATATGCCAATTTCATGATGGCATGCTTGCCTGAGTTCTGGACAATGAACAATGCTCTTGAGGTTTCCCAGTCATCAATGGAGTAAAACAAGGCTATGAATTTTCATGATGTTTTCAATTTCATTTTGGCCTAACACCACCAAAAAGCCCAAGTACGTCATCAGCCAGCATCACATCATCCATATGTGAAAAAATCAGTTACAGCAAATGGGAAAATTTTGAATGCTGTTTATAAATTCACTTACCTTGAAAGTATATTTTCCAGGGATGAGGCTGACACATACATTGTCCGAGCTAGCTCAGTGTTTGGAATGCTCTGAAGGAAAAGTGTAGGAGAGGAGAGATATTAGACTGCCTACTAAACTGAAGGTCTATAAAGCTGACCTCATTGTTGTATGCCCTTTGAAACCAGGATAGTAAAACAGCACCATTATAGGAAACTGAATCGCTTCCCTTTGAATTGTCTTAGAACATTCTGAAGATCACCTGGCAGAATAGGATACCAGACCCTGATATTCTTTCTTGAACTAAACTTCCAAACTTTTAAAATCTTATTGCAGAGAGTACAACTCCATTGGACCAGCCACAATGTTTGAAGGTCAAATGTACACTTGTCAAAAAGATTATTTTATGGAGATTTCAGACAGGGCAAGCACTTATGTGGTAGTCAAATAGTCTTTCAAGATCTCTTTTAAGGACTTTAGAATTGATTGCATAACAAGGGAGACACTTACACAGGACTGCCCAACATGGTGTGCCCTCATCAAAGAAGATGCTATGTTCTATAAACAAAGCAGAATTGAATTAGCTCAAAAGAACCGTGAGATATAAAGTTAGAGAATTCACCCCAAATGTTTATAGGAACTATTTGGGTCTTACCTATGACAGAGCCTTCTGAGCTTGTGTTGGTCTTATCAGTCATATTAACTTGACCCTAATAATAGTGATCTCATTTTGGTTCTCTTGGAAAATGAAAGACAACAGCCAACCAACCAACCAACCTGCTCAACAATATGTTACAAATTTAAGGAACTATTCATCTAGCTTAAACTTTTTTTTTTTTAAGCCATATAGAAATGAAAGAAAGAGAAGAAATAGAGAATTAATAAAAAAAGATGGTGCAGACCTAAAGAATAGTGCAGGAATGCTAAAGCTCAGAATCAGCTGAGGCTGGCAAGGAAAGCTAAAGACAACCAAAGAGATGAGTTTTTTTTGTTTGTTTGCTTGCTTTTTAAAGACTAGGGAGGAATGGAGAGAAGGAGACACTGCTCCAAACAGAGGGAATAATGACAATGGAAAGAATAAGTTAGTCAGAGAAATTCAACTCTTGCTTTGCTTCTTTTTCTTAGAAGAAAAAAAAATCCTAGAGCAAACATAGGTTACATCAATAACTTTACTTATAGGAAGGTTGGTTTAAGGAAATGGGAAATGTCCACCTTGAGAAGAGAAAACTTGAAGATAAGGCTGGAACTAATAGCTTTTTTTGAAGCATTTGAATGATGATCATATCAAAGATTAGATTTGTTCTTCCTGTACAAGGATGAGTAATGAGTGGAATTGCAAAGTGTTAAATGGAGTGTTAACCCTCCTAAATAATTGGAAATTAGAAAATTTCTAAGTAATTTAATTTTTTTAGTATTTGATAATAATTAGAAAAAACATACTAAAATTAAAATTATAGAAAAATGAGCTTTTGGAAGTAGTTTCTCTTAATGGAGGTCTTCAGGCAAAATCTCTATGATTATTTGCTGGGTAGTTGTTGTTATTATTATGTGTGACTAAAACATAAGTGATTGAGTGATTTGCCTAAGGTCACACATATAGTCACAACAGTAAAGGTGATGTTGTTGCTGTTTTTCCTCCTAAATGATTTAGACTAGCTCCTTTTCCACTCTAAGATCCTGTGACTCTATGTAGGAATCATGTATACTCCAATATGGGCAAAGCCAATTGCCTCTTTCTTGGCTTCTTGCTTAGTTCTTGTATCTGCATGCTTTTTTGGCTTCCTGACTCTGCTTCTGTTCCAGACTATATTATTGTTTATACTCCTTGGATTCTATTACTCACATCTGTTTGCTGCCTACCATTTTAAGATTTTGACACATGTTTGAGTCCTATATGGTTGTATTCCACATTAAATAGCCCATGTTTTCTTTTGCAGAGGCAGCTGGGTGGTACAGTGGATAGAGCACTGGGCTTGGAGGTAGATTCATTTTCTTTTTTTTTAATTGAAGTTTTTTATTTTCAAAATATATGCAGGGATAATTTTTCAACATTGACTCCTGAAAAACCTTGTGTTTCCATTTTCCCCTCTTCCCTTCACCTCCTCCCCTAGATGGCATGTATTTCATGCATGTAAACATGGTAAAAGTATATGTTAAACACAATATAAGCTTACATATTTATACAATTATATATCTTTCTTCTTGCCCAAGAAAAATCAGATCAAAAAATAAAAAAAAGAGAAAATAAATAAAATTCAAGCAAAAAACAATGAAAAGAGTGAAAATGCTATGTTATGATCCACATTCAGTTCCCACAGTCCTCTCTGTGGGTATAGATGTCTCTCTCCATCAAGATCTATTGGAACTGGCCTGAACCATCTAATTGTTGAAAAGAGCCAGGGCCATCAGAAATGATCCTCATATAATCTTGTCGTTACTGTGTATAAT
Organism: Sarcophilus harrisii; assembly: GCF_902635505.1. Lineage (NCBI taxonomy): Eukaryota > Metazoa > Chordata > Mammalia > Dasyuromorphia > Dasyuridae > Sarcophilus > Sarcophilus harrisii. The sequence goes on along the minus strand of NC_045429.1, from coordinate 284,604,925 downwards.
CTCCTGATTCTGCTTATTTCATTTAGCATCTGAATCATCCTGCTGATAGTTTCTTATAGAACAATAATATTCCATAATTGATTACACACTATATATCATATCATATACCATAATTTATTCAGCCATTCTCTGACTGATGGACATCCACTCAGTTTCCAGTTTCTTGCCACTATAAAAAGGACTGCTACAAACATTTTGCACATGTGGGTCCCTTTCCCTGATTTAAGATTTCTCTGGGATATAAGCCCAGTAGAAACACTGCTGGATCAAAGGGTATGCACAGTTTGATAACCCTTTGGGCATAGTTCCAAATTGCTCTCCAAAAGGGTTGGATCAGTTTACAGCTCCACCAACAATGCATCAGTGTCCCAGTTTTCCCACATTCCCTGGAACATTTGTCATTATCTTTTCCTGTCATCTTAGCCAATCTGAGAGGTATATAGTGGTATCTCAGAGTTGTCTTAATTTGAATTTCTCTGATCAATAATGATTTAGAGCACTTTTCATATGACTAGAAATGTTTTCAACTTCTTTGTCTGAAAGATATCTGTTCATATCCTTTGACCATAGAGAATAAATTTGAATTATTTTCTATATATTTTAGAAATGAGGACTTTATCAGAACCCTTGAATGTAAAAATGTTTTTCCAGTTTATTGCTTCTCTTATAATCTTGTCTGCATTACTTTTGTTTTAGACGCATTTTCAAAATCAAATTTAGTCTTAGACACTTATTACCTGTGTGACTCTGAGCATGTCACTTAACTCGATTTGCTTCAATTTCCTTATATGTAAAATGGGTTGGAGAAGGAAATGGCAAACTGCTCCAGTGTCTTTGCCAAAAAACAAAAACAAAAGCAAACCCCAAATTGGGTCACAAGGATTCACACACAACAGAAAACAACTGAACAATAACAAGTATTCTTTTTGTATTTGGTTGGGTATGCTCATGTGTAGCTTGTTAAATAAATAGCCACTAATAAAGTCTGATAAGTTCTTGCCATTTCAATCCAAATATATTGTTTAAAAAGGTCACTTGAGATCCATCATCTAAGACTACTTAAGTCAACATTCTCAAGCTTCATCCTCATGTTTAAGAGTCTTATAAATCTAGAATAATATGAATTCAAAGATCCTATCCTCAGAGTCCACAGTTATTAAAAAGTCAATAATTCATTCTCTGACACCTCCCATAAAATATCTCACAGCTCAAATGTGTGGCAGTTCTTTTATACTTTAGATGTATATGAAAATCATACCTCTCTTGAGTCTTCTCCAGAAGAGCAAGAGTCTTTTCCTGAAAAGTTTTCTAACTTGGACTTTTGCTACACTTTCACCATCTAGAATAATTCAGGTTTCTCTTTCTCACAGGGGTTCTAGCTTTGGCTGTTCCCATGGATGAGACTCCTCGTTCTGCTATTATGGATCTAATTTAGGCTCTTTTCATAGATGAGGTTTTCCACTCTGATGTAGGGGACTTAATTTGGCCTTATCTGCAGGTAAACTTTTTCTTCCTAGTAACTGATTGTTAAACTTGAAAAATTATGCCATACTTAGATCCCAAGAGATCATAAATGTGGGAAAGGGACCCACGTGTGCAAAAATATTTGTGGCAGCCCTTTTAATAGTGGCAAGAAATTGGAAACTGAATGGCTGTCCATCAGTAAGAGAATGGCTGAATAAGTTATATGTCATTTAAGTCATATGAATGTTATGGAATATTATTGTTCTATAAGAAAATCTAAATGAAATAAACAGAACCAGGAGATCCTTATACACAGCAACAACAAGATGATGATCAATTCTGATGGCCGTGGTTCTTTTCAACAATGAGATGATTCAGGCCAGTTCCAATGATCTTGTGATGAAGAGAGGAGCCATTTACACCCAAAGAAAGGTCTATGGGAACTGAAGGTGGATTACGACACACATTTTCACTCTTTTTGCTGTTCTTTGCTTGCATTTTGTTTTCTTTCTCATATTTTTTCCTTTTTTAATCTGATTTTTCTTGTGCAGCAAGATAATTGTATAAATATGTATACATATGTTGGATTTAACATATATTTCAGCATGTTTAACATATGATGGATTACTTGCCATCTAGAGGAAAGGGTGCAGGGTAGGCGGGGAACACTTGAAATGCAAGGTTTTGCAAGGGTCAATGTTAAAAAATTATCCATGCATATGTTTTGAAAATAAAAAAGAAAAGAAAAATTATGCACAATAAAACAAAGCATAAGTATATGCTTATATATTAAGTAAATTTTGTTATTTGATTTTTTTCAGATGCTTGACTCTTTATGACCTAATTTGGAGTTTCCTTGTCAAAGAGGAATAATAGAAGAATTTTTCATTTCCTTTTACAATTAATTTTATAGATGAAGAAACTGAGGTAAACAGGGTTAAGTGACTTGCCTAAGGTCACACAGCTAGTAAGCATCTGAAACCAGATTTTAACTTAGGTCTTCTTAACTCCAGGCCCAGTGCTCTATCCATTTTGGTACCTAGATACCCCCTAGTAAAACAACTATTAAAATAATAACATAACAGTGATTAGTAACTTTTAAATTAAAAAAATGAATAGATGACGTGTCCACTTGATTAAAACTACTGAACATATCATACTATTGGCAAAATGCTTTCTTGATGTAATATTGAGCATTATTAAAATAGTCCTTTACATGAAAAAACAGTTTATGTTTCAGGTAAATTTAAAAGAAAACAGAGACAGAAAGGCAGAATAAGGGAGACAGGGGGAAAGAAACAAAGAAAGGGGAAAGAGGATAAAGGAGGAGAGAAGAGAGAAAGGAACAAAGGAAGAAGGAAATAGTTAAAGGGAGAGGAAGAGGGAGAAGGGAGAGAGAAAAAGAGAGAGAGAGAGAGATCACGTTAGGTGAAAATAAACAAAACAAAACAATATTTAAACTAGCATCCAAAATACCAAAAGTAAAAGAAAAAATTAAACAAAAAAAATAGAACTGAAGTATCTATGAAATTTAAGAAGAAAAATTCATTTACTAAACACAAAAATTAACATATAAGCAAATGAATAAAATAAAAGGAAAAAAGAAAAGAAAAACTACTTCCAAAAATATCTAGGAACTCTAGGCTAAAGATGTAATGAAACTGGAAAAGAAAAAAAGAAACAAAATTCTATCAGAGTTATACTCAATTTATACCTGCAAAAGTCTTCCTAACATGAAGCAAACTGAAGGGAAAAGATCTTCACACTTCCAGCCTTAACTCCCACCTACAATGACCAGGTGGCATTGAAAACCTAAGGTACTGACCATGAAAGTCTGGGAAACGATTCCCTTTCCATCCTTCCCTTTGGAAGAATCAAATGTGCAAGAGTCATGACTCATAGTTTGAAAGAATTCAAAAAGATTCTTTTTACTAATGTTATATCAGATGGACCTAACTTTGGGAGAATTGCAATTAGAGTTTGGGAAAGTTTTATATGCTGAAATTCAGCTAGCAGTCTAATAGTCTACAGGGGAGAGCAAGATATAGATAAGAGAGGAGTCAAGATGTCTTTACATCCTAGTAGGGAGACAGGATGTCTTTTAGCAAGATATTGTTATTTAGGGAAGACACAAATAAGAAATGGGATGTAGCTTTTATAAAAAAGACAAATAAAATATTTTAATAAACATGCCCCACAAGTGGGATAGGGCTTTTAGAAGACAAATAATAAGCAACAAGGAAGAAGTTTTGTTGCTCCACATTCCTCACCTAAATGTGCAGTTTCCAAGGTACCTTCCAGTTCTAACAGTTTATGAGTCTGGGAATGGTGAAGGAGATTATTTTTTTCCTACAATAAAATACCAGTCCATTCCATTATCTTTGTTGCTTCCAGCCACAATTTTTAATTTCATAGAGTTGAAGAGAAGGGGAAATGATACCCTTGAGCTTGAAAGAAACTCCTTTGCTAGACCCTGTGGGGTGTTACAAAAAAAAAGGGAGAAAGCATAGATCCTACTCTGATGGTGTACCAGGCTGATGATGAGAAAGGACAGAAGACAAATTTGAGAGTCATTTAGCAACTAAAACAAATTCGAGCATATTTTAAAAATCTTACCTCCCCCAAAATGAATAAATTATACATATGTAAATTATCATATATCATATAGTATACATATATTACATATATTATATACATATAAATATGCATGTGTATTGCTGAACATCAGCAATAGGAAGAACTTCAGAATTAACTAACCCCTTCCATGCTCTCATTCTTGAACCCAAATCACAGAGAGGTAAAGTGATTTACCCCAAAGTAGCATAGTTAGCATTATCAACTTCATATTTTAAAAACACATATTTAAATTCAATAGTAAAGTCCTATAGCAGTGGTCCTCAAACTTTTGTTCTCAATATCTTTATCCTATTAAAAATGATTGAGGATCTGTCCAAAGAATTTTTGTTTATGTGGGTTATAGTTATAGATATTGATCACATTAAAAACAAAAACCAATTATGAATTTGTAGACTCTCTGAAAGGATTTCAGAGATTCCAAGGATGCTCTGGACCAGACTTTGAGAACCACTGTCCAATAGTGTTATGAGCCAGAACTTGAAACAAGGTAATAACTCAATGGAATTGATGGAAGTAGTGCTTGTGTGCTTGGGTTTGCACCTTTAAGAGTTTACACATTAGAGGTCACACATTAGAGCTCACACCTTTAAGAGAGTTTACACATTGGAGTTCACAAGTATGGGAGATACACAAAGTTAACTTTGTAACTTTGTGAATTCACACCTCCCACAATCCCACTCTTGGAGGAGGAGTCAACCTTTGAGTTTACACCTCTAAAAGAGCATAAAAAGAGCTTCAGTCAGTCAGTCAGTCAGTTTGGAAGATTGCCAGGAGTAGGACTTGAGCTAGAGGCAGAAGCTGGCAGAGGCAAAAGACAAGCTGCAAGAGCTCTTGGAACCAAGGAGGGAGACAGGCCTCTAAGAAAGCTACTAATTTCCAATTTTTCCAGCAGTTTTTGTCAAACAATGAATTCTTATCCTAAAAGCTGGTGTCTTTGGGTTTGTCAAACACTAGATTATTAAAGTTATTGACTATTTTGTCCTTTGAACCTACTCCACTGATCAACTAGTCTATTTCTTAGCCAATACCAAATGGTTTTGGTAATTGCTGCTTTATAATATAATTTTAGATCTGGTACAACTAGGCCACCTTCATTTGATTTTTTTTTCATTAGTCCCCTTGAAATTCTTCACCTTTTGTTTTTCCATATGAACTTTGTTTTGTTATTTTTTCTAGGTCATTAAAATAATTTTTGGGGGAGTCTGATTGGTATAGCTCTAAATAAATAGATTAGCTTAGTATTAGAAATAGTATTGTCATCCTTATTATATTTGCTTGCCCTATCCAAGAGCATTTAATATTTTTCCAATTGGTTAGATCTAATTTTATTTGTGTGGACAGTGTTTTGTAGTTTTGCTTATGTAGTCCCTGACTTTCCCTTGGCAGATAGATTCCTAAATATTTTATACTATTGGTAATTACTTTAAATGGAATTTCTCTTTGTAACTCTAACTGTTGGATTTTGTTAGTGATATATAAGAATGCCAATGACTTATGTGGGTTTATTTTGTATCCTGCAACTTTGCTAAAGGTGTGGATTATTTCTAATAGCTTTTTAGTTGATTCTTTAGGGTTCTCTAAGTATACCATCATATCATCAGTAAAGAGTGATAATCTGGTTTCCTCATTACCTACCCTAATTCCTTTAATGTCTTTCTCAACTCTTATTGCTGAAGCTAGCATTTCTAATACAATATTGAATGGTAATGGTGATAGTGGGCAACCTTGTTTCACTCCTGATCTTATTGGAAATGGTTCCAATTTATTCCCATTACATATGATGCTTACTGATGGTTTTAAATAGATGCTTCTGATTATTTTAAGGAAAAGTCCATTTATTCCTATACTCTCAAGGGTTTTTAATAGGAATGAATGTTGGATTTTATCAAATGCTTTCTGAATCTATTGAGATGATCATTAGTTTTTGTTAATTTGGTTATTGATATGGTCAATTATATTAATAGTTTTCCTAATATTGAACCAGCCCTGGTATAAATCCTCCTCGGTCACGGTGTATTATCCTGGGGATGATTTTCTGTATTCTTTTTGTTAATATCAATATTCATTAGGGAGATTGGTCTATAATTTTCTTTCTCTGTTTTCACCCTACCTGGTTTAGGTATCAGTACCATATCTGTGTCATAAAAGGAATTTGATAGGACTCCTTCATTCCCTATTTTTTTCAAATAGTTTATATAGCATTGGGGCTAATTGTTCTTTAAATGTTTGGTCGAATTCACATGTAAATCCATCTCGTCCTGGGAATTTTTTCTTAGGGAGTTGATTAATAGCTTGTTCTATTTCTTTTTCTGAGATGGGACTATTTAAGCAATTTACTTCCTCCTCTGTTAATCTGAGAAGCCTATATTTTTAGAGGTAATCATCCATTTCACTTAGGTTATCAAATTTATTGGCATAAAGTTGGGCAAAATAACTCCTTTTGCTCTAATTTCCTCTTCATTGATGCAAAGTTCTCCCTTTTCATTTTTAAAACTAACAATTTGATTTTCCTCTTTCCTTTTTCTAATCAGATTTACCAAAGATTTATCTATTTTATTTATTTTTTTTCATAAAACCAATTCTTAGTTTTATTTATTAATTCAATAGTTTTTTTTACTTTCAATATTATTAATTTCTCCTTTTAATTTTTGAATTTCAAGTTTAGTATTTGATTGGGGTTTTTTCTTTTTCTAGCTTTTTAAGTTGCAAGCCCAATTCATTGATCTCCTCTTTCTCTATTTTATTCAAGTAAGCCTCTAAAGACATAAAATTTCTCCTTATTACTGCTTTGACTGCATCTAACAAATTTTGGTATGCTGTCTCATCATTGTCATTATCTTGGATGAAATTATTGTGTCTATAATTTGCTGTTTCACCCAATCATTCTTTAAGATGAGATCATTTAGTTTCCAATTACTTTTTGGTCTATTTACCCCTAACTTTTTGCTGAATGTAGTTTTTATTGCATAGTGATCTGAAAAGAAAGTATTTACTGTGTCTGCCTTCCTGCATTTAATTTTGCATTTATCATAATCTTTTGCTGTCATCTTATCCAATCTGATAGGTGTGAGGTGGTACCTCAGAGTTGCCTAGGTTTAGTTCTACCATTTGTTAAATGAATAAGTTAAACTATACAGTTTCTGGAGGTCTTTCTGGCTTTAGGGATATGTTTGATTTCATGCTTTATGACCTATCAAGTTGTGACCTGTGATCTTTTGAATTACTGTAATAAATCAGTTATGCCATATGTGAAACCATAAGACTATATGGGGAGATATTTATCAAAATAAATGTTTGATGATTTCCTATGTACAAGGGAGTCACTTTATTTATTTACTCTCTTTATTCTCATTCTCTCATATTTCCTTCCTAAACCAGTCTGTACAGATCTATCACCACAGGATTAGCACAGTAAATGACAATTCTTAAAACTCTTCAAGTCTTAATTTTCTTTTGCTTTTCAAATTTTTATTTATTCCATTAAATATTTTCCAAATACATTTTTTAATTTTTAAGATTCAATTTTGAAAATTTGAGTTTCAAATTCTCTTCTTCTTTCCAGTTCCTCCCCCACCTCCTGAGAAGTCCTATAATGTATCAGTTACACATATGAAGTCATGCAAAACTTATTTCCATATTAGCCATATTGTAAAAAAAAAAACACAAAAAAGTAAGAAACACAAAGGTAAAAAAATTTTTGCAATCTGTGCTCAGATTTCATCAGCGCTCTCTCTCTCTCTCTCTCTCTCTCTCTCTCTCTCTCTCTCTCTCCTCTCTGTCTCTCTCTGGAGATGGATAGCATTTTTCAACATGTGTCCTTTGGAATTGTTTTGAATTATTGTCTTAATCGGAGTAGCTAACTCTTTTACATTTGATCATCATTACAGCATTCTTGTTATTATGTACAATGGTCTCCTGGATATGCTCACTTCATTTTGCATCAGTTCATTTAATCTTTTCATGTTTGTTTTTTTTTTGATACCATCCTCATCATGTCTTATAATACTATAGTACAACGGTATTCTATCACAATCATAAACTATAACTTGTTCAGCCATTCTCCAATTGATGAGCATCACCTCAATTTTCAATTCTTTGCCATTACAAAGAGAGTTACTACAAATATTTTTGTACAAATAGATCCTTTCCCCTTTAATCTTCTTGGGATACAGACTTAGTAGTGGTATTACTGGGGTTAAAGGGTATGCATAGTTTTATAGCACTTTGGGCATAGTTTCAAAATGCTTTCCAAAATGGTTGAACCAATTCACAACTCCACCAACAATATCTTAGTATCCCTATTTTTCTATATCTCCTCCAGAATTTGTCATTTTCCCTTTCTGTCATGTTAGTCAATTTGATAAGTGGGAGGGGTATCTTGGAGATAGTTTAATTTGCATTTCTCTAATCAATAGTAATTTAGAGCATTTTTTCAAATGACTATAAATAATTTTAATTTCTTCATTTATTGACTTCCTGTTCATATCTTTTGACCATTTATTAATTGAGTAATGGCTCTTATTTTTATAAATTTGTCTGGATACTCTAGTTAAGAAATGAGGCCTTTATCAATGAAACTTATAAAGTTTTTCCAATTTCCTCCTTTCCTTTTAATTGTGACTGTATTAGTTTTGTTTGTACAAAAACTTAAATTTCATGTAAACAAATTTATCCATTTTATTTCCCATAATTCTCTCTACCTTTTATTTAGTAATAAGACCTTTCTTTTTATCCATAGATTTGACCAATAAATTTTTCCATGTGCCCTTAATTTACTTATATTACCTTTCATGCCTAAATCATTTGTTCATTTTGACCATCTTTTGGTATACAGTATGAAATATTGATATTTGCCTAGTTTCTTTCCAACTGCTTTCTAGTTTTTCTAGCAATTTTTTCAAATGATGAATTATTGTTCCAAAAACTTGGATTTAAGGTTTTATTAGTGCTATGTATTATGAATTTAATATATTGGATTGATCCATCATTTATTTTTTACACAGTACTAGATTGTTTTGATGATTACCACTTTATAATAATGTTTGAAATATGGACCTGAAGAAAAATAAATCTGTACACATTTTCCCCCAGTAAAGAAACAGCAAGAAAAAAAATCAGAGTTCAGTACAACATCATGGAGAGAAGGAGGTGGGGATTCTAAAAATTTTCTGCCACCACTCTAATTTCTGACAGAAAGAAGGCAAGTGAAAGAGGAAGAGAGCAGATAACAGGATGGGGGCACTGATGTTCCCAATGAGGTTTGGCTAGTACAGCCATGATGACAGCAACTCATGTAGGAGAGAGAATTTGGAGAAGGGAGATCAAGAGAACTGGTTCAGGAAAATCATTTCATATGGGACAGCTTCCTCAGCCTGAATGAGGGAAACAAAATTAACATATGACATTAGAAAAGTCACCTTTAGCCCTTCATTATCCTAGGCATTCTATCTCTATTCTGAGAATCAGGGCACTCCTCACCCCAACCACCCTCATACTTTATTTTCACTACATTTGCAACCACACCAAGATTCACCAAAACATCTCACCTCTTGCTGTAAGAGACACATCTGATCCCTGAGCACTGTCAATCTCTAGAGACACGATAAAGAAAATCCATTCAGGAACCTCTTACTTAGAACAGGAGTGTGCTAAAAAATGAAACCAAAGTGATAGCCTCTCCTCTCAGGTCCCATTTTTCATGTTCTAAGGGTTATTTTTGACCAGTTCATTTCTTATACCCCTGTGGCAATTCTTCACTTACCTGAAGTCAAAGCATAATTCCTTCCTTTTCCACCTGGAAGAGAGGGGGAAATATGTGTGTATGTGTATACACACACACACATACACATATATGTATATGCATGCATGTATATATGTATAACACACATATATGCACATATCTATATATGCATGAATATACACATGTATGCAGGGATATAAACATATCTATACACACATGTGATACAGATGCGTAGATATATGCATTGTACATATAGTACATACATACATAATGAGGCTTCAAATATTCTTTTGTCTATCTTTGAAGTCATTGTATTCAAGACAAGTTCCTATAATTGTCAGATGACAATGACTCCCATTCTCACCCCTCCTAACACATATATCCCCTTAACTTGGGCAGAATAAGGACCCAGCAAGAACCAATCAACAATATTTATTTAATACTTAATTTTTTTCTTTTTTTTTTCCTGAGGCAATTGAGGTTAAGTGACTTGCCCAGGGTCACACAGCTAGGAAGTGTTAAGTGTCTGAGACCAGATTTGAACTCAGATCTTCCTGACTTCAGGGCTGGTACTCTATCCATTTTACCACCTGGCTTCCTATAATACTGATTATTTTAGAAGAAAGGTAAAAATGACCCTGCTCTCAAGGAATGGCAAATAAATAAATACATACAAGATGAATTCAGAGAAGAGAGAAACTTCCTACATTAATTGAGTCTTAAAGAAAGCTAGAAATATCAAAAATGAAGAGAGGTTGGAAAACATTTCAGGAATGAATGGCAGCAAGGGAAAAGACATAGGAAAGGAAATGGAGTATCATGCATGAAGAACAGAAAGGTGAATTTGTTGGATCCCAGAGTGCTTTGAGGGCAGGAAAATGTCCAAAGGCAATAAGGAGTATTTAGCTCTAAAGAGCTTTAAATAGCAAGTAGATGACTTTATGTTGGATCCTGAAAGTAAAAGGGAGCCCCTGGAGTTTATTAAGAAAGAAGTTGATATAATCAGACCTATCTTTTAGGAAAATCACTTTGGCAGCTGTGTAGAACATGGATTGGTTTCCAACTTTAGTACGTAAATTCCTAGTTGCTGAATAGATTCCTTTTCCTCTGACCTATATTGCTGTAGGTATTTCTGGTCTGAACTCAAGTAGTTACTCCTCTCATCCAGTCTGGTAACACTAAAGACATGATTCTATTTTTTTAATGTTCCTTTTCTGGTTTGTTGTCTACAGTCCCAGAGACTGTATTATTCTCAATATCTTCCTTATATTAGAGTAGAAGATCTGATGAAGAAGGACAGACTAGGCTGAAGGAACTCAGAATTTCTGAACTGCTTCTTCCTTATTAAGCCCCTTTTAGTCATCCTACCTAAAGTGGATTTCTTCCAGATCACAACTCCAGCAACAACTGCAGTGAAGAGGAGGAGGACAGCAGCAATGATTCCCATAAAAAGCCCATTGGATGTTGACTGTGGCTCTAAAAGAAAACAGAGAAAGACCCTGATTCCTATCTGAGCTGAGTTCTGATGTCCCTTTGTCTCTTCTACCTCCACCAAATATCTCCTATGTTGGAAGCTGGTGAGAGCTTGATGGTGAGAGTATCCTCAGTCACATCTCACATCCTTACCCCATTTCAAGGAGAGTGGTGCAGGCAGTCCTTCATGCTGTATCAGGCAGGTATATTTCTCTTCATTTCTAAAGGGCATCTCAACAGCTGCCCATTTCTGAAAGGTCCCATCTCCCCCAGGTCTGGTCTCAATGTACTCTGTGTCTTGGATTTGTTCTTCTCCATCTTTCAACCAAATTATTGAGATTTCAGAAGGATAAAAGCCCCAAGCTCTGCACTTTAGGAACACTTCCCGGTCAGAGGTGATATGACGGGTCACTCTTACCGAAGGAGGATCTAGGGGGTAATGGTAAGAAGAATGTTCAGGTTCATGCTGTTAGGCCTAAAAAGCCAAATCTCTTCCAGCAGCACATAGAAAGACAGAACACTGGGGAAAGTTGTACAGCCATGTCCTGTACATTTGAACTTGCCCTAACGTCCAGGGGAATCAAGAACAAGAGGCTACTCCTGGTCTAGGTGAAACTGACAAAAGCTGAAGACCCATCTCAAGGAGATTGAAACTGAGAACCAGCCCGGCCTCCAAAAGAAGAAACTTCAATTAGAGAAAGCAGGAAGTCTAAACTGTACCTGTTCGCAGCAGCGTTTTTTTCCCTTTCTCCAGATGTCTCAACAGCTCCTGCACACATGTCTCCTTCAGATAGACCTCCCATCTCTCCGCTAAACTCCGATCAGTCTCCAGTTTAAGCTTGAGGTTTAGAGCCACTTGATCCGACGCTATCCAGATTACAGTCTCTGGATCCAGGGAGAGTTTGTCTTGTCCATCGTAGCCATAACGTAGGAAAAATGTGCTGAAACTCCCGTTGGGGAAAACCTCGCAGCCGTACATGCGCTGTAACGTGTGAACCCCTGGCCCGTCCCAGCATTTCAGTTAGCCGCCTCACAAGGACAGGGCCATCTGTCAGGATGGACAGGGCCATCTCTGTTTGATGGCTCAACTTAACAGAGTTTTATAGAGTCCGGGGATTTGCCCCGGCCCCCGCCCTTCTCTCCTCTTACTCTCTGGAATAGTGGTCAGACTACATCAGACTGAAAGTGTGACCCAGGGCTCCCAAAATCACTCACCGCCGTCATCACTCTGATTGTAATTGAAGTGCAGATTTTGTAGGCTCATTGGGCAGTGCTGTGAGTCCTTTAAGTGTCGCGTTTCACGCTCCCAGTAGTCCGGTGTCTCCAACTCTATCCACGGTGCCCTGGGCTCGGTGATCTGACTTCCACTGCTGTTGTGAAAGCGCACAAACTGCTGATCATCTACGTAGCCTACAGTCATGAACCACCGTTCCTCCAACCCCAGGCTGGGCCCGGTCACAATCGTGTCGAAATACTTCATAGTGTGGCAGCCTGAAAGAATTGGGGATAACAAAGAAATCTATCCCAGACTCAGGTCAGGACCAGCCTTCCAGTGACTGCACACCTCTAAATCCGGTCCCATCAGTCTTTAGAAGATTTTACTGCAAAGGCCCAGTTATCCCAGTATAAACCCATATAAATCTGGACCCTGCCTTTCTGCCCTTTTCTGCCAGGGAGACCTCTTGTTCCTGTCCAAGTATCCCGCCACTCCCTGCTCAGTTTCCAGGACCAGCTTTCCCCAGCACCTTTTCTACATTCCAGTGCTGTCCAATGATTCAAAAAAAAAAAAAAATCACATTTATCTTTATCTTTCTTCAAAATCTCTGTGTAATTCCCATCTCTTTCTGGGTGTGCCTCTCTGTTTCTGCTTGTCTCTGTCTTTTCTGTGTCCAGTAGTTCTCCTCCCCCAGCCTCTCCTTTCCCAAAGATTCAAGTCTTAGAACAACCAAATTTCCAACTCCCCTGTGTCCACCAGTACTCATCAACACTTCCCCCCCCCACACAATTTATTTTCCTTTGACTCTCCTTCCTGACAAGGTTGCATTCTCCTTCTTCCCTCTCTCTTACCACTTCTATTTGTTTACCCCTTATTTTCCCCAGGAATCTTGCTTCCTTTCTCCATTCTAGCATACCCTTAATGCCCTGTCTTTTCTCATCCCTTTCCCTCAATCTTAGCAAAAACCATACCAGAGATCCCTAAAATCATTTCCAAAACAGCAAGAGGATTTAAGACACATTTATTTATTTATTCATTGCCAACTACCATCACCACTACCACAACCAGCACCTTTCCACAGTCAAACTCTATTTGAGAATAAGGACCCTTTTCCTTAGAGCCCCCTCTTTGAGATGGGGAATAAAAAACTCTTGACAGCAAGGTCTTTTCCCACCCAGTCATCTGTTCCTGATCCTGGTACAATCCATTTCTCAGACAGCTGATTAACATTACTCTACTCACCTGCCCAGGTCTCAGTTTGAGTTAGGGCCGCCAAGAAAAAGAGAAAAAGCATATAATGTTCCATCGTTGACGATCACAAAGTGTTGAAACCAACTTACTGTGGCCTTATATAAATCATTCTTAGCTTCCAGATCTGCTGTTGAGAAGCTCTGCCACCCAGTGGCAATCAGTAATACAAAAATGTCATAGACACACAAAAATGTCATACAAACATAGTGTCATACATACATAGACATACATAGTCATACAAAAATAGGAAGAACAAAAAGAGAATTTAGGGTGCTGAATTTGAGGGTTGGAAGAAATCTCAGCTGTCATTTAGTCTAATTCATACCCCATTTACACTGAAGCATAATCGATAGATGTTCATTCAGTCTCTGCTCTCCAGATAAGCAGAACCCCTCTAAGTCCAGGGTACCACTTGACCTCCAATCATTAGGAAGTTTTTTGCTGATATCAATTTTAAATTTGCCTCTTTACAACATTCACTTATTACCATTGATACTGCTCTCAGGTCAAATTACTCCAATTCCTTTTCCATATGGATATATGATACCCTTCAAATACTTGAACTTAGCTATCACATACACTTCTCCAGGCTAAAGATCAAGATTTTTATTAATTTTTATTAATGTGACATGGACTCAATGCCTTTTACCTGCTGGGTTATCTCATCTGCAAGAGTGAATACCTTGATCTACTTGGTCTGAATTAGGCACAATACAAAGGGACTGCAATTTTATTGTGTCTTTCTTAATGAAGCCCAAGATTACATTAGCTCTTTTGCTGCTAAATGCAATAACAATTCTACTGTTACATATTAAGTTTGTAGTCTACCCACTAAAATCACAGGTCTTTTTTATATAAATTGCTTTCTAATTACATCTATAGATCCTATACATAGAAAGTTTGATTTTTTAAATTCAAATTTAACACTTTCAATCTATCTTTATTGAATTTCTTCTTGAATCTAATAGATTCAATCTAAGTTCTCTAGCCAAAGGATTCTTACCTTTTTTATATTCCCCTAGCAGTCCAAACAGTACAATGAATTTCTTCTCAACACAATATTTTTGAATGAGCAAAAAATAGGATTACAAACAAAATTAATTACATTGAAATAATTATCAAAATATATATGAAAAAAATCAGCTTCCCCCCTCAGATTAAGAACCTTTGCTTCAGCATATCACAAACTTTTGGGATTTTTGACTCTTCATCATATTTATGTTGACTCTTCACCTCTATTTTTGTTATCATCTGCAAATCTAATAAATATGTCTCCTATAATTTTATCTAAGGTATCCAAATCAGCTTGTCATTCAGTAAGAAAATAAGGCAGATCTAGCAGTCTTCATTTATCTTTAAAAAAGTATATGAAAGTATAAAAGTACTTTTTTGTATCTAAATCATAGATAGAAAATGTTAAACAGCACAATTACCCAAGATATTCTCCTGATACGATATCAACTCTTTGTGTCCTTTTGTGAAATATGACCTCCAGTGAAGTTTCCTCAGTAATACACTCTTAAATATGCTCAGCTTTGCAACTTAAGATGAGGTAAATGAAAAAGGGAATTCCCTTTTGCATTTACCTCATCTTAAGTTGCAAAGTCACTAAATTTGGTGAAAGGAAATGCATAATAAGGATTTGTAGAAAATAGTGATCTGATAGACCACAGATAGCTATGAATAAGTAGGATGATGAAGGATTAATATTGCTTTGCATCCATTAGTTAAGAAGATTGTGAACTCTTATCAGCAAATAAGGACTCCGCTCAGGTATAAATAGCTTTGTTCTCTGTTAAATTTTTTGCACTCTCTGATTGTAGCTGTTTGAGCAATGAGAGCTGTGCCCTTTCTCATGAGAAAAACAAAGACCTTTTCTGATCTCTGACTCAGAGTCCAAATGTTTGATTCTGGTGACTTTTTGTTCCACACAGTTAGGACAAGGTTTGATAAGTATAACGAGATCCGCAAGTATAACATAACAATTAGAACTGCTACTTGACCCAGGAGACTAGAGACTGTGGACTTTTCTATTCTGTACCAATGCACAAAATATTTGAGTTCAATCTTGGAGGAAATATGTTCTCTAATGATAGGGACTCCCTTTCTTATATTCTTTAGTTCATTAAGGGGAGTTTTGGATTTTTTAAAAAGTGCTTAACACAGTGCCAGGCACATAGTAGGTGCTATATAAATGCTTGTTTCTTCTTTCCTTCATTATATTCCCACCCTGGAAAAACTGCTGAAAGCTTTAGGATTGGGTTTTGCCCAGAAAAGAAATGGTTTCAATTTTCAGTCTAAATCAGGTATGAGACAGGTAACCAAAAGAAATGCTTAATACAAAATGCACTAAAAATGCATATAAATGCACATAAAACAAGATACAGTAGCATCTAATTGTTATATTCTGCCAGGAGACTGAGACAAACATTAGAATATGAAGCAGTTTTCTTTTTATAAAATTTATTTTATTTGAAAAAATAGAGTAAGAAAAAAAAAACAGAAAAGGAATACAAAACAAAATAAAGCAAAATAAAAGAGTACATTGTCACATGCCAAGCAAAATATCAGGGAGGATTCAAAATATATAACAAATTACCAGATCAAGAAGAATGTACACACACACACACACACACACACATTCGTGTGTGTGTGTGTGTATTAGTAAAAGAAATTATATTTACTAATGTCCATTTTTTTCTTTACTTCCTTTTAAATTGTTCTTTGGTTCTCTGCTGTGTACCTTATTTACTTTGTTCTTTTTCTCTCTTTTATTCCCCCATCCTCACCCTCAAGCAAGCTATACTTAAGAAAATATATATTTATGTATACATATGTAGATATATACATATACATACATACACACATGCTTTTTCCTATCCTAGGAGTCCTTTCCTAACTCTTTGTTTTAATTCTTCTCCATAATTTGCCTTGCTATTACTTAACCTACCCTATCCAAGGATCCCTCCCTTGTCTTCTTCCCTCACCCTTTATTTCCCCATGTACCCTTTCCTCCCCTCCCCTTTTTAAAAATAGATTTTGGAGAGTGCTATACCCTTTATAGTATATATGGTAGTATATATTGTGCAAAAAATTAAGAGTGTATTACTGAGGAAACTTCACTGGAGGTCATATTTCACAAAAGGACACAAAGAGTTGATATCGTATCAGGAGAATATCTTGGGTAATTGTGCTGTTTAACTACATATAAATGTGCCTATTGAACCCATTCCCAGTGTGAGTAGGCTTTATGAAGCAGTTTTCAGAACAGTTGAATAAGCATTTTACATTTCACCTTCACTCTTTATAGTCCCCCTTATTGTGCATGTCTTCTGGGAAATTCTGCCAGGGACTGAGACCACCATCTTGTCAGTAATATCCTCTTTTATGGAAAAACAAACAAACAAACAACAACACTCCCTGATGCTCTGATCAAAAGATACAGAATCTCTAACTTTGTAAATTCTTAAGGCTGTCTAGAAGATTGGCTGGTCCATCTCGGCATCTCTGAATTTAATCAGAAATGGAAAACTAAATGAAAAATAAAATAAGCAGTAGCCACAAAGACCAAGCTTTGAGCAAATGTTCTGAGTAACTTGGAAGAAGCTATCCTTTCTGTCAGGATGGAGAGAAATGAAGTCAACTTTTCTACAACTGTAATGTTTGGGCTAGCTTTCTGGAAGACCTCAGGACCAGCCTTGATCTTAGTGCAGGAGGCAGGAGAGCCACCAAGAGGATGGTCAAAAATAGAATGTCTTATTTCCAGTCCTTCTCAGCCCTTATATATCATAGTACAATTACATCATTACAGCATACTGAATATGTGTGAACTAGAGAACCATTACATCACCATACTAAGAACTGAGTATATATGTGAACTAGAGAACCATCATCTCATCAGCTCCACTGAGTTAACACCTTGTTTCAAATATACTTCTCCAGAGTTTCAGCCCTCTACATACAACTCCTCCATAGATAGAATCACAGAATTTAAGAGATCAAAGGAAACTCAATAATTATCTAATCCATTCCATATGAAAAATAAATTCCAACTATACAAAGACCTAACTGCATCTGACAAGTTCTATAACTGGGAATCTAAAATACTAAAATCTAGATAAACTAATTCTAATTCACTCCCCTCATGCATTAGTTGAGTAATCCTGTCAAAAAAAAAAAAAAAGGGGGAAATGAAATTAATTTGGCATGACCAGTTTGTGGTGATGCCAGGTTGGGTTTTTCGGAATTACCACTTCCCTTTCTGGATATTCATTAATTATTTCTTTGGTGTTCTATGTAGAGAGCCTATACTTTTAAAAAATATCTTTCTGCCAGTAGATTTAAAAAAAAAATATTTGTTTTTCTTAGTTTCCTTAAGCAGATTCCATTTATTCTGAATTTAGCGCTCCTAAAACTTTTTATTGAATTGTACTTTGTTCTTTTTATTCTTTGTTACCTGTCCTTGCTTCTATATGTACATTTCTGTCCTATCACCGTTCGTTAATATGGCTATCTTTTGTTCAGGATAAAATAAAGTGCCTTAAGAAATGTCTTCATGAAGCTGACAAGAAAATTAAATATTCCAACTAGGATACTTTTACTATCTGGCTACTCAAAACCACCAAATGAGAAGCCTCTTGTAACTTGGATTCCTTGAGGAAGCAGAATTTAAAAAAGAATGGGTGAAAAAGCAGAAGAGAAGATTCGTAACTTTTAGAAGGATAGGCAGAACTGTGTCATTCATTTAAAACAATAAACAGGGATTTGCACATGTTTAGGACCAAGTCACCTCTCAGAAAAGATTTATCTCCCCCTCCCTGGGAAAGGTCGCCCCCTCTCACTCTGAAAATGAGAAAAGAAAGGGAGAAGCCCAGGAGGCCATAGCCAGTTCTTTTTTAAAATCAAGAAGGAGGCTGGGGTCAATACTCTAACTTACTCCTTTAAGCTTAATTATGTGACTTCTGATATAAATATATAAGAGAATTAACTGGTAATTTATATTGGTTCTAATTTGGCTCTTAACATTATTGTAAATTAAAGAAAATAAGACTAGTCATTAAAAAATCTTATTCTGGTCAGATGAACTTTTGCTTTTGCTGGGCGCTTTAAATGATGGTTTCTTCCCATTTTCATCTAAAAGTGGTTTCTTCTTTGTAGTTTGTTTTGGGGTTTGTCTTATAATTTTGTCTATGCTTGTGCCTTTGTAAAATGTAGAAAAATCTTTGTCTTACATTTTATTGGTGTTGTTTGTAGATTCTGTGGATTTAAAATGTAGCCAGTCAGAAAAGTTTCTAAAGGCTATATCAAAAAGTTTAAAATACTGGAAAAGATTAATGAACTTTCATACTTAAAGCAATTGTTCGAGTAAGTAGGAATAATTTCCACTTTAGGCTTTCTGTGGGAGGTTAGGTTACAAGAAATGAGAAAAAGAATAAGAAAGTTAAAAAAATAAGAGGAAAAACTATATTTTAAAAAGTTAAGATTTTACATACCTACACAGGAAGATGATATGTGACACTTGAGAATTGTGTCTTTGTTAGAGGTAAACTTAGAGGTGTAGATATAATTTGACTACATTATGATGATATAAAAAAGAAATTAAGAGTGGGAAAGGGATTGTACTTGAAGAAGAGGAAGGAGGAGGCAAAATGTGGAAAATTATATCATATGAAGAGGCAAAAAGACCTTTTATAGTTAAGGGAAAGAAGGGAGGAGAATGAACATTGTTTAAGTCAATCTCATCGAAATTTGGCTCCAAGAGGGAATATCATGTATATTTAGTTTGATATAGAAACTTGTCTCCTCCTAAGGAAGTTGAAAGGGAAAGGAGAAAGGAGAGGAGAAGGCTCATAGAAGGGAGAACAGAAATAGAAGGGGAAAAGGATAAGAAAGAGGGGAGGAGCTGAAAAGAGAGAGGGCAGGTTGAGGGAAGTGGTGGTCAGAAGCAAAACATTGGGGATGAAAGAAAGGGGACAAAAGGGAAAGGAAAGCTTGGGGAAAATGTATTTAAGAGTGGTATTTAAAAATCTCTTGGAAAATAGTGCATTACTCCTCACTGGAAATTTTCAAAATCTGGATCAACAGCTAGTGAATATTTTATAAAAGGGACTCATTCATATGAGGTGAATTCTTTCAAATTTAAGTTTTATTTGAGGAAAGGGATAGAAACAGGGGCAGTTCTCAGTGAGCTTCTGAGGAAGTAGTCCTTCAAAGAAAGAATGTCCTTAAATGAAAGAATCAACTGGACCTGAGATGAGCTAAGAGAAAAAAAAAAGACTTACTGAAGGCCAACATGTCTTATTTTTCATCAGATGATTTAGTTATGAATATAATGAGTATTTTGTGGTTGCTATCTGGGAAATTTTTGATAACTGGTACTTTTGATTAATATGGAACTATTAAATACTGCTATTTTTGTGGTAAACCTAACAAAAGGAATTTTGATTTCTCACCTTACGATAGAAACGACTTGCTTTTTATAAGGAGATCCCACTTTGAAGCAAGACAAAGCAAAGTAGGGGAAGAAGGAAAAAAATACCAGAGCAAGGTTGTTGTTGCTGCTATTGTATTTGTTGTTGTTTATCCTTCTGGAAGAAAAACATGACACCAAGGAGATGATACCATGACATGCAAGTGAATTGGATATGAAAAAGAGACAGCTGTGCAAAATCATCAACCTCACTTTCTCCTTTAGAATTATTGGGTCCAGTGGCCAGATACTGCCCTCACCAGAGGACAATAACAGAAAAAGGGAAACAAAACAAAACAAAAAGATAGAATAAGTATGAAGATTGATTGCCCCCTGCTGCTTGAAAGGAGCTAAGCTCTGCCTGGTCTGTGTGGGCTAGTGACTCAGAAAAACAGATAAAAACAGAAAGAAGAACTTAGAGCTTGCATTTCCTAACTCCTTTCCCCAGAATACCTGAAAGAAGGAAGACAGATTTGCATGTTACTGGGAAGCTGAGTTGATTAGAAGAAAAACTTTACTTCTAGGAGGTGATAGAATCTTATACTCCTTGTTAGAACTGGATAGGAAGAGATGAGCTTTTTTCTGGGTTCCCCCTCTGGTTTCAGCTTCCTCAAAGGTTTCTCTGCCTTACTCCTGAAAGTAAGGCAGACTTTCCTGTCACTTATGGTTTTAAAGATGGAAATTCCTCTGACCCATTCAAGAGAGCAGTTCTGATGTATATACCCTTTGATTCAGCAGCGTCTCTACTGGGTCTGTATCCTAAAGAGATCATAAAGAAAGGAAAGGGGCCCAGATGCAAAAATGTTTGTGGCAGTCCTCTTTGTAGTGACAAGAAGCTAGAAATTGAGTGGATGTCCATCAATTGAAGAATTATTGACTAAAGTTGTGGTATATGAATGTTATGGAATATTATTGTTCTATAAGAAACGATCAACAGGATGATTTCAGAGAGGCCTGGAGAGACTTACATGAACTGATGCTAAGTGAACCAGGAGATCATTGTGCACAGCCACAGCAAGATTTTATGATGATCCATTCTGATGGATGTGTCTCTTTTCAACAATGAGATGATTCAGGCCAGTTCTAATGGTCTTGTGATGAAGAGAGCCATCTGCACCCAGAGAGAGCATTGTGGGAATTGAGTGTGGATCACAACATAGTACTTAAACTCTTTTTTGATGTTGTTTGCATTTTGTGTTTTTTTTCCTAATTTTTTCTTTTTTGATATGATTTTTTTGCAGCATGATAATTGTGGAAATATGTATAAAAGAATTGCATATGTTTAATATATATTGATTATCTGCCATCTGGGGGGGGAAGAGAAAGAAAAAAATTGCAACGCAAGGTTTTGCAAGGGTAAATGTTGAAAATTATTTATGCATATGTTTTGAAAATAAAAAAGCTTTAATAATAATAATGATGATGATAAAAAGAGGCATTCTGAATAAACTATGGAGATCTTAGGGTTAGGAAAACAGCCAGAGAGTGGAGGAGTAAGGCATGAGGAGGGAGGGGGGAGGGAGTGGTGTTGGGATGTAGAACTTCCAGAGAGTTCTATCAAGAACTTTTGAGGGAAACAACCAGTAGAGAAATATCCTGCCCAGCTGATGAATTGTGATGCACAAGAATATCAGAGGAAGAAGTCAATAGTTGTGAGTTGCCTTCAATCATGTGAGTTTTTTAAAATGTGCCTCCTTCCTAGTTTTCTGCAACTTGGTGCCTAATATTTCCCATAGACATTTGTATGAATTGGTGGAAGAGTTTGATTTAGATTTATAAGTGGATTGTTATTTTATAGTTGTTTCCTTTTGGGGGTGTGTGGGATGGTATCTACCACAAAAACAAAGAGACTTTCAAAGTAAGAAAAAGCAAAAAAGGGGGTTATTAGTTTTTTGGTTTTTTTTTTTTTTTTTTTTTTTGAGGAAGGACATCTCTCATCTGACACTTTGCTGGGAAAGCAAAAGGAGAGCAAAGTAAAACCTGCAAAACACAAGACTAAATACCCTGAATGCAGAAGTCTCCACCTCATTTGGCCTTTTCTTTCATTCTTTGGGGGCATTGTGTTGGGCCCTGGAAAGTAGGCTATACTCCCCATTCTCTTTTTTATTTGTGTAATTAGTATTGGGAAAATTGAGTTTAAAACTTTAAAACTTGAGGCTCCACCTCTCCTTCACATACCATTGTGACAGAATGAAAGATAGCAAAAAAAAAAAAAAAAAAAAAAGTCCAGGTGCTCGTGACTCTGATTTAATCTTTGTCCAAAATTATCATGGGAGTTGGATTATTATCAAGGACAAAGACAACAAATTATGTTATCTTGCTAAAAAGCTATTAGAAATAATCCACAACTTCAGCAAAGTTGCAGGATACAAAATAAATCCATACAAATCATCAACATTCTTATATATCACTAACAAAATCCAACAGCGAGATACAATGAGAAATTCCATTTAAAATAACCATTGATAATATTAAAAAGGGAATAATAATAAAAAGGGAATTTAAAAAGGGAAAGTCAGGAACTATATGAGCAAAACTATAAAACACTTTCTACACAAATAAAATCAGATCTAAACAACTGGAAAAATATCAAGTGCCCTTGGATAGATCGAGCAAATATAATAAAGATGACAATACTACCTAATCTACTTATTTAGTGCTATACAACAAAATTCCCAAGAAACTATTTTACTAAACTAGAAAAATAACAACAAAATTCATTTGGAAGAACAAAAGGCCAAAAATTTCAAAGGAATTAATGAAGAGAAAAGCAAATGAAGGTAGCCTAGCTGTAACAGATCTAATACTATATTATAAAGGAGTGGTCATCAAAACCATTTGGTACCGTCTAAGAAAAAGAGTAGTTGATCAGATTGAATAGGTTAGGCTCCCAGAACAAAACAGCCAATAACTATAGTAATCTAATATTTGACAAACCAAAAACCCCCACCTTTTGGGATAAGAATTCATTATTTGACAAAAACTTCTGGGAAAATTGGACACTAGTATGGCAGAAAGTAGGCATAAACCCATACCTAATACCATATGCCAAGATAAGGTAGAAATGGGTTCATGATCTAAACATAAAGAATAATACTATAAACAAATTAGAAGAAAATAGGATAGTTTACCTCTCAGATTTGTGGAGGAAGAAGGAATTTTTGACCAAAGAAGAACTAAAGGTCATTATTGATCATAATATAGACAATTTTTATGTTGTTAAAAAAGTTTTTGCACAAACAAAACTAATGCAGACAAGATTAGAAGGGAAGCAATAAACTGGGGAAACATTTTTACATCCAAAGGATCTGATAAAGGCCTCATTTCTAAAATATATAGAGAACTGACCCAAGTTTATAATAGTTCAAGCCATTCTCCAATTGATAAATGGTCAAAAGATGTGAATAGACAATTTTCAGATGAAGAAATTGAAATTATTTGTAGCCACATGAAAAGGTGCTCCAAATCACTATGGATGAGAGAAATGCAAATCAAGACAACTCTATGATATCACTACACACTTGTCCTATTGGCTAAGAAGGCAGGAAAAGATAATGATGAATGTTGGAGAGGATATGGGAAAACTGGGACATTGATACATTGTTGTTGGAACTGAACGGATCCAATCATTCTGGAGAGCAGTTTGGAACTATGCTCAAAAAGTTATCAAACTGTGCATACCCTTTGATCCAGCAGTGTTACTACTGAGCTTATATCCCAAAGAGATTTTAAAAGAGGGAAAGGAACTCACATGTGCAAAAATTTTGTAGCAGCCATTTTCATAGTGACAAGAAACTGGAAACTGACTGGATGCCCATAAATTGGAGAATGGCTGAATAAATTATGGTATATGAATGCTATGGAATACTATTGTTCTGTAAGAAATGACCAGCAGGATCATTTCAGAGAGGTATGGAGATTCCTACATGAACTGATGCATAGTGAAGTAAGCAGAACCAAGAGATCATTATACACAGCAACAAGAAGACTATATGATGATGAATTCTGATGGACATTCCTCTTTTTAATATTGAGATGATTCTGACCAGTTCCACATGTGCAGTGATGAAGAGAACCATCTCCACCCAGAGAGAAAATCATGGGAACAGAGGGTGGAACACAGCATAGCATTCTCACTCTCTTTGTTATTATTTGCTTGCATTTTGTTTCTTTTTTCTCAGTTTTTCTTTTTTTCCCTTCTTGATCTGATTTTTCTTGTGCAACCAGATGGCTGTGTGAATACGTATACACATATTGGATCTGGCACGTAGTCTGGCATATTTGGCAATGACTGTCTGCTGGGTGAGGGAGAGGATGGGGGGGAAGAAGGGGAAAATTTGCAGCAGGGGATTATGCAGGGGTCAATGTTGGAAAAATTACCCATGCATATGCTTTGTGAATAAAAAGCTTTAATTAAAAAAAAGAAAAGAAAAGAAGTACATTAGTATCCTAAAAAACAGAGCTGGGATGGCATCACAATTCTGCTCAGAATGAAAGTACTCATTGTATTGGAAGCATAGCAGTACCAAGATGATTGGATTTTCTTTTATTGTGTGCTTCGTTTTTTTTCCCTAGCAATGGCCATATGTGTGTCTTCCACTTGAGTTATTCCCAATCAGGAAAAACAAATTAATCATAACCTGCATAAATTAGATGATAGCGCAATTCAAGCTAATTGAAGAATATGGAAGAGATAGTAACACTAGGAAGCAAATGTTAGAAAGGGGAAAGATTGAAGCTTTCATTGCAAATGAATTCATTTGCAAATGATTCATTTGGCAAGGTGCTATGCTTGGAAATCTTTGTTCCAATTTAAAAGACATAGAAATATTGTAGTGAAATGAATTCCAGTATGAATAATGAAATTGTCTCATTATTTCCAATAGAGAAAGCAAAACTTTTCCTAAACTTTTGGAAATGCACTTGGAAACGTAAAAAAAAAAAATTATAATAATAACCTTTATGCCTCTATTTCAATGAAGGCATGGCAACACCCATGTAAAATGGAGTTGTTCTCAAATACTTTTGCAGCAATGGAAATGGATCTGAATCATTGCAGAGATTATTTCTTCATTTTCATGCACATATACACAGTGAAACCAATGGAATGAAATGAATAGGGCAGATGCATTGGAATGTTGATCAGATAGGTGATTTAAGCCTTAAATAAAAACATTAGTAAAAATGGTAACAACTATAATCTGCTCAGGTTTTTTGCCTTTTCATCTCATACATTTCATTCAATCTCTACATCTTTATGTAAAGAAAAGAAGTGCATTACTAGACTAAAAAACAGCATTGAGATGACATCACATTTTGACTCAAAATGAAATTATTCATTGTATAGTAATCATGGCACAAAGATGAGATTTTCTTATATTGTGTACTGCATTTTTTTCCCTCAGCTTTGGCCATGTGAGTTTCCACTAGCTGAGTTATTCCTATTCAGGAAGACAACTAAATGATAACCTAGGTATATAGGATGAAGGCTCAATTCTATCCAATTGGAAAATATGGAGAAGAAAGTAGGACCAGGAAGCAAAAGTTAGAATGGGGAAAGAGTGAAGCTTTTATTGCAAAAACACTGGTTCATTGGGCAAGGTGCTATGCTTGGAAATATTTGCTCTAAGTTTTAAAGATATAGAAGATACTGCACTGAAATGAACTTCAGTCTGAGCAACGAAATTTTGGCAAAGTATTCATTGAATTGGAAGCATTACACTACTAAGATGATTGTATTTTCTTTAATTGAGTACTTCATTTTTTCTCCTAGCATTGGTTGTATGCCTTTTTTGGAGGTGAGCTATTCCTGAGCAGGAAAACAAGTAAATGATAACTTAAGTATATTGGCTGAAGGCTCAATTCAAGCCAATTGCACAATATGGACAAGAATGTAAGATGAGGAAACAAATGTTAAAAAAACGAAAAGAAAAATTTGAAGATTTCATTGCATATGTATTGGTTTTTTGAACAATGTGCTAATATGGGACATCTTTATTCTTGTTTGAAAGATACAGAATATATTGTAGTGAAATAAATTCCAGTTTAAATAACGAACTATTCTAATTATCTCCAACAGACAAAGCAAGACTTTTTCTAAACTTTTGGAAATGCAAAAAACCCAGCTTTCTACCAATATAACAATGAAGCCATGGCAACACCCATGTAAAATTGGGTTGTTCTCAAATACCTTGGCAGCAATGGAAATTAGTTTGAATCACTGAAGAGCATATTTCTTCATATTCCTGTGCATATATACACAGTGAAACCAAAGTAATGATTTGAGTAGGGCATATGCACTGAAATGTTCAGAAAGACGATTTCAGCCTTCAATAAAAACATGATTGAAAGAGGTAAAAATTATAATCAGTGTAGTTTCCTTCACATTTCCTCCCATGCAAGTCTCTCAAGGGCTATATCTTCATGTAAAGGAAAAAAGTGCATTACTAGGTTAAAAGACAAGAGTTGGGATGGCATCACATTTGTACACAAGATGACATTATTTATTGCATTGGAATCCTGGAACTACCGAGATGAGTGGATTTTCTTTTATTGAGTACTAAATTTTTTTTTCACCTGGCATTGTCCGTATGCATTTCCTGAAGTTGAATTATTCCTGAGATGAAAAACAAGATAATGATAACTTAGGTGTATTGGATGAAATCTCAATTCAAGCCAATTGGAGAATATATAGAAGAAAGTAAAACCAGGAAGTGACTATTAGAAAGGAGAAAGATTGATGTTTCATTGAAAATACAGTGGCTCATTGAGCAATGTGCTATGCTTGCAAAGATTTGTTCTAGTTTGAAAGATATAGAAGATATTACAGTGATATAAAATCCAGTTTGAATAATGAAATTTTCTCATACTCTCCAAAGGACAATTGAAAATTTGGTTAGAAAGATGATTTCTGCCATCAATCAAAACATTAGAAAAATTTATTAACAAGTATTGTCTTTGCAGGTTCTTTGCCCAATTGAGGATCGGCATGCATGTAGTTCAAAGCGATAATCTTCATGTAAATTAATAAGCCAAAATCAGAGTTGGGATGTGTTATGGGCCAGAACTCTGAAACAAGGATTCTTACAAGGTGGTTAAATCAGTAGAATTGATGAGACAATGGTTATCTAGTTTAGCATGATGATTAAAAGTTCTCTAAGTTCAGTATGATTGATTTAATCTTACAACAAATAATGGTTTCCTAGTGATATAATGATTGGTTTATACTCAGTTTAGAGCATATAAGCTGGGACTCAGAGCCAGAGAAGACAAGCAGACTAAAGGCGGGAACTCAAGCTCTTAGAGCCAAGGAAAGAGAGAGATTCATTTCCATTTTCATAAGCCTTGTGGTGGCTGTTTTGTCCTCCTGCATTTTCTCCACTGAAACCAAGTCCCCACCAAAGGCCATGAGAAAGCTAGCTGAGCACCAGGTGAAGGAAACAACAAAGACTTTTGGATTTTAACACCTGTCTACTCTTGTGGTGATTACTGAACTGAAATGAAGGCTGCTCCAAGACCTCCAGAAAACCAAATAAAAACATTACATTTTGTTATGAGAACATCGGGCTGAGAACTACATCTATGACCCAGAAATTAGGGTAAGTAAAAAAATAGACAAGAAGAAAACTTTGTTAAGGGCTAAAGTAGAATTTCAGCAGAAATGGGACAAATGTTTATAAAGGAGCCTTTTCTACCTCAAAGAAAATGTGTAGAGAGCATGGTTAGACTCATAAAAAAATCAAGGTTTAATTGTAATTTGGGAGCAGATCACTGAACTTTTAGAAACAGTATAGTACACATCTCTTTGGTTCTCAAAGGAAAAAGAATTACATCCAGAGGAGTGGAAATTAGTAGGAGAACAATTAAGTGAATATTACAATGATAATAGTACTGATTCGATTCCTAAAGAAACCCTCTATACATATAACTTAATACAATTGGCTTTAGTAAATTATATAAGTATTTGAATAAGGAAAAAGAAGAAAGTGCAGGAGGGGAGGATACTAGGTGAAAAGCATAAAGAATTAGATAAAAATGGAGTTAAGTACAATTCTGTTGAAATTAAGGAATGTGGTGCTTCACAGCAGGAGCCATTAGGGCATTCCCTATCCCCTGACCTACCCCCCCTCAATTAACTCTTCATGGGTGGAGGAAGAAGGAAAAGGGGGAGGGGCAGTGGCACCATCAGCACCACCAATGCAGGAGCTTTGTCCATCCCCTATGACAAGATTACAAAAGGCACTAGTTAAGGACAGGACATATCTGATTTGATAAATGCATACCCTGTGATTGATAAATTTGATTCTTCAGGTCAAGCCAGGAGAAGATATACTTTTGATCTGGAAAAAATCAAGGATTTGAAAAAAGGTTGTACTCTTTATGGGGCTACATCGTCTTATGTTAAGATGGTATTATAGAATTTGACTTATGAAAATTTAACCCCTAGAGATTGGAAATCTATAACAAGGACATGTTTAGAACCTGGACAAAACTTGTGGTTTTCAGAGTATAGTAAACTATGTAGAATACAAGCCCAACAAAATAGGCAAACTGGAGTTAATATATAAATCACCTTTGACCAACTAGCAGGTAAAGGTCAGTATGCTGGTGCTTCAGCACAGATTAATTACCCTTTGATAGCATATGAACAAATTACTGCTGCTGCTATCAAAGCATGGGGCTTTCTCCCAAGAAAAGATGGAGGGGAAGCTTTCACGAAAATAGAGCAAGATCCAAATGAACCGTTTGCTGATTGTGTGGGACGTCTGCAGACAGCTATCACAAGAACTATTGGAGAAAATTCAGTAATAGGAATAATGATCAAACAACTTGCTAGAGAAAACACTAATGAGGTTTATAGAAGAATTATTCTGGGACTAGACAAGGATGCTCCTTTAGAGGATATCATAAGATGCTGTGCTACAGTGAGCACAAATGCCTTTTATACCCATGCTATAATGCAGAACGTGGGAAGACAGGTCCCTCTTGGCAAGGGACTTCCAGAGAGACTCGTCAATGCTTTCAGTGTGTAAAGTAGGACATCTGAAAGCTCAATGTAGGCATAGAGCTAGAGGGAGAAGACAGGGTGAGAGAATAAGACCCAAAACCCTGTGTCCAAGAGGCTTCCACTGGGCCTAAGAATGTAGATTGACCCAGGGAAATGAGAGGCGGGGCTCAGCTCCAAAACCTCAAACAAAAGACATGTGGGGCATGATGGCAGCTAAGGTTACACCCAGAGAGTTTTTAGAAGTTCAAGACTCTGATATGATCAATCAGCAGAGAAGCAATCAGATGGGAGAAAGGTATTACATGATCAATCAGCCAAAAAGCAATCAGATGGGGAAAAGGGATTACAATTAGGGAGAATATAGGCTTTTTAACCCAACAGAAGGGCAGTGTCCAGTGTGAGTAGCTCCAATGTAATTACTAGATGATGTGGAGAAATCCAGAAAGTGGTGAATGGAAGGGACTGGATAGGTTAACTACTTAGGGGAAAGAGTTTGCTTGTATCTCTACCGATGGAGAAGGAATCAGATGGGTGCCAACAAGCCATATTCGTCTTGTCCATCAGAGAGAAACAGAAGAAGAGAAAAAACCTTGAAACAAAGGAGAAGACCTAAGAAACATCTGACACTGAAAGAGCATGGCTGATAATGAGACTGTTAGAGAACTTCAAAATCAGCAGGAATCACTGGATTCCCTGATACATGATGAGACTATTGCAGGATTTCAAAACCTGCAGGAATCATTGGATTCCCTAACACAAGATGGATGAGACTATTGCAGGAATTATTGGATTCCTGAAACATCAAGTAATGGAAAATAGATTGGTTTTGGACTATTTCTAGGACTTATGGATATATATATATATATAATTCCTCATGTTGACTCGTGTTCTTTGTTACATCACTACTAGCCTGTGTTATATTGCTATGTGCTTATGTAATAACTCACATGTTGATAAATTTATGTATACCTGTTTCAAGTGAGACCCTTCAGAAACCCACTAATCTGGTTCGATTCCCCATTTTCCTTTGGTTTTCATCTCCCTTCCTGAGATGTCAGGGAGGACATGATCACCTCCTTTTATGGTGTTTTCACCACTTTTTTGAGGAGTCAGGGAAGGCATGATCATCTCCTTTTGGAGGTTCTCACCTCCTTGAGATGTCAGGAAGAGTGTGACCACCTTATGTTCTAAAACAAAAGAAAGCAGGAGATGTTATGGGCCAGAACTCTGAAACAAGGATTCTTACAAGGTAAGTCAGTAGAATTGATGAGACAATGGTTATCTAGTTTAGCATAGTGATTAATAGTTCTCTAAGTTCAGTATGATTGATTTAATCTTACAACAAATAATGCTTTCCTAGTGAGATAATGATTACTTTATGCTCAGTGTAGAGCATATAAACTGGGACTCAGAGCCAGAGAAGACAAGCAAATTGGAGGTGGGAGCTCAAGTTCTCTGAGCCAAGGAGGGAAAGATTCATTGCCATCTTCATTTGCCTTGTGGTAGCTGGCTTGTCCTCCTGCATTTTCTCCGCTGAAAACAAGTCCCCTGTGAAGGCCACAAGAAAGGTAGCTTAGCAGCAGGTGAAGAAGACAATAAAGACTTTTGGATTTTAACACCTATCTACCCTTGTGGTGATTACTACACTGAAACGAAAGGCTGCTCCAAGACCTCCAGAAAACCAAAGGAGAACATTACAAGATGGCATCATATTCTTTTCAGAATGAAAGTATTCATAGTTTTGGAAGCCATGTGCCACTGAGATGATTGGATTTGCTATTATTGAGTACATCGTTTTTCTTTTTTTTTCTGTTGCTTGTGCTAATTTTTATTTAACAATTAACAGCACAAAAACACAGGTACTCCATCCACACAATGCACAGCAAATGGGTTACAGCAAATGGAGAAGTTTTACATTCTGTGGGAAAGTTCACTTATTTTGGCACTATACTTTCTTTTTTTTCTTTTTTAGTGTTTTATTTATTTATTTATTAATAATTATAACTTTTTATTGACAGAATCCATGCCTAGGTAATTTTTTTTACAACATTATCCCTTGCACTCACTTCTGTTCTAACTTTTCCCCTTCCTTCCTCCACCCACTCCCCCAGATGGCAAGCAGTCCTATTAACGTTAAATATGTCACAGTATTTCCTAGATACAATATATGTGTGCAGAACCGAACAGTTCTCTTGTTGTACAGGAAGAGTTAAATTTAGAAGATAGAAATAACTGGGAAGAAAAACAAAAATGCAAACAGTTTACATTCATTTCCAAGTGTTCTTTCTTTACATGTAGCTTCTTCTGTTCATCATTGATCAATTGAAAATGTATTAGATCTTCTCTTTGTCAAAGAAATCGACTTCCATCAGAATACATCCTCATAGAGTATCGTTGTTGAAGTATATAATGATCTCCTGGTTCTGTTCATTTCACTTAGCATCAGTTCATGTAAGTCTCTCCAAGCTCCTTTGTATTCATCCTGCTGGTCATTTCTTACAGAACAATAGTGTTCCATAGCATTCATATACCATTATTTATTAAGCCATTCTCCAATTGATGGGCATCCATTCATTTTCCAGTTTCTAGCCACTACAAACAGGGTGGCCACAAACATTTTGGCACATAAAGGTCCCTTTTCCTTCTTTACTATCTCTTTGGGATATAAGCCCAGTAGTAGCACTGCTGGATCAAATGGTATGCACAGCTTGATAACTTTTTGGGCATAATTCCAGGTTGCTCTCCAGCATGGTTGGATTCGTTCACAACTCCACCAACAATGCATCAGTATCCCAGTTTTCCCACATCCCCTCCAACATTCATCATTATTTTTTCCTGTCATCTTAGCCAATCTGAGAGGTGTATAGTGGTATCTCAGAGTTGTCTTAATTTGCATTTCTCTGATCAATAGTGATTTGGAACACTCTTTCATCTGAGTAGAAATAATGTCAATTTCATTGTCTGAAAATTGTCTGTTCATATCCTTTGACCATTTATCAACTGGAGAATGGTTTGATTTCTTATAAATTAGAGTCAATTCTCTATATATTTTGGAAATGAGGCCTTTATCAAAACCTTTAACTGTGAAAATGTTTTCCCAGTTTGTTGCTTCCCTTCTAATCTTGTTTGCATTAATCAAAATTTTCTATTTTGTGATCAATAATGGTCTCTAGTTCACCTTTGGTCACAAATTCCTTCTTCCCCCACAAGTCTGAGAGGTAAACTATCCTATGTTCCTCTAATTTATTTATAATCTAGTTCTTTATGCCTAAATCATGGACCCATTTTGATCTTATCTTGGTGTACGGTGTTAAGTGTGGTTCCATGCCTAATTTCTGCCATATGAATATCCAGTTTTCCCAGAAGTTTTTGTCAAATAATGAATTCCTATCCCAAAAGTTGGGATCTTTGGGTTTGTCAAACACTAGATTGCTATTCTTATTGTCTATTTTGTCTTGTGAACCTACCCTATTCCACTGATCAACTAATCTATTTCTTAGCCAATACCAAATGGTTTTGCTTTATAATATACTTTTAGATAGTTTTAGATCAGGTACAGCTAGGCCACCTTCATTTGATTTTTTTTTTCATTAATTCCTTTGAGATTCTCGACCTTTTGTTCTTCCATATGAATTTTGTTGTTAATTTTTCTAGATCATTAAAATAGTTTCTTGGGAGTCTGATTGGTATAGCGCTATAGATTAGTTTAGGTAGTATTGTCATCTTTATTATATTTGCTCGGCCTATCCAAGAGCACTTAATATTTTTCCACTTTTTAAAATCTGACTTTAGTTATGTGGAAAGTGTTTTGTAATTTTGCTCATATAATTCCTAACTTTCCTTTGGTAGATAGATTCCCAAATATTTTATGCTATTGATGGTTATTTTGAATGGAATTTCTCTTTGTATCTCTTGCTGTTGGATTTTGTGGGTGATGCATAAAAATGCTGAGGATTTATGTGGATTTATTTTGTATCCTGCAACTTTGCTAAAGTTATGCATTATTTCTAATAGCTTTTTAGTAGAATCTCTGGGTTTCTCTAAGTATACCATCATATCATCTGCAAAGAGTGATAGTTTGGTTTCCTCATTACCTACTCTAATTCCCTTAATCTCATTCTTGACTCTTATTGCCAAGCCTAGCATTTCTAATACAATATTGAATAATAATGATGATAAGTGGGCAACCTTGTTTCACTCCTGATCTTACTGGGAAAGATTCCAGTTTTTCCCCATTGCATATGATGCTTACTGACAGTTTTAAATATATGCTCCTGACTATTTTAAGAAAAGTCCATTTATTCCTATACTCTCAAGTGTTTTTATTGGGAATGGATGTTGGATTTTATCAAATGCTTTTTCTGCATCTATTGAGATGATCATATGGTTTTTGTTAGTTTGGTTATTAATATAGTCGATTATGCTAATAGTTTTCCTAATATTGAACTAGCCCTGCATTCCTGGTATAAAACTTACTTGGTCATAGTGTATTATCCTGGGGATGATTTTCTGTAATCTTTTTGCTAATATTTTATTTAAGATTTTGGCATCAATATTCATTAGGGAGATTGGTCTATAATTTTCTTTCTCTGTTTTCAACCTATCTGGTTTAGGTATCAGTACCATGTCTGTGTCATAAAAGGAATTTGGTAGGACTCCTTCAATCCCTATTTTTTCAAATAGTTTATATAGCATTGGAGTTAATTGTTCTTTAAATGTTTGGTAGAATTCACATGTAAATCCATCTGGTACTGGGGATTTTTTCTTAAGTTGTTGATTAATAGCTCGTTCTATTTCTTTTTCTAAATGGGACTGTTTAGTCTATTTACTTCTTCCTCTGTTAATCTGGGCAAGCTATATTTTTGAAGGTATTCTTCCATTTCACTTAAGTTATCGAATTTATTGGCATAAAGTTGGGCAGAGTAACTCCTAATAATTGCTCTAATTTCTCTTCATTAGTGGCGAGTTCTCCCTTTTCAGTTTTAAGACTAACAATTTGATTTTCCTCTTTCCTTTTTTTAACCAGATTTACTAAGGGTTTATCTATTTTGTTGGTTTTTTCATAGAACCAACTCTTAGTTTTATTAATTAATTCAGTTTTTTTTACTTTCAATTTTATTGATCTCTCCTTTTATTTTTAGAAATTCAAATTTAGTGTTTGACTGGGGGTTTTAATTTGTTCCTTTTCTGGCATTTTTAGTTGCAAGCCCAATTCATTGACCTTCTCTTTCTCTATTTTATGCAAGTAGGCCTATAGAGATATGAAATTTCCCCTTATTACTGCTTTGGCTGCATCCCACACATTTTGGTATGACAACTCATTATTGTCATTTTCTTGGGTGACATTATTAATTATGTCTATGATTTGCTGTTTCACCCAATCTTTTTTAGCATGAGATTATTTAGTTTCTAATTATTTTTTGGTCTGTTTTCCCCTGGCTTTTTATTGAATGTAATTTTCATTGCATAGTGGTCTGAAAAGGATGCATTTACTATTTCTGCCTTACTGCATTTGAGTTTGAGGGTTTTATGTCCTAATATATGGTCAGTTTTTGTATAGGTTCCACGAACTGCTGAGAATAAAATGTACTCCTTTCTGTCTCCATTTAGTTTTCTCCAAAGATCTATCATATCTAACTTTTCTAGTATTCTATTTATTTTGTGATTTGATTTATCTAATTCTGAGAGAAGTTTTTGCTCATTTTGTCAAAGACGAGTTAAAGAAAACAAACTAACAAGAAAAACAAATGGTCTACCTTTTTTGGCAGTGGGGAGGGGGAGAATGGGGCTTAATTACCTTCAATTGGGTAGCAGTGGGAGTATTCAATATTGTTAGGTGGGCTATAAGCATTCTTAAAGGCAGCCCACAGACATGACCCAATGCATTTTCTGCAAAAGGCCCAGTTCCCAAACGTCATCATCTCAATGGATGTCATCAATTGGATGACAGTTTACTTTTAATCTGCTCCCAAGATCTGTTTTCTCTAGGCTTCAAGCTTGGGATTTTCAACTGCCCTTCAGCCTGGAGAACATGGGATGATTGATTGGGACAAATACCCCTTAGATGACCTGCTGCCATTTTCAGACTTCATACCTCTCCTCCTGACATGAACTCTTAAAAGAACTAGGGATATCTCTATGACCCTTGGCAGCTCGAAGCAATTACAGAAAAATAGACCTTTGCCCCAAATGAATTTGGGGGTGACTGATTGAGGGAGGGAAATGACAAGGGGAGCCCCCAAACTCTCTCTCTCTTGGACTTTGGGGGGAAAGCTTGGGAACCTCCCTCAGAGAAGCTCTCCTCTGACAGACTTGCCCCAGGGAATCAAGATGAAGTGGTTTCATTCTGTTACCTGGGTGGGACAAGTTGAGTCCAGGACCACTACTACTTAGGCCTAGGCTGGAGATCCAGATTTCTAACCAACTCTATTGAGTAGGAGATTAGTTCAGAAACACTCATTAAATTCCAAGATTCTTTGTTTTGATTTACACTCAAACTGCTCCCAGCTCCCAGCAAGAACTACCCATATAACAAGGTTCTTTGAACCCAATTTCTTGCAGAGGACCTAATCATGCCAAGGAACTTCTCTCCCCTTGGCATAACTGCAGCCCTCTGCCCACTGAAAAGATATTCTCTTTTCAGCATTACTCCCTCTTTTATGTCTCTCACCTATTTCCCTAACAGAACTCTGTTTACCTCTCTGTCAGGACTTCTCTGCTAGATCTTTACTTCTTTGTTGGGACCTGCCCCTAAGAAAGTAAGCCTGCAAAAGCTGGCTTGTCAGTTCCAATAATAAACTTCTTTTGACAGTTTAACTTTTTGTGTTTGTAAATTCATTTACAAAGCACCTGCGCTGATCAGAAAGGGGTTCCTACAACTCCCTACCCTGAGCCAAACCTCATCACCTAGGTAACATTGAAGGCAGTGAAAACCTCTATCAAAATGCAAATGGAAGCCAATAAGAATAGAGATGTATCAAAATGTTGGTTAGAATGGCGATTTCTGGCAGTCAATCAAAACATTAGAAAAAAATGTAACTAATACAGTCTTTGCAGCTTGTTCCCCTGATCTGCCCATGCATGTAATTCAATGTGATTTTCTTCATTTAAAGAAAGTAGGTGAATAAATAAGCCCCAAAATAGAGTTTGATGGCATTTTAATTCATCTCAGAATGAAAGTATTCATTTTTTTGGAAGCCATGTGCCATCAAGAGGATTGGATTTGCTTTTATGAGTACATATGGAACATATGGAAAACTCCCCTGGGCATGTGCCAAATGCATTTCTCAAAAATGAGTTATTCCTTTTCAGGAAAACAAATGAATGATCACCTTTATTCATTGGCTGGACTCTCCATTCAAACCAATTTTACAATAAAAAAGAAAGGCAAAAACCAAAGCAAATGTTAGAAGAGAGAAAGACTGAAAATTTCATTGCAAATGCAGTGGTTCTTTGGGCAAGGTCCTATGGTTGCAAAGCTTTGTTCTAGTTTGAATAGTATAGAAGATATTGCCATGATATAAAATCATTTTGAATAATCAAATTTTCTCATTCTCTGAAAGGATAAAATGAGATATTTCCTAAAAGTTTGGCAATGTCTTTGGAAACTTGGAAAACAGAGGTATAAGTATACCTAGGTAACATTGACAGTAATGGAACTCTTCTATCAAAATGGGTGTTCTCAATCATGTTAGCAGCAATGAAAAAGAATCTCAATCTTTGTATATCTTATTTCTCCATTTAGTTGTGCAAATACAAAGTGAAACCAATAGAAGCCAATAAGTATGGAGATGTATCAAAATGTTGGTTAGAAAAGTGAGTTCAGCCTTCAATCAATACATTAGAAAATTTTTTAACAAGCACAATCTTTGAAGCTTGTTCACCCAATCCCCACATGCAAGTAATTCAACAAGATTGTATTAAATTAAAGAAATTAGGTGAATAAATAAGCCAAAAAAGAGTCCAATGGCATTTCAATTTGTCTCAGAGTGAAAGTAATCATTTTTATGGAAACCATGTGCAAACAAGATGATTGCATTTGCTTTTATGGAATACCTCTTTTTTCCACCAAGCCTGTGCCAAATGCATTTCTTGGAAATGAGTTATTCCTGCTCAGGAAAACAAATGAATGATCACCTTTATTCATTGGCTGAACTTTCAGTTCAAGCCAATTTTATAATAGAGATGAAAGGCAGACAGCAAAGCAAATGTTAGAATAGAAAAAGATTGAAGATTTCTTTGTAAATGTACTGGTTAATTTGGTAAGGTTTTATGTTTGCAAAAGTTTGTTCTAGTTTGAAAGACATAGAAGATATTGCAGTAATATAAATTCCATTTTGAATAATCAAATTTTCTCATTCTCTCAAAAGGGAAAAATATGAAATTTTCTATACTGTTGGCAATGTGTTGGGAAACATAGAAAGCAGAGGAATAAATATACCAATATAACAATGATAGCAGCGAAACACCTCTGATCAAATGGATGTTCTCAATCACATTAGCAGCAATGGAAATGAATCTAAATGTCTGCAAATATGATTTCTTCACTTTGATGTGAGAATACAAAGTAAATCGAATGGAAGCCAATAAGTATGCAGATGTATTAAAATGTTGGTTAGATAGTTGTTTTCTACCATCAATCAAAATATTGGGAAAAAAATTTCACAAGTATAATATTTGAAGTTTATTCACCCAATCTTCATGTGCATGTAATTCAATACAATTGTCTTCATTAAGGAAAGTAGGTGAATAAATATGCCAAAAAAGAGGGCTCAATGGAATTTCAATTCATCTCAGAATGAAAATATTAATTTTTTTGGAAATCATTTGCTGCCAAGATGATTGGATTTGCTTTTATGGAGTACATCATTTTTTCCCCGGGGCATGAGGCAACTACATTTCTGGAAAATGAGTTATTCCCTTTCAGGAAAACAAATCAATGATCACCTTTATTAATTAGCTGAATTCTCCATTCAAGCTAATTTTACAATGGAGAAGAAAGGCAAACAGCAAAGCAAATGTTAGAAGAGAGAAAGACTGAAGATTTCATTGCAAATGCTGTGGTTCATTGGCCAAGATCCTATGTTTGCAAAGCTTTGTTCTACTTTGAATGGTATAATATATTGCAGTGATATAAATTCCATTTTGAATAATCAAATTTTCTCATTCTTTGAAAGGATAAAATGAAATATTTTCTAAATGGTTTTCAATGCTTATAAAAACTTGCAAAGCAGAATTATAAGTATAACTAGGTAATATTGACAGGAGTGGAACTCTTCTATCAAAATGGGTGTTCTCAATCACTTTAGCAGCAATGAAAATGAATTGGAATCTTTGCACAGCTTATTTATTTTTCCATTTAGTCCTATGAATACAAAGCAAAACCAATTGAAGCCAATTAGAATAGAGATGTATCGAAATGTTGGTAAGAAATGTGAGTTCAGCCTTCAATCAAAACATCAGAAAAATTTTTAACAAGCACAATCTTTGCAGCTTGTTATCCTGATACTCAGATGCATATAATAGAACATGAATGTCTTCAGTTAAAAAAAAAAAAACAGGGAATAAATAAGTCAAAAAAGAGAGCTAAATGGCATTTCAATTCAATTCAGAATGAAAGCATTCATTTTTTTTGGATGCCATGTGCCAGCAAGATAATTGGATTTGCTTTTATGGAGTACTTTGTTTTTCCACCAAGCATGTGCCAAATGCATTTCTCGAAAATGTGTTATTCTTGTTCAGGAAAACAAATGAATGATCACCTTTATTCATTGGCTAAATTCTCCATTCAAGCCAATTTTACAATAGAGAAGAAATGTTAGAATGAATATTCTAATGTTAGAATAGAAAAAGATTGAAGAATTCATTGCAAATGCAGTGGTTCATTGAACAAGGTTTTATGCTTGTAAAGCTTTGTTCTAGTTTGAAAGATATAGAAGATAATTTAATGATATAAATTTTATTTTGAATAATCAAATTTTCTCATTCTCTGAAGTGATAAAATGAGATTTTTTTTTCCTAAACAGTTGGCAATGCATTTTGAGAGATACAAAGCAGGGTTAAAAGAATACCCAGGTAACACTGATAGCAACAGAAATCCTCTACCAAAATGTGTGTTCTCAATCACTTTCGAAGCAATTGAAATGAATCTGAATCATTGCACAGCTTATTCCTTTATTTAGTCTTGCAAATACAAAGTGAAACCAATGGAAGCCAATGGGGATGTATTAAAATGTTGGTAAGAAATGCGATTTTGGCCTTTAATCAAAACATTAGAAAAAATTTAAACAAGTACAAACTTTGCAGCTTCTTTGCTTCATCGAACTCTCATGCTTGTAATTGAACGTGATTAAGACAAAAAAAGTAGGTGAATAAACAGCCAACAAAAAGAGCTCGATAACACTAATTCATCTCAGAATATAAGTATGCATTTTTTAAAAAGCCATGTGCCATCAAGATAATTGGATTTGCTTTCATGGAGTACATCGTTTTCCTCCCAGGCATGTGAGAAATTCATTTCTCAAAAATGAGTTATTCCTGTTCAGGAAAACAAATGAATGGTCTCATTTATTCACTGGCTGAACACTCCATTCAAGCCCATTTTACAAAAGAGAGAAAAGGCAAACAACCAAAGCAAAATCGAGAAAGATTGAAGATTTCATCGCAAATGCTGTGGTTGATTGCACAAGGTTTTATACTTGCAAAACTTTGTTCTAGTTTCAATGGTTTAAAAGATAATGCAGTGATATAAATTCCCTTTTGAAAAATCAAATTTTCTCATTCTCTGAAAGCATAAAACAAGATTTTTTTTCTAAATGGTTTTCAATGCTTTTGGAAACATAAAAAGCAGAGTTATAAGTATACCTAGGTGACATTGACAGCAGTGGAAATCCTCTATCAATATGCATGTTCTCAATAACTTTAGTGGCAATGGAAATGAATCTGAGTGTTTACAAATATTTTTTCACATACATGTAGGAATACAAAGTGAATCCAATGGAAGCCATTAAGTATGAGATTGTATCAAAATCTTGGTTAGAAAGGTGATTTCTGCCAGCAAATATTGGGAAAAAATTTCACAAGCACAATTTTGAACCTTGTTTATCCGATATTCACGTGCATGTGATTCAACGAATTTGTTTTCGTTAAAGAAATTAGGAGAATAAATACGCCAAAAGACAGTTTAAAGGCATTTTAATTCTTCTGAGAATGAAAGTATTCACTTTTTTGGAAGCCATGTGCAACTTAGAGGATTGGATTTGTTTTCATTGGAGTACACTGATTTTACCCTGTGCATGTGCGAAATGCATTTCTCGAAAACGAGTTATTTCTGTTCAGGAAAACAAATGAATGGTCTCATTTATTCATTGGCTGAACTCTCCATTCAAGAATATTTACAATAGAGAAGAAAGGAAAACACCAAAGCACAGGTTAGAATAAAGATTCAAGATTTCATTCCAAATGCTGTGGATGCTTGCGCAAGGTTTTATGCTCGTGAAGCTTTGTTCTAGTTTAAATAATATAGAAGATACTGCTGTGATATAAATACCCTTTTGAAAAATCAAATTTTCTCATTCTCTGAAAGGATAAAATGAGATTTTTTTCCAAAAGGTTTTCAATGCTTTTACAAATTTACAAAGCAGAGTTATAAGTATACCTAGGTAACATTGACAGCAGTGGAAATCCTTTATCAAAATGCGTGTTCTCAAATCACTTTAGCAGCAACGGAAATGAATCTGAATCTTTGCATAGCTTATTTCTTTATTTAGTCATTGGAATACAAAGTGAAACCAATGGAAACCAAAAAGTATGGAGATGTGTCAAAATCTTGGTTAAAAAAGGGATTTTTGCCATCAATCAAAATATTGGAAAAAAATTTCAACAAAAACAATCTTTGAAGCTTGTTCCCCCAACCTTCATGTACATGTCATTTAATGCAAAAGTCTTCATTTTAAAAAAAAAAGTAGGTGAATACATACATAAAAAAGCATTTGATGGCATTTCAATTTTTTCGAGAATTAAAGTATTCATTTTTTTGGAAGCCATGTGCAACTAAGAGGATTGGATTCGCATTCATTGGGATACTTCATTTTTGCCCCAGGGAAGTTCGAAATGCATTTCTTGGAAACGAATTATTCCTGATCAGGAAAAGAAATGAATGATCTCATTTATTCATTATCTGAACTCTCCATTCAAGCCCATTTTACAATAGAGAAGAAAGGCAAACACCAAACAAATGTTAGAATAGAGAAATATTCAAGTTGTAGTTGATTGCATAAAGTTTTATGCTTGCAAAGCTTTGTTATAGTTTAAATAGTATAGAAAATTTTGCAGTGATATAAATTGCATTTTGAAAAATCAAATTTTCTCAAACTCTGAAAGGATAAAATGAGATTATTTTTCTAAACGATTTGCAATGCTTTCAAAAACTTACAAAGCACAGTTATAAATACCTAGGTATCTAGGTAACATTGACAGCAGTGAAAATCCTCTATCAAAATGCATGTGCTCAATCACTTTAGCAGCAATGAAAATGAATCTGAATCTTTGCACAGCTTATTTCTCCATTTAGTTCTGCAAATACAAAATGAAACCAATGGAACTGAATGAGTATGGAGATGTATCCAACTGTTGATAAGAAATGCAATTTCAGGCTTCAATCAAGACATTAGAAAAAATTTTAACAAATATAAATTTTGCAGCTTCTTCATTTCATCCTCACATGCATGTAATTCAACGTGATTGTCTTCATGGAAAGAAAGTAGGTGAATAAATACGCCAACAAAGAGAGTTCTATGGCACATTGATTTGTCTCTGAATGAAAATGTTCATTTTTTTGGAAGCCATGTGCCACCAAGATGATTGGATTTGCTATCATGAAGTATATCATTTTTCTCCCGGTCATGTGCAAATACATTTCTCAGAAATGAGTTAATCTTATTCAAAAAAACAAATGAATCCTAACTTTTATTCAGTAGCTGAAGTCTCCATTGAAGCC
The DNA here is from genome assembly GCF_902635505.1 of Sarcophilus harrisii. NCBI lineage: Eukaryota > Metazoa > Chordata > Mammalia > Dasyuromorphia > Dasyuridae > Sarcophilus > Sarcophilus harrisii. The sequence goes on along the minus strand of NC_045429.1, from coordinate 284,562,671 downwards.
AATTTTGTAAAAGAGAAGAAAGGCAAATGCCTAAGCACACATTATAATTGATAAAGATTGAAGATTTCATTGGCAATGCAGTGGTTAATTCAGTAAGGTTTTATGCTTGCAAAACTTTGTTCTAGTTTAAATGGTATAGAAGATATTGCAGGGATATAAATTCTGTTTTGAAAATTCACATTTTCTCATACTTTGAAAGGATAAAATGAGTTTTTTTTTTTTCTAAACAGTTTGCAATGTTTTTGAAAACTTACAAAGCAAAATTATAAGTAAGTATACCTAGGTAACTTTGAAGGCAGTGGAAATCCTCTTTGAAAAATGTTTGTTTTCAATGACTTTAGCGGCAATGGAAATGAATGTGTTTGCAAATATTATTTCTTCACTTACATGTAAGAATACAAAGTAAATCCAAAGGAAGCCAATAAGTATGGAGATGTATCACAATCTTGGTTAGAAAAGTGATTTTTGTCATCAGTAAAAATATTGGGAAAAAATTTCGCAAGCACAATCTTTGAAGCTTGCTCCCCGATCTTCACGTGGGTGTATTTCAATGCAATTGTCTTCATTAAAGAAAGTGAATCAATACGCCAAAAAAAAACAGAGTTTGAGAATGTTTTTAATTCGTTTGAGAATGAAAGTATTCAATTTTTTGAAAGCCATGTGCAACTAAGAAGATTGGATTTGCTTTCACTGGAGTACATCGTTTTTGCTCCAGGCATATGCAAAATGCATTTTTAAAAAACGAGTATTCCTGTTCAGGCAAACAAATGAATGGTCTCATTTTTCATTGGCTGAACTCTTCATTCAAACCCATGTAAAAGAGAGGAAAAAAGGAAAACACCAAAGCAAATCTTAGAATAGAGAAAGATTCAAGATTTCATTGCAAATGCTGTCATTGATTGCACAAGATTTTATGCTTGCAAAGCTTTGTTCTAATTTCATGGTATAGAAGATATTGCAGTGATATAAATTAAGTTTTGAAAAATTGAATTTTCTCATTCTTTGAAAGGATAAAACAAGATTTTTTCTAAACATTTTGCAATGCTTTTTAAAACTTACAAAGCAGAGTTATAAGGTAACATTGACAGCAGTGGAAATCTTCTATCAAAATGCATGTTCTCAATCACTTTAGCAGCAATGGAAATGAATCTGAATATTTGCACAGTTTATATCTCCATTTAGTCATGTGAATACAAAGTGAAAGCAGTGGAAGCCAATAAGTATAGACACGTATCCAAATGTTGGTAAGAAATGCGATTTCAGGTTTCAATCAAAACATTAGAAAAAAATTTAACAAATAAAAATATGCATCCTCTTCACTTGATCCTCAGCGTAATTGTCTTCATGGAAGAAAATTAGGTTAATAAATACACCAAAAAAAGAGAATTCAGTGGTACTTCAATTCATCCCGAAATGAAAATATTCATTTTTTGAAGGCCATTTGACACCAGGATGATTGGATTTGCTTTCATGGAATACATTCCCCCGGGCATGTGCCAAATGCATTTCTCAGAAATGAGTTAATCCTGTTCAAGAAACCAAATGAATTGTCATATTTATTCATTAGTTGAAGACTTCACTGAAACTAATTTTACAATAAAGAAGAAAAGCTAATGCCAATGCAAATATCAGAATAGGTAACATTGACTCCAGTGGAAATCCTCTATCAATATGCATGTTCTCAATCACATTAGGAGCAATAGAAATGAATGTGAGCATTAGTAAATATTATTTCTTCACTTACATGTAAGAATACAAAGTGAATCCAATGGAAGATAATAAGTATGGAAATGTATCAAAACCTTGATCAGCAAAAGGATTTCTGTCGTCAATAAAAATATTCGGAAAAAAATTTCACAAGTACAACGTTTGAAGCTTGTTCCCTGATCTTCACATGCATGTAATTCAATATAATTGTCTTCGTTAAAGAAAACTGGTGAATAAATATGGCAAAAAAGAGTGTTTGATGGCATTTTAATTCATCTGATAATGAAAGTATTTACTTTTTGGGAAGCCATGTGCAACTAAGAGGATTGAATTTGCTTTCATTGGAGTATACCATTTTTGCCCCAGGCATGTGTGCAATATGTCTCTCAGAAACAAGTTGTTACTGTTCAGGAAAACAAATGAATGGCCTCATTTATTCATTGGCTCAACTCTCCATTCAAGCACATTTTACAGTCGAGAAGAAAGAAAAACACCAAAGCAAATGTTAGGCTAGAGGAAGATTCAAGATTTCATTGCAAATGTTGTGATTGATTGTGCAAGGTTTTATGTTTGCAAAGCTTTGTTCTAGTTTCAATGGTATAGAAGGTACTGCAGTGATATAATTTCCGTTTTGAAAAATCAAATTTTCTCATTCTCTTAAAGGAAAAAAACAAGATTTTTTTCTAAACGATATCTTCTGTTGGTAATTATTTGTGTTTTTTTCAGTCAAGCACTAATTCTGAGGCTTTATGAAATAAAGTATTCTGAGAGTAAAGACGGAGCTTAAGTAAATGTATGTGTCCTCCCTGACATCTTGGCCAGAATTCCATGGTGGCTATATTCTGCAAAGAATAAGGGCATTCACCCTTCCAGATTAGTCAAAAAACATTTATTAAGCACTTATGTGCCAGACATTTGGGATACAAAGAAATGCCAAAAAAAAAAAAAAAAAAAAATGGTTGCTGACCTCAAAAAGCACAAACTATAATAGAAAACATAATATGCAAATAACTACGTATATATAAGATATATTCAGATTTAATGTAAGTTACTCAAAAAGGAAAGGTATTGGCAGAGGTGAGAGAAGAAGAGTAGGCCTTGGAAAGTGAGAAAACTAGATTTGACATGAGGAAGCCATAAAAGAGAAAGTAATAAGGGAGAATGTTAGAAGATAGTTTCATCTTTGAGGAACTTCCAATGTAGTTGTATTACAGAGTTCATTGAAGGGAATAAAGTATCAGAAGAATAGAAAGGTTTGGATGGGGTCAGTTTTGGAAGGTCATTAAATATTAAATAAAGGATTTATTTAAAGGTAATAAACACTAGCTTGGAGAAGGTCTGGCCTGTTTGAAGTAACTGAGGGAACCTTAGCTGATTAGGATTCTCCTTTTCTTGAATGGTTTTTATTTTATTTTTTATTTTTTCCTCAACATCTCTCATTTGACTTTTAAATTCTTTTTGAGTTCTATAAATTCTTTCTGGGCAGGGGCCCAACAGAAATCATATGATAAAATGAATAGATGCAGAAAAAACTTTTGCCAAAATACAGCACCCATTCCTGTTAAAAACACTAGAGAAAATAGGGATAAGGGGAGCTTTCTTTAAAATAATAAGCAGTATATACCTAAAACTAAGAGCAAGCATTATTTGTAATGGAGAGAAGCTGGATACATTCCCAATAAGATCATCACTGTTATTCAACATTGTACTAGAAATGTTGGCTTTAAGAAAAGAAAAAGAAATTAAAATAGGCAAAATATCACTCTTTGCAGATGATATGATGATATACTTAGAGAATCCTAGAAAATTGTCCAAAAACCTATTAAAAACAATTAACAGCTTTAGCAAAGTTGCAGAATATAAAACAAACCCACACAAATCATCAGCATTCCTATGTATTACTGATAAAGCCCATCAGCAAGAGATAGAAAGAGAATTTTTTTTTTTACTTTTTTATTAAAGCTTTTTATTTGCAAATCATATGCATGGATAATTTTTTCCACATTGACCTTTGCAAAACTTTCTGTCCCAGATTTTTTCCTCCTTCCTCCCAATGCCCCCCCAGATGGCAGGTAGTCCAATACATGTTAAATATATGTTAAATCCAATATATGTATACATATTTATACAATTATCTTGCTGAGCAAGAAAAATAAGATCTAGAAAGAAAAAAAAACCTGAGAAGGAAAACAAAATGCAAGCAAACATCAGCAGAAAGCATGAAAATGCTATGTAGTGGTCCACACTCAGCTCCCACAGACCTGTCTCTGGGTGTATGTGGCTGTCTTCATCACTGAACAACTGGAACTGGTTTGAATCATCTTGTTGAAGAGAGCTATGTCCATCAGAAATGATCATCCTATAGTCTCTTTGTTGCCATATATAATGATCTCCTGTTTCAGTTCATTTGACTTAGCATCAGTTCATGTAAGTTTATCCAGGCCTTTCTGAAATCATCCTGTTGGGCGTTAGAAAGAGAAATTGCATCTAAATTACAGGGTAGAGAGTGGACCCAAGATGGCGGAGAATAGACACGACTGTATCTGACCTTCTCTGACCTTCTCTCAATCCAACAGCAGATTAAGTCTCTAAAATGGTTTTGAAGCAATAGAAGCCACAAATATTTGGATTTCCAGAAGAAGATAGTTTGGAAGAATCTCAGAACAGGAAGAATACAGAACAGAAGAATTTAAACTGGGCAGGGGGAGAGGCTACCTAGCCCAGACTGCAGCATAAGGGAGCCCAGGACAAGGAGCTGGGGCAGGGAGCCAAAGCATTGTGGTGTCAAGACACTGGGGAAATCTTCTGTGAGGCTCTTAGGCTACTCTGTGCTGGTTGCAAGCAGGTGGTTAGCAGATTTGTTGTAAGACATCCAAAAGCCAATACAAAAGGCAAACTGTAAGCCACTAAGCCCCAGAAGAACATGAGACCTGGCTGCAATTACCCAGCACCTATACAGAACTGCCCCAGGACAAACTGAAGCTGCTGTGACTCCTTTGCCAGCTTTCAAAGCTCTACATTAAGAGCAGACTTCAATCCTTTTTAAAAAATGAGCAAAAAAGCAAAAAGAACTCTAATCATAGACAGCTTTTATGGGGAGAAGAACAGACCTCAAACCCTGAGATTTCTAAAGGTAAATCAGCTCCAGATGAAGTCCCAAAGGGAGAAATGACCTGCTCCCCATATCACAGGGCTTTCTTGGAAGATTTCAAAAAGGATCTCAAAAGAGAGCTAGAAGAAAAATGGGGAAAGGAAATGAGATCTTTGTAAGAGGGTATGGAAAAGGAAAAACACAATTTATCTGAAGAAAACTCCCTTAAAAATAAATATGATAAAATGGGAAAAACATATAAATCCTTCCAAAATAGATTTGATGAAATGGAAAAAGCATATAACTCCTTACAAAATAGATATGAAATAGGAACCAATTTGTTGAAAAGAAATAGAAGAAACATGCAATGTACAAAAGAACTCATTTAAAAATTCAATTGGCCAAATACAAAAGGAGCTAAAAAAGATAATTGAAGAAAATAATACACTAAAAATTAGAATTGAACAAGTGGATGTGAATTCAATAAGATTTCAAGAATCAGTCAAACAAAGCAAAAATAAAAAATAAAAAAGACAAGAAATTTGAAATATCTCATTTGAAAAACAATTGATCTGGAAAACAGATCTAAGAGAGACAATCTAAGGATTATTGGATTCCCTGAAAGCCATGATAAAAAAAAGAACCTAGACATTAATCTTACAGGAAATCATTGAGGAAAACTTCCCTGATGTTCTAGAATCACAAGGTAAAGTAGCCAATGAAAGAATTCACCAATCACCTCCTGAAAGAAGTCCCAAAATGAAAACTTCAAGGAATATCATGGCTAAATTTCAGAACAATAAGATCAAAAAAAAAATATTGCTGTCAACCAGAAAGAAGCAATTCAAATATCGAGGAGCCACAATCAGGATTACACAGGACCTAGCAGTTTTCACCTTAAAGGATAGAAGGGCCTGGAACCTGATATTATGAAAGGCAAGAGAACTTGGATTGCATCCTAGAATAAAGTACCCAGCTAAACTGAATATTATTTTTCAGGGAAGAAGATGAACATTCAATGATACAGGTGAATTTCATTTATTTCTGTAAGGGCCAGGGGAGAAGCCTTGCATAGTATAAGAGGAAGTACAGAAGCCTTGAAGCCTGAGGCACCTGGATGTAATTTCTGCAGCCAGCAGAACTCTGGTCATATTGAGAATGCATCATCAATGGGAGGCATCTCCTTCCCTTACTGGCTGTGTGTATGACCTGATAGATCCTATATAAGCAGTGGGACCAGGAAGTAGGTGGAGTTCATTAGGAATTTAACAGGAGGTTGGAAGGAGTTCAGTGGTAGTGCAGAATGTGATTGCACAGAATAAAGTCTTGTGCTTGCAAGCCGCTGTGTCCAAGCATTCTGTTGAACAAGAACCACTGCTCAGAGAGGTAGCATGGCCAGAGATGTCCAAAACCAGGGATTTGGTAAACTGGCAATCTGTAACCTCTAGGTGGGAGCTTACAAGTGGTGCTCAATGTGGGACAGCACTTTCAGGATTGTTAGACCCTGCAAAGGAAGGTTCAACAGCCTGGTGGAGAGAGACGAGAAAGCAAAGAAACATTATGGATCAGTGCTTAAGTTTACTCATGATCATGCCTGAGGACATGGCTGTGCACACAGCTCAAGTATATAAGTTAGAGAGCCAGATGGGTGATTCTCTAGTGGAGAACACCCCTGATGAGGGGCAGAGGGCTTGCTCCCGAAATCTGAGTCATTTACTCCCACATACTTTGAGTACAGCTCACCAAGGAAAAAATCAAGAGGTGAACAAGGCAATTAAACAGAGCAAAAGATGCAAGAGTTACAGGTTGAGTTAGAAAAGAAACAAAAAGTTACTTTACAGAACTTAGAACAAAAAGTACAAGAGTTCAGCCTACTGACTGAGGCAGAGAAGGAACAAAAAGCTACTATGCAGCAGTTAATGGGAGAACCAAGTGAATGCAATGGGTTAAAAAAATCCCAACAAGCTTTAAAATTAGGGAAAATTTTAACTTGGGCAGCCAAACAAGGAACTAGCAGGAGAGAAACAAAGGGTTGGTGGCTGTAGCCTCAGAAGGTACAGCATATGGCATATAGTTAAAGCTTTTTAGCATTTTACTGATTTACTTTGCCTTTTACTGCTCTAGGAGATCTGCAGAGGGTAGCAATTTGAGTTACAAAAGAGTTAAGTACTTCACTGAAAAGAATGGGTTTTGTCCTTTGCATATTCAAAGCTTGGTTTCTGTTTCAATTCTGCTTACTACCACCATGTGCTGTTAGGATATTTCCTATTTCCTTATCCTCCTCCCTCAACTCTGCCTTCATGGGTGGGAAGAGGAAGAGGAGTGGGAGGGGTGATGATATCATTAGCACCACCCACAAAGCAGTTCTGCCAATCCCCTATGACATAATTTCAAGAGGCAGGGCTAGGCTTCAGGGTCCCAGGTAAGAAACACTTATGGTGGCTTGATGGCAGCAATTGTTATTATGCCCAGAGAGTCTTTAAGAACTGAGGACTCCAACATCAGTCTGCCAAAAAGCAACCTGATCCGTCAGTCTTTGAGCAAGCCTGTGGGGGAAGGGTTAGGGAGAATAAAGCTATATGCTGCTGGGACTACTGAGATGTCCTCCCAGAGAGCTGAAATCTGTCTTTGTTCATCTTATAGATTCTTTGCCTCCACACATAGTTAGCTTAATCGTTTTATCCCTTGAAAGTGTTTACAAGACAGTGTCTATCCATGTACTGATTTGGGAACCTGAGGAATGTGTAGTTATTGTTCCAGTCACTAATATAGGTAGATAATGTATGATCTATGACCCAGGAGGAGGAGTAGCATTAAGCTTCTTGATTCCCACTCCTGAAATGCAATTTGGTGATATTTATTCATATTTTGATTCTTAGCAACAGAATCCAGGAATATTTTGGACTGCAGCTGTTGGAGCTGAACGTCCTTTGCTCATTATCTATGTGAATGGCATACCACTGAAAGGGTTGGTAGACACAAGTATAGATCATACAGTCATTAGAGGTACCAGTTGGCCAAAGATTACAGCAATCATCTATATGTCTGGTATAAGAGGATCAATAGTAGCTGAAATTAGTGCTATCCCTTTGAAATGGAAATTTGAAGATATGACAGAAGGTTTTATTTCTTTTGTAGTTGAAAAAATCTCACGCAATCTGTGAGGAATCTTACAAAGTGAAAAAATTCAGGCCTTGTTGGATATAGTACAGGAGCAATTTGACCAAGGACATTTACAAGATTCTCTAAGTTCTTGGAATTCCCCTATATTTGCTATAAAAAATAAATATGGAAAATGGAGAATATTGATTGATTTGAGAAAAGTAAATTGACAGATGGAGACAACGGTAGCTCTTCAGCTTGGGCTGGATTCCATCTCCTCGATTGCCTAGGGATTGTCCTCTTTGGATTAAGGATTGTTTCTATTCTATCCCTCTAGATAAGGAGGACATGAAAAGATTTGCCTTTTCAGTGTCCAGCATTAATATAGCTGTCTTATAAAAGATTTGAATGGACAATTTTGCCACAGGGAATGAAAAATAGTCCTACTCTGTGTCAAATGTATATCGCTGTTGCTCTTACTCCTGTAAGAAAAGCATTTCCAGAAGTTATGTTGTTACCACCAGTATATTACATTTTAAGGGGAGACAGCACTTTAGACTCACCACGCCAGTTTATAAAAGAAGCTTTAAGAGGCTTTAAGAGAGATTAAATTGGCTTTATCCAATATGGTTGAAAGAGTCACTCAAAAAGCCTTAGAAATATTAGTTTTTGCTACAAAAGAGGCACCCACAGCAGTCCTTCATCAAGGAAACAGTATGATGGAGTGGGTGAACCTCCCACCACAACCAGAGCAAAGCCTTATTCCTTACCCAGTGTTTGTGGCTAGAATTTCATTAAAGACCATTAAGAGAGTAGTACAATTATCTGGGTTAAGACCTGACAAGATATACACCTTTTGTACCAATGCACAAATTGATGTGTCTTGTGAAACCATCCCAGAGTGGAAAAATTTATTGGCCACAGGTCTAAATTTTTCTCCATTAAAGATAACCCAGCTATTACATAATTGGCAATGGATATTTGATGTAAATATAATTTCTGATTTGGCTCATTCAGTAGGTGTGGTACAAAGAATTGCACAACCCAAATAAAATTTGTAGCTTCTAATATCTATCAGCTTTTTAAAGAACTTCAAGAGTAAGTGAGAAAGCATTCAGATAAGTATTATATTCTGCATGTCCACTTTCATAGCGGATTTTCAAATTCTACTTTTTATCATCAGGCTGCTAGAGATTTACATTTGCAATTTGGGATAATAAATGAAGAAGCTAGGAGCATAGTAAAAAGCTGTACAGCTTACCTTCCTTTCCATTTTCCTATGCTCCCTCCAGGCAAAAACTCTTGTGGTTTGGGATCCAATGCTTTATGGCAAATGCACATTACTTATGTAAAGAAGCACAGCATCCATGTAACCATGGATATACATTCTCAATTCCTCATGGCTTTACTCCAGTTTGGAGAAGCAGTTAGGCACATGATCAATCATCTTTATTTATTGTTTTTCCATTGTAGGAGTCCCACATGCACTTAAGATAGGTAATGGACTACCTTATACATCTTCTGCCTTTAGGTCCTTTTGCATTGAATTTGGCATTGCTCATTCCACTGGCATCCCATATAATCCTACTGGCCAAGCCATTATTGGACAGACTATTCGTACCCTCAAGATGCTCCCATCTAAACAAGAAAAGGAAGTGTAGGGATTTGCACAACACTTTACATGATTCACACAGGCTCACTTAGATGCAGCAATATATACATATCATTGCCTGCAATTTTCACATTCCTTAAATCTCACCCCAGCGATGCACTTCTAACACACACAGAAAGCATGGCTAACTAACAGAGTGTCCTACAAGGATAAGAGCTCTCTCTCCACAGTGATGGGGAAGGGCTTAGATGGCATTTGGAAGAACCCAGGTTGGGTCAGGATTTGGGGACCCGGGTGTTCTCTTGTCATTACAGATGCAGACCTAACAGTGGATCCCAACCAGAAACATCGGTGACTTGGAGGACCAAGAAGAAAAGGACCAGATGACAAAGGCTTTGCAGATGACAAATGCCCAGAAGAATCAGCCCTTCCTCCTGACTGACACCAAAGATGGCAGACACAGCACCAGTGTAGCAGCTGAATTGGACTGCCCTGGACAAAACTGGACAATGGGCTTGTGCACTTCTCCCGTGGCTACCCACTATTCAGATAGTGGCCTGGGGAGAAGCTTTGCCCTGTTTTCCACTTGAAGGCAATGCCTCTAAATTAGTGGATGAAAAACCAACACTTTTTTCCACCTCCTGTTAAATTTTCAGCTTAAAGTTTCAGGTCCCATTGATACTCTAATAAGATTCTGGGTACTGAATAATAAAGCAAATCTGGATTCTATATTCTCAGAAAGAACCCATAACTTATCAGTTAGTGTTCACTATGTCTCATCTTTCAATAATGGACTCAAGAGGTAGTATTTTCTTGCTCCAAGCTATTACAGCTCTGGAAGTGTCTGGATCCTATCACTAGGGGCAGCCAGGGGTCTTACCATTACTAGTCTTCAGAGTTCTACTAGATATGGTCAGCTGTTATCTTGAGAAGAAGAGACAGGAGCCAGAGGAATGGGAAATAGAAGACAGCTTTATTGACAATCTGTTACATGCTCAGGAACTCCTCTCTCTGCCTCTCCTCCTGCCTCCTTTTTTATACCCTATAGCTCTCAGTGCCACGTATAAGCCCTAAAGAACTATAGCCAAGTTAAATCTGGGGAGGATTTCTTCAGATCTTTATACTTACTCCTGTCCATTCTCACAGGTCAAGGTATTCTCATGTGGGACAGCAAACACTCTGAGGTCCTCAGTAATGGTCAACAATCATAGTCTCAGTATATGTGTAAGCCATACACAATAGAATCTGTAAATACCAACAGCAGTCCTGCTTGAACCCATTCTTATTCAATGATGCTATCCATTAACCTGATAAGTTGATCCTGCATTAGCCCAGTTTGGTATTTTCTCATTTTCTCAGGCTAAGCCTTCAACAAGACCCCTAATGGAGTTTTCTGAAGGCTTCCCTACTTGTTGCCTTAAGCATATTTTCCTTTTCCTGGAGAAAACAAGACAATTTAAAAAATTCAAATAGAACAGAATCTATCACAAATAAATAAACTTTCAATTTTAACACACATATTAATTTAAAAGTTATTTTAAAATTAACCAGTACTTCAATTTGTGAGATTCCCTAAATTCTACCTAGATATTTCATTCAAACAAAATTATCTGTTAGTTGTTTTTCCCAATTCACATAAACTTTTTCTCTTTTGTAAGCCAGGAAAGGGGTAAGTGTCAGGGTTTTGTATGTGTGTGTTTTGTTTTGTGCTTCAAATGGGCTTTTACCTTGAGATTCTTCCTGACATGGTTACACAAGCCTGAGTTCTGATAAGAAAGTTACAAACTCCTTGCTTGTAAAAGTTTTTAAAGTAGTAGCACACTGCTTTTCCATTTTTCCAAAAGTTCCCAAACTCTCTAATTCCTTTCAGCGTATGTTCTTTTTATTCCTATACATCAAACTTTGTCACTTAGAAAGTATCCTTTTTGGACTTTAAAATTGCACACTTCATTTCTTTCTCACTTTGACCTGATGTTTTTCCTACCCTCTTCTATTTGCTCTATCATTTTCATTGTACTGAATATATTTTCCCTTCTTTTCCTCTCTTCTGCAAACCTACTGCAATCAGGCACAGAAAGAGAAAGAGAAAATGATTCTCTTTCCTTTGTACCATACCAATCCCCAGGGGCCCAGAATTAGTGCCCAAATTATCTTACCAAGATCAAAGACCAATACACTCACCTATCCAAAGTAACTTCAGTTTCATACATTCCACAGTAAGATTTTCAGTTTACAATTAATCACAAAGCTGTAGCCTTGGAATAGATCTCTATCATTCCATGAAACAGGAGAGATACTGAGCCTGCTAGTTCTCATTTCAAAAAGTGCAGGCTCCCATTCTCAAAGTTATCTGACATTCCAATCTATTCTTCTACATTTTCTTACTCTTCTGCACTTCCCAAACCTAGGGCAGTCTTCTATTTAAAGGGAATTAAGAAAGCCACTTCCTTCAGCACATAAGTCTGGTAAGAATTTAGGATTTTGAGTCAAAGATCAGAAATCCTGACACTAGAGCAACAGGATGATTTGAAACTTCTAAAGATCTTACTTTGAGCCATTCTGAAAGAATTACTACTCTGAATGAATTCCAGTAATTCAGCCTGATATTTCTCCAAGTCAGCAACAGAGACTGAATTCTTATTCTCTCACAAGTTTGTTAACTTTTCACATAGAACACAGAGTGCAAAGCTGACATCCATACACAGTATTTCCAGAATTCATGTTCAGACTTAAAGCCTGACATACTCAATTAGTCCTGCGAGCATCCTCCCAATTTTCTTTCCAAAGATGCCTCCTCCTCCTGTGCCTAGGAAACCACCACACTCATTTTCGAATTTGGCAAGCTTGGCATAGTCTGAAGCTGTCTGCAAAGACTTCCCCAGGGAAGGAGCTTCAAAGGATATTTCTTACCTTTGTTTGATATATCGAGTTGCCTAGTCTGTAAGTGAGATTTCTCCCCCTGTCCACTTGAATTGCTTCTGTTCAACCTCTCTTTGTAACAATTGCTGCTGTCTTTCAAACTTAAGAGATCCCTAAAGGAAGTAAAACCCCCAAACCAGGACTTTGAAATCAACAGGATCACTCTTCCCAGCACACTTAGATCTCACCTCCTTCAGTGGACCTGTTTAACCCAGATAAGCCCCCATATTGCTAGAAGACCCCAAACTCAGTTTCAAAGTGTAATATTTTATTGAAAGAGAGAGATTAAAGGACACAGAAAAGTGGGCACATCTCCCTCAAGAGAGTGCACTGATTCAAAAGCAAGAGGAAGCTTTTCTAAGTTAGTCCCTTCTCCATCCCCTTCTACTTAACTTTTAGTTGGCTAGAGGAACAGTTCCTGATGTGTCCTAGGAATGCCTTCTTCCCCATCCTTTTGCCTCTAGATTTGTGTTATTACTCTCACCCCAGCAGAAAAGATACTATGCATGGCCTCATTAAGCAAGGGCAATAAAGAAAAAGCCTTCTCCTTATCATTGTCATTTTAAACTTGTGATACATTACCTTGAAACTTACAAGAAGAATTGAATTTTACCTATTCTGTGGAAATTAAACCCCAGTTAGTTTTTCACATGATCAACCTAAAACTATACATTATCTTGAAATGAACTCCATATTTGATAAGAAGTACAGGGAAAAATAGAAAACAGTTTAGCAGAAATGTCTTAGACCATCAGCTTACACCATATTCCACAATAAGCTCAAAATAAATTGATCTGAATGCTAAGTCATATCTCCCTTTTTTCTGTGGAAGGGAAGAGAGAGAGAGAGAGAATGAGAGAGAGAGAGAGAGAGAGAGAGAGAGAGAGAGAGAGAGAATTATCTTTTTTTTCAAAGACCTTGCGTAGAAAATGCATTCTTAACCAAAGAAGGGAGAGAGACAATTACAAAAGACAAAATTAACAATTTTCATTGCATGAGACAGAAAAACTTCTGCATAAGTAAAATGAATGCAAAAGGATAAGGGAAATATTGTTTGGCCCTACTACTGGTACTTTCCCTTCTCTCTTTAGAAGCAGAGGACCAAGTTATCTGTCTGAATAAGGGAAGAGATCACAACGATAGATTTTCTTTGACCAGAAGATGGCACCAAATTCAAACAATTGTCTATTCACTTAGTCTTTAAACTTAGCAAAATTATATGTAAGCTTTCCCAATCAGTTTAGCCTTCTTCTCATCCTGTTGTAGGACAATAAAAGTCAATAATTCCAACTTTTGCTTCCTCTTGGGAGTGGAAGTTTGGTGAGGTCCTTAATTGGAAGGGGAGATTCACCTCCCTCTCCTCACTTCTCAGCCTCTTTCATCCATCTAACCAGAAGTCCTTCCCCTTGCAACAAGAAAAAGGCTGCAAGGAAGTGAAGGGAATAGTAGAGAAAAACACTGCCCTTGGAGGCAAGAGACCTGAGGTCATTGTGGTGTGACCTTGGGCAGGTTACTTCCTTTCTCCGAGCCTCAGTTCCCTCATTTGCAAAACACGGTGTAACAGGTGGTGATTGTGTGGAGAAATAAAGGAAACAAAAAGGTGGGTAGGAGAGAGGGGAATGGCAGAAGAAGAAGATTCTTTCTGGAATGATGAATGAAATCTTGGACGATTTCACTCTTCTCGGCTACTCCGTACCTTTACCAGCCTGATTTGTAAATTTTGTCCCAGAAGACATTAGGCCGGAGAGTTTAAGAGAAATGGAAGAATGGAAGCCTGGAAGTGGGGGGGGGGCGCGAAAAAGGGACAAGATAAAGAAATATTATGCTAGAACCTTTCTTATCTGATGAAGAGGCTTCATATGCAGCAGGAGCACACACAAAAATATCCTTAGGCAAATTGTTACATCAACCTGGAAGATGCCTAAGCCATTGCCCCCTCCCTTGTTTTCCATGTCTAGCTCCATTCCTCAGAGGGCACTGGAACCTTTTCACAAAACACCTCCCGTGTAGACAGGCTTGATCTTGTAAATTTTGTTCAATGGATAGATGCCTGGAGGGCTCCAGAAACAGGAATGGGCATCGCAGTTACTTCTCTGTCACTTGCTGAAAGGGATTTTAACCTGAAATCGAAGACCTTCTCCCTCTCCCCAGAGGTCCATGACCTTCATGGAGTCCTTAAACTTGGGGTGAGGTTGTGGTGGGAAATCATAGCTTTAAAGATAGATCTCTTTGTATTTTATTTGTTCATTTAAAAAAAAGCATTCTTCTCAGAAGAGGAATTCCCCAGTCGTCAGATTGCAGCAAGGACACAAAAGATGGTTAAGCACCCCTTTCTACACTTTACCTCCCATCCTGCCTCCTCCAGCTCAGGGATAAAAAAAAAAATCCAAGACCTCTGGGAGCTCAGGTCAGGCTGTATCACAGAACTGGACATGAAATTGGGAAGTCACCAGATTTAAAGGAAAGCTTGAGTTTCTTTTTCCTAGAATAGAAACCTTCCCCAACCAGACAAGTCAGTAACCAGTGACGTTTCAGCATCTCGGAGACTCATTGGCTGAGGTCTATGCTGGAGGACAATTTGAAAATCAAAGAAATATTCGGTTAAAAGAGAAACGCCTCCTTTCCCGACTTCTGATTGTCAACTCTGCCTCCTTTTGCTAGCTGCTTTAAAAGAACCATTGCAGAATAACTGCCCAAGAAAGAAAGCAAGAAAAGTCCTAAAGTCAAGATTTGGGAAGTTGATATTCAGGAAACCTAGGGTCTACTTCCCTCTCTGCTATCTACCTGCGTGACTAGTGAATCCTAAGTTTTCTTATCTGTCATAAATGCATTTTGATATATTGTAATGACATTGCAATTATAGCCATATGTGTATATATTAATACATTGTAAGTATAGTAGAGTATTCCATTACATTAACATATCATAATTTTTCATCTATTCCTTAATTGATGGGCATCTCTTCTATTTCAAGTTCTTACTATTACTATTAAAAAGAGATTTTGTACATAAAAGATCTTTTCCTCTTTCCTTGAATTCCTTAGAGTATAAGTTAAGGAGTGGTTCAAAGGGTATATATACAGTCTAATTTTTTTTTAAAAATCATACTTCCAAACATGTTCTAGAGTGGCTGTATAATATTCAGCTGTAGACAAGATTAGAAGGGAAGCAATAAACTGGGAAAACATTTTTACAGTGAAAGGTTCTGATAAAGGCCTCATTTCCAAAATATATAGAGAACTCACTCTAATTTATAAGAAATCAAGCCATTCTCCAATTGATAAATGGTCAAAGGATATGAACAGACAATTCTCAGATGAAGAAATTGAAACTATTTCCAGCCATATGAAAAGATGCTCCAAGTCATTATTAATCAGAGAAATGCAAATTAAGACAACGCCGAGATACCACTATACACCTGTCAGATTGGCTAGAATGACAGGGAAAGATAATGCAGAATTTTGGAGGGGATGTGGGAAAACAGGGACACTAATACATTTTTGGTGGAATTGTGAATACATCCAACCATTCTGGAGAGCAATTTGGAAATATGCTCAAAAAGTCATCAAACTGTGCATACTCTTTGATCCAGTAGTGCTATTACTGGGCTTATACTCTCTCAGTTACAAAGAAGGTGCTGACTTGAACTAGTAGGAGGATTTCCTTCCCTGGGAGCTCGCTATACCATTTAAATTACAGGTATAGATAAGGACTATCCCCTTATCCCTATCCCCTACCCTCTATTAGCTTTGAAGAAGAGCTATCAGACCAATAAGAAACATTTCATCCAGAGGGAATCAGAGATACATATTACTGACAGAATCATTCCTGACAGGTCAAAGAGATATAATCACCCAAGGAACATGATCCAGACATCAAAAGTTGGACTATGGAAACAAGTATGAACCCTCTATGAAAAAAAGCTTTTCAACAGGCTCTGTAGTACCAGAACCAGTGAGTTGTCTTTGCCACACATATATTATGCACTTGTACCTCACAATCATTAACATATTTCCACCAAACCATGATCTTGAGATTTGGGAAATTTTTCTAGGATCTGTTCTCTCAACAAGATTTGTTATGGGCCAGAACTCTGAACTTGAAACAAAGGATTCTTACAAGGTGCTAAGTCAGTGGAATTGATAGACAATGGTTGTTTAGCATGGTGCTTAATAAGTTCTCTAGTTCAGTACATGTATTTAGTACTTAATATATATAGTTCCACAAGATTCACACCTATGTAAGAGAGCACATAAGCTCAGACAAACTCAGCCAGAATCAAAACTGGAAGACAGAGACTGTGGTGGTGGTTGTCCTTCTGTCCACCGGAACCAAGACACATTCAGGAAGACCTCAAGAAGCTGGCAGAGGCAGAGAAGACAGGACTGGCGGCAAGAGCTCAAGCTCTGGGAACCAAGGAGAGAGATAGGCCTCTAAGAAAGCTAACTGGGCCCCAGAAAAGGAGACAAGACTTTGAAGGAGACAATAAAGGCTTTGGACTTTAACACCTGGCTGCACTTGTGGTGATTACTGAACTGAAAGGTAGGCTGCTCACAGACACCCCAAGAAAACCCAACAAGAGAACATTACAAAGAATCTTACAAATTCTCTCAACAAGAAAAAAAAGTTGTAGCACATGAATAGTTGTGCTTATGAACTTATACATAAAGGAGCAGAACTTTAAGAAGTCAGGTTTGTTTAAACTATCATTTTGCCAGTACTTCTGGTAGAATGACCTCCTTGACTTTTTCCCCCTTCCCCCTGAAATTCCCCTTCACTCTTATCTTACATTCTTTGATTTGAAATTTCTAGAAACTTATTCTTAACCCATGCTCTTCTCTACTTTAACCTTGAACTTTTTACACAGCAAGGATTTACCATTGTATCCAGTAATTGCTTTCACAAGTAGTATACATCAATCCTTTATTGGAAATCTATCAGATGGCAGATCAATTTTCTCTTGATTTTAATAAAATACCTGATCCTGCTTCTCTTTTCTTTACTTATGCTGCTCTTCAGACCTGTGCTCCTGCTAGTTCATCAGGGACTAGAAACATTCTTGTCACTTCTGTATCTCTAAGAGTTCCTTGTTATTATATACTTCAACAACAATACTATATGATGACCAGTTCTGATGGACCTGGCCATCCTCAGCAATGAGATCAACCAAATCATTGCCAATGGAGCAGTAATGAACTGAACCAGCTACACCCAGAGAAAGAACTCTGGGTGATGACTAAAAACCATTACATTGAATTCCCAATCCCTATATTTATGCCCACCTGCATTTTTTATTTCCTTCACAAGTTAATTGTACAATATTTCAGAGTCTGATTCTTTTTGTACAGCAAAATAACATGTCATGTAAAAAAAAAAAGAGTTCCTTGTTAAAGTAATATTTTGTCCTTTTTTTCAGGAGCAGTAGTGGACAAAATTTCAAAAAGTATTTTGCTGTTAAGATACTGAAGTGATTTGCCACTTTTCCTTTTCCAACACATTTTACAGGTGAAGAAACTAAGGCAAACATGATTAAGTAACTTGCCAATGTCAGATTTGAACTCTGGTCTTCCTAGTCCAGGTTCAGTGCTCTAACCACTGAATCCTCCACTATTTACTAGCTACCCCAATGGGAGGATACAACATGCAAGAAAATATGTCTATATACAAAGTAAATTGGAGGTAATCTCTGAAGAAAGGTACTTTGATGGTGGGGAATGGAGAAAAGCTTTTTGAAGAAAGTGGGATTTGAACTGAGAACTAAGGGAAGTCAGGCATTAGAGATAAAGAAAAAAAGTATTTTAGATATGGGGAACAGCCAATGAAAGAACCTTGAGTCAAGAGCTGGAGTGTTGTGGTTAAGATAAAGCAAGTATTATTACATTGCAGAATAAATGGAGGAAAGTAAAAATATAAGAAGTTTGGAAAAGTAGAAAGAATAACATTTTATGAAGCTTTAAATGGCAGAGGATTTTATTTTGATCCTAAAGGTAATAAAAAGACATTTTAAGAGATAGTTAAATTTGTGGTTTAGGAGAAAAAAAACCCCAACAAATTTATAAACACTATAAATAAGCTAAGCACCAAATATTTGTCTAAAGGGTTTTATAATCCTCCTGCATTAACTCTTCTAAAGGGTAATGGAAATCCAAATCTGATGGCATGTGCTTAGTAATCATTTATAAGATGGAAGAGTCCATTTTTAAAAGTATTTTATATATAGTGATGAAGAGCTATAGAAAATGTTTTGTCAGGAGACTGTAAATATTTTAAAATAATGCAAAATTAATTCCCAGAATAGATTAAATGAAGATCAAGTGATCCAAAAAAAAAGTTCTATTTTATTTCATCATAGCAATTATTCTAAGTTTGAAAGTTGATTTTTTGGCATGTTTCAGCTTGTACTCAAACAATATTAGTTCTTTCTCTGGACTCAGTATGCTTAATCATTCATCATTCCTTTGGGATTGCTAAGAATATTTGTCATTTCATAGTTCTTTATCATACAATATTGTTGTTACTGAGTACAATGTTCTCCTGATTCTGCTCATTTTACTTTGTATCAGTTCATATAAGTCTTTCCAGGTGTACTGGCTCGCAGTGATCATGGAAGGAAGAAAGAGAGACACTGGGGTTTAAGGCCAAGACATTTATTGTACCTAAGCCCTCTCTATTTAAGCTCTGAAACCGCAATACACTCAGGAAACAAAAGGCAGATAAACAGTCAGTACATGAAGGGACAATGTATTTGGGGGTCCAAGGAGAAACTCGGCATCCTTTAGCAATACAACCTCACCCCCTAGCCATTCCGTTTCCAGCACACACTCAATGTACCTGCTCCTAGTCTTTCCCAGTCTTTGCCCTCTGGCACTTAGAGGGGTTCAAAGCCAGGTTAAGATGGACTTGAGTCCTTCAGTTAAGCAAGTTTATTGGCCTGGACAGACTCCCCACCTTTTTTTCCTGGAGCCACATCCAGTGATTAAAGACTGCCATCTGTTTGTAAAGGCTCCCTGCTACTAGACAAAACCAAGGGACCACTCAACAGAGCTTGATTAGCAATACTAGGATGGCAATAATAGGGCCAAGGAAGGTGAGCGCCCAATGCCATGAAGGCAGGGCTCTCTGGAACAGCTTCCTAATTTCATCAGCAATGCCCTTAGAGTTAGATTGATCTATAGAAACCCTGTTCATGTCCCAAATGATTTTTTCATAAGTTGCCATGTCAGTACCAGTCTTGGAAGACTGAAATACCCCAAAGAGATGAGCTTTTAGCTTATCCCAAGAGTAATCAGATTTATTAATTTATAGTTGTAATACACAAAGGGTGAAATCTATAGTCGCATCTTACCGTAAACTATCATTCCAAATATTCTACATGGTCTCCTAAGGCTAACAAGGTATCTAGCATTTCAGTAATAAGGTGTGACAATTCCTGATTAATAGTTTCTTGTTTTGGCAATGCAAGGGTGATGTTATGTTGTAGAGCGGTTATAAAATGCTGTCTGTTTGTTCTCACTGACAGCTTGTACAGAAACAGCAATGGAGGTTGCAGAAGCAATAAAACCTGATAGAAGCATAACTCCTAAAATGATACATGAGATACATTGCTTTTTTTCTTTTTAGCTGAAGATAGTACAGAGTTTTTCTGAGTATTATGGCTACTACAGGGAGGATTGCAAAAGGGGTATGGGTGACAACATAGACATGAATCTGTTTTTTTGGGCTACAGGGCTTGGGCTTTGGTATACATTCCATAAAATAGACATTGTAAAAGCACACATTCCATATAGGTCACGTCCCACAATCCCTGGTCATTAAAATCAGGATCATAATGAGACTGTAAGGGACCAAGCAGGAATACAAAGTTTGGTATTGTGCACACTACAAGGGCAAGGATTCTACTATGGGAGTTAATGGATTGAATTCTAAATGAGAGAAGAAATGTTGTATTAAGGTAGATAGTAACATCCACAGAGAGGGAAACTCAATTCCTGAAGGACCACTAAAGGACCATGGTATAACAAAGATGGGATGAGGGTCCTTGAGATCTGACTCCTCCCAGAGGTCTCATTCAAACATGGGAATACCAAAGCATAGAGGGTTTCAAGTATAGGTAGCACACAACTTATTGGTACAGCAATGTGCCAGAGGAAGGAATTCAGATGCAGGTTTCAAAGGATACACAACATCAGTTTTGTTGTAACAGAAAGGGAGATTAGGGCCGAGGATGGTTATATCAGGCTGTTTAATAACTTGAGCAGAAGGAAGAGTGACATTTAGGGGAAAGAATCTATTAAATGCCAGCTACATTCCTTGCTGCAAACAATGGCACTTTTAAAAACTGGGTCTTGGGGCCTGCTCCCAATGGAATCAGATGGAGGGGGGGGGGTTGGCCAACACATCCATATAATTAAAATGCAACATGACATTCTCGCAAAGCAATTGTTTTACAGTGTGGGGTATTAATATGTCTATAGCAAAAGTGGTCTCTGGGACTGTCATCCATCCAAGAGGAATGGGTGGATTTTCCTAGGTCACCAGCAAGAACCACAGTGAGACATCCCACAAGGCTCAGCAGAATTCCATAGACACACAATCTGGTGATAGAAAACTAAACAGGCACAGCAAGAGCATCACAGTGAAATAAAGGTAATAAGGACAGATCCTTTCTCCCATCTTTTCACTGTGGCTGTACCATGCTGCCACCCCACCGAGAGATCTTTCCACATCTTTCCACATAACTTGCAAGGCCAGTGGTGAAGGCTGATCATGGTGGCTGGTGGAGCGCTCAGGTACCTGTTGGAGTGAATGGAGAAAAAAATCACTCAGCTGGGAAAACGCCATTTGAATCAAGAGTTAAAAAGTTCAAAGTGAATGACACCTGTACCATTTGTTCTGCTAGGGAGAGTGATTGCACACGGCCATTAACTCTCCCTTTTTGTTTTTGGAGATAGGCTTTGACATCTGGGTATCTGTGAATGACAATCACCTGCCCTTGAGAATTGTGAGGCATGCCAGTGAGATGATGAATACAGAAAGAGACGCAAAATGTGCAAAAAGCAGAAGTATATGCAGGACTATTGTCTGTCTTAAGAGAGGCTGGCACACCCAATGGGGCAAAAACGAGGAGAAAATAAGCTTGGACCACTGCAGGGCTCTCAGAACTGTATGCAGAGGCAAAAATGAAAAAGGAGTAAGTGTCTATAGAGACATGGATATAACAAAGGCACCCAAACATAGAAACTTGAGTAGTTTTGCCAGAGGTCATTAGGGAAACAACCTCAGGGGTTAAAAGAAAAAAGGAGAGGAGGCAGGGAGAATGGAAGACAGGCAGGGAAGCTCTTTATGACCTGAAGAGCTTGTTCTCTCATAATGCCTTAGCTTAGAGACAGAGATGTGAGTGTGCAAGTTGAGCTTCCTGGAGGGTACCTAGGAGAAGAGAACTGGCAATGGCATTAGATTCAGCCATAGGGCCAGGAAGATTGGTGTGAGACCAGAGATGGACAATATAAAACAGAGAAGGGGTGAGAGCATATTAAAGCCTGAAAATCTGAAAACAATTGCACCTGTGTCTAAAAGGCCTTCAAACATTTTTCTGTGGATATTGATCATCAACATAGGGCAAGTAGATTGGGATATCACTTTAGACCAATAAACATGGAACACATTCTGTGTCTAATCCTTCAGTATTGAATTTCTTGAAATTAAGAGGTTCTTTGATATGGAAAATGAGGCTGTAAGTCAATACCTCCCCCTCTTGAAAATGCATGACTCATTAGTAGGGTTAATGATGGCCACCTTTTTCAATATTTCTTTAGGGCCCCAAAGGAGGGGGATGTATAATATATCCTCTAAAGGCTGTATCCTCTGTGACAACAGTAATAACTAAGGTAGACAGAGGGAGAGTCGGGTTCTCTAGTATACTGATCTGGGAAGTAGAAAAAGGTCAGATACAGGCAAGATTGGCTACCAAAAGTAGAAATGATGCCATGGTGAACATGGCTTTATCTTGGGTATCTTTGAAAACTAAAGTTTTTCACCAACCCTGAAATCAGGAGGACCTGAGCTCAAACACTTAACACTTCCTAGTTCTGTAACCCTGGACAAGTCACTTAACCCCTAGGGCCAGACAGAGCTGCCATGGCCTCTGACAGCAAATCAATGTAAAACATCTGAGTGTCCATGGAAAAACAATGCTCAATCAGTTCCTCAAAATACATGTCAGGGAATGCACCCAAGAGGGCCTTTTTACAATCTTTATTACAATTTTCCTTAGCCAATAATAATATCAGCAGACTGTCCTTTTCCTATAGTTCTGATCACCACTGTCATGAGTCGAGCAAGGAATTCACTGAAAGATTCAGTGGGTCCTTATTTGATTTATGTACAGGATACTTCTGATCTTTTCCAGAGGGGAGCTTTTGCCAGGCCCTTAAAGCACAGGCAGCAATCTGCTGGTATGCTTGCACAATATAATACAATTGTCTCACTAATTGAGTGTACTGACCCATCTCAGCTAGTTGTTCCTGGGTGATAGGATGAGCTTGGTTGTCCACTGCCTGAAGTCCTGAAAGCAATGGACCAAGTTTGAAAATCCCCAGATATGAGCAAGGGTGTGCCAATTATGGGGGGAAGGGGATGGTAAGACAGAGTGCTGAACCTGTTCTAAAAGACTCTTAACATATGCAGATGTAGGACCATAATTTTTCAATTCACCCTTTAATTCCTTGAGGACACTCATGGGCAAAGGGGCATAATCTCATCCACTTTGTCCTGTATTATTAGGGTCAGGGGTTTCTATAACAGAGATAGCCCCTAAGAGGGCATCTGCCAGGAGAAAGGCATCCCCTGAATATGACTGTAACATCCTTTGTAGGGGGTGAGAGGCTGCCACTCTCGTCCTGATGCAGAATAGAGAGGCTCCTCTTTAATGGATAAAAAGGGGGTAATCCATCAGGATCTCTTTGGGTTTGAGCTGAGAAATATCTGATTTCTCAGAAGCAAGTAGGATCATATTGGGGTTTTCAGTCCCTGTTCAGGTGCCAAAATGTGGTGGTTTTTCTTGGAAGGGCAGCTTTAGTCTCAGTTGCAATAATAATTAATCCAAAATCGCAGCCAGCTGCTAAAAATGTAAACGTTTATTTCTCCTTACAAATTCAGCCTGGTTAGTTGAGGCCTAACTCTCTGCCTGGCTCCAAGAGATCTTGCAGCTTTGTCCTTGGCTTCTGCCTCTGCTTTCTTCAGCCTCCAGCCAGCTCCGACTCGTGGCTTCTTAATCTCCAGTCCGTGGTGAGTAGTCTTTTCTTCCAGAGTGTTCTGTCTCAGAACCCTGTTGATATTCTGGAGAAAATTCTCCTCTAGCTCCAAGAGCTCCCTGTATATATGTGATCTCCCAAAGGTTAACTCCACCTTCTGGAGGGAGAGGGATTCTGGGTTATCTCCCAGAGTGCTTTCTGGTCCTAAGGAAGGTGTGAATTCAGCTCTCGTGGAAGATGAGGGAGTGGGGCATCTAAGCCTCCCCCCCCCCCCAACTCAAGACTGTCTTTGCTTTCTCTCCTGGTGATCTCATCTGCTCCCACGGATGTGATTATAATACCTAGGTCTGTGATTCTATATATCCAACCCCATTCTCTTTTCTGAGTCTCAATTCTACATCACCTCTGGCCAACTATCAAACTAAAACTCCTTGACACATTTCAAACTCAATCCATCCAATACTCCTTACTTTCCCCCCAACAAATCCCATGCCTCTTCTAAATGTCCCTATTTCTGTCAAAATTATCACCATTCTTCTAATTTCCCAGGCATAATCTTGATCTATATTCAATTCCTCCTTCTCTCTTACATATGTTATCAGTTGCTTAACATTTCAATTTCTACATCTTTTGGGGCAGCTAGGTGGCAGCAGAGTACAGATCCTGCAATCAAGATCTGAGTTCTAATCCTAATTCAGACACTTATTAGCTATGCAACTCTGGGCAAGTCACCTAATTCCAGTTTGCCTTTCTTCCCCCTCTGCCCTCCAAAACCAAAAACTTCTCACATCTGATCCTTCCTCTCTACTTACATCATTGCCATTTTATTTCAGGCCCTTTTTACCTTTTACTAAATCATTTACAGTACCCTCTTAATTCTTAATTAGTCTCATGTCTCAAGTCTCTGCTCCATGGGGTCATCATTTCTCACAACATAATATCCCACTACACTTACATAGCACAAGCTACTCACACAACTATCCAATTAGTAGAAATCCATTTCCTTTCTCATTCTTTGTTAGCACAAGAAAAGTACTGCCAGAAGTATTTTATATATGTATGGAATATTTTCCTCTTCTCTGAAACCCTCAAAAATATCCATCTAGTAGTACTTTTCTTTTTGTTTCTGTTTGTAACTCTGATGTTTAGCGCAGTCTCTGACATAATAAGTACTTCAATAAATGCTTATCTATCTAGGGATATTACTATATCGAAAGTTTTGCACAGTTTTCTGGCTTTTTTAGTATAATGCCAAGTTGGTTTCCATAAGTTGAATTAATTCTTAGCTCCACCAATGGACATTAGCGTGCCTGTTTTGTTCACAACCCTTCAAACTTTGATCATTTTCCGCTTTTATCTTCTTTGCCAATATGGTGAGTGGGAAGCAAAATGTAAGGGGCAACGAAGCATTGCTTTCTCTTTGAGATGTGTCACAGAGCCTGTACTCCATGTCAGTTGGTAGGACAGGCCTAGGAAGTAAAAAGGGGTTTGGCCTCTGAGGCAGGAAGTAGGTAAAGGAACTGCTAATAGGTTTCTTGAGATGGCATGTGTCCTCGGAACCCAGAACTAAATCCAGAAGACTCCCTTCTGAGGGCTCTGCCTATGCAATTCTGAGTGGGCTGGGTACTGGCAATCCCAGAAGCGAGGCAGCATAAATAGACAGTCCTGAGCAGAGCTCGCTCTTTTTCTTGCGCTCCTGCTTCCTGCTACCCCCAACTGAGAGGATGACTGAATAAAGATAGAATGTTTGCACCTCCTGGGCAGTCTGTCTCTGTGTGATCCGGGTTGGAGCCTGAAGGCAGATAAGCTGGTCTACTTGTGCCACCAATGGGTGGGCAGTTAGAGTAGCTCAAAGGAGATGCTATTAGGTTAGAGTAGCCCAAAGGGGATGCTACAAGTGGTGCCCGAACAGTAACTATGCAGCTAGGACCTCATCACATAGAAGGCAGCAGGTCTACAGAGTGGGAAGAGAAACAGAACTCTGCTCTAGTGAGTAGAAAGTTAGGGATAGGACAAATTGTTGTGAGGGTCCCAGACCAAGGGGTGCTAGAGAAATAAGTTTATAGAATAGTAAAGCAAACAGGATTGGAAATTGATTTTTAAAAGTGAGAGGTAATAGATAATCAGATGACTTCCTATGATAAGGAAATGACCAGAGCCATCCCAGAATGGCATCACCTCATTTATCAAGTGATCAGAAGCACTTTAAGAAGTGCAAACCACAATCCATTAAAAGCAGATAATGAAGTAGACAGAGTCATAAAACAAATGAGGGTCATAAAACAAAGATCGTAAACTGGTTTGGGTACCAATTTGAGTGCTCATGATAAATTTAGGCCTTGTGGTTCTTAGTGGCATCAGTAAAGACATTTGCGCCTTGCACAGGCTCATCAACAATTGTCTAACAAGGGGCCTGTACCAGAAAGTGGGACAGCAAGGGAAAGAATAAGCATGTAAAATGGGGGCTTACTATATCAATTGGCCCTCCTAGTGGACGAAGCCCAAGAGTTACGTGAAATTGTGCAACAGTGGAAGGCTGGACTTGTAGAACCAACATCCAGCCCATGGAATAGCCATGTATTTATCATAAAGAAAAAATCTGGAAATTCGGAATGCTAGTGGACCTTAGGGCCATTAATGCTACTATTAAACCTATGGGAGCCCTACAGTCTGACATGCCATCTCCTAATGTAGTACCCACCACAGTAGTACAGTACAATACAGTACTGTAACCAGCTCAGTTACAGTAATAGGCATACAAGATTGCTTCTTCTCCATCCCTCTGGCCCCAGAGCAGAAGAAAAGATTTGTTTTTACCATTCCCTCCATGAATAATGAAGAATCTGATCTGTGCTACCAATGGAAAGTTCTCCCCCAAGGGATGTGTTGTAGCCCTACTTTGTGTCAGGTGTATGTAGCGTAAGTGCTAGAACCAGTTAGGAAGGCATGGCTTCATGCCATGATACCACATTAAATGGATGATATACTATTATCAACGAGCAGTGGGAAAGATTTCTCTGCCCTGCTCAAAGAGACCATGACATAGACTGGTGGTAGCCCCAGAAAACATAATTATCTCATCATTTACCTGGGATTCCATTTGAGTTCTTCTACAGTTACTAATCAGTTAACAATCAACTTACAATTAGACAAAGTGAATACTCTGAATCTATTTCAGAAACTAATTGGACAAATTCAATGGTTAAGGGCTCATGCCCCTATTTTTATTTCTTTGATACAGCCTTTATATGACATCTTAAAAGGAGAGTCTGATCTAAATTCCCCTCGTAAAAGGACCTCTTCCATCAAGGATGCAATTTATAAAAGATCATTGCTCTTGCTTCTAGATCTGGAACAGCAAGGTGGGGCCCCACTTGAACTGTAGAGATCTTTTTCTTGGACCAAAAAAAAAGTCCTTTCACAGTATTATATCAAGGTAGTAAAATTTTGGAATATGTGTACATGACAAGACCACAGAAGATATTACCAAAACATATTGAAATGCTGGGAATACTTGCCCTTGAGGTGATAAAAGAGCTTTTCATCTAACAGGGAAAAGACCCTCACTGTATTTAGCCTTTGAACTGGGAGCTAGAGAAGTCATGATGCAAACTTATTGGTCATGGGCGTATTATGCTCAATGGGCTACACTAAACCCCCAATCTACATGCTTATTCCTTCCCTAGCTGTCCCACATTCTGGCACAGGCCCCTTGTAAGACAATAGTTGATGAGCCTGTGCAAGGCACAAATGTCTTTACTGATGCCACTAAGAACTGCAAGGCCTAAATTTATCATGAACACTCAAAAGAGATTCTGGTGTTAGAAACGCTTTATGAATTCACTCAGAAAAATGAGCTTTTTGCTATCCTCCAGGCCTGTAAGAGGTCCATTAACATCATATCAGAAAGCTTATATGCTGTCCAAGTGCTCAGAGACATTGAGGATGCTGTTCTACAACCTCAGTATTCTTCAATTGCTAACATTTTTGCTGAATTGCAGCTGATTTTACAGACTAAGAAACATCCCATTTACATCTTGCATGTATACTCTCACCAGTGCTATGCAGGAGGCATATTTGCAGGCAATAAGGTAGGAGAACTTGCTTTACAATGCCGTGTGGACATCCACATCTGTATTGACACCTTTTCTAAATTCTTTTGGGCCACAGTGGCCTCCTGTGAGAACATTCCTTTGGTCAATAAACATTTGTATAGTTGCTTTTCCTCTCACAGAGCTCTTAATATCATAAAGACCGACAGTGGTCCAGCTTATACCTCTAAGCAGATGGCCACCTTCCTTGCCACGTTCTCCATTAAACATGTTACAGGGATTTCCTATAATCCACAGGGTCAGGCCCTAGTGGAACAGTCCCCCGTACTTTGAAGGCCACCCTTGTTAAACAGGAAGTAGACAGAATCCCTGATGGCCCACACAGGCGGATGTGGATAAGGCCTTATATACTTAGAATTTTTGTGCCTGGACAGGGATACTGGCCTCTCTCCAGGAATGATACATTTGGCACAATCTTATAGACAGGACAGAAAACTAGGCTCCACAAAAACAGCACTTCAAAGCACCAGAGAACACACAAAAGGTCCTTTGGAAGGACAAGGAAGGATATTGGCAAGGTCCATCCTTAGTACTTTGGAGAGGGCCAGGATATTTATGTCTTGCAGATCCTGATGGGGAAGGCCTCTGGATTCAAGAACAAGGAAAGTTGTCCCTATTAAAACAGGGGCTGAAGAAGAGGAGATGACCCAAGAAACACTTGAAACAGCGCTATAACAGAGAGATAACTACTCTTGCTGGACAGGCTTAGCGATTGGATCCAACATATTTCCTTTCCCATCCCCTTCTATTGTATTCCATGGGCTCTATGTAGCCATTTTTGTATTGTTGCTTCTTTCGCTTTTGCCTACTTTGCTAGAATGCTTTATACATATTCTTAAAAATTCCAGAAAGGTGCTTAAGGAAGAGCTTTTCATTCATCAACATGAGAACACTCAGTCTTATTAATAAAAGGGGGAAGGAGATGTAAGGGACAATGAAGCACTGCTTTCTCTTTGAGATATGTCCTGGAGCTTGTTTGCCACATCAGCTGGTAAGGTGGACCCAGGAGGTAAAAAGGGCCCTGGCCTCTGAGGCAGGAGGTTGCAAGTTAAGAAACTAGATCTCCTCCTGTGATACAGCACTAACTCCAGAAGCCTCTCTTCTGAGGGATCTGCCTACACAGTTATGAGTGGGCTGAGCATAGGCAACCCCGGAAGAGAGGCAGCATAAATAGACAGTCCTGATCAGAGCTTGCTCTTTTTCTAGCACTCCTGTGCTCTTGTGCTCTTGCTTCCTGCTACCCCCACTGAGTCGTGCCACTGAGCCAGGCAGTTAGAGTATCCCAAAGGAGACAGTACAGCAAAATTTTGAAGTTGTTTAAATATTCATTTTTACTAATATTAATGATTTGAGATGTTCTTTCTCATGTCAACTACCTCACTG
Source organism: Sarcophilus harrisii (assembly GCF_902635505.1). Classification (NCBI taxonomy): domain Eukaryota; kingdom Metazoa; phylum Chordata; class Mammalia; order Dasyuromorphia; family Dasyuridae; genus Sarcophilus; species Sarcophilus harrisii. Next base: position 284,533,493 of record NC_045429.1, on the reverse strand, counting down.
GCTGCCATATCCTTGGATGATTTATGTATTGAAGATTAGCTCTTATTCTTAATTATTTGTGGCAATTCCCTAAATATCATAGCAATGGATATTTGCTGCAAAGATTTTCCTCCAATTAATAGTTTGTCTATATTCTTGTCCAAAACTCCTTTCCAAGAACTTTCACAGAGTTATCAACTTTGAGCTTGTTTAGTGATTATGTATCGCTGGCAAAAATTAGGCTGCCTATCTGCCAAGAGTCGGCTACATGGCATAATCAATGGAGTGCTAGAATGGAGTCAGGAAGATCTGAGTTTAAATCTGACCTCAGACATTTATTAGCTGTGTAAACTGAGGAAGTCACTTAACGTGCTTCATTTTCCTGAATTGTAAAATGGAGATAATAATAGTATTCACTTACCAGGATCTTTGTAAGAATGAAGTGAAATGTTTGCAAAGCTTTTATAGTACCTGGAACATACAATATTTTCATATTTTTAATTCTGTTCATTTCATCTTGCATCAGTTCATAAAGATCTTGTTTCCTCTGAAATTGGCCATTTTGTAATTTCCTGTGGCAAAATAATATTCTATTTGAGTTATAATATTCTATTTGAGTTAGATCTCTTTGTCAAAGAAATCCACTTCCTTCAGGATACATCCTCATACAGTATTGTTGTTGAAGTATATAATGATCTCCTGGTTCTGCTCATTTCACTTAGCATCAGTTCATGTAAGTCTCTCCAAGCCTCTCTGCATTTATCCTGCTGGTCACTTCTTACAGAACAATAATATTCCATAACATTCATATACCACAATTTACCCAACCATTCTCCAATTGATGGGCATCCATTCATTTTCCAGTTTCTAGCCACTACAAATAGGGCTGCCACAAACATTTTGGCACATACAGGTCCCTTTCCTTTCTTTAGTATCTCTTTGGAGTATAAGCCCAGTAGTAGCACTGCTGGCTCAAAGGGTATGCACAGTTTGATAACTTTTTGAGCACAGTTCCAAATTGCTCTCCAGAATGGCTGGATGTGTTCACAATTCCACCAACAATGTATTAGTGTCCCTGTTTTCCCACATCCCTCCAACATTCCGCATTATTTTTCCCTGTCATTCTAGCCAAGCTGACAAGTGTTTAGTGGTATCTGAGAGTTGTCTTAATTTGCATTTCTCTGATTAATAATGACTTGGAGCATCTTTTAATATGGCTAGAAATAGTTTCAATTTCTTCATCTGAGAATTGTCTGTTCATATCCTTTGACCATTTATCAATTGGAGAATGGCTTGATTTCTTATAAATTAGAGTCAATTCTATATATATTTTGGAAATGAGGCCTTTATCAGAACCTTTGACTGTAAAAATGTTTTCCCAGTTTATTGAAATTAACTTCTTTTCTAAGAATTAAGATGCTCTACCACTTGTACATATATATTTGATATTAATAAAACTTCATTATCTATTATCATTTAGCAAAATATAGTTTCCTTCCTTATCTCTTTTAATTAGATCTATTTTTACTTTTGCTTGAAGTGAGATCAGGATCACTACCTCTCCTTTTTAATTTCAGCTGAAACAATATATTTTGCTCCAACTTTTTGGCTTTGTTCTGTGTGTATCTCTCTGCTTCAATTGTCTTTCTTGTAAATAACATATTATAAGATTGTGGTTTTTAGTCCACTCTGCTATTTGCTTTCCTTTTATGGGAGAGTTCATCATATTCACATTTATAATGATGATTACTAACTCTGTATTTCCCTCCATCCTATTTTTTCCCCATTTACACTTTTCTCTCTCCTTTCATCCTTTCCATCCTCACCAGTTTTTGGTCCTGACCTGCACCTCCCTCAATCTGCCTTCCCTTTTACACCTCCCCTCCTTCTTTTACCACTTTCCCCTTGTACTTCTGCCCTCACTTCTATCAGTCTTCCCTTTTCCCTTTTCTTTTCCCTTTATCCTATAAATTTCTACACCCAATGAGGTGTGGATGTTATTCTTTCTTTGAGCCAAATTCAATGAGACTAAGGTGCAAACAATGCTTATATCCCTCCTTATTTCTCTCACCCCATTTTATATCCCCCTTCCTCTTCTCCCAATACAATCCTTTTTCCATCCCTTAATTTCTTTTTTATATCATCACATCAAAGTCAACTTATACCCACCCCCTTTGTTTATGAATACCCCTTCTAACTGCTCTAACAAAGATAACAGTTCTCAAGAATTATAAGTAGGGGGGCAGGGCCAAGATGACAGAAAGGACACATGTGTTTTTCTGAGCTTTCCTGCTTCCCTCACACTATTTATGAAAATCAGCCTTTGAATTAGTGCTTGACTGTCAGAACCCATGAATATTGGGAGTACAACATATTATCAACAGAAGATAGTCTCGAAATTCACCAGAAAAGGTCTGTTTTTGCTCACACATGGGACTGAATGGAGCTAGGCCAAGTGCAGATGGGAAGTGAGAACACGGAAAAGAGCTCACACTGAGCAGACTGGAGGGGGTGCGGGATGTGGTCTTTGCCTGTGGAAAACCTGGGGGGAGAACTCTACCACAGTTCTGGCTACTCTGCCCTGGCAGCAAGGCAGTAGAATTAGCAGAGAAGATATAAACACAAAGGGTAAAGATTATAAGCCAAAATGCTAGTCTCTTGGGACCTGGCCACACCCACTCAGTACCAGGGGGGACTCAGCACGATCTCAGCATGCAACTGCTAATCCCAGCCCATCCGTTGTTGTCCCACTGCCACTTAACTGCCACTTCCTGTTGTCTGTAGAGGCAGCTTGGAAATACCCCATTGACCCATAATCAGACTGCAGCGTTTTTGTTTTTTGTTTTTAAAATGAGTAAAAAGGCAAAGTGGGCTTTAACTATAGATAGCTTCTATACTGAAAGAGAGCAGATTTCAAACTCTGAGGAGACTAAAAACAATTTGTCTCTAGATGAAAACCCCAAAGTAGATATGAGCTGGTCCCCACCACATAAGGAACTCATAGAAGAAATTTTAAAAGGCTCTTAAAAGAGAGCTAGAAGAAAAATGGGGAAAGGAAAGGGAAGCTTTGCAAGAGGGTCTGAATAAGGCATATAACTCATTAAAAGATAGAGTGGAAAAAGAAAACAGCTCCCTAAAAAACAGAATTTGTGAATTGGAAAAAGAAAATAACTCTTTAAAGAAAAAATTGGCAAAATGGAAAAAATTCCACAGAACAACTCATTTAAAAACTCAATTGGACAATTACAAAAAGAAATTTTAAAAGTAACTGAAGAAAATAATTCCTTAAAAATCAGAACTGAACAAATGGAAATGAATGACTTGAGGAGACATCAAGAATCAATCAAACAAAACCAAAAAAATGAAAAAATAGAAAAAAGTTAAATACTTACTTGGGAAAACAACAGATCTGGAAAATAGATTTAGGAGAGATAATCTAAGGATTATTGGACTCCCTGAAAATTATGATGAAAAAAAGAGCCTGGATACTATTTTTCAGGAAATCATCAAAGAGAACTACCCAGATGTCATAAAATCAGAAGGTAAAATGACCATTGAAAGAATTCATCTATCACCTACCGAAAGAGATCCCAAAATTAAAACTCCAAGAAATATTGTAGCTAAATTCCAGAACTATCAGACCAAGGAAAAAAATACTACAAGCAACCAGAAAAAAACAATTTAAATACTGAGGAAGCACAATAAGCATTACTCAGGATCTAGCAGCGTCCACATTAAAGGATCGAAGAACCTGGAATCTGATATTTCAAAACTTACTCAGCCAAACTGATCATTTTCTTCCAGGGAAGAAGATGGACATTCAATGAAATAGTGAATTCAATTTATTTTTGATGAAAAAACCAGAGCTAAACAAAAAGTTCAAGCTCCAAATATAGGACTCAAGAGAAGCATGAAAAGATAAAAAGAACTCTTGAGAACTATATTTCTGTTATGGATATACATAAATGGTACATGTATAATTTGATTTACTTTTATAATATAAAAAAAGGATCTAGAGGTGGAAAGGAAAAGGGAGAACTTTCCAGTAATAAAGAGGAAATTAGAGCAATAATTAGGAGTTACTTCCCCCAACTTTATGCCAATAAATTTGATAACTTAAATGAAATGGATGAATACCTTCCAAACATTTAAAAAACAATTAACTCCAATGCTATATAAACAATTTGAAAAAATGGGGAATGAAGGAGTCCTACCAAATTCCTTTTATGACATAAACATGGTACTGATACCTAAATCAGGTAGGATGAAATCAGAAAAAGAAAATTATAGCCCAATCTCCCTAATGAACATTGATGCCAAAATCTTAAATAAAACAATAGCAAAAAGATTATAGAAAATCATCCCCAGGATAATACACTATGACCAAGTAGGATTTATACTAGAAATGCAGAGTTGGTTCACTAATAGTAAAACTATTAACATAATTGACTATATCAATAACCAAATTAACAAAAACCATATAGTCATCTCAATAGATTCAGAAAAAATCCAACATCCATTCCTATTAAAAAACACTAGAGAGTATAGGAATAAATGGACTTTTCCTTAAAATAGTCAGTGGCATCTATTTAAAACCATCAGTAAGCATCATGTATAATGGTGATAAACTGGAACCATTCCCAGTAAAATCAGAAGTGAAATAAGATTGCCCGTTATCACCATTACTATTCAATATTGTATTAGAACTTCTAGCTTCAGCAATAAGAGTTGAAAAAGAGATTAAAGGAATTAGAGTAGGTAATGAGGAAATTAAATTATTACTCTTTGCAGATGATATGATGATATATTTAGAGAATCCCAGAGATGAAATAATCCATAACTTTAGCAAAGTTGCAGGATACAAAATAAATCCACATAAATCATCAGCATTTTTATACATCACTAACAAAATCTAACAGCAAGAGATACAAAGAGAAATGCCATTTAAAATAACTGTCAATAGTATAAAATATTTGGGAATTTATGTGCCAATGAAAAATCAGGAACTATTTGAGCAAAACTACAAAACACTTTCCACACAAATAAAGTCAGATCTAAACAATTGGGAAAATATTAAGAGCCCTTGGATAGGTCAAGCGAATATAATAAAAATGACAATACTACCTAAACTAATCTATTTATTTAGTGCTATACCAATCAGACTCCCAAGAAACTATTTTAATGACCTAGAAAAAGTAACAACAAAATTCATCTGGAAGGATAAAAGGTCAAGAATTTCAAGGGAACTAATGAAAAAGAAAATCAAATGAAGGTGGCCTAGCTGTACCTGATTTAAAACTGCTATAAAGCAGTGGTCATGAAAACTATTTGGTGCCTAAGAAATAGACTGGTTGATCAATGGACTAGGTTAGGTTCACAGGACAGAATAGTCAATAACTATAGCAATCTAGTGTTTTACAAACCCTAAGACCCCACCTTTTAGGATAACAATTCATTATTTGACAAAACTGCTGGGAAAATTGAAAATTAGTAAGGCAGAAACTAGGCATTGACCCACATTTAACACCATATGCTAAGATAAGATCACAATGGGTTCATGATCTAGGTATAAAGAATGAAATGATAAATAAATTAGAAGAACATAGGATAGTTTACCTCTCAGACTTGTGAAGGAGAAAGGAATTTGTGACCAAAGAAGAAATAGAGATCATTATTGATCACAAAATAGAAAATTTTGATTATATCAAGTTAAAAAGTTTTTGTACAAACAAAACTAATGCAGACAAGATTAGAAGGGAAGCAATAATGGCTAGAAACTGGAAAATATTTTTACAGTTAAAGGTTCTGATAAAGGCCTCATTTCCAAAATATATATAGAATTGACTCAAATTTATAAGAAATCAAGCCATTCTCCAACTGATAAATGGTCAAAGGATATGAAAAGACAATTTTCAGATAAGGAAATTGAAACTATTTCTAGTCATATGAAAAGGTGTTTCAAATCATTATTGATCAGAGAAATGCAAATTAAGACAACTCTGAGATACCACTACACCTGTCAGATTGGATAAGATGACAGAAAAAGATAATGATGAATGTTGGAGGGAATGTGGGAAAACTGGGACACATGCATTGCTGATGGAGTTGTGAACAGATCCAACCATTCTGTAGAGCAATTTGGAACTATACTAAAAAAAGTTGTCAAACTGCATACCCTTTGATCCAGCAGTGCTACTACTGGATTTATATCCCAAAGAGATATTAAAGAAGGGAAAGGGATCTGTATGTGCAAAAATGTTTGTGACAGCTCTTTTTGTAGTGGCTAGAAACTGGAAAATTGAATGGATGCCCATCAATTGGAGAATGTTTGGGTAAATTGTGGTTATATGAATGTTATGGAATATTATTGTTCTGTAAGAAATGACCAGCAGGATGAATACAGAGAGGCTTGGAAAGACTTACATGAACTGATGCTAAGTGAAATCAGCAGAACCAGGAGATCATTATACACTTCAACAACAATACTATATGAGGATCAATTCTGATGGAAGTGGCTCTCTTCAATAATGAGAGGATCCAAATCAGTTCCAATTGATCAGTAATGAACAGAACCAGCTACACCCAAGGAAAGAACACTGAGAAATGAATGTGGACCTCAACATAGCATTTACACTCTTTCTGTTATTGTTTGCTCACATTTTTGTTTTTCTTCCCAGGTTATTTTTACCTTCTTTCTAAATCCGATTTTTCTTGTGTAGCAAGACAACTCTATAAATATGTGTACATAAAAAATAATTGGTAATGAGAAGATACAATATATTAATTTTTTAATAAAGCTCTTTATTAGCATGCATGTTAGCCTTCCTCCACTCATTAGGAACCATGGATGTAGTATTTTGTAAAAGCTGTAAGACATGATTACTGTGTTGGTTGACTTTGCTGAAATGATTACATTGTCTGTTATTGTGAGGAAGAGCATAAATTGGGGGATGGCTAAGAAAAAGCTGAATGTAAAAACAAAATGAAAGAATAAAATTATTAGAAAATAAATGTATAAATTAAGGATACAAAATTAGTATATGAAATATTTTAAAATAAATATATGAATTTAAAATGGAATTTGTATATAAATTTTAAAAAAGAATTATAAGTTATCATTTTCCCACCAGGGATGTAAACAGCTTAACCTTTAAATAACATTTTTTTTCTTTCCAGTTTACCTTTTTATGTTTCTCTTGAATCTTGTATTTGAAGACCACATTTCCTGTTCAGCTCTGGTCTCTTCATCAGAAATGACTGAAAATCCCCTCTGTTGTTGTTTGCTTGCTTGTTTTTTTTTTTCTCTTTGTTGTATTTTTCCCTTTTGATGTGATTTTTCTTGTGCAGCATGATGAATATGGAAATATGTTTAGAAGAATTGCATGTGTTCAACCTATATTGAATGGCTTGCTGTCTAAGAGAAGGGAAAGGGGGGAAGGGAGGGAGATGATTTTGGAACACAAGGTTTTGCAAAGGTGAATACTGACAACTATCTTTGCATGCATTTGGAAAAATAAGGCTATTATAAAAAATAAAATGATAAAAACAAGAAAGAAAGAAAGAAACCTAGCTCTCTATCCATCCAAGTGAGACAAACCTTTCCTAAAGTTGTTCTATGTTCTCTTAAGCTGGAAAAGTACTTCAATCTGAATTTTTGTGGGTGCTGTCATTTGGGAATATGTTTAGAGGCTTAACTTAGTGTTGTTTCTGAAGAAAACAAAGGAAAGCTCAGGCAATTTCCTGGCTCCTCTCTGCCATCTTGGCTTCACCTCCCAAAAAAAATCTCTTTGTAACTAGCACAGGTTAAGAAAGAACTAGAAATAGGAAGATACTGCTATAGTTCCTATGGGTCTTGAGTTAAGCCTCCATCAAAGATTCTAGTAACAAAGAGACCTACAGTTTCAGATGACCTGGTGGTAGGTAGGAGGTAGCAATTCTCAGATAACCCAAGAGATTTATAGCACTGAAGATTGGGCGATACTCTCTGAGTCTCCATGACATCTCTGATTTCTTTCTCTTGGTCCTCTTCCTATATACATGACCACTCCTCCTCAGTCTTCTTTGTTGAATCATCATCCATAGCCTATTGTTTCTCTGTGGGTATATGACAAAGCTCTATCTTAGACCTTCTCTTTTCTCTCCAATTTGACAATGGTCACTGCTGTTAACTTCATCAGCTCCCATGCAATTCCCATAAAACTCCTAGCTCTACATAGTGATTCCTAGATTCTTTCAGGACTCCAGTGTTGCATGATCAACAACCCACTGTTGTATACCATAGACATCTTATATTCAATGTATGTCTCACATCCCCTACCCCTTAGAGGGGGAAAACACTCTCTATCTGTGTCAAAGTCACTAATTATCCTTTTAGTTATTAGTTACCTAGGTTTGCAATTTGATTTTTTACTCTCCTTAATTTCAAATAGCTAATAAGTTGCCATAGTCTTATTAATTCTTTCACAATTATTACAATATTATAATATATATAAATATTTTACATAATTCACAATTTCTCTCCATTCCATCCCCTTTATTCTACTCTAACAACTGCCTACAACCACCTTCAGACCTTGTTCCTGTGGGAGGTGGAATCCACAAGGGTAAAGAATCTTACATTTGAAATAAGAGACTGGGTTTAAATCCTGGTTCTGTCACTTAGCATTTGTGTGATTTTGGGAAATACATTAGATCTTTCTGAGACAAACTTTCTCTATTTACAAAATGAAAGGCCTAAATTAAATGGTTTCTAAGATTCCAGCTCTAAATCTGAACTTTCAATGCCCTATTGACTGCACAATTACAAAAACCTCTTAATCTGTCTCCTTATCTTAATTCTCTCTTATTACCAATCATACCAATCAAGTATAATCCTAGCACAGACTTAACCATGTTAGATAGTCCCTTAATCAAGAACTTTCATTGACTCCTTTTTACTTCTAGAATGTAATAAAATACATATTCTTCAATTTGATAGTCAAAACATCTTTACCACCTGGCATCAGATGACCCTTCTAGGCTTATTATCTATTCCTTCCTTCCACATACTCTACAATCCAACCAGATTAGCCATCCCCTGTATCCATGCCTTTGCACAGATTGTCCCTCTTGCCTGATAAGTTCTTCCTTCTCACTTGTAGCTCTCATCAAAGTCTGCTTCCTTTGATGCGCTCCTCAAATGCTACCTCCTACATGAGGCCTTTCCTTATCCCTTACTACTGCCTGTCTCTTACCCTGAAACTACTTTGTATTTATTTGTATATACATATTTACATTGTGTGTGTATCTTCATCTGTGTATATGTATAAATATTGCTAAATTCTCTTTGTGCACATTATGTATATATGCATAATTGTATATGAATATATACAAACATGCAACAAATATGTATATACTCAAAAATGTATACAAAGTTGTTTCAAGATAGAAACATGGCATTATCAATTTGGAGACTATCATGTGTGTATATACACATACACACATACATATACACACATAGGTATCTAATGTATATGTATATGTGTGTATATTTACACATATACATATGAGTTAGGAAAACTCATCTTCTTGAGTTCAAATCCAGTCTCAGACACTTACTAGCTGTATGACTTTGAGCAAGTCACTTGTTTGCCTTAATTTCCTCATCTGTAAAATGAACTGGAGAAGGAAATGGCAGGAAATGGCATTCCAGTATCTTTGCCAAAAAAAGTCCCAATCATGGTCACAAGGAATCAGACAGAACTGAAACAACTCAACAATAAAAATAGCAATAGCAGCAGCAGCAGTAACACCACCACCACCCATTTATATACATGTGTAACATATATGTGTACATAAATACAACATACATCATATGCATATGGGTGCCTATTGTTTTGTGTACGTGTGTGTGTGTCAAAGTATACATACACATATCCCATGTATGTTACATGGATGCATTGAATAAACTATATATATATATATATATATATATGTATATTATATATGGCGTGTGTATATGTTGTAAGCTCCTGAAAGATTATTTTGTCTCCATGTCTCCAGCACATAGCATGGAAATTGTCACTTAGTAGGCACTTAATAAAAAAAAATTGCTGGTTAATCAATGATTTGTTTAGCAACATGCCAGATAAAGGGTACTACCACTGATGATTAATCACTAGCTTTCTTCTTTTATATAGGAAACCAGATGATGGTGATTAACTAATTCCATAGACTATAGCCGTGGGGTCAAATTTTAGCAGTTTATTTCAGAATGGTTTTTACACTTTAAAATAAAGTACAGAGGACTAGGTCTAGCCTTCCTCTGTGATTTGATGACTTCTGACCACCAGAAGGGGTGGCAGGGAAAACAGCAACAACAAAACAGAACATTCACATTTCTTTTCAAAGATCAAAATACAGAATTTTGTTATCTACAAGATCTAGAGTACTACCCAACCCAATGTTCTTATTTGGGCTGAGAGCATCATCAAAATGTTTGGAAATAGGAAGAGATCTCAGAATTTTAGGGATGTAAGGGGGGAAAAGGAAAGGAATAATTATTTATGTAGTGTTAGCTATGTGACACAAATTGTGCTAAGGACTTTTTACAAATATAATGTCTGTCCTATTCTAAAAACAAGACCAAAAAAACCCTTTTTCTTGGTCCTTCTCTCAGGTTATTATGCTATCATTTTCTCTAGTTCATTGATAAAATCTGAAGAGCCAACTGAATACATCCATCAGTTACTGACTCAAGCCCCTGCACTCCAGTTTTGTCTGCATCACTGTGCTGAAACAGTCCTGTTTACGGTTATGAATGACCATTATTCATTTTGGTTTTGGTATATTGCTTCCTCTGTAAGAATATGAGCTCTCTCAGGGGAAGGAATGTGGTTTTACCATATAGATATAAATGATATAGATACTTCTTCCCAGAGCTTGGCACAGCAGCCAGCACCCAGTCAATGCTTAATGAATTCTTGCTGGCTGACTGATGAAATTTTATTGTTTAGTCATTTCCAACTCTTTGTGACTCCATTTGGAGTTTTCTTAGCAGAGATGCCAAAGTAATTTGTCATTTTCTTATCCAGCTTATTTTTACAAATGAGGAAATTGAGGTAAGCAGGATTCAATGACTTGTCCAGGGGTCACACAACTAGTAGGTATCTGAGGCCAGATTTAAATTCAGGATGATGAGTCTTTCTGACTCCAGACTTGGAGTCCACTGTACCACTTAGCTTCTCTGTTTCAGATGAAATACAAAGGTCCTTTTTCAGTGTAAATGCTCCTTGACTTCAGTGCAGCATGGAACACTACTGACAATCTTTTTTTCCCTTGCTTCTTTAGATTCTTTGACATGGCACCTTGCTTTGTTCTTACCTCATCTTTCTAAGTACTACATCTCTGATGTCCACCAAGCTTTCTCCTCAGCTTTTTCCCACAATCTGTTAATGACTAACTACTTTTATGATTTCAATGATCACATCTAGGATGACATTATGAAAGGAAAGGGATTGTCCTATGTGAATTGAGTGGGGGGTTACTATGTTGAGTGAAGAGTGAACTCTGGATCATTCTTTCATGCATAAGTATAATTGTGAAGTGAATACTATGGCACTATCCTACCTATGTAGGGTGTTCCAAGCTAGGAGATTATTCATGAAATGCCTATCATGCAATGGCAAAATGCAGAAGTTGTAGGTTTGTTCCCCTAATCAATAAAGGTGTCAACATTATTATTGTGAATCCAGGATTTGTATAAAATAAACTATTCCTGATCTTCCAAAAATAGTGGATGATTCTAGAGAATAGAAGCAGTAATTAATACTTGAAAAACAGACTTTTTTTTTTAAATAGCCTTTTATTTACAGGTTATATGCATGGATAACTTTACAGCGTTAACAACTGCCAAACCTCTTGTTCCAATTTTTCACCTCTTACCCCCCACCCCCTCCCCTAGATGGCAGGATGACCAGTAGATGTTAAATACAGTAAAATATAAATTAGATACATAATAAGTATACATGACCAAAACATTATTTTGCTGTATAAAAAGAATCAGACCCTGAAATATTGTACAATTAGCTTGTGAAGGAAATCAAAAATGCAGGTGGGCATAAATATAGGGATTGGGAATTCAATGTAATGGTTTTTAGTTATCTCCCAAAGTTCTTTCTCTGGGCATAGTTGGTTCAGTTCATTACTGCTCCATTGGAAATGATTTGTTCATTACTGCTCCATTGGAAATGATTTGGTTGATCTCGTTGCTGAGGATGGCCAGGTCCATCAGAACTGGTCATCATATAGTATTGTTGTGGAAGTATATAATGATCTCCTGGTTCTGCTCATTTCACTCAGCATCAGTTCGTGTAAGTCTCTCCAGGCCTTTCTGAAATCATCCTGTTGGTCATTTCTTACAGAACAGTAATATTCCATAATATTCATATACCACAATTTATTCAGCCATTCTCCAATTGATGGACATCCATTCAGTTTCCAGTTTCTAGCCACTACAAAAAGGGCTGCCACAAACATTCGTGCACATACAGGTCCCTTTCCCTTCTTTATAATCTCTTTGGGATATAAGCCCAGTAGTAACACTGCTGGATCAAAGGGTATGCACAGTTTGATAACTTTTTGAGCATAGTTCCAACTACTCTCCAAAATGGTTGGATTCGTTCACAACTCCACCAACAATGCATCAATGTCCCAGTTTTCCCACATCCCCTCCAACAATCATCATTATTTTTTCCTGTCATCTTAGCCAATCTGACAGGTGTGTAGTGGTATCTTAAAGTTGTCTTAATTTGCATTTCTCTGATTAATAATGACTTGGAGCATCTTTTCATATGACTAGAAATAGTTTCAATTTCTTCATCTGAGAATTGTCTGTTCATATCCTTTGACCATTTTTCAATTGGAGAATGGCTTGATTTTTTATAAATTAGAGTTAATTCTCTATATATTTTGGAAATGAGGCCTTTATCAGAACCTTTGACTGTAAAAATATTTTCCCAGTTTATTGCTTCCCTTCTAATCTTGTCTGCATTAGTTTTGTTTGTACAAAAACTTTTCAGTTTGGTATAATCGAAATTTTCTATTTTGTGACCAGTAATGATCTCTAGTTCTGCTTTGGTCATAAAGTCCTTCCCCTTCCACAGGTCTGAGAGGTAAACTATCCTGTGTTCCTCTAATTTATTAATAATTTTATTCTTTATGCCTAGGTCATGAACCCATTTTGACCTTATCTTGGTGTACAGTGTTAAGTGTGGATCCATGCCTAGTTTCTGCCATATTAGTTTCCAATTTTCCCAGCAATTTTTATCAAACAGTAAGTTCTTATCCAAAAGCTGGGGTCTTTGGGTTTGTCAAAGACTAGGTTGCTATATTTGTTGATTGTTTTATCCCTTGAACCTAACCTATTCCACTGATCAACTAATCTATTCCTTAGCCAATACCAAATGGTTTTGGTAACTGCTGCTCTATAATATAGTTTTAGATCTGGTACAGCTAAGCCACCTTCATTTGATTTTTTTTTTCATTAATTCCCTTGAAATTCTTGACCTTTTGTTTTCCATATGAATTTTGTTATTTTTTCTAGGTCATTAAAATAGTTTTTTGGGAGTCTGATTGGTATAGCGCTAAATAAATAGATTAGTTTAGGTAATATTGTCATCTTTATTATATTTGCTCGCCCTATCCAAGAGCATTTAATATTTTTCCAATTGGTTAGATCAGACTTAATTTGTGTGAAAAGTGGTCTGTAATTTTGCTCATAAAGTTTCTGATTTTCCCTTGGCAGATAGATTCCTAAATATTATCAGTAGTTGAAAAACAGACTTTGTATAGCAATGTTTGGTCAAAGATGAAATTATTTTGGTAGAAAATCAAAGAAATAGAATACTAATAACTGACAACTGATATGAAGGACAAAACGTAAGTGACACAATCTGACGACTTCATTGAGAACCAAGTGGAGCAAAGGTCCTAGAAATCATCCAGACTTGGTTCCAGTAATAAGTAAACAAACTTGTTTATAACATATACATTCTGCTATTTTTTAAGCATATCATGTACATAGTTATTTACATATTACCTCCTTTTGTAGAGGATCACAGATAGTGGGGAACCCCGGGCGAGGTATAAGACCCTTTAGTCCAGTAAAAGGAACCCTGTTAATGTGTCTGATTTGGCTCCCTAGGGGCATCTTGGCCTTCCTGAGAAGTCAAGGGGCATGACAACCAGTGTTGTAATTAAAGCAGAATTATACTAAAGTGGCAAGGAAAACATCTGAACACAATAACAAGTTGTTTTTGCGGTCCCGTTTGTGACCATATCCTATAGAGATAGCACATATGCAGTGTATTAGGGTATATAAGGCTGAGAAAATTCTGAATAAACAGACTCCTGTTTGAACTCTTCATGAGTTCCACTCCGTCATTCCTCACCCATGATCAGAATTTTGGCTAGTACCTACTCTAGTGAGCCGGTCCAGACAATTAGCTTTCAACACAGGGCCCTGGAGAGCAGGCCACAGCACCTCAACTAACAAGAACAGTGGGAACTCAGGTCATGAGTCTCAGGGATGCAGGAACAGGGTAAGTTTAAAAAAAAAAAAAAACAGGCAAGTGGGAAGATTCAGTAAGGGCTGATCTAGTTATTTTCGTTTTTCAGCCAGAATGGGGCAAGTGCTAACAAAAGAGCCTCCCTCTTGAGGGAAGTATGAAGAATGTTTGGTTAGGTTAATGAAAGAACAAAGATTTTTAGAGACTCAGAAGCAGATCATTGAGTTTTTGGATGTTGTGGAGTGCATTTCTCTGTAATGTTCTCTCTAAAATGTAATGTTCTCTGTTGGGATTTTCTTGGGGTCTCTAGAGGCAGCCTTTGTTTCAGTTCAGTAATCACCACATGAGCAGCCAGGAGTTAAAGTCCAAATCCTTTATTATCTCTTTATTATCTTTCTGCTTTCTGCTCTTGCCACCAGTCCTTTGTCTTCTCTGCTTCTGCCAGCTTCTTGAGGTCCTCCTGAATATGTCTTGATTTCTGTGGGGGACACAGGAGGACCACCACCAAGCTCTCTGTCTTCGCTGATTCTGGCTGAGTTTGTCTGAGCTTATATGTTCTCTTATCATAGCTGTGAATCTTGTAGAACTCTATTAAGCACTAAGTGCATTTACTGAATTAGAGAACTTTTAAGCACCATGCTAAACAACCATTGTCTTTATCAATTCCACTGAGTTAGCACCTCGTAAGAATCCTTGTTTCAGAGTTCTGGTCCATAACACTTCTCCATGGCTTTCTGGGGCTCCATTCTCTGGGTTGGAACAAGAGACGTGGAAGGTAGTGGTACAGTAATTAACTGAATATTACAAGGCTGTAGGTCCTGGCTCAATCCCCAAGGACACATTCCTTATGTATAATGTAATAAAATTGGCTTTAAGAAATCCCACATATAAGAAAAAGAGTTTTTAGCATGGAGTATCAAACAAGGAAGTATGAGAACAAATCAGGAGATGGTGCCCACAGTCCCAGAGGGTACAATGCATGAAGTGGGGACAGAGATAGGGACTGTACTGGGAAGTTTGAGGGGCATGGAACTTCTCTGTTTCTAGCTTGTACCTTTGGGGTATCCTCTGCTTCCTGATCCTCCTTCCTCAACTCCGCTTCCATGGGGGGGTGGGGGGAGGAAGAAGGAGGAGCGAGAAGGGTGGTGACACCATCAACACTGCCAGCACAGCAGTTTTGCCCTCCTCCTATGTCCGGATTACAAGAGCCATTAGTTAAAGCAAGGGAGGAGGGACAGAATATATTTGGGTTGATAATGGAAGCATACCCTGTGATTAAAGAACCTGACCCTATATATGAATGTTATGGAATATTTTTGTTCTGTAAGAAATGACCAGCAGGATAAATACAGAGAGGCTTGGAGAGACTTACATGAACTGATGCTAAGTGAAATGAGCAAAACCAGGAGATCATTATACACTTCAACAATAATACAATGTGAGGATCAAATCTGATGGAAGTGGCTCTCTTCAATAATGAGAGGATCCAAATCAGTTCCAATGATCAGTAGTGAACAGAACCAGCTACACCCAGTGAAAGAACACTGGGAAATGAGTGTGGACCACAACATAGCATTTACACCCTTTCTGTTATTGTTTGCTTGCATTTTTGCTTTTCTTCTTAGGTTATTTTTACCTTCTTTCTAAATACGATTTTTCTTGTGCAGCAAGATAACTGTATAAATATGTATACATATATTGTATTTAACAAATACTTTAACATATTTAACATGTATGGGACTACCTGCCATCTAAGGGGGGGATAGAGGGAAGAAGGGAAAAAGTTGGAATAGAAGTTTTTGCAAGGGTCATGCATATGTTTTATCAATAAAAAGCTAAAATAAAAAAAATGAATAAATATATTTTTAAAAAGGAACCTGACCCTAATGGGCCTCCAGGTCAGATCAGAAAAAGATATACTCTTTTTAATCTGGAAGTTTTCAAAGATTGGAAAAAGACTTGCGCTCTTTATGGATCTACATCATCTTATGTTAGAATGTTGTTAAAGAATTTGGCTTATGAAATCCTAACCCCTAATGATTGGAAATCCTTCGCAAAAACAGCACAATCAGACCAAAACCTTATTCCTTATGTAGTGTTTGTGGCTAGAATTTTGTTAAAGGCCATTAAACAAGTAATACAATTATCTGGGATAGGACCTAACAAGATATACACCTTTTATACTAATGTACAAATTAATGTATGCTATGAAACTATCCAGAGTTATCCAAATTTTATTGTTCACAGCTCCAAATTTTATACACAGGTCCCTCTTAAAGATAGTCCAGCTATATATAATTAAAGAAAAAGTTTCTAAGATCTCTCTTAAAGGACTGACCATCTTTACAGATGAGTCCATACATAACATTTGTGCTATATATTCTCCTGACTTAGCTATAAAAAGAGTAGTCAGAACTTCCTTTCAGTCCACTCAACAGAATGAGTTATATGAAATTATGCTAGCTCTTACTTATTACCTAGGAGATGTAAATATAATATCTGATTCAGCTTATTCAGTAGGTATGATACAAAGAACTGTTTCAGGCCCCCCCAAAAAATTGTAGCCTTTAACATATTGCAGTTTTTTAAGGAACTTCAGGAACAAGTAAGAAATCACCCACGTATTACCTCTTGCATGTCCCCTCTCATACTGGTCTTCCAGGACCTATTTTTTTATGGAAATTCAAAGGCAAACTGTCTTCCTACTATGTCAGTCAACACTTCCCTAAGAATCTCATTCTAATTATCATAACAATAGAGGTAGTTAGGAGCATAGTAAAAGCCTATACACCTTGCCTCCTTTCCATACTCCTATGCTACCTCCAGGGAAGAACCCTCATGGTTGAAGTCCAGTAAAATTTGGCAGATAAATATGACCCATTATAAATCTTTTGGTCATCTGTCTTTTATCCATGTTGTCATGGACACCTTCTCAGGATTTACTTTTGCATACAGTGGCAAAAGAGACAGCCCAGGTAGTCACTGAATTCTTTACAGAGGCCTCTGCAGTTATGGGTTTGTCACAAGCAATAAAAACAGACAGTGGACCTGAATATACTTCCAAACATTTCACACACTTTTGTACACAGTATCAGATTTTACATACCACTGGCATACCCTTCAATCCTCAAGGACAGTCAATAGTAGAGAAGAGGAACAGGGATATCAAGATGCTCCTCCAAAAACAAAAGAGAGGGGAAGCTACAGGTAACCCTAGAGAACTTCTAAATTTAACCCTTGATACTATTAATTTTTTGGTTTTTGATGAGGACACACTGGCTCTGGCAGACAGGTTTCATAACCATTAGAAGGACAGTGTCTACTGTGAGTAGCTTCATTATCTTTAGATAATCACCAGGTGAGGTGGAGAGATCCAGTGAGCAGTGAATGGAAGGGACCAGATAGTTTAATCACTTGAGGCAGAGGGTTTACTGGTATCTCAACAGATAGAGAAGAAAACTGATGGATGCCGACATGACATATCTGTCTTGTCCATCAGAGAGAGATGAAAAAAGAAAAGATCTCAAAATGAAGGAGAAGACGCAGGAAACATTTGGTGGTTCCATCTCTGACTACATCCGCCAGTGAAAGAGCATGGCTGTTAGCCCTATATGTATGGCAATTGACTAACAAATATTACCATGACCATAAAAATAATTGCTAATGAGACTGATGCAAGACTTCAAAACCTGCAGGAATCATTGTGGATTCCCTGACACATGAAGTGATGGACAATAGATTGGCTTTGGAATATCTCTTGGCTCCTGAAGGAGGCATATGTGTGGTTGTGAATTAATAATCACTTTTTATATCTTCCTTCTGGGTTTCATGGAAGTATTTTATAGTATCTTGTTTATTCATATTGCTTGTTATATTAATACTTGCCTGTGTGATTCCTCCTGTTTGACCATCTTCATGAGTTCCACCCCTTCACTCCTCACCCATGATCAGGATTCTGGTTGGTACAGAAATCCTCTAGTGAGCAGGTCCAGACATCTTCCATTGCAATAGGAACTCCATGAGGACAGAGACAGTGTTTTTGTGTTATTGCCTTATTTTGTATTTCTAGGTTTAGCACTGTGCCTGGCACACAGTAAGTGTTTAATAATGCCAAGTTATACTTGCTGTTGGAAATACTGAGTTTGGCTGTGGAAGAATCCCACCTGGGCATTTCTCTTCCCTACAGACACTGTCTCCTGTTCCCTTTGGCCACAGACTATTAGCAATAATTCACTCAGATGGCTGACGTTGTTTTAACAATATTCTACAAACATGGCATAAAATATATTTACAAATACAATGTTAAAAATGATTCCTCAGATGTTCGCTTAATTTCCCTTTTAATTGTATTGGGGAGAAGTCACTGCCCTGAACTGGAAACCTTACAGATAGTGTATAGGAAGTGAGGACAGGAAAATCTGGGGATTTAATCCAACTTTTGCAAAAAAAAAAAAAAGGATGAAGTTCGATGAATAAGTAGATGAAATTATTATAGTAAAACTGCACATCGGTGAGGAGTGTAGCCAGGGATACGCTGAAGTCAGCTAGGACCCGTTTGGGAGAACCAATTGTTAAACTTTCAGAGTTACCATTTATACACTTCAGTAACTGGCAAATGCTACACAGCTATTCTCCAAGATCCTGATATTGCTGTTTATAAAGGGTCTCTCTCAGCCTCCAGGAAAAGCAACAGCTTTCCCTTTTACAGATGAGGAAACTGAGCTCCACTGAGGCTGAATAGCAACCATGCTTCCAAAGTCTCGCAGCCAAGAATTCAACGCCGACCGGAAACTCTGAGAAAAGCACCTCTACCAGACACTCTCTCTCCGGCCTCCGACTTCTACATGCCACAGGCACATAACTCAGACAGCACTAGCACCGTACAGGAGAAGGAGGCAAGGGCAAGCAAAGAGAAGTAGAAGCGCTTCTCTTTCCCCACTTACCCCAACAGCCCCACCCCGGACCCTTTGGCGGCAGCAGAGAGGAGTTGGGAAACAAGAAGTGTGGCTCGGAACACACCCGCTGGAGGCGGAAGCCCCGGGATTGGCTAGTCACAGTTACCCAAGGGCGGTTTGAACTGGAAAAAGTAGGGGACTACGGGGGTAACGGTCTAAGAGGCTCTACCTCGCGAACCTTAATCTGAGGATCCGTAGGGAGAGTGGAGAAGAAACCACCCCGACGTGTTCCCTTAAGCGGGAGTCCAAGGAGTTTCAGTCTGACCTCAGTGAGGAGACTGGATGGGGCTGAGATCCCGTCTGGGCCTGGAGAAGGCGGGGTCACTCCACTTTGGGACGGAGTGGACGGAGCCTTAGCTACGTGGGAGTGGGTTTCTACCCCTCCCTACTTAAAGAGGAGGTAGATTCCCCCATGAAGCATTAGGGAGCGCAGTGAAGAGAGCCGGTCTCAGATGCTTACTAGCAGTGTGACTCTGGATGTGTCTTTCAATTGTTTGACTCAATAATTCATCTGTAAAAATAAGCGGGAGCGGAAAATTGCAAAGCACTCCAGTGTCTTCGCCAAGAAAACCCCAAATGAGGTCACAAAAACCCCGATGAGACTGAAATGACCCAACAAGCACAGAAGCACAGATTTCTCGCACACATTTAGAAGAGTGGGGATTTACACACACACACACGGAAGGAAGCTTCCCTTTCTCTTCTCAGGTGGGTCATAGTTTGGGTTATAGTTAATCTCACTCCTAGAAGCTGAGTATCCAGAAGGCTTGCCATGTCCCTGGAGATTCAGTTAAATTCAATAAATATTTGTTAAGTTCCACCTAAGTGTGCAGTAACTGATAAAAGGAAAGGAAAAAAAGATGAGATGAGACAATAGTTCCTTCTCCCAAGTCAATCAACAAGCATTAAGGTTAAATTTATTTACTAGCCACTATGTTGAGAGTTCTGGAGTTACAACTGTAACAAGCAATCCCACTTCACAAGGAGTTTACAATCTAAAGGGCTGGAGATATTTGTCTGGAAGTTGCCTGAAAAACTCTGGAGAGGATGTGAAAAATGCTAAGGGCTGTGGGAACTTTTGATTTGAGACCTGTTCACATTTTGACCTGTTCAGTCGGTTGTGAATAGTCAGAAAAGGAACTTAGAACCAAAAAAAGGCTTAATCTTAATTGAAACTCCGAGGTAAAAAAAAAAAATGGCCCTCATAGAACATATCTACAATCTCCTTTATAATGTATGTTCTACTATTAACCAATAAATCCATTCTTGGGAGCTGAGAGGAGAAAGTTAACACCTAATCTTCTCAAAAGACCAGGGTTTGGTGAATTAAGAACCTTAGGGATGACAAGAAGATGTTCTCTGAAGACACCTGGGATTGACTTCTCTAGTTGTGAACATTGTCACATAATGTAGGGGCCAACCATGCAATGTAGTTGGGGATGTACATATATAGATTTCTGCTCCTTTTCCTGAGTCTCTCTAGGTTATATTGCAAAAAGAAAAGTTAAGCACAGAATCCTAGAAATAGGAAGTGATGCCTGAAATGTCATAAACCAGGAGTTCTACTGCCTAATGTTGTCCCTTCAGCTTTGTCTAAAATGTCATCCTCTTCAAAAAGAATTTCGCCATTACTTTTAACTCCTTCTTAAGCTACTCATTACTCATTCCCCTATACAAACTGACTCCCAAGGTTTTCTTCCTTTTACAGATTCTCCCTTATCAAACCTTACTTGTCTACTTCATGAACTTTCTCTCAAACAAATACACAGCACACCCTCTCCCACTCTCTCCTCCTTGAAATTATGATAGGATCAGCATTTTCCTGACACAGTTTCTCTGCCTTCCTTCTCCCGCACCACCTGATTAGACCCAGCCTCCCTGACAAAGCTTCCTGGCTTAGAAGCAGAAAAAGTCCTAGCTACATATATTCACTACCTCTCACAACTGATGGATACCTGAGAACATGAGAGTTGCCATATCATGATGATGTAAATGACCAGAAATGTTTCCAAATGGAAACAAAGTTACATCCAGAAAAACCAAGTGCCCCTGTATCCTTGCTGTGTTTGTACAAAGTAAACTTATTTTATTCAATTACTCCTGAGTACTTCCTTCTGTCCCAGCATCAAACCTGAAATATTAGCATTGTTTACAACAGAATTCTTATTCTTTCAGCAACCTTTTTCATTCCCTTCTGTCAGAAAATTTTAATCTCCCAGTCTAAAACCGCCTTCAGGAACCCTTTATTGTATATTCTTGTATCAAAATGTGTTACTCTCTATAAACTTGCACCTTTTATGTTTATTGTTGAGGATAGGAGAAAAATGTATCCTTACCCCATGCTGCTGGCATGGGAGCTCAAGAGAAGTGAGACATTTCTTTTCACCCATCACAAACTTTACTGTGATTTCTAATTCTGATTACTTCTATAACAATCTTCTGAATTCAAGTGTCCCAGTTCAAATCCATCCTTTAAAACCACTGACACCGCAATCTTATCCATCTTATTAAAAATCACTACCTCCCTCAAACTCGTCCACTCCGAAAAACCCTTTCATTGCCTATATAATAATATGAATGTAAATTCTTCAGTCTAACATCCAATGCCCACCACAATTTGATTTCTATCCATTTTTACAGCTTTATTTCAGATATGTATTCCTCTCTGGACAATCTCTGTTCTTCTACAAGAAGCCTTTCTCAATCCTCTTTAATTCTAGCCTTCCATCTGTTAATTATTTCCAACTTATCCTACATAGAGCTTATTTGAACATATTTACTTGTTCTTTCCCATTAGATTGTGAACTCTTCCACGGCAGGAACTATCTTCTGCCTTTCTTTGTATCCCCAAAACCTAGCACAGTTCCTGGTACATAGTAAGTGCTCAATAAATACTTATTGAGAATATTCTGAAATTTCAGCCTACCCTTTCCTACCTCTATACATTTGTACTCATTTTTCTCTCCTTCCCTCCCCATCCCCAGGCCTAAACAGTCTATTTTCCCAACACCTGTTAAAATCTTCAAGACCCATTCAAGTGCTGCCACCTCCAGGAGGCTTTCCCTTATTTCCTCCTATCAAAAGTGATCCCTGTCTCCTATAATCTCCAGCACTCTCTTTGATCACTCCCTTGTGATAATAATAACAAGCATTATTACAGTTATTCTTTCCACATCTCTGGCATTAGAGGCACAGCACAGCCTTGATCTAGAAAATCAATGTAAAAAATTTTGGCCTTCCTTTTGTACCACAGCAAGCTGAATTTTTTTTCTTTTTCATGTATGGTGTGGTTATAGTACCTTACTGTAAAATTTGGTTAAGTATTTGGTCACAGGCTCTGTGTTATCTGCTGATCTTCTTGTGTCATCTGAGGCTTTCATAAAACTTCCAAAAATTCCTATTTAATTTTTTATGCTGACCATATATCAGATTCGTGATGGGAAAAGTCGTAATGTGTAAAGGATAACTATATATGCCAGGCTCTATGCTAGATGGGAGCCCATACATATATCCACAAAATACTTGCCTCAAAAAACTTATATTCTAACAAGAGAAAACAACATAGTCACAGAAAAAAAGTGCAAACTATATAAACTACATAAAAATTTACAAGAGGAAACTAAGCATCCAGAAAGGTAAAAATAGGCCTCCTCTAAGACTTTATATTCTAATTTGTATTATACTCATTTGTATACATCTCATCTCCTCCCTATCATTGATTTGTAAACTTCTGACTCCCTGCTAAATCATCTCCTGCCTACTGGGCATGATCTTCCCCGAAGACTCTTTCCCCCCCACCTTCATCCCTTGGTGACCTCAGTAGTTTCTAGTGCTTCAATTATCATTTCTATTCAGATGACTCCAAAATTTGTCTATCCAGCCTTAATATCTCTATTGAATTCCTGTTCAATTGCCTTCTGGACATTTCTACTTAAATGTCTAACAGGCATCTCAAATTCATGTCCAAAAAGATCGCATATTTATCCCCGAACACATCCCTTCCTACAAACTTTCTTATTTCTATTACTAGCACTGTTATCCTAGTCACCCAGGTTGACTTTATTTTTCTCTCTCACCACTATTTGTAAGCATCCAGTCAATTGCTGTTTTACAGATTCCCCTAACTTCTCTTATCTCTATTCAGTTCTGTACATTCACACAGCTATCTCCTACTACCTTATTACCTGTACTACAGCCTCCCAATTAGTTTTCCAACTGCCATTCTCCCTTCTTCATTCCCCACACACAAGTGCCAAATTGTTGTTTCTAAAACACTCCTCTAATCAAAAATCTTCAGTGGCTCCCAATTACCTTTAGGATAAAACAGCACATTCAGCTTAACACTTAAAGCCTCCCAAAATACAGTCCTCCCTTACCTTTCCATTCATTTCATTCTTCCTTTTCACAAACTATTCTAATCAACTGGCCTACTAGCTATTTCCTATATATAACATTCCATGTCTCACCTTTGTCTCCTTGCACAGCTGCTCTCATTCTAAAATGCATTTTCTTCTCACCTCCACCTCTTAATGGATTAATCCCTAGCTTAATTCAAAGCTCACTTAGCTCTGTACTATCTTCTAGATGAGACCTTTCCTGTTGCCCACTGTTGTCAATGCTCATGAAATGAATTTGTTATTTGTGTAAATTTCCAGTCAACTATAAGCTCATTGAGGTCAGGGAATGTTTCATTTTTGTCTTTATAGTCTCAATGCTTAATATAGTTCTGATTATAATAAATACTTAATAAATTTGTTGAATTTATCTTTGTATCCTCAAACTTTGCACAAACTAGATATTTTGTGTTTTTTTAATTAGGATACTAGATTCCAGAGCCATTTTTCTTCCCTTCCTATGTCTCAGGAATGAAAAGTAATTAGACACAAAAAGCTCAAAGATTTATTCCATAGAGATTACTATTGACTTAATGCCCCCAATAATAAAATAGGAGTCAGAATGGCATCCTTTTCCTTTATTTCAATTTTATAGACAGGTACTTTCCACCTACCTCCTGTTTTTAAATAGCATCAAGAATGAGTTTCCCTCAGTAACCCAAGGTGAAGAGGGATGGTTTAACAAGCTATTCAAGGGAAAAGTGAACAGAACCTAAGAAAGGAGGGACAATTAAGAAGGGAACATTTTGGGTAATAAGGAGAGGAGTATAGGAAGATGTAGAAGTTAGCTGGTAACCAACTAGAGTTGAGTTCCTATCCTTAATTGGAAAGGATAATAATAAAAACTAATATTTACATTATGCCAAACACTTTACAATTCTTATTTGAGCCTCACAGCAACCTTGGGAAGTAGGTGCTGTTATTAGACTCATTTTATAGATAAGAAAATTGAAGCAGGCGAGTCAAGTGACTTGCCCAGGCTCCCACTGCTCATGTCTGAGGCCACATTTGAACTCAAATCTTCTTGCTCCCAGGCTCAGCACTGAGTAGAGGATATGGAGTGTCAGCCTTTATGAGAAGTTCCTACCTGCAGTAGAAAAAGAAGGAAGATAGCAAGGGGTTCACTGTTAAGGAGTTCATCTTAGACATAACCCTGTCTACCTCCAGGCCAAAGTACCCAGATGGATGACATCTTCTCAAAAAAACAAAAACAAAAACAAAACCCTAAAAAGTAAACTCTATACTTTCTCCCTCCCCACCTTCAAAAAAAAATTCTTGTCAAACGCCCTGGGGGCTCCTAAATTTTGTAGTATCTGCTTGGATGATAAGTATCAGTTTCAAGTTCTCAGAGGATGACCTCTGCTACAAACCCTGTTCCAGGGTAATTGGCAAAAACTCTTCACAACTTCACAAAGATAGGAATATTTCTTTAGTCTCAGTGTCACCAGCCAAGAGAATGAAAGATAGATCAATATTCACACACAGAAATGGGAATTACCTTCAGGATAATTGGACCCCGAGAGAGGAGTGTAGTCTACAAAAGAAGAAAGACATTGTTAGAAAAGGATCTGTGGGGATGTCACAATGAGAGGCAATGAGGTAAGAATCACATTTTGGCCTGAGCATTAGGGATAGCACTTCAGAAGGGTCACTCACCAGAGGAGCCTGCTTTTTGGCAGAAAACCAGGCCAAGGAAGAAGAAGATGAGGCCAAGTCCCAGAGTCAATACAGATACAGAGATCTTCACGGTCTGCTTCAGAGAGAGGCCAGAGGCTGTAGGGACACAGTGTTACAGGGACCGGGCTTAGTGCTCCCCTTAGCTCCCCATCCAACAGATCCCAAATTCTAATATGTCTCACTCATATACAAATGTTTGTACACACAAGTGCATACAGAGAATCAAAAATTAAATTATCTCATCCAAACCTAGGAATCCTACATCCTTTTATTACCCTCTATCTGTCCTGGATTTAAAAACTTCAAACCTGCCTGTGCTTCTCCCTTGTATTTTCATCTGGAATACTCACATTCTTACTGTGATGAGCATTTTTATTTACTTCCTTTACTGACCTAGGCAGCTCCCCTCTCTTGTCAAGTTCTCTGAAAAGGAGTATCATTTCCAATGTTTCTGATCTTTTTATATCTTGTCCATGCTTTATCACATCCATCGCATACTTTCTCCTCTCACATTATCATTTCCTTAGCTAGACAATCAATTTCCCTAGAATTTGACCTACCCTGGAACTATGTTACTTGAACAATAACCTAATTATTGTAACTCTTCCATAACATATGGAATTCATACTGTGTACCCCGTACCCACCTTAGCTGTCCTTTAAATTCATAACACTGCACTCCCATCTGAGAAGGCCTGAACTTGTAAAACCTCTAAGACATCATTTCCATAACTTTCAACAAAATGGGATGCTATTTCCCTGGGTCTATCCCAGAAATATAACTCTTCTTCAAGAACTTCCCATGTTACCCCAGGTTATTTTGAAGGTCAAATGATATCGTACATGTAAAAATATCAGCTATTAATATCACTACCTTACCTTAACTCCATCTTTCTACAATCTTAAATGCCCCTTTCATCTCTGGCACAAAATTCCTCTGGCACATTCCTTTCTTCAAATGTATTCAAAATATTCCCACACTCAAAATATACTCACTCCAGGTCTGTAAGATGGCCTGGGAACTCCCACTGTGCTCTACATGGCAAGTATAAATATCCCCACTAGAGGGGGTAAGGGCCAAGTAAGATCGTGTCTGGTAAGTCCAGTCCCCATTAGACTGTACAGCTCTCTGAATGCCACTGTTAGGGATTGGCTGCCCATTCTTCAACCATGAAATGGCCACATCAGCAGGATAGAAGCCCCATACATAGCAGGCCAACATCACTTGCTCCCTTGTGTTGAATGGTGTGGTCTGGGCTATTTGCACTGACGGTGACCCTGGAAGAAAGAAAGGAATGGATGGTATTGTTATAGACTGAGAGGGAAGATAGGAGCAAAATCAGGGAACATACTAATAGTTTCCCCAAACTCAGTTCCTTTCCTGTGCCTACTCCTGTTGCCTAACGGCTTTCCTATAGCTTTTTCTTCACTGATATTTTTTTCTCTGTATTTTAGGAATTAAATCTTCCTCCTGCCTTACTAATTCCTTTTTCCCATGCTTCCTTCCCTTTTCCCTCTTCCTTGTTTAGCTAAAATTATCTCATGAGAAAAAAATTACATAGAAGACAAAAAATCTGAATTCTTAGAATTTGGTAACAAAATAACAGGCTACTTCCAAGAACATATATTAACCACTAAGCTTAAAAAAATTGTTATTTAGTAAAGATTCACAGACTTACTGAAGTAGGACTTTAGTGTTTTAATGAATAGATAAAGGTTATAATCATTTTGTATATAGGAATTCTAAAGTTTGTTTTAATAGTTTATTTTAAAATTTAGGTTAAAAAGTAAAATTCTCTCCTAATTTTATTTTTAAAATTCATTTGCTATGGAAAGTCTTTCTTCTGAGTCATTATAACTTGGTCAAGTCACTTCCTCTCAAGTTTAGTCTCCTCATCTGAAAAAAGAAAAGGACTGAACTAGATGATCTCTAAGTTTCCTTATAGCTGTTAAGAATCTTAATGCTATGAAACAAGAATAGCCCTAATTAACTTCCCACAAATTGTGGTAAATGCAAATAGGAGAATACAAATTAATGAGGTTTGATACTGTTTGTATCTTCTGCAGAAAAGTTCATTCCTAGCAATTTTCTGTGCCCTCTGCCCAAGTCTAGTTCTCGTTCCTACCATCCCAAGACACTCTGATGACTAGTCATACCCTAATATTCTCTTAACTTTCCTGAACAAAACACATCATGTCCTATTATCCCCCATTCTCTACTTCTTCTAACAGCCTGCATCCAAATAATTTTCTTCTGTGGGAAGGTTTCCTGTCTCCATGTTTCCCCAGCTACTTCTACTCTGCCCAAGTTCTGAACTATGATGATCCTATCCAACCAATAGTCTTCATCCTTCCCCTCTTTCGCTTCTGTTTCCTTGGATCTCTTTCTACCGCTCCCTCCATTCTTACGTGTTCTTTGGGTCAATGACCCCCAGAAAGGTTTTGTGTGACTGGCACAATCCTGGAGTCCATTGCTCAGGTGGTATATCAAGGCACTGTTGTTATTAAGGGATTGAGAAAGATATTCAGCAAATGGCTGCAATAGACCATAATCAACAGTGACCATCTTTTTAATCTTTGAGTCCCAGCAGGTCAACACATTCTTGTTGAAGGAGATACAATATGTGAAGTCCTTTACTGATCCATCCTCATCCAGTACACAGTCACTCTCCACGTGGGTCACAAAAGCCCCTGCAGTGGCCAGGATAGAGAAATAGGTCAAGCTTGCTACTTTACTAGAAGTCTGAAAGCCTCTCTCTCACTAAGCATTCCACTGAAGAACTCGAGTCCTTCCCAGATTAAGACCTCACAGACAAAGATATAAGATGTAGATATGAGTCCTCTGCCTCCTAACTGGAGTCCATGTAATTTTAAGCATGATTAACATTAAAGAGATCCCTCCCTGCCCGGCTCCTCTACCCCACCCTGGCAGATTCTTTCCCAAGAAGAAGCAAGCCATACACAGCCCCCAAGTTACTTTGGAGGGAATTTTCTAAATCTCCCAAAAAAATAGGGCAATGGGGAAGGAGTGTTAAGGGAAAAGAAATGTTTCTTACCTGCTCCAGAAAAACCCAGGCTGAAGCCTACTAGCAGTAGGTGCAGTAACTTCATTCTTTGCTTGAGGTAGCTTTGCAATGGATTTTTTAGAGTTTGGAATAATATATTTACCTTGTATTGTATAGATGATCCTGAGTTTGAGTGGCCGAAATTTTGCCCAATTTGCCCAAAGCAAATAAGTTGGTTTCTCAGACCAGGTCAAGTAAATATTTTGACGTTCTAGCTGGTTCTTCTCAAGCTTCAACCTTTTTACTTAGCTAATGTCAGTGTCCCAAACCAGTCGCTCAGAGATTTGCTAGATTAGTTGGAACAAAAGTGAAACCAATAGCTAGAATCTTCTGCCTGGCATCATCAGTTACTGGGTAAATCATCTCTAGCACAAGCCTGTATAGAAAAAACTGCTCCAACTACAACTTTTAAAAAATCTTATTTTTTATAAGGAACTTCATCTAGTCCAATTTGTAACTGGTTAAGAATATGTTCTACAGAATTTCCAATGATCTCAAGTGCATGAAGAAACTTTTACCTTCCAAGGCAGCCTATTCAACATTATGAGTACCAATTGTATTCTAATTATCCGGAAGTTTTTCTTTACATAAAGCTGAAATGTTCCTTTCAATGTACAGATTTCGGTCCTCTAGGGGCAAGTAGAACAAGTCTAATAGTTCTCCCATATGGAATTAACCATTCAAATGTTTAAAAATAGCTATCATGTCCTTCCATAATTCTGAATTAATAATTATGACTATCCTGTTGGACTGAATTGGTAAGTTTCTAAGACTTCAAAAACATTTATATCAATTAATTTTGGTAATAATAACCTAAATATCCATTAATATTATTTACAAACCTGAAAGGCAGCAAATCTATATAAAGGTATCCCAAGGTCAGTGACTGTGTTAAAATTGTATCTTGTTCTGATCCCCATGATCACTCCCACTTTCTAGTCAGTATTGTAAATTTATTAGCTGTCAGTATAAAGAGGCAATAAAAGAAATTTGGAAGTCACTAACAAACCATCCCAAGATCAAAGTAGCACTAAATTAATTGTCAATACAGCAGTTAAACAAGCTTATTACTCCTAATTGCCACAGTTGCCCTTAACTTTAACCCTTTGCTCCTTAGTGTTCTCTTCAGAAATTCCCAGTCTGAGCATTTAATTTCATCTCTTAAAGTTAGGGAACCAAGGATTATCTGGAATTTATCTCATTATTTAGGAAAGGTTCTAACCTCTGAAGACAAGAAAGTCTGAAGACTAAGACTAGTTGACTAAAAAACAGTTGGATAGAGAATAAGGGAAGTTATAAATCTTAGGGGCCCATGTCTCCAGAGACTGGAAAATCCCTCTCTGAATCTATGCTACATAGATTCTATCCTCTTTTCTATCCTCTTACATATTCATTTCCTTCTAAGCTTTTTCCTGAGGCTAATAGACCCCATACACTTACCAATTGTGAGTTCCCAGGGGGCAAGACCTAGGAAACCTTCAAACCCTCTCTTCAAATAAAATGATATTGATTTGGTACCCTGCTTTTGAGAAGTTCTCTCTTCAACCTGTCATTTCAGTTAAATGAAGTAAAAACTTCTTCATTACAACCATCATCTCCATGAAGAAAATGGTAGTTCAAGTGAGCACTTAGTTGCCTATTTGTGGATTATATATAAAATTCCAGACTGATTTCCCATAGGGTCCCTTGGGGGCACTTCTTAGCTATTGAAAAATGAGAATTTATTTAAACAACAAGTAAAAAAAAATTAGAAAGGTAAATCTGATGCTGAAGAAAAAAATCTGTATATTCACAATGAATGCAAGAAAAGAATTCTCTTCAGTCATATGCTATTTAGAATTATCTATACTATTGTCCCCTCTCTTAGGACAAAAAAATTCCATATATATGAATATTCTACTTTCTCTGATGTCTCTGTAGAAAAGATAAGGAAGAAAAGATAGAGAGAATTGGTCTGCTATTTGGCTAGGTCAGAAAACCCTCAGGAAGGGGCTCGCTAGGAAAAGCTGCTCCATCAGTTCGGCAACTCATGACCTTCCTAAGCTAAGGACATGACAATATGTCCTTTTCTTCATATTACTTCAGCCCTAATTTATTCACTAAGTGGAGTTTTAAAAAATCCATTAATTTGATTCCTTTCACCAAAAAGAACCCAGAGTCGGCAATCATTCTAATGGCTGTGCACTCCATTCTCTTATTGAGGGAGCAGTGGGGAAAGGATGGATTACAACTGGATTACAGCACAAGTGAAATAGGTGGTGCTGATGGGGGACAAAAAGGATGAAATAAATATGATCTCTGACCTTGATCAGTGGTTGTGCTCAAAAATGTGTTAAATCCTGTTGAGATCAGCACTACCAGGAAAGAACATGGGAAGAGTGGAAGTGAGACCTGGGAATCTATTCCAGTAGTAAGAAAGCCTATCCTCCATCTCTACAGGGAAGAGAAGGAAATGCAAGAAATTGTGAATTGATGGGTTTTCACCACCAAGGAACTTAGGAGGCTGCAGAAGAAATTGAAATAATAACCTGTTGAGGGTGTGATCATTAAAAGTGAAGAACTCTGGGGTTGCTAGGTCTCTTTTCTGATCTTAACTAACCAAGAAGTCATTTCAATGGTTCTTGCTTTAAGTGCCCTTCTACCATCACCACCAGTCCCTCACCCCCACCAATCAAATCTTAGGAACGGCTTTATGTGTACTATCCTCTCTGGGTTATTCCTCAAACTTGCACTCACACTCACAGATGGAGTCCCTAGAGAAGGGCTGCTATCTCATGTTCTAAGGGTAATCCTATGGGTCTACACTGCTAACATAGTAGTTAATATGTATAAAGTCTGTGCTGGCCTAAAATACATGGTTAGAACTCTGATAAATCTTGTTTCCACACCAGCAACAACCTTGATTTTACCCCTTCCCTCCCCCTTTACAATTCAACTTTGGAGGTATTAGATCTGCCCTACTGTGAAGAGGTTAAAGGGACTACCTTTAGCTTGGAGATCCTATTTCTGGTCCCTGAATTGGGGGCTCATTGGGATGCCCTGGTGCCCTTCCTTTGTTGTCATTACATCTCACTCCCTTAGATGCTTCTAATTAAACTCTGTTTCTTTCCCTTTAGATTCTTCCTTTAAATATGACAAGAACCAATAGTTTGTGGTAGTTTGGTTCATTTGATTCTTCTGTGAAGCCCTTATAATCCCAGCAATGGACTTAGCATCTATAATAATATAATTTGTACCAACGAAGTCATATATCTGTACCAATGAAAACAGGAACAATAACAGTAATAAAGCCCTGCATTTAATTTTATTATTTTTTATTCAGCCTTATAAAGTTAATTGAGTTGGGGGAAGAGGAGAAGGATTTAATCATTTACTTATTGTTTGCTCTTTGTTTTCAGAGGACCAGTAATGTCGTAGGTAATGTCTTAATTGTTGGATAAATTGGATTTAAATAAAGCAAAGTTACACAAAGCCATAGGTCTTACTTTCTCTTCCAGAGTCATCAAAAAGTCAAGAAAATTGGTGATAGTCCAAGATTCATTGCATAACTTTAGCATTTTAGATGTCTGATCAGTAAGCATTTATTACGCACCTAGGCACTGTACTAAGTCCTGGGTGTAGGTATAAAAAGCTCCTCCTTCAAGGAGCTTAAGATCTAGTGGATGAGACCACATGCAAACAAATACATTCAAAGCAAGATAAATAGAAAATAATTGAGAGAAGGAAGGCACTAGGATTTAGAGGGTAGGAAGGCCTTCCTATAGGAAATCAGATTTTTAGTTGGGCCTTGAAGGAAGCAAAAAGGTTAGACTATAGTAATAGAAGCATAGATTAATGGAAGTGTTCTGAGCTGGTGAGTCACATGTAAAATTATATCTAAAGTTTCACATTTTAGGAGTGATATTTACATACTAAAAAGAACTTGGAGGATGGTCAGTAAAATGATAAGAAGAGTCTGGGAATGATGTCTTGTGAAGAATGATGAAACAAAGTGGATATGTTTAACCTTGAGAAGATTTAGAGTTACATAAAAGCTCTCTTCAGACACTTGCATAATTAACATGTGGAAAAGGGAGTAAACGTTATCACTTACTTTAGGGGTAAAACTAGACAAATGTATGAAAGCTCTAGGGAGGCAGCTTTGAATTGAATAATAAAAATAACTTTCTAACAATTAAAGTTACTAAGGAAAGGAATTGGCTGTTCCTCAGAGAAATGTGTTTCCAGGCTCTGGAAATGTTCAGAAAGAGGCTAAATGATTTCTGCATCAAGAAGGTTGTAGAAAGAATTCTTAC
Organism: Sarcophilus harrisii; assembly: GCF_902635505.1. Taxonomy (NCBI): domain Eukaryota; kingdom Metazoa; phylum Chordata; class Mammalia; order Dasyuromorphia; family Dasyuridae; genus Sarcophilus; species Sarcophilus harrisii. Next base: position 284,500,583 of record NC_045429.1, on the reverse strand, counting down.
ATGGATGAAAGATAAGACTGAATGACTTTCAAAGTTCTGTGAAATGGGATTCTATGATCTTTAGAGCAGTTTGGGGGTAGATCAATGATTGGGAAAGTATCAGAATATTCTAATCTCCTGTCCCATCCTGTCAGCTGGCATGGGGGAAAGTGGAGATATGAAACTGTCCTGAAACTGCAGCAGGAAGTCATATGGCTAGAAACACTTTCATTTCCTATTTAGTTTGGGTGCAGATATGTATTCTGAGGAATAGAGAAAAAGGTCTATGTGGCAACTTCTTCCCTTCCTTTCCCCTCCCAAATTTATTCTTCCTTCTTCTTAGACTTGTTTGCCTTCCTTTTCCCCTCTTATCATTCATAAAATCCCATCTCTTCATTAATTGCTGCCCTCCAATATGAATCCACAATTATTGATGCACTTATGAGGGAAGAAATGGTGGTTCCAGGTCAAATAGTCTCTTTTTTCTTTCTTTTTTTCCCCAATATCACAACCTAAAGGTAAAAAAGGGTAGGTGGTCTTTTCCCACTGACTCTTTTCTTGTAGTATACCTTCTCTCTAACCCTCTGCTGTAGTCCAGCAGTAAATTAAAAGAAATTTATGTGTGGGTATTATGGAAGAAACATAAACTAGAACTCTTAATGAGGCTTTCAATCTAGTGGGGGAGATAAAGGATAACATTACAAAGAATGTGTAGGTTTATCATCAAACTATTATTACAGGTAATAAGTTTCTATAGTTTCCTGAGGAGGGAGAGCTCACTATGGTTTGGATTCAGGGAAAGTTTCATGGAGGAGGTAGACCTTGAATTATGTGTGAAATTCAGATGTATCCCTGGAGATGAGATGAGAGGTGGGAGGGGGATGGCATTCCAAGCCTGGGGAACAGCACTCACTAACTTGGCAAAGAGTACTGATCCATTCTGGGCTAAAAGGACAGATTTGATTGAAGCAGAGGCTTTTGATAAAGGGAGTTCAAGTGCACTATTTAATCTGACCACAGTGTGAGGGGATTTCCCTTCACTGAACCTTTCCACTGTTTCATTCAGGCCTGAAGGTGACTGGATTCTGAAAAGCTGTACCAGCAGAGCATGACCACTTTCAGGTTCAATCAAGCTGGAAAATTTTTAAGTATGGGCTGGGGATGTACTATATGTGTTTGCCCCAGGTAAGGGGTTAAATTCAGAGAAACTAGTGACCCAAACTTTGGCTATCAAGTGATACATTTTGTTCACAGCCACATAGCCCATGAGCATAGTCTACTAGGATCTTTTAGTGCAGATACCACACTAAGCAACTCCTTCAAGTATGAGAGATTGAAGTGAGGAAACTTCAGGATATAAATTATTTACAGTTTAAGTTAATTATAAACATTAGTTTATAATCTAGTAAAGTCAGCTGGGTTTAAAGGATTTATCAGTACTTTCAGGCATTGCCTATAGTCATGCTTCTTTTCTGTGTCCATTTTCTTCTAAATCCTTGGATCCTCCCTTGAGGGTTATAATTTGAGCCAATCTATTTAAACTACCACCCTCCAGTTTCTGTCAAAGTATAGCCTTAATCTTGCTTTCTGAAGGTCTCAGATCTTTCTTTGGGGACTCTAGTATACCTCCTTTTGATATAGACCTGGAAGTGCTAGTGAGGATAATTCTCATTAATTCCACTGGGCTCTAATGCTTACAATAATGTCTTCTCTTTCTTTTAGCCTAGACGTAGGCTCTTCTTGTGTCCATAGGATCTGGACAACCACAGTGAGTTATTTTTTCTTCTTTTTGCCATTTGATTCTTATCTATTCATAATTTTCTTCAACCAATCAGATAGCTCTTTACAACTCTTCCTCTCACCAGAGGATTTCTAATACATTCTCTCTACTAGATATTCACAATATATATTTGCATATCATAAATTTGGTTGGCATTTTTTATATATCAGTGACTTGCTTAAAATAACAGATGGCATGCTTATTAAATCTGTAGATGACATGAGATTAGGAAGGAAACTTGTCATGAGAGATAGCCAGAAATGAATTCCCAAAAGATCTCATCAAGCTATAAGTCTAGGCCAAATCCAAGAAGATGAAACTATTTAAGTATATATATGTGTATGTATATAAGTATATATACATACAATGCCCTTAGATACTCCACAACTAGGGGAGATGTGGCTAAACAGCAGTTGTGCCCATCAATCTTTTTGAAGCCAAAATCCTTGGGAACATTGGGAAAGCAACATCCTGGAAAACAAATTCTGTGAAGATGGAACCTGGCAACTCTGCTACTGCAGGGGTAGCAGCCAAAGCTAACAAAGGCACAGCAGGGAAGCTTCTTGTCACCAAAGTCCTTTTTTATTAAAGCTTTTTATTTTCAAAACATATACATGAATAATTTTTCAACATTAATCCTTACAAAACCTTGTGTTCCAATTTCCCCTCTTCCTCCATTCCCTCTCAGATGGCAAGTAATCCAATATATGTTAAATATGGTAGAAATGTATGTTAAATCCAATATATGCATACATATTTATATAATTATCTTGCTGCACAAGAAAAATCAAATCAAACAGGAACAAAAAAAAATGAGAGAAAATAAAATGCAACAATAAAAAGAGGGAAAATGTTATGTTGTGAACCACACTCAGTTCCCACAGTCCTCTCTCTGGGTATAGATGGCTCTCTTCATCACAAGATCACTGGAACTGGTCTGAATCATCTCATGGTTGAAGAGAGCCACATCCATCAAAATTGATCATTGTATAATCTTGTTGTTAGCATATACAATGATCTCCTGGTTCTGCTCATTTCACTATACATCAATTCATGTAAGTCTCTCCAGGCTTTTCTGAAATCATCCTTCTGATCATTTCTTAAAGAACAATAATATTCTATAACATTCATATACCATAATTTATTCAGCCATTCTCCAACTGATGGGCATCCATTCAGCTTCCAGTTTCTAGCCGCTACAAAAAGGGGTGCCACAAACATTTTTTGCACATCTGGGTACCTTTCCTTACTTTAAGATCTCTTTGGGATATAAGCCCAGTAGAAACACTGCTGGATCAAAGCGTGCAGAGCTTGATAACTCTTTGAGCATAATTCCAAATTACTATCTAAAATGGTTTCACCAAAGTCCTTGATGCTGTCAAAAGGTTCAACATCAGAAACTTATAGGAGTTTTATTTTTTTAAAAAGTGACATTACAAGTAAGGTATTATATTTTAGGTATACATGTGTGTATATGTATACATATATATGTGTATTGTGCATATATATGTGTGTATACATCTACTACTTGTATCTAATGGCATACAGAGAATGTATGGAGGAGGAAAGGGAAAAAAGAAATTTACATGATAATTGTGTTGTATATTTGAAAGGAGTAGCAAGTTGTGCATGGTAGTTTTGGGAGCTTCATATGCAACCATCTTTTTTTTATCATCCTATGTTATAAAAATATTTGTTTTATTCCATAAATTATGAAGAAAATAAACTGAGGGGAAAAGGTCTCCATTTCTTCATTGAAGCAGCTGAGTTAAAGGATCTCTAGAGTTTTCTCCAACTGTAATAATAGCTCTGAGGAGATGGAGATCCTTGAGCACTAGAATGGTCAGAAAAGCTGTCATTAAGAAGATGGAACTCAAGTTGAATGATGGCTAGAATCTGGCTGAGCAAAGGGGAGGAGGAAAAACATTTCCTATGGAGAAAATACCATGAACAAAGGCAAGAATGTGCAGGAACAATGAATATTCTAGTTTGATTAACAGTGAGAGTTCATGTGAGTCAATTAATAAGATGGAATCAGATAATTGAAGTCAAGTGGAGGAAGAATAATTAATATGTAATATATTTTTGATAATGAATTTTGACCTTTGACAGGATAGAAGTGGGTGAAAATATGACACATTTTGAATCAAAGGATACAGAGTCCAAAATCTGATGCGTTGCACCTTTGTGTATCCTCAATCATCCTTTCCGATTATAAATCTTATGAATCGCAAGAAATATAAAAGATTATTCTTTTGAAAGGATGTCCATTGGGGATTAAAAGTATGATATACAGTGCTACTAGAGGTTCTGAGACTTATTTTTATTTGGACCTCATCCCAAACACCAAAATTATTCTTTTTCATTGTGAAACAGCCAAGCTAGTAAAGAAGGAGAAGCCAAGATTGAGTGATTGACTACTGTTCACTCATAATGGTAGCAAAAACTGGACATCAGGTGATACATTTTATTCACAGCCACACAGATCATGAGAATAGTCTACTAGGGCCTGTCAGTGGAGAGATAACACTAAGGAACTTAATATTCTATTACTGGCAGAGCTGATAGAAGGGCCTTTAGAGACACAAGAGTAAAATTCAAATGCCCAGGGGCTGAACCAACTGTAGAAATTTAACCATTGTGAATTATCATGAATGGTTGCAGAGATTCAACCTGTCTGTTTTCGAGTTCAGAGATGAGAATCTAAGCAACAGATTACTAAGGGATGTGGAGTTTAGATTTGACTGAAGAAATAGGGAGTCACTGAAAATTCTTAAGCAGGGAAATAATATTTGATAGCAGTTTTAAGACTAGCCTGGCAGGATGCTTAGAAGAATTTGAGTAGAAAGAGATTGAAGACAAGCAAAACAGCTAGGAGGGTATACCCACAATTCTGTCATTTTTTGATGATTCTACTACCCTTGGACTGGTGATGGCAGTGTGGACTTAAAGAAAGAGGTTTCAAAGGAAGAAAGAATAGAATTTTGTAAGAGGATGACCTTAAACAGAGGTATACTGCAGGCAGCTGATACTGGCTCATGAGAGCCCACTGTTAAATTTTCAGTGTGAGCTCCTACCTTAAATGCTATCAATTGGGGTTGATTTTATTGTTTCATTGATTGTCTAGACTTAAGAAAGTGATGAAGAAAATATTAATAATGCAAATTAAACATAAAAATGTTATACTCCCTCCCCCCCCCCTCGGGTAGCCTGTTATAAACTTTTACATCATTCTGGCTGTAAGTTTTGAAGGAAATGTTAGAATAAAAGATGACTCTAAAATTTCATGTATGGAACACCAGGAAAATTGTAAATCATGAAATAAAAATGAGATAGAAATTTGGGGGAAAGAGAATTCTTTTTGGGAGAAGTGAAATCCTAGAAAAGAGAACTCTAGTTTTCTTGTATAAATGATAAATAAACTATACCTGAAGAGGAATAATCTCCATTGAAAAGTCTCCAGTGATGAAGGAATCAATACTCACTAAAGTAGCCCACTGTATTTTGGGATAGTTCTAGTTATAAGGAAATATTTTCTGAAAACTGACATATACACATTCAATCTGAAGTGACTGAAGGACATCCAGGTGGAGAAGTCCTATAGCAAATCTTATTTTCATTTTGAAAAAGACTGTCAGATAGTTAAAAAAAAAAAAAAAAACAACCTTTATTCTCACAAATAGGGGGGAAGGTATATGATAATCTTCACACTATACCAGCCCCTCAGTAATAGGCTATAGTCCCTCTGAGCTCCACAATGAAAGATTTGCCTTGTGGGGGTCCCCATCTCCCCTCAGAAGGAAATCCCTTAGAAAAAGTTTGTGAGTCAAGGAAGCCTCCTGTAGAGCTGATTGCAACAGAAGTGAAGAAAGCAAGGCTCAGGCACCAACAATTCAGTCTGAGGAAGAAATGAGTTATTAGGTGAAGAAATATTTTGCTCACCTAAAACCCCTATTGTCAACTTGTATCATATACTGGCTTAGTGTCAGATACATTTTTTCTGCCTAAGAAGCAAATTCTCAATAAAGCTTTCCTTACAATCTCTCCCTGCTATGTTATCCTTATAATGGTCCTTATTCTTCCCTATATATCACAAATTCTCTAACTCATTCCCGTATATGTTGATACATAAATGTGAATCAGTGTATGCACACACACATATATATTGTTGTTGTTCAGTCATTTCAGTCATGTCTGACTCTTTAGGACCCTATTTGGGATTTTCTTGGCAAAGAATAGTTTTCATTTCCTTATCCAATTCATTTGATGAAGAAACTGAGGCAAACAAGGCTAAGTGACTTGCCCAGGTCATATAGCTAGTACTCAGGTCTTCCTGACTCCATATATGTACACACACATGTTTGTTAGGTATTTATATTGATTTTGTACATATATGAGATGGGGTTCTGGCTTCCCAACTAGAATTTAAACTCACTAAAGGCAAGGATAGTATTTGTTTCTCCTGTTTTCCCTACCTAACCAAAAAACCCCCAACATTCCTTGTTTAATCTTTGACTAATACCATGAATTGCCTTCTCTAAAGGGCAATCATTTCTCCTATGTCTCTGGGTCTCACTTCTTACCGCCTTAGGTTTACTCCCCCAGTTATGGCCTGCCTTCTCACCTGCACCATTTACACATGGCTTTTGGAAGTAGATGATGAGGGAAGCACCTACGATGATACCAACAATGCCCAGTCCGAAGGCAATACCACACAGTATATTTTCCAACAATGCAGAGGGTATTGGATTCTGAGGCACTAGAAACAAGGAAAAGACAGTGTCAGCTTTCAGGGCAAGGACAGAAAAGGATACTCTAAGGGATAGATCTAGAGTGAAAGGTTAAATGGGAAACTGAAATCCTGAGGACTGTGTTGGGAGTTCAAGATGGGAAGGAAAAAAACAGGAGGCTCCACTCCCTACTGGCACCCATATGCCATTACTTCCCTTTCCCCAGGGTACCAAAGCACCAGGAGGGAGGATCTTACCCCAAAACGCTATAGTGCTGAAGAGGTCACCTTCCTGTGTCACAGTGCAAGAGAAAATATCAGTGGATGTGGGTGTGATGTTCAGATAAGAAAAGGCCTGGAAGTCAAGTCCATCTGTAGCTGAGAGAAAGGTGGGGCTGCTGCTTTCCACAGAGACTCCTTCATGTTGCCAGGTCACGGTTATACGAGGTGGGAAGACATTGCTAACAAAACAAACGAGAGTGTTGGGCTTCCCAAACTCCAGGGGCTCCAGAGTGAAAACTTCAGCCACAGGGTTTCCTAGAAGAATGTGATGAAAGGAAGAAGCATGAGGAAGATAATGGAGGAAGAATTAATCTAGGATGTTTGGTTTGGAGACTGTGCATAGGAGGAAGCAGGAAGACAACAGAGGAAAGGTGAGCTATAAAAGCTAAAGGTGAGGTGAGAAGCTGGGGCAAAGATTCATCAAAGATGCAATTCCAATAATTTGAAAACTAGATTTGTTTTTATCACTATTAGTAATAGCAATAATAGCAGCCCTGTGAATTTATCTAGTACTTTAAAGTATTCAAAGTACTTTACAATATTTTATCATTTGATCCTCACAATAATCTTAGAGGTAGATGCTATTATTATATATCTTTTACAGATGAGGAAATTGACTGATGAAGTGACTCGACTGAGTGCACACAGCTAGTAGGTGTTTGGATTACAGTGATCCCAGGCATGAGAGTGAAGGAGAGATGTACCCATGACACATACTTGCTATATGCTGTCCCTGCTAAGTATAGTGTCAGCCATTCCACACAAGTCACATAAATTGATTAGAATGTCAGTCTGGCCTCTTACCCTCCCTCCCACCTCCAAATAGGGTAGGACTAGAAAATAAATCAGAATCAGGGTTTGAGAATTAGAAAGAAAGGTGGGGATTTGTTCGAGGGTAAGGAAGGGGAGGAATCAGAGACTTTAATCTTTCCCCTCCTTCCCCCTAACCTCTAGCCTCAGGGATCCGTCCTTTACAAAGTCTACTCAATTGATGTTGCAGCTCTTGGCAAAGATTCTTGTCAGCATCTATGGTCTTGATGTCTCTTTTATCAGTGGCCCAAGCAGCAAATTCAGGCAGCCGGGGCACCCGGGAGTTCTTGGAGAAGTCAAAGGAGAAGAGATAGTCCCCATTGAAGTTTTCTGACAGACCCAAAGAGGATTCTCCATTCTGGCAGAATAGTATGTGAGAGAATGTGTAATTCTGTAAATTATTCCCAAACACGGCCAACACTGTTGGGAAGATGAACCAAAGACATCATCAGGCAAAGAACAGACCCTGTTTCACTCCCTGTCACCTAGTGTTCACAGCACCTGATCCAAGAGATGGCTTGGGTGTGAACCTAACCCACTCCTTGTGATTTAGCAGCCCCACCTCAACAAGGAAAAGAGGAATTCATGGCAGTTCTACTCCCATCTACTTATAAGTGAGTTTTAACTCCTTCCTTCCAATCTGCTATATCCCATAAAGAGTCAAATCCCTGGCCTCTACAAAGCAGATTAGAGGTGGAGGAAGAAGCTTCAATGATTCCCTTAATTACTACGTAATCCACATTGCATAGGTAAATTCTTCACTAGATGTTTAGACCTGAATGTGACCTTAGAATCATCTAGTCCCATTCCTTCATATCTAAACATCACCTCTCTATTCCCCCCTCAAAGGATTACTGACATCTTGACAATATGGGGGAAAGTTATCTAAACTTTCTATCTAAACTTTTACTAAAGAGTAAAAGGAGGTAGATAATAAGATGTAGAATCTCCTGTAAATAGGAAAGTGCATTCCTCCTTTCCCCCCATATATTAGAATGGTTTCTTTGATATTTGGTTCCCACTATCTATGCACCCCAGTGGGATGCCTACTTCATACCTGGAGTGGCTTCCCAGAACAGGGACAAAAGCAATGACGACTGTAGCTTCAGTAGTAACAGTGTAACTCCCAGGTTTTGCTCAAGTCCCATGTCTAGATCTTTACTCCATACACCAGGCTCCAATCTACCTCAGTCAAGCTAATTTCCTTTCTCACCTCCAAACTTCCCCTTCAGAGGATAACCCCAAATTCAGACCCACCCACCCTCTGTCCTCTTCTAATCACTGTCCTTGCCACTAACAACGAACCAATCATTGCAACACTGTATGATTGCATCACCAGTTGCTCGGGCAAATCTCTCAGTCCCGAGGACATAACAGGTCTTAGCTCTTCTGAGAGATTAGAGAAGAACTGAGAAAGAACCCGTGATTCTCAGTAGGCAGCCCTATCTAATGTTAGGGCAGCAGCCTCAGCCTGAGTAGACTGTTCCTCTTACCCAGACAGACAAATGTTTTCAGACTATCACTTTTTTTTTTTTAATAATTATAACTTTTTATTGACAGAACCCATGCCAGGGTAATTTTTTACAACATTATCCCTTGCACTCATTTCTGTTCTGACATTTTGCCCTCCCTCCCTCTCCCCCCTCCCCCAGATGACAAGCAGTCCTATACATGTTAAATATGTCACAGTATATTCAGGCCATCATATTAGTGATAAAACAGCTTGAGTACTGGACTTGGTGTTTAGGAAGACCTGAGTTTGAATCTTGCTTCAGATACTCACTAGCTGTGTGACCTGTCATTTTCTATCTGCCTCAATTTCCTTATCTTTAAGGTAGAAACAATAATAGAGCCTACTCCATAGAGTTGTTGTTGTATCAAACTGATCAATTAATAAACATTTATCAAATGCCTGCCATATGCTAGGCACTGTACTAAGCACTGAAGATATAAAAAGAGAAAAAAGACCCTGCCCTCAAGGAGCAAAGAAAGCAATCAAATGAGATCATTCATGTCAATAAAGCACTTTCCAGTTCTTACAGTGAAACATAAATGTTAGCTAGTACTATCCCACTCAAAAGTTAAATGAATTTTAATGGACTGGCTGGAGAACTCAAGTCCCTGAAGTTAAAAGACACATACATGTGTGTTATTTTTGCATGCCAAGTTAATAGCTGGCTCATAAATGGACTTTTGAGACATGACTCATCTGTGTTCCTTAGATATTCTGCAAATTTTTTTTTTACTTGGATACATGAGAAAACAAGAAAACTTTACATTTCGGAGGAAAATACACCAAAAAGAAGTTGCATTTGCATTATTTGCTTCAATTTAAATATTACTCCAAATTTCCTGGTAAAGTCCTTGGAAAGAGAGAGATGAGTTTCAAATCCCTATCCCTCCTTAGCGTGCTTGCCCCGTGCACGAGTGCGCACACACACACACACACACACACACACACACTGTCTCTCTGTCTGTCTCTCTCTCCTCTCAGTAACTGCAGGATAATATTATTTTCCAGGGAATTCCATGCAACTCAGGTCTATGTCTGCGTCTTCAGCAATGATAACTAAGATGGTAGATTGGGGAGGGGAGGGGGAGGTTGTAATGGGTGGGGATGTATTACTTCTTTGGCCTGCTAACAGAATCATCCATTTGCCTTAATTAACTCTTAAGTCTTCTCCCCAACATAAACATCTGTGTAACATACTAAAGTGCATCCAATAAAAAACATGTAAATGCAATGAAGATTTTGATCTCTTTGTGTAAAAGTTAAATAAAGAGTCTGTCTTTCTAATCTATCTGGCAATATCCTCCACAGGTAAAAAACTGAATATTCCTGCACCTTTGATCCCAACTTGCTCCATCTTCTCTAGTAGACAACCCTCATTATCAATTCTGCTCTCTAATCTTCAATCTCTCCCTATCTACTGGCCTACAATCACTTTTATATGTTTCTAGATGGAAGAGTAAATAGAGTGCTGGGTTTAGAGACAGGAAGCTCTGAATTCAAATCAAGTTTTCAATACTTATTAGCTATGTGACCCTGGGCAAATTGCTTAAATTCTGTCCTGCCTCAGTTTCCTCAACTGTAAAATAGAGATTCACAGGGTTGTTGTATCAAGATAATATTTGCAAAGCATTTATATCAGTGCCTGGCACATAGTGAGTTCTTCCCCTTCTATGCCTCCCCTATCCTTCAAAAGGGGTGTTAAGGGTCTCAAGGAAGACTAGCACTTCTAGTGTGAGGACTGCTGAGCCTTTTTCAAGGTTACTTTCCACTTTTGGTGTCCACCTGATTCACCAACCTCTCACCTGTGGCTCCAAGAACATGCACTCTGCCTCACAAATTCAATTTATGTGGGAGTTAAAATATATCAACCATACCATTTTTACCTACCTCACAGTCCTGTAGCAACAGGCAAGTGATGAATGAGTAGGTGTGGATAGATTAGGAGCTCTAGTCACAACTCTTCACGGGTTAGAGAGTCTTCTTCTCACTGGACTAAAGTAGTGGGATTCAGCAGCCTCTTGGTTGTCTACACAAGCCTTTTTTAAGGGCCATACAGCTCACTTCCTAGCATAAGGAAAAGACTAGAAAAAGTGCTCCCCAAAGTGTCTGCTTCACCCAATCCTGGTCTGCTTACTGCTTACTGCAGCATTCAGGCATCCTACCCTGCAGTCAAAACACAAAAAAAGTATACAACATTTATATATATATATATATATATATATATATATATATATATATATATATATATATATATGCTTATGTAATAACATGAAATTCAGTAGAACTGTTACGAGGGAACTCAAAAGATATTGCACCAAAATGGCAGCCCTGAGTCAAACAAAGGTAGCAAATGAAGTTGCCAAAATAGGAGCTAGATTTATGTTTTTCTAGAGTGGCTACTATAATGGGGAGCACTATGAAACTGGCAGAGATTTTGCAATCAAATCTCATCTATTCAGTCATCTTGTATTATTTTCCAAAAGGAAGTGAATGACAGACTTGTAACAAGGCAATTGACCTTCTACCATGATAAACGCTGATGAGGTCAAAGAAAAATTTTATAAAGATCTGGAGTCCCTCATCATCAATGTGTCAAAAAAAGACAAACATAATTTTGGGTGACTTTAATGCCAAAGTAATTAGATTTTGAAATGCCAAAGTAACAGACGATCAGATATGGCAGAGACTCCTTGGGAGAAATGGAGTCAAACAGAAGCAATAGTCACAATGCATATCTCATGATCTTTTCATTTCCAACCCTGTTCTTCCATTTACCTAAATACAATAAAACTTCTTAGATACACCCCTTATAGCAAACACTCCCATTTAATAGACTATGTCATTGTAAGAAGAGACAGACAAGACAAAAGAGTGATGAAGACAATTTGTGCGGCATGCAGAATGCTGGATTGATCATCAATTTATACAACTCTGATAGGCTACGCATGATGTTAGAATGTCAAATGCTCATTTGCCTGAAAGACTATTTTAGGGAGAACTCACACAAGGAAGCATTCACATGGAGGTCAGATGATGCAATAGAAGGATACTTTCAAGGTTTGTATTGAGGAACTTTGGAATTGATTATGAGACACAGGAAACACTGATACAGAACCATCACCATGGTATGCTCATATCAAAGAAGGCAGTATTAGAAGTAAAGCAGAAGCCCTTTTTGCAGTGGCTAGAAACTAGAAACTGGAAACTGAGTGGATGCCCATCAGTTGGAGAAAGGCTGATTAAATTGTGGTATATGAATATTATGGAATATTATTGTTCTGTAAGAAATGACCAACAGGATGATTTCAGAAAGGCCTGGAGAGACTTACATGAACTGATGCTGAGTGAAATGAGCAGGACCAGGAGATCATTATATACCTCAACAACAATACTATATCATGATCAATTCTGATGGATTTGGCCATCCTCAGCAATGAGATCAACCAAATCATTTCCAATGGAGCAGTAATGAACTGAACCAGCTACGCCCAGCAAAAGAACTCTGGGTGATGACTAAAAATCATTACATTGAATTCCCAATCCCTATATTTATGCCCACCTGCATTTTGATTTCCTTCACAAGCTAATTGTACAATATTTCAGAGTCTGATTCTTTTTGTACAGCAAAATAACGTTTTGGTCATGTATACTTATTGTGTATCTAATTTATATTTTAATATATTTAACATCTACTGGTCATCCTGCCATCTGGGGGAGGGGGTGGGAGGTAAGAGGTGAAAAATTGGAACAAGAGGTTTGGCAATTGTTAATGCTGTAAAGTTACCCATGCATATAACCTGTAAATAAAAGGCTATTAAATAAAAAAGAAAAAAGAAAAAGAAAAAGAAATTGGCCCGAATAGGAAAAAAAAATGAGAAGGGAGACAGGAGGTCTGATATGGAAGGCAGATCCCTGATTATCTAAACTCTTAGAACTATGAGTCAAAATAAAATTAGGTGACCTACTTTCAACCCAATTTCAATTTCGAATAATTGTCTCACAAAGCCATACAAGAATATTTCATGCAGAGCTGATTTCAGAAAAGCCTGGAGAGACTTACATGAACTGATGCTGAATAAGGTGAGCAGAACCAAGAGAACACTGTACACAAGATTATGTGATGATCAACTGTGATGGACTTAGTTTTTTTCCAACAGTGAGAAGATTCAATACTATTCCAATAGACTTGGAATAGAAAGAGAAATCCACAGCCAGAGAAAGGACTCTAGAGAATGAATGTGGATCAAAGCATAGTATTTTCACTGTCTGTTTTTTCCTTCTCATGGTTTTTCTCCAAATATGGAAATATATTTAAAAGACATGTACAATTGTAGTATTTAACCTACATCAGATTTCTTGCTATCTTGGGAAAAGGCGAGGTAAGAAAGGGAGGGAAAAAAATTTGGAACACAAAGTTCTGCAAAAACAAATGTTAAGAATATTTCATGCAGGGATTTAGTCTCGAACGCTATCTTGTATGTATGGCAAAACTTTAGTCTGAGTCTTAAATATGTGTTAGTTCAAATTCAATAAGGAAGTTGTAACATGCATCTACCCACCAGGATTCTTCTGTCTCCAAGATCTCTTTCCTTCTTATCAAAACAGATGAAAGAATAAGAAGGCTTGAGAGGTTTGCAGAAAAATCTTAAACTTTAGAAACCAATTCAAGTATTTTGCTATACTTGAGATGAGATACCAGCTCAAGAAATTGTGATTTAATCCAGATTTAAAGCTACCTTGAAAATTACAAAGATTCTCATTGTCAGAGTGATGTTATTTTGGAAAGGGGGGGAAAATAATCCACCATTAAAATATTTCAAGTAAAAAAAAAAAAAGTAAAGCAGAATTGCAATAGCTCAAAAGAAACATGAGATGCATAAAATTTAGAGACATCACTACTCCAAATGTGGACTATTTGTGCCCAACCTATGGCACAGCCTTTTGAACTCATATTGGTCTGATCAGCGCTGATCCTTCACACCAACATAGTGATGTCATTTTGGATCTCTTTGAAAACAAAAAAAAAAACACAATCAATTTCTTCTATTAGAATGTGAGCTTCTTGATGGGAAGGATTGATTTTAGACTTTTTTTTTTAAATTCCTAACACATATCATGGTGTCTAGCACATAGTGACTAGTTAATAAATGCTGAGTGACTGAAAGACTGGTTACTAGTAAGTTGTAGAAGCGCCTATGTAGCACAGGTGTCAAATACATGGCCTACCAGCCAGCAAGATAAAAAAAATTGGGAAAGATTTAACACAATAAATAAAAATACAATAAAATAGATAATGTTAATGGATGGTATTCTAAGTCAACATTCAGTCTGCAAGGTTCTGTATATATGGCTTATTGGTTCACGGTGTTATTTGAGTTTGATATCACTGATGTATAGCATGCTGGACTTAAAAGCAAGAAGAACTGAGTCCAAATTATTTACAAGTTGTGTAACCCTGTTTAAGTTGCTTAGCTTTCTCATTTCCTTATTCTTCCTCATTTTCCTTCTCCCAGGTACTAGGAATAATTAGTTAGAGCGTAGTTTTAACTGCTCAATTGTATCCTCCCCCAGCTTGATTTAAGTTCCTCTGGACTTGCTCTAAACTTTAAAATACAGAAGAATTACTTGTATATAACTTGTTTTCATTTACATAGTGCCTGGTTCACAGTAAGTGTTTAAGATTGCTTCCCATTTACTAGCTTATTTCCTATCAACATTCTTTTCCCTGTCACTCTTAGGGACCAACAGCAAAGAAATACACCCACATCAGCAGTTAGTATCTTTTTACTTCTTTGAAAAAGAAAGATAACAAAACACAATATTGACTCTCCACTGATCTTCAATAACTAAGTTAATGACCAAATTCCTACATTACCATCTTCTCTCTCCCCTTTGGGTGTGGGCATAGACCCATTTCATCTATCTACTCACATACATATACATACATATGTACTCCCATACATATACATACCTATGCATATATACACACATATTGCATGTATATGTATGTATATTACAGCTATAGACAGTCGGAAATATAAATCATTGGTTTATAATCTAGTTAACAACTAGCCAGGATATGTAAGTTTTTCCCTTGGCAGAGAGTTCCAATACCCCCTTCATCCCATGACCTCTGACCCTTGGATAATCAATATAAAAATAATGTTTTCTATAACAGAATTTGCTCCCCTTGCTCCCCAGGTCATGCCATTCTCATGCAGTGCTAGTCAGGTGTGGCTTTCTCTAAGTGGTCTCACACCATGGAATGGTCTGGTAGCAGTTTGACCAGGCTCCAGTTTGGGAAACCTACCTTATCTTTTTAAAGAACCCTATTAAATGGGACAATTAATAACATTCCTATTGTTTTTCAGTAATGCTTTCCTTTGTCCTCTGCTCTTGTTCTGTAAGTGTGTTCAGGTCCATGAAGAAATTATAAAACTATGAGAGGCAAAGTCAGCCTTGTGGTTTAAGGCTATATATACAAACACACACATCATATACTCAAAGAGAAGTGAACTCTATATGGGGATATAGCCAGAACCCCATTTCCACTCCCTGAATTTATCATTTGTGAATCTAAAATGTAAATATATTACACAAAAAGGGCTAGGTCTGATGAGTGGGAATCTGGGTATGTATCCAGCTGCTTCACATAGTAGAGTGCAATAGTTTTCAGAGTATTCCACATACCAAGTTCTAGGGGAGTATCTCCTACCTCCCTATCCTAATCCAGTTTGGTGAACATATTCCCTAGGGCAGTTAAGCCACATTAGGTTTGATTTCTGTTCATCTAGGATTTCACCAAGAAAATTTTGGAAAATTTTTAAATGAACATAGTGGTCTAAGACATAGCACCCATTAGGGCTCCCATTTGCCTTGCAGACTTTGAGTAGGGACTAAACTGGGTGTCTGCCATCCAAGAGCCACCGAGAGAAATTCAGAGGCATAATGCCAGAAGATTGGATATAGGTGGTAATTTCATTTTTTAGCCAAAATAATTTTTGCAGATGGCAAGTTGAAAGGGTTAAAAACTCACACAGATATAATATGGAATCATCCTAGCATTAAAATGTATTCATTAGATTTGTCTTCTGCTAGTTCCTGTTGAGCCCTTCCTCTCAAACTTTCATGTTTCCTCTATCAAAGAAGAAACCATCAAATTAGGGAAGCAAGTATTATAGGAAAAATAGTTCCTTTTTGAGTTCCTGTGGTAGGCTACTGCTACCTAATAAACATCACAATGCAGAAATTATAGATATAAAAAAACTGGTTTTATTATGCATAAACAATGTCAGAAAATAAGAAAAACAAGCTTGAACAAAAATTAGTATTCTAAAAAAGCTTTTTATACGCAAAAATTATGTCAGGGAGAGAAATAATTTTTACATATTTTGTACATATTCTTAGGCATAAATACTGAACAAACTTAATTAAAAAGAATTATAATCTTACACATTCCCCAAGGAAACAACTAGTTAAATAGACTCTATAGGTAAACTAAGTCAGGTAACAAATTAAAATATATTTTAAAAGTTCATAATGCTAACTGAGAGGAAAAATTTGCATGCCTAAGAAAGTCAATGTCCAGAGAATCCTTTCACAGTTTCCCATCACAGAAAAGTCTGTAATACATATCACATACTTTTTTAAATTGATGAATTCATATTAGAATTTGAGCATACACTTCTGCAGGCAAAGATAAGTATCAGAAAACATTAAAGTAAGAATAATATGATAATATTCATCTTCTTTATCTAACTTGTTCCTAGTAATTCACTCCAAATATCCATTTAATCAACATATTTCATCACAAGTTTTAGCTGTCCCATTTAGTGGTCTGATCCTAGGAAATATTTTCTCTTAAAAGTTCTGGAATAGGTCTCATTTCCAGGACAGTTGTGGAGGGTGTTCTTCCCTGTAAATCCACTTTGCAAGTTACTTGCAGAAGTTCCTTTGATAATTTCTGCTAACCTTGCTGATGATAAAAACAATTCAATTTAGTGAAGCCTCACACAACCTTTTAAATTTCATCTTCAGTACCAGTTCAACATGTGGTGAAAAACAGATCAGAACTGCTGAAGCTAATCTATGAAACATTAAGAAAAACATTAAATAAGTAAGCCCTAATTCACCTGAAAGTTCATAGAATTTCAGGTGTTACATACCCTTTACTTGTTCTATCTTTACCCAAACACTGTATTTAATATGGACATTTAATAATAACAGGATAAAGGAAGAATCTTAAAAAAAAATCCATGATAGCCTGCCTTAAAATGTGCCCTTTTGTCTCTTAATATTATAGAATAGAGACTTCAAAGCAAGAAAAAAAAATCGAATTACAAATGCAATTTTACAAATAAAATGCTTAATAAAATTTTGAGTACTTGTAGACAATTATTAAATCATAATAAAATCTAGATAATCTAAAGCAAAAAGAGAAGTAAAAAAAATTTTTTTTATCCAAACAAAAAATTATCTGTGTATATTCAATTGGGCCTGAAGGATGTTCAATTCTTTGCTCTGCTTTTTTAGTCTTATTCTTAATTACTTCAAGATCAAAAGAAAAATTTGTTTACAATATCATTCAAGAATATCATGTTTATATATTGAATTGCTTGCTGTCTAGGAGAGGGAGTGGAGGAAGGGAGGGAGAAAAATTTGGAACACAATGTTTTGCAAGGCTGAATGTTGAGAACTATCTTTGCATTATTTTGAAAATAAAAAGCTATTATTTAAAAAAAAAATAACAAGCCAAAAAATATGTTTACTTGTCCAACTGTCATTTTTCTTAAAAGAAACATTTAAAGTTAATCATACATATACAGTTGTATGTATGTGTCTGTATATATGTAAACATATATATATACACATATATTACCTTAGAAAACAGTCTAATTTTGTCTATAATTTCTATAACCAATAACCTGTCTATCATATAACATAAAACAAATGTGTAAGCCTTTCTTATTTCAGCTCTGACGGGTTCTAGTTTCTCATTACTTTACAATTTCACAATATGGTGTCAATAAGACCAAGATTTTATAAATTTGTCCCAAAGAACCTGATGGGCAGCAAGGTCGCAAAGAGGATAGGTAGAAGACCTACCAAATTAGGAAGACTCATTTTCATGAGTTCAAAACTGGCCTCAAACATTTTTATTAGACATGTGACTCTAGACAAGTCACTTAATCTGTTTTTTTAGTTTCCTCATATGCTAAAGAAAATGGCACACTATCCCGTATCTTTTGCCATCTTTTTTGGGGAGGAAAAAAACCATAAATGGGCTCATGAAAAGTCAGACATGATTGAAATGATTGAACACAAAGAACCTGATTAAGTCTCCCAAGAATTCCCAAGGTCTAATGTATTTTTTTCAAACTGTAATTTATTATTATTAAAGCAAAACATATCCAATTAAACACTTAATAGTTTTTAAACATTTTGGCCACATATTCTTATCAGTTCAATTAATAGTCTAACAGAATTCAGATTAAAAGAGAAGTTACTTAAATAAATTACCCTTTATGGATCATTTTTGAAATTAACAGCATTTCTTATGGAATGATTTCTCAAAAATCATAATTCAAAAAATTAGAATCCTAACAATAATATAAACAATATTATGGATTTTAAAACGTAAAATAAAATGTGTTGCCAGACAAATGAAATCAATTCAGTTGAATGAATTTCTAATTATCAGAACATAGATTATTCTGAATTAGAAAATTATATCTGTCATCTTAATTTCACATTCTATACTAACTATACTCAGATCCCAATATAAATTAATTTTGAAACAATAACATTTTTAATTCTTATTAATGCAGCTTATAAACATATTGCCAAATATTAAGTGTATTTTGTATTAAGGTCTGACTTGCTTTTAGAAGGTCAAATATTACATTTATCTGAATAGGAGAACACATTTCATTTTATATGAAACCAAATTATAAATTAGTTCAGGACAAACTCAATCAATTCAAATCTGGAATGATATCATTCCCAATTTTCCTAATTTACTTCCATTCATACCTCCTTCTTTGGGGACCTATGATACTCTCTTGAAATATGGAATTGCAAACATAATGATATTATGAATGTATATCCTCCACATAAAAAGTTAAAGACACCTTTCTAATGGTCCTTCAAGGACAGAATTTTAGCATGTCATACTCAAACTGTCCTACTTTCTTTAACTTTACACCCATTTTTCTCATTTCTACTTGCTTAAATCTCTCTTCCTGATTAAAATCCTACAAACCTCAAAACTCCATCTCTCTTTTTATATTCTGATCCCAATATTTACCTTACTTTTACTACATCTCATTTTAGTTCCTAGTCATATCCCACTGAAAGTCTGATCAAAGGGTCAGTGAAAGTAAGTCCTTGTTTACTGGTAAAGAGAGTTTAACATCAGAATTGTAGTACATTACACAGATAGCAGGGAGAGCTGTTTGGGATATGAAATTTCATTATTTAAGCAGTATTGAATGATCCCATTTTACTGTTCATTCTATAATAAAAATATTTTAGCATCAGTTCTCTCTAATGACTTGAAACAATGTCAGTAGATCTTAGGGGTCAATCATGTTTTTGCTGTCCTCTCTGCTTACAATGCAGACATAATTTTTGACTACCATAGAATCTGTTGAATCCCTTATTTTTGTATATAGTCTCAAGATACTGTTTAATCTTACCCATGATAGTAAAGGATGTTCATTTGCATCCTGGTTAAACTCCATAAACTTGCTCTAATTTCTTGCTCTTACCAATTTTCTTGGGAAAAATTAGGGTAGTATATTTTGCTAAAAGTCAGTCAGTATCCTAGTTCCTTGCTTGCATAAGGAGGTGGGGCTTTCTGCTTATCCAAAGTCTACATCTGTAGAGATAGGGATCAAAGTTGATTATCAGGTGAACAATTACTTTTAATTTTAGGATAAAATATTTTATTCTGAAGGTCTGTTCAAATGTACCAATAAATAATTTAGTAAAGGATTGTTTATAACCAGTCTAACCCCACAAAAAATGTTAAAATCAAAGGATTTTTCTTGGAGCAAAGAATATCTATTTCCTCAAGTTAATCTTGTCCAAACATTTTCACCAATTTTTTTTTAAACTGAAATTTAGATAATTTGGATTACTTGGAGGGAATATTTTCCAAATTAGCCAACAGACAACCGATAATGTTATCTTAAGAAGAAACAAACTGACTAGATTTCATACTTTAGAGTAAAACAGTTTTTTAAAACATTTGAACCAGAATATGAGATATCCAAAAGAATGATTTTGGAAGCAAACTTTTCTACCAAATCAGAATTATTGAAAGCAATTCATTGAGACCC
The DNA here is from genome assembly GCF_902635505.1 of Sarcophilus harrisii. Classification (NCBI taxonomy): domain Eukaryota; kingdom Metazoa; phylum Chordata; class Mammalia; order Dasyuromorphia; family Dasyuridae; genus Sarcophilus; species Sarcophilus harrisii. Next base: position 284,480,148 of record NC_045429.1, on the reverse strand, counting down.
TTAGAATAAATTTTTATGTCAGTTCTCAGAAAAGTTTTGTTGATGGTGGTGGCAACAACACTATAAAATAGATCATGGAGACAGTGACTGGAAAGAATGAGATCCCCATTGATTTCTGACCTATCCTCAATATGACAGTGAGGTATATGACAGAAGTATTCTTATCAGGATCGTTTAAACAGTGATTAAACCACTACAGTGTTTATAACACACCAAAACCACTGAACTAGGGCCAATGAACCAGTAGTCAAAAACTAGCCATGCTGAACCAGACCAGGAACCAATCAGAGTCTTAACACCCTGATCTCAGAGATAATGACTTCAACATAACAAACCTTTTGTTTATGTGTCTATGGCAAAATGAGGACATAAAGTATTTATACAAACAAGATACAAAGTTTAGGGTAGAGTGGGGATGGGGGAAGAGTTTTCTTCCCTATTAAAACCCAGGATTACTCAGACCAGTTCTTTTACTTTTGACATCCCAATCTCAGGGCTATGTTCATTAGAATGTCTGGGCAGCTATGAAACTAGGCATTCCAAAAGTTTCAACAGATTGATTATTCAAATAAAAGAGGCAATAAAAACCCAAAAACCTAAAACCAAAAAACAGAATCTACTAGGAAACAGACAATTCATAAGCAATTTTTATAACAGCAGGACAGCTGTATTTGGCCCAACTTGAAACCTTTGAGGTAAATATGATCTTGTGAGTATAAGTTTCTGAAACAGAAGATTTAATCTTTCCTCTTTTTTTGTTTGTTTTTTGTTTTTTAAGCTGAGGCATTTGGGGTGAAATGACTTGTCCAGGGTCACACAGCCTGGAAGTGTTAAGTGTCTGAGACCATATTTGAATTCAGGTCCTCCTGACTTCAGGGCTGGTGCTCTATCCATTGCTCCCCCCTAGCTGCTCCTGATTTAACTTTTCCAACCTTACTCTTTGTCCTGTTGTAGTCACCACATTTGCTGTAGAGAAAATATCTGCTTTTTTGAATTTGTGTAATAAGTTACTGTTTCTGAATAAATCTTTCACAACACAGAAAGTTCAGAGGTAAAAACTTAAGTTTTATTATGCTTAAGCATAATTTCAACAGACAGAAAAATAATACTGAACAAAGCTTAGGATTCTAACAAGGCTTTTTGTAGAAAAAAATTGTGTCAGAGAAACAGAAATAATTTTTGATGCAAAGCAATTCTCTTGAGTCATAAAAGTTAAACAATTTAGTTAAACAGAATCATAATCTCATATATCCTCTAAAAAATAAAAGCAATAGGTAAACTAAACCTATAGGTAAACCTAAACAGACTCTAAACTAAGTCACCTCAGAGGCCAAACTATATTTACAGGGTATCCTGGTGGAAAGGGGAAATTTGTTTACAGAATTAACATCAAGGGACTCCTTCCACAAAAAGCTAAATCACTTTAGGAAGCTTAAACTTACCTTTGGCTTCTTTTCTGAGGAATATGAAAAAGTCTTTCCATAATATTACTATTCCATGAATCAAGTTTTAGCCAGATAAGGTTAATATTAACAGAAAATAGGCTTTAAGTGACCAAAATGTACAAGAATAGCATAATAAAAACCAATAAAAGGAAATAAATTATCATCTTGGATCTAAAAAACTTCTAAAACAACAAATAAAAGCTTCAAATTAAGCAATTGAAATTTTAAAAAGAATAAAATTGAAAGCAAAAAAAAAAAGGTCAGTGAATTTATACATATAAGTAGGAGCTTGTTTTGGGGGAAAAAAACTAATATAAAAAAAGACCTACCTAATTTTTAAAAAGAGAAAGGAAAACCAAATTGTTTATATCAAAAATGAAAGAGAATCCACAATTTAAGAAGAACTGAAAGAAATTATCACAAACTTAAAAAAAATAGATGAATAATTACAAAAATAGAATATACCCAGATAAACCAAAGAAAAAATAGATTATGTAAATAATTCAACATAAAAAAAGAGAGGACATTTATTAAGACATTAAATGAATTCCCAAAGGAACAACTCCAAGACCAGGTGGATTTACAAGTGAATTTTATTTTTAAAAGTTTAAATTAACTCTAGTATTACATAAAACTGTTTGCAATAATAAGCAGTTTTCTAATCTTTGTTACAAAAACAATCTTGATAGCAACCAAGAAGAGACAAAGCAGAGAAACGAAACTGTGTAGATGAATATCCCTAATAAGTATTGCTGTAAAATTTTTAAATAAAAAATTAACAAAAAGGCTATTACAATATATTGTAATATTGAAGGTTTATACACTTTGCCTAGGCTGGTTGTCTTTATGCCAGGAATGTAGGGTTGATTCAACAACAACCAAAAAAAAAAAAAAGATTGTTAATGTAATACATTGTGTAAATAATATAAATAAAAACCATATATTACTACATAACATCAATAGTTATTTAAAAGACTTTTGAAAAAAATCTAATACCCATTTCTATTAAAAATTCTAGAAAGAGGGACAGCTGGGTGGCACAATGGATAACGAGCACTGGCTCTGAAGTCAGGATGACCTGAGTTCAAATTCCTCAGATGCTTAGATACTTAGATCTTAGATACTTATTAGTTATGTGACCCTGGGCAAGTCATTTAATCCCTTTTGCTTCCCTCCAACCCTCTCTCCAAAAAAACCCTACAAGGCTTATATCCCAAAGAGATCTTAAAGGAGGGAAAGGGACCTACATGTACAAATATATTTGTGGTAGCCCTTTTCGTAGTGGCAAAGAAATAAAAACTGAGCGGATGGCCATCAATTGGAGAATGGCTGAATAAGTTATTGTATATTATTATTATTATATTATATTATGTTATGGAATATTATTGTTCTGTAAGAAATGACCAGCAGGATGATTTCAGAGAGGTCTGGAGAGACTTACATGAACTGATGCTGAGTGAAATGAGCAGAATCAGGAGATCACTGTACATGGTAACAGCAAGATTATACAATGATCGATTCTGATGGACATGACTCCTCTCAACAATGAGATGATTCTGGCTAGTTCCAAAAATCTTATGAAGATGAAAGCCATCTACACCCAGAGAGAGGACTGTGGGAACTGAGTGTGAATCACAACATAACATTTTCTTTTTTCTTTTTTCGTTTTGTATTTCTAGTGTGTCTTTTTTTTTTTTTTTTTTTTTTAAATAGCTTTTTATTTACAAGTTATATGTATGGGCAATTTTACAGCATTGACAATTGCCAAACCTTTTGTTCCAATTTTTCCCCTCGTTCCCCCCACCCCCTCCCCTAGATGGCAGGATGACTAGTAGATGTTAAATATATTAAGGTATACAACAGGATAATTTCAGAAAGGCCTGGAGAGACTTACACGAACTGATGCTGAGTGAAATGAGCAGGACCAGGAGATCATTATATACTTCAACAACAATACTATATGATGACCAGTTCTGATGGACCAGGCCATCCTCAGCAACGAGATCAACCAAATCATTTCCAAAGGAGCAGTAATGTACTGAACCAGCTATGCCCAGAAAAAGAACTCTGGAAGATGACTAAAAACCATTACATTGAATTCCCAATCCCTATATTTATGCCCACCTGCATTTTTGATTTCCTTCACAAGCTAATTGTACAATATTTCAGAGTCTGATTCTTTTTGTACAGCAAAATAACGTTTTGGTCATGTATATTTATTGTGTATCTAATTTATATTTTAATATATTTAACATCTACTGGTCATCCTGCCATCTAGGGGTAAGAGGTGAAAAATTTGAACAAGAGGTTTGGCAATTGTTAATGCTGTAAAGTTACCCATGCATATATCCTGTAAATAAAAGGCTATTTAAAAAAATTTTTTTAAAAATTTAAAAAAATCTTTATCACACAAAAATATATATATATTAAGGTATAAATTAGATACATAATAAGTATACATGACCAAACCGTTATTCTGCTCTACAAAAAGAATCGGACTCTGAAGTATTGTACAATTAGCCTGGGAAGGAGATCCAAAATGCAGGCAGGCAAAAATAGAGGGATTGGGAATTCAATGTAATGGTTTTTAGTCATCTCCCAGAGTTCTTTCGCTGGGCGTAGCTCGTTCGGTTCATTACTGCTTCAATGGAACTGATTTGGTTCATCTCATTGCTGAAGATGGCCAGGTCCATCATCATGTATGTTTCCAATCATCAAGTATATAATGATCATCAAGTATATAATGATCTCCTGGTCCTGCTCATTTCACTCAGCATCACCTGTAAGTCTCTCCAGGCCTTTCTGAAATCATCCTGTTGGTCATTTCTTACCGAACAATAATATTCCATAATATTCATATACCACAATTTATTTAGCCATTCTCCAATTGATGGGCATCTACTCAGTTTCCAATTTCTGGCCACTACAAAGAGGGCTGTCACAAACATTCTTGCACAAACAGGTCAAACACTAAACACTAAACACTACTGGGTCAAAGGGTATGCACAGTTTGATAACTTTTTGAGTATAGTTCCAAATTGCTCTCCAGAATGGTTGGATGTATTCACAATTCCACCAACAAACAACATAGCATTTTCACTTTTTGTTGCTATTGTCTGCTTGAATTTTATTTTCTTTCTAATTTTTTTCCATTTTGATCTGATTTTTCTTATACAGCAAAATAATTGTATAAATATGTATGCTTATATTGGATTTACATATATTTTTTACCATGTTTAACATATATTGGATTACTTGTCATCTAGGGGAGGAGGTGGGAAGAAAGGGGGAAAATTTGGAACATAAGCTTTTGCAAAGATCTATGTTGAAAAATTATCCTTGAAAATAAAAAGCTTCAATAAAAATAAAATAAATTAAAAAGTTAAAAAAACCCCACAACTTTAGAAAGAAAATTAATGAATGAACTTTTCCTTAATATAATAAATAATATGTACCTAAAACAAAGAACAAACATAAAATGTATTGAACAAAAATTAAAATAAGAACAAAGGTAAGGCAAGAATGCTTATTATCAGCACTACCATTTGGCATAGTTTCAGAAATGCTAGACAAAGCAAGATGATAAGAAAGAGAAATCAGGATATTAGCAGAAGCAAAGAGGAAGCAAAATTATAAGATTTTTGAAGACAATATTTACTTTGCAGATAAAATTACTTAGGAAAAGTCTAAAGAAACAATCAAAAATTTAACTGAAACATAATAAATTCAGCCATGTTGCAAGATATAAAACAAATGCTCATAAATCAATGTTCTTGTGTATTATCACCAAGACCCAACAAAAGAATTTTCATTTGAAATATATATGCATACGTAAAGTATTTGGGAGTGTATATGCTAAAAAACATTAAGGAACTAAATAACTCCAACTATGAAATACTCAGTGCAGAAAAAAAATAGACTTAAATAGTTGTAGATATATTAACAGCTCATAGATAGATTATATATATATAAAATACTACTCAAACTAATGTACTTGTTCAGTGCCATACCAATCAAACTATCAATGGATTATTTCACAGAGCTAGAAAGAAAAATGAGTGAAATTTACATGGAGGAGGAAAAGGTAGAAAAGCTCAAGAATAATAATGACAAAAATTAGAAAAAATTAGAAAAATAGAAAAAAAGAGAGACAAGGATCTATCAGTATCAGAAATCAAACTACACCACAAAGCAATCATAATTAAAATTTTTTGAAACTGGTTTAAAAATAGAACAGTTGATCAGTGGATCAGATTAGATATACTACACAGAGGCTGACAAACCCAACAATATTATATTCATTAAACCCAAAGACTGCTGCTTAACTGGGACAAGGGCTCACTCTTTGACAAAAACTACTAGGAAAAGTATGAAGCAATTTGGCCAAAATTAAGAATAAACCTGTTATGGGCCAAAACTCTGAACCTGAAACAAGTATTCTTACAAGGTACTAACCAAGTGGAATTGAGACAATGGTCATCTAATTTAGCATGGTGATTAAAAGTACTCTAAATTCAGTATGATTGATTTAATCTTACAACAAATAATGGTTTCCTAGAAATATAATGATTGCTTTATACTCACTGTGGCACATATAAGCAGGGACTGAGAGCCACAGAAGACAAGTTCACTAGAAGCTCTAGGAGCCAAGGAGACAGAGATTCATTTCCACCTTCAGTTAGGCTCCTGTTGGCAGGCTCTCCTCCTGCATTTCTCCACTAAGATCAAGGCCAGTCTGAAAGGCTCTCCAGAAAGCTGCCCAGCCCCAGGAAGGAGATAATAAAGGATTTGGACTTTAACACCTGGCTACTCTCCTGGTGATTTCTGAACTGAAAGGAAGGCTGCCCCAGAGACCTCCAGGAAAACTGAACTAAGAACATTACATAAACCAATATCTCACACTGTCAAAATAAACTCTAAATGGACATGTGATTAAACCATAAAGATTTTCAAAAAGCTGTAAAATCTTAAAATCATTGGGCACAGGATTCTTATAAAGTCTACTAATATGGCACTTGACTCATAGTACTTGAGTTTTTTTCATTCATTCATTTATTCATTCAGCCACTTATTCTAAAGGGTCCTTAGATCTGGATGTAGCAGCCAAGATGGAGCTAAAGAAAAACTTTATTTCTTGCATAAAATTGTAGCATAAACCCATATTTAGCTTTAGCTCCATGTTTTTCAGTCGTTTTTCAGTCACATCTGATTTCTTGTGACCTGATTTGGGGTTTTCTTCATAAAGAAACTGGAATGATTTGCCATTTCCTTCTCCAATTCATTGTACAGATGAGGAACTAAGTCTAAAAAGTGTTGAAGGAGGAATCTGAACTCAGGAAGATGAGTCTTCCTGACTCTAAGCCTGGTACTATATGTAGAGGCATTATTTTTCTTGGGTAGAAACCTTGCCATATTTTAGCCAACTATTTTGATGTATATCAATAAACATGGGCATTTCAATAAACAAAGGGAAAGTGAATTGCATATGAGATTATGAATTTCTATTACATAGTTTGATTTTTTAAAGTATATATTAAATTTAGCACAATATTAATAAACTGTCCTGCCTGTCTCTATACACTTTATAAGGTTTTACTATTCTTTATTGTGTCTACAATTCAATAGAGATAGAATTAATTTAATGATTGAACTCAAATCATAGACACTGTCAAAAAGATCTAGTGGAGTATCATTTGACCAGGTGCCTTTCAAATCAGATCACTCTACTCTAATTCTTAGGGCATTTTCCTTTACAATGAGCCTAAATCTTTATCTGCCATTTTTGCTTTTATTTGCTCCTTGTTTTGCTCTTCAGAGTCAAACAGAACAAATCAAATTCCATTACAACATGATAACTTTTCAAATACTAGAAGGAAACTATAATATTCCCTGATCCACCCCACAAAATCACTGTCTTGTAGTGAAGGTGGGGCCTGTATAACTCAATGAAGCTATGAACAATGAGGGTTCTTGCCCCTCCCCTATCAACTTCACCTTCCTGGGTAGAGGGAGGAGGAGAAATGGGAAGGACAGTGATATCACCAGCACCTCTCCCCCAGAAATCCTGCCCCCCACCATTACTCAATTGCAAAAGGCACTACTTAAAGCCAAAGAGGAAGGACAGAATACAGCTGATTTGAGAACAGAAACTTATCCAGTGATTGAACAGCTTAACTCTTCAGGGTAAGAAAAAATAAGATACACTCCTTTTAATCTAGAAATTATGAAAGATCTGAAAAAGGCTTGAAGCACTCTTTATGGGTCTACATCGTCTTATGTTAAGATGTTATTAGAGAATTTGGCTTATGAAATTTTAACCCCTAGTAATTGGAAATCTATAGCAAGAATATGTTTAGAACCTGGACAAAACTTGTTGTGGCTTTCTGATACAGTGAACCCTTTAGGATACAAGCCCAATGAAATGGGCAACCAAGAGTTAATATACCAATCACCTGTGACCAACTAACAAATATATATCCTTATGCAAACACCTTAGCACAGATTAATTACCCTATAGCAGCATATGAGCAAATTGTTTCTGCTGCTATCAAAGCATGGGGTACCCTCCCAGGAAGGCAAGATAGAGGGGAAGCCTTCACAAAAATAGCTCAAGGTCCAAATGAACCCTTTGCTGATTTTGTGGGACGTCTGCACACAGCTGTCATACAAACTATTGGTGAAAATGCAGCAACAGAAATTATGATAAGACAACTTGCTAAAGAAAATGCTAATGAGATTTGTAGAAGAATTATACTAGGACTACACAAGGATTCTCCTTTAGAGGAGATCATATGATGCTGTGCCACAGTGGGTACAAATACATTTTATAACCTGGCTATGTATGATGCAGACTTCCCAAGATTCGAACATGGGAAGACAGGGTCCCTTTTGGCAAGGGACTTCCAAAGAGACTTGTTAATGCTTTCAATGTGGTAAAGTAGGGCATCTGAAAGCTCAATGTTGGCAGAAAGAGAAAACAGGGTGAGAGAACAAGACCCAAAACCCCATGTCCAAAATGCAACAGAGGCTTCCTTTGAGCATCAGAATGTAGACTGATTCAGGGAAATGTGATGCAGGGCCCAGCCCCAGGGTACAATGTGGAAAACATCTGGGACATGATGGCAGCTGATGTTACACCCAGAGAGTCTTTAGAAGTTCAATACTCAGACATGACCAATCATCCAAGAAGCAATCTGATGGGAGAAAGGGATTACAATTGGGGAGAATAGAGTTGTATGCAGCTGGGACTACTGAGATATCCCTTGGAGAGGTGAAATCTGTTCCTCTCCTGCCTATGGATCCCTCACCTCCCGAGAGTGCTTACAAAACAGTGTCCATACATACTCTGATGTGGGAAACTGGGGAATGTGTAGATAATATCCCAGTCATTAATACAGGTAGACAATCTGTGACTTATCAACCAGGAAAAGTAGTAGCATCAGGTTTACTGTTACATAGCCCAAATAGGCAATCTGGTGATAGTTGCCCAGATTCTGACTCCAAGCAACAAAATCCAGGAATATTCTGGATGAGCTGTGACAGCTAACCGTCCTATGCTCACTATCTATGTAAATGGCATACCACTGGAGAGGTTGGTAGACACAAGTGCAGATCATACAGTCATTAGAGGTACCAACTGGCCCAGTCACTTAAAACCTTCTCTAAGTCCTTGGAATTCCCTGTATTTGTTGTTAAAAAAAAAAAAAAAATTTGGAAAATGGAGGATGTTGACTGATTTAAGAAAAGTAAATGAACAGATGGAAATTATGGGAATTCTTTAGCCTGCACTTCTCTCTCCTACTCAATTCCCTAGAGAATGGCCTCTTTGGTTTATAGACATTAAGGACTGTTTTTATTCTATGTCTCTAGATAAGGAGGATATGAAAAGATTTGCCTTTTCAGTGCCCAGCATTAACTTAGCTGAGCCTTATAAAAGATATGGACAGTTTTTCCACAGGGAATGAAAAACAGCTGTACTATGTGTCAAATGTATGTTGCTGCTGCTTCCAAATGTTGGAAAAGCATTTCCAAAAGTTATGTTGTTACATTACATGGATGATATATTGGGCTGTGCACCTGTGGAGCAAATGTTAGAAGCATGTCCATAAAAGACCATAGAAACATTAAAGAACTACAAATTGCATATAGCTCCAAAAAAAATTTTAAAGACATGCTCTTTTTCAATATTTAGGATATGAAGTATATTCTAAGATGCTTATAGTACAAAAACTTTCCTTAAAAACAGAGAAGCTAAACACCTTAAATGACTTTCAGAAATTGATAGGAGATATTCAGTGGATTCATCCAGTGTTAGGCTTGACTACCTATCAATAACAATCATTATATGACATTTTAAGGGGAGACAGTACTTTAAACTCACCACGCCAGCTTACAAAAGAAGCTCAAGAGGCTGTGAGAGAAGTTGAACTGATTTTATCCAACGTGGTTGAAAGAGTCACTCAAAAACCCTTGGAAATATCGGGTTTTGCTACAAAAGAGACACCCACAGCAATCCTTCATCAAGGAGAAAGTGTGATAGAATGGGTGAACCTCCCAGCACAACCAGAACAAAGCCTTACTCCTTACCCAGTGCTTGTGGCTGGAATTTTATTAAAGGCCATTAAGCAAGCAGTACAATTATCTGGGATAAGACCTAACAAGATATACACCTTTTATACCAATGCACAAATTAATGTATGCTGCGAAACCATCTTTTATTGGCCACAGCTCCAAATTTTACACAGGTCTCCATCAAAGATAATCTATTACATAATTGGTAATAGATTCTTGAAGAAAAGGTTTCTAAGGTTCCTCTTAAAGGACCAATTATCTTTACAGATGCATCCAAATATAACATTCGTGCTGTATACTCACTCTCCTGACTTAACTATAAAGAGAGTAGTCAGAACTCCTTTTCAGTCCACTCAGCAGAATGAATTGTATGCAATCATTCTAGCTCTAACTTATTATCCAGAAGATATAAATATAATATCTGATTCGATCTATTCAGTAGGTATGGTATAAAGAATTGCCACCCAAATAAAATTTGTAGCTTCTAATATATATCAGCTCTTTAAGGAACTTCAAGAGCAAGTAAGAAAGCATCCAGGTAAGATTTATATCTTGCATGTCCACTTACATAGTGGACTTCCAGGTCCTATTTTTGATGGAAATTCAAAGGCAGATAGCCTTCTAATCATGTTAGCCAATACTCCTTTATTTCAGGCAGCCCAAGGATCTCATTTTAAATATCATCAGGCTGCTCGAACTTTACCTTTGCAATTTGGGATAACAAAAGAGGAAGCTAGGAGCATTGTAAAAGCTTGTACAGCTTACCTTCCTTTCCATGCTCCTACACTCCCTCCAAGGAAGAACCCTCAGGACTCCAATGAAATTTGGCAAATGGATGTCATCCATTATAAATCTTTTGGTTTTCTGTCTTTTATCCATATTGTAGTAGGCACCTTTTCAGGATTTACTTTTGCAATACCAGCAGCAAAAGAGATAGCCCAAATGGTCACTGAATTCCTTATACAAGCAATTATGACTGTACCATAAGCAATAAAACCAGATAATAGACTGCATATATGTCTAAATATTTTGCACACTTTTGTGCACAGTATCATATTTTACACACCACTGGCAAACCTTTTAATCTTCAAGGACAAGCAATAGTAGAGAGGAGAAACAGAGACATTGACACTCTTCCAACAACAAAACAAAGGAGGAGCCACAGGTAGCCCTATTGAACTTCTAAATTTAGCTCTCTATACCATTAATTTTAAATTTTTTGACAAAGATGTATTAGCTCCAGCAGACAGCTTTTAGAACCCACTGGAAGGGCAGTGTCCAATGCTAGCAATCCACTATCTTTAGATAATTGCCAGTGTGGAAATTGGCACTGTGGATGGATCCAGAAAGTAGTGAATGGAAGGGACTAAATAGGTTAACTGCTTAGGGGAAAAGAGTTTGCTTGTATCTCTACAAATGGAGAAGGAATCAGATGGGTGCCAATGGGCTGTATTTGCCTTGTCCATTGTAGAGAGATGGAGAAGACTCTTGAAACGAAGGAGAAGACCCAAGAAACATCAGGTGATTCCATCACTGATTGTGCCCACCACTGAAAGAGTATCATGGTACTTATGGCAACTGATTCATAGGCATCACAAATTATTAATGAGACTGATGGAGGACTTCAAAACCCTCAGGAATCATTGGAATCCCTGAGACCTGATAAAATTGTTCTAGGACTTGAAAACCCTTAGAAATCATTGGATTCCCTGATTCATGATAAGACTGTTTCAGGACTTCGAAATCTGCAGAAATCATTGGATTCCCTAACACATGATGAGACTGTTGTAGGACTTCAAAAACTTGCAGGGATCATTGGATTCCTTGACACATGAAGTATAATGGACAATAAATTGGTTTTGGACTATCTCTTGACTGCTGAAGGAGGCATATGTGTGATTGTTATTTATATACCCTCCTTCTAGGACTTCTGGAAATCTTTTATAATACCATGTTGATTCATATTATTTGTTGTATCACTACTTGCATGTACAATTCATGTTTGTTACACCACATTGCGCTTGCATCAGCTGTGGGGAGTCACCACTACTAGCCTGTGCTTTATTGCTATGTGTTTGTGTAATACCTCTCATGCTTTTGGATTTGTGTATACCTGTTTTTAGTAAGACCTTTCAGCCCAGAAACCCACTAACAATATCTGGTTTGACTCTCCACTTCCCTTTGGTGTTTTTCATCTCTCTGAATAGTCAGGGAGGGTATGATCATCAACTTTTTGGGGTGCTCACTTCCCTGAGAAGTCAGAAAGAGCGTAACTACCTGTGTTCTAAAATTTAAAAAAGTGGGAGACGTAGAGGGCTGAAACTCTGAAAAGGTGTATTTGATTCAAACAGCAGAGTACTTAAAGCTAATTACCTATTCTATGTGAAATAATAGCTCTATATACATATATTTAGATGAGATAGTGATGTGATGCCTCTCCTCACCATTAGTGCTTGATGAATGTGTGGTGGTGAGGCAATGGTAGGCAAGGTTTGGAGGACTGAGGGAGAGAGGTCAGAGTCATTTGTTTACAACAGGAGGAAAGAGGCTGGAGACTTTGGACTCCAGAATCCAGGATACATCCTTGGCAGGTCACTTGGCAGCTTGCCTACCTCCTTCACTTCTCCCCCTAAAGATCAAGGACTTTTATTGATCCAGGCTCTGACTGATCCTGAGGCCCTCCAGAGAGTTAGCCCGGACCTTATAATGATGTAATCATACTGAGGTATTTAAGAGCTGAGAGGACTGAAAATGAGAGACTCCATCTTTGACTACCATCCTGGTAGTTCTCCTGACTCTTTCACTCCTCCACTAAGATCAAGGCTGGTCCTGAGATCCTCCAGAGAGCTAGTCTGGACACTACAAAGTACCCAAAAAACATTTTCCCAAAATTCCCACCTTTGTCTCCTTGAAGGAATGGGGGCAGTGAAAGGAGCACTTAAGTAGCCTAGAGTGAAAGAACCATAGTGCTTAAAGGGGGTTATTAAAGGGAGAGAATTACAGGTGGGGCAGGGTCCCAATCACAGGCTTTCCTCTTAATAAGTTCCCTAGAAATACTGAAGTAGAATGGAAAACATACTTTATAGAGAAAAGCACCCTTAAGTGTACAGATGGTACCTGAGGTCAAGTTCTATAGCAGTTTCCCGGTTGCTTGTCCCCAAGGATGATTGTAGTTATATAACATTCTATCAATCAGAGTTTTCAGGTTATGAAGAAGCTTCAAAGAAGGTGCTGCAGAAGCTTTGTGAATAGGTTTGCCAAGATAATCTCAAAATGGATACCCTACAATTATTCTTTGGGGAAGTCCATAGTCATAGGTGCATTTACCCTGTGACCCACCTATGCAGCTAGTACAAGTTGCAGAGGTGAAATTGTGGAAGGCTTGAGAGAGGTCACAGTCATTTGTATTAACAGTATTGGTGGTACAAATCACCACATCAGGGATGTAAACATGGCCATTATGGGCCACGGTGACAACTACTGTCTCTGTGGTGTGGCAATGTGTAAATATGAGATTTTTCCCAGCTACAAAGCAGGGGACAATTGGGTCAGAGTAGTTCCCCCGGGGGGTTGCTGTTACAAATGGGGTGGCGTCCAGGGAGGAAATGGTGACATTTGGGAATAGGACCTTTGCAAAAAATGCGTTAGGCAGGGGCAGCTAGTTGGCACAGTGGACAGAGCACCATCCCTGATGTCAGGAAGACCTGAGTTCAAATGTGGCCTCAGACGCTTAATACTTCTATACTTCTTAGCTGTATAATGCTGGGCAAGTCACTTAATCCCAATTGCCTCAGCAAAAAGTAAATAAATAAATAATAGTAATAATAATAAAATAAAAATGCATTAGGCTGCATCTGTGGGCCACCTTGAGGGTGCTGATGGCACATCCAACAATCCTGGACACCCCCATTACCTGCAGAGTTCTCTAGTCTAATCAGGAAGTTATCTCCCCACTGGCAAGGGCTCATAGGAAAGGTGGAGAGAGAGTATTAGGAGTAAGGTCCTCATGTTGAGAAAGGAAAGAAGGAGATTATAGTGAGAGAAAGATAGACAATTTCACCCTTCTTTCTCCAGAGTTTTTTCAGGGTTCTTGAGGAAGAGAAACTTCAGGTCCTCTATGGGCTCACAGGAATATTCTGAGATATCTGAAGGAAAGGTAACAGAAGCAGCATTTTTAATCCTAGAAATATGAGTCCAGCTGGGAGACCCTTCCAGTTTGACTGATGTTGGAGTGGTCAGAATGATTTTGTATGGGCCTTTCCACTTTACACCTATAGGGTCAGCACTTGAGGTTTCCAGGATTTCAAATATACCATGTCCCCGGGATTTACAGGAGAGGCAACCTGAGTATCTGTAGGTTTAGGGAGATGCTCCTTTGCGTATTCAGAAAGGACCTTCTGGACCACACCAAACTGTGTGGCAAACTGAGTGACCAAATGCTGTTCAGTATCTATAATGATGTTAGTGGTTGAGAAGGGCCTCCCATAGGAAGTTCAAAGGGTCTCAACTTAATACTCTCCCAAGGTGCAAAGTGAACTCTAAAAAGCCCTAATGGGAGGTTCTTTACCCAATCCTCTTGAGTCTCTAAGCACAGGGTGTGATTCATTTTCTCCACCTTCCCAGAAGCCTGAGGATGCCAAGCAGAGTGGAGGTGGTAAGTGATTTTGAGTGTTTTGGCTACAGTTTGGGTTACCTGATAAAGGCCAGCCCATTATCGCTCTGTAAGGAGCTAAGTAGGCCAAAATCAAGTATAATTTCTTTTAGTAAGGATTCTGATACCTCCTGAGCCTTGTCAATCCTTCAGGGAAAAGCTTTTACCCAGTTAGTAAAGGTATCAATAAAGACCAGAAGCATTTTGAAACCTCTACAAGGGGAAATATGTGTAAAGTCTGTTTGCCAATCTTCCCCTGGGTATGTACCCTTCTCTAAACAGACTTCAGGAGAGAGGGAGGTCTAACAGCTCCCTCAGAATTTACTTGGGCACAAATTGGACAGGCCTGGTAGACCTGCCTGATTGTTTCTCCTAGCTTGTGACTAGTAAAAATGTGTTTCACCAGGGATTGCAGAGCATTTCTTCCCAAATATGTGGCCTAATAAAGACCAAAGAGCAGTTTCCACTGACTTGCCTTTGGGATCAAAAGTTGGTTTGAGGGTGTTTGAAACCAGCCACAAGGAGAAAAGTTGTACCCCCTTTCTTCTGCAAGGGTTTTTTCTTGTGAACTATAGGAAGGAGTATAAGAATAAGGGAGCTGGGGGATTAAAAGTGCCATGGTCAAGAATAAATGGGCAGCAGCTTCAGCAGCTGAATCTGCAAACCTATTTCTCTTGGCCTGAAGTGAATCTCCCTTCTGGTGTCCTTTACAAAATATGACCGAAACCTCCTTGGGTTCGTGGACAGCTTGCAATAGCTATAGAATTTCTCTGCATGTTTAATGGGAGATTTTTTTGTTCTTAAAGGACCCCTTTCTTTCCATATAACCTCGTGAGCATGTAAAATATGAAAAGCATATTTGGAGTCGGTGTAGATGTTCACTCTCATTCCCTTCCCTAGTTCCAAAACTCTGGTTAGGGCAATGAGTTCAGCCTTCTGAGCATAAGTCCCAAGAGGCAAAGGCTTAGCTTCTAGGGTGCCATTAAGAGTTACCACAGAATAACCCACCTTTCTTTCCTCATTTTCAAGAAAGCTCAACCCATCTGTAAACCACTCCTCATCTGGGTTGTCAAAGGGAATTTTCCTTAAGTCAGGTTGGCTGGAGTAGACAGAATCTAGAGTTTCCTCACAATTATGAATGATATCACCCAACTAGGTGGTGCCAGGGAGCAGGGTGGCAGGTTAAGGGTGTGGCATACCCCATCCTTATCTCAGATCAAGCAAAAGCAAAAACTGATCTAATTAAAAGATTTAAGGAAGGAAACTATATCTTGCTAAAGGGTAGTATAGACAACAAAGCAATATCAATACTAAACATATAGGCACAAAGTGGTATAGCATCTAACTTCCTAAAGGAGAAGTTAAGAGAGTTGCAAGAAGAAATAGACAGCAGAACTATAATAGTGGGAGATCTCAACCTTGCTCTCTCAGAATTAGATAAATCAAACCACAAAACAAATAAGAAAGAAGTTAAAGAGGTAAAGAGAATATTAGAAAAGTTAGGTATGATAGATCTTTGGAGACAGAAAGGAGTATACTTTCTTCTCAGTAGTTCATGGAACCTATACAAAAACTGACCATATATTAGGACATAAAGACCTCAAAATCAAATGCAGAAAGGCAGAAATAGTAAATGCTTTCTTTTCAGATCACGATGCAATAAAAATTACACTCAACAAAAAGCTAGGGGTAAATAGACCAAAAAGTAATTGGAAACTAAGTACTCTCATTCTAAAGAATGATTGAGTGAAACAGCAAATTATAGAAACAATGAATAATTTCACTCAAGATAATGACAACGAAGAGACATCATACCATAATTTCTGGGATGCAGCCAAAGTGGTAATAAGGGGAAATTTTATATCTTTAGAGGCTTACTTGAATAAAAAAAGAGAAAGAGAAGATCAATGAATTGGGCTGGCAACTTAAAAAACTAGAAAAAGACCAAACTAAAACCCTCCATATACTAAACTTGAAATTCTAAAATAAAAAGGAAAAATTAATAAAATTGAAAGTAAAAAACTATTGAATTAATAAATAAAAACAATAAAATTGATAAACCATTGGTAAATCTGATTTAAAAAAGGAAAGAGGAAAATCAAATTGTTAGTCTTAAAAATGAAAATGAATGAAGAGGAAATTAGAGCAATAATTAGGAGTTACTTTGCTCAACTTTATGACAATAAATTTGATAACCTAAGTGAAATGGATGATTACCTTCAAAAATATAAGCTGCTCAGATTAACAGAGGAAGTAAATTGCTTAAATAGTCCCATTTTAGAAAAAGAAATAGAACAAGGGTGTGTTAGTTCGGGGGTATCAAGCAGGAGAGCCTGATATCTAGTAAGCCACTGATATCACAAGCCACTGATACCCTTTGGATTCTAAAATGCTTTGAATTTGGTGTGGTGTTAAAACCTCTTATGGCTGTCCTAAAGTTAGTTTTGAGGCCTGTTCAATTAAAAGAGCCATGACAACCACTACTCTCAGGTAAGAGGGCCATCCTAGGGAAATCAAGTCCAGTTTCTTCCAGAAATAGGCAACTGGTCTGGGTTCAGGTCCCAGGGCCTGAGTTAAGATCCCCAAAGCCTGACCTCACCTTTCATCCACATCCAAACTGAAAGGCTTTTCTAAGGTAGGGCCAGGACAGGGGCAGAGATCAGTTTGGCCTTTGGGGTTTTAAAAGCCTTGGCTTTTCCCCATTCAAAGGGAAGATTATCAGGGCCTTGAACAGAATCATAGAACAGTTTGGCAATAATCCCAAAATTAGGAATACAGATTCTGCAGAAACCAGTCATGCCCAGGAGAGTGCATAGCTGCTTCTCTGAGGCAGGGTCTGGAAGGCCTAAAATGGTATGTTTTTTCTCCTCAGTTGGAGAGTGAGAAGTGGGGGTAAGATTGTGGCCCAAATATTTGACAGACTGGCAGGCAAATGGGCTTTGGGTAAGGAGACCCTGTAGCCCTTCAAGGCTAGAAAATTTAGGGTTTTCATGGCT
This sequence comes from Sarcophilus harrisii, assembly GCF_902635505.1. NCBI lineage: Eukaryota > Metazoa > Chordata > Mammalia > Dasyuromorphia > Dasyuridae > Sarcophilus > Sarcophilus harrisii. The sequence goes on along the minus strand of NC_045429.1, from coordinate 284,462,485 downwards.
GCATTTAGGGATTCTTCTCTGTGGGACTGAAGATTAAAATGTCATCCACGCACTGGATAAGACTTGCCAAGCAGCTCCAGTTCACTTAAATCTTTAGCCAGTGCCTGTTTGAATATGTGGGGGCTATCTTGGAAGCCTTGAGGCAAAACCATCCAAGTTAGTGGGTGGGGAAGTTCCCCTGGCTTCTCCCATTCAAAAGCAAAGAGAAAATGTGAGTCTTTATGCAAAGGTATACAAAATAAAACATCTTTAAGGTCTAGAGTGGAGAACCATTTTGTGTCCCCTGGAATTGTATAAGGATTAGGCACATGGGATGGATCAAAATGACGGCTTCATTAATTGCCCTGAGATCCTGCACCACTTGAAACTCTCCATTAGATTTTTTAACAGAAAGAAATGAAGTACTGCACAGGGAACTAAAAGCTTATACTTAAGAAATTTCTCAATCAGAGGTTGCAGCCTTTCCCTAGACTCAGGCTTTATTGGGCATTGACGTTCATGGGAAAATACAATGGGGTTTCACAATTTAATTAAGGCTGGGGTGGTGTGCATGGCCCTCCCAGGAATCCCTTGATCCCAGACAGAGGAATCTCTTTCCTCCCAGATTTCATAGGGAATATGGGAGGGTCTCGAAAGAAGTACCAAAAGGTCACTTGGAAATCTAAGAAGAGAAAATTGGGCCCCCAATTTCACCATTGAATCACACCCCAATAAAGGAGCAGGACAGGAGGGAATAATAAAAAAGGAATGTGTAAACAATAGGTCACTAAGCTGGCAAAGCAGAGGTAAAGTCTCAAAACAGTTCATAAATTTCCCTTCAATTATTCTATGGAGGGAGGGTCGAGTGGGACCAGAGTGCCAGAGCAAAACCAAAAGAGAGGCCCCGAATCAAAAAGAAATTCAATGGCCTTACCTGCCACATTCAAAGTAACCCTAGGTTCGGTGGTGGTGGTGGTGGAGTAAGGGGGGACCTGGCCGAACCCTGGGCCCCGTCCTTTCTGATCCTGAGGAGACCAGAGGGTGAGGCTTGAGGTGGCAGCTCGACGGTCTTTGGGCAGTCCCTCTTCCAGTGCCCTTCCCTGTTACATTCAGGGCAAGGGGAGGCGGGGTTTCTAGGGCAGTTGCATGCCCAGTATTCCTGCCCACAACACCTAAAGCATGAACTCCTGCATTTCTCGGAAATAACAGCAGCCAAGAGGTGGGCCTGCTCATTATTTCTTGCTCTGGCCCTGCAGTCTTCCTCCTCTGCTGCAGCTCAGTCCCTGTTGTTAAACACTCCAAAAGCCGCTTCTAATGACTAGGTCATGGGAGTTTGGGACCCCAAGGCTAACTTCTGCAGTTTCTTCCGTATATCTGGGGCAGACTGGTAAATAAAATACATGCCGAGGATAGTGGTCCCCTCTGGAGAAGTGGGGTCCAGATCAGTGTATTTCCTTAGGGCCTCTGCAAGGTGACCCTGAAAGAGGGCAGGATTTTCCTCAGTTGCTTGGGTGATCTCCCTAAGCTTATCATAATTAGCCTGCTTCTCAATTCCCCTCTTTATGCCTTCAGTGAGGCAGGTTAAGAGGTGATTCCTTTTCTCTCTATCACTACTCCCCTCCTGGTAGTTCCACTTGGGGTCTGAGAGAGGCACAGCAATAGTCCCTGAAGGGTATCTACCAGAAGAAGAGGAGGCATCCCCAAACTTTTGAGCCAGATCCCAGATTCTTTTCTCCTCTGTGGTACAACAGGAGAAGATAATGATATTAACATCTCTCCAAGAAAGATCAAATTGGAGGGCAATGGCTTTAAACCCTTCAATATACTTGGTGGGGTCCTCAGAGTACCAGCCCAGTCTTTCCTTAATCTGGGAAAGATCTGACATTGAGAAGTGTACTTGTACTCTGAGTTTCCTTCCCTGAAGTCTGTACTTCCCTCCAGGGGCAGAGTTTAGAAAAGGTGGCTGGATCAGGGACCTGAGTAGAAGATGTGGCTGAATCAGGCTCTTGGGGAGGAGAAAGGGGAGTTCCACAGGCGTGGGGGCTGGGCAGCATCAGAATCTGGTTCAGGAGAGAGGGATTGGGTATTGTGGGACCCAAGGTCCTGTTTATGATAAGGGGGTGATTTGGAAAAGATTTGCAGGCCTTCTGATAAGGACTGCAATGGGGAACAGAAGGATCTTGCACCCCTAACGGAGTAAAAAGGAGGTCATATAGAAGGCCGGTATCTACCTTTAGTTCACCTCCAGTAAATCTCACCAGCAGCATTCTGCAGTGCTGTCTTAATTTAGGATCTCGAGATAAGGTCATAAAGGCTTGGACATAAGGAACTTTTGCCTTACCTTCGGCAAAACAAATCAAGCTGCTAGATGGTGCTGTAATTAACTGAGCCATTGATGGACCATTTTTCCTGGTTCTCCAAGATATATTGCGGCCAGGCAGCATTGCAAAAGTAAATGAGCTTTTTGGTCTTGAGATCGTTCAAACCAAATTTGTCTCTGTTTTTTAAGAGACAGCCTAAAGGAGAATCTTTAGGAACAGAAGAAGTGAGCTGTCCCATTCTGCCACAAGCCCCAGATTTTTTAATCCTATAGTTCATCATTCTCTTCAGATGTACCTAGAGAGAAAGAGATATGACAAAAACTTTCCCGATTAAGGGGACTTTTTGTCAAGGTGCAGGAATTCCATTCTGGGCGTCCTGGACAGAGAATTCTACTAGGTATGGAGCCCCAGACAGCTCAAATTTTCCCAGGATTTGGGCCATCCTCGCTGTTGAATAGACCACCAGCAAAAAGGGGCTTACCTCAGCTGGGCTCTTGGGGATCCCCATACCAGGCCATCAAATGATGAGGGGTGGGAATAGGGAGAGAGATCCTCTCTGCTCAACGATTCAGGTCTGATGCAAAGGAATTCCCAAACCCGAAATCTGTGTGGCAAAAAGGAAATTTTATTGTTCACAAAGGAGGAAGCTTTCTTGGGAGGGAGGGACCCCTCATTAGAAATTTGGCAGGGATGGATTAACAAATCGTGATTATATGGGATACATCTTGGCCTGGGGCTGGGAGATGTCTGGGGTACTCAATAGAGGACCATCAGACAGATCTCCACTTGAATAACTGGAAGTTTGAACTGTTGAGAGTTGTTTGTGGCAAATCTCCAACTGAATAACTGGGAGTTTGCAGGCTTTTCCCAGGGTCTGGGAACTCCCTGAAGGGGATCCAGGCCACCCCCAAAAGATCTGTTTACATCAATTATATATATATTGCTCTTCTGGTTGTGTGGAAAGACTTTCTTCACAACTTCCTCTGCACCATCCACTTCTCATTCCATCTTTCTCCATAGCCAAATTTTAAACTTTTATTTTAAAATTTACTCCAGAAGAGGATTGTGAGAAGATGGTGGAGTAAGTCAGAAAATTCCAAGCTCTCCAGATTTCCCCCACAATCAAGACAAACTAATACTTCAGGGCAAACATGGCAAAATTAAAAATAAACAAGAGTTGGAACAGAACGGGTCCCCTTGGGACAACAGGAGACAGAAGACAATGGGAAGACAGATACTAACAACAAGGTTTGACTTATATAAACATGCTGTGCTGAAACAGCAATGATGAGCCCTGGGGCTAGCTAGGTTGGGAGATAACCTTGACTCCAGTCACAGGTATTTTCACCCCTTGGACAGTGTGGGGAGTTGGGCATCTGATGGGAAAAGATTGAGGGAACCTCTATTGATAAGAGACACCAGATCAAGCTGTGCTGATGAAAAGCAGCCCTAGGAACCAGACTGCAGAAGCAGTGAGGCAAGGACACTTTGTGTTTCTACCCAGAGTTCTTAGTTTTGGCTCCAGACTAGAGGGAAGAACTGAAGGAGGATCTGAGGCACCATTTTCCCACACCCTAGAATCAGAGGTGATTTCAATAACAAGCTGCTATAATTTAAACAAACAAACAAACAAACAAAAAAAAAGTGCAGGCAAAGGAGAAAGAGCCCAACCATAGAAAGTTACTATGGGAATATTAGAAGACTGGAATTTATTTTCAGAGGAAGATACTGATTAAAAAACAAACAAACAAAAAAAGCCTCTTTGGCCCCAAAGAGTAACATCAAATGATCTCCTTTCTAAAAAGAATTCATAGAAGAACTCCAAAAATACTTTTAAAATAAGAGGGATTGAGGAATTTTTTTTTTTTAAATAGGAACAATTCAAGAAAAACCAAGAAGATTCTAAAAATAAAGTCAATCAACTAAAAAAGAAGATCCAGAATCTCAAGGAAGAAAATTAGAACTGGGTAAGGGGAAACCAGCAAAGTTTTAAGACACTAAGAAATAATAAAATAAAATATAAATAATGAAAAATAGGAGAAAATGTAAAACATATCATTTAAAAAACTGAGCTGGAAAATAGATCAATAAGAAAAAACATAAGAATAAATTGAAAGCTATGATTTAAAAAAAAAAAAAAATCTTTGATTTGGGAAAGACTCCTATCTTTGATTCCCAAACCCTTCTAGTGAATGTAATTGCCCTTTGATTCACAAATCCTGGTCCCTTTGAATTCCAATAGAAGATCCGAACCTGTCCCAGCCCCATCCGCATCTGAGCCAACTTTGGGGCTACACCCAAAAGCCCCTCGAGCTAAGTCTCCTATTATAAAAGGGCCACACTGGGAACCTCTCTTTGCAGAGATTCCAAACATGGTAGCCATGTGAGGACTCTCTGTCCACTGGACCCTCTGTCCGGTGTCCTCCTTATCTGTACCTTCACCTATCTCCTACTTCTAGACTCAGTAATAAACCTCTTTTATCAATCTAGGTCTCGGGCTAATAAATGCTTTTATTGGGGATTCGCGCCGCTACTAGACCTTATTTACCGCCGTATCCTTGCGCCGAATCCAAGGGGGTTACAGGGGAGTTTGCTTGACTTCCTGTACCCCAAACCTGCCACTAGACCTTAACTAAACCCTAATTTCATTTAGGTACCCCAAATCTAGACCTCAACATCTTGATACAAAAATTAAGAACTAATTAAAGAAAATTGTCCTGAAGTTCTAAGAACAAGAGCAGATAGTAGAAATAGAAAAAAATCACCAATCATTATCTGAAAAAGGAAAATCTACAGGAATATCATAGTCAAATACCCAAGTCCCCAAGTGAAGGAAAAATATGATGAGGAACAAAAAAAAAAAAAAAATAATTCAAATACTACAAAGAAGGCACAATTAAAATCACATAAACCCTGGCAGTGGCTATATTAAAATACCACAGGTGCTGGAACACTATTTATTGAAGAGACAAAAAACTTTGGGGTTTCAGCCAAAAATATCATACCCAGAAAAATTAAACATAATCCTGAATGAAAAAAAAAAATCCTGAATTGCCAGATTTTCAGGATCTTGTTGCAAAAAAATTTCAATTTAACAGAAAGTTTGATGTACAAGATTCAAGAGAAATATAAGGTAAACATCAAAGGCTAATTAAAAGGAACTTAAGGGCAAATTGTTTATTTTTATATGTAAATTGCATATCTAAGTCTGTCATTAGTAATTGGATAGTTTGAGAGAAATTTAGGGTTGATGATTTGATTCTAAAAAGCAAAAGTGTGTAGAAAAAGCTAGAAAGTAATTATCTTATACAAATAAGATGGGAGAAAAACTGACACAGGAATTAGATGATTGAGAAGGGCTGGTTATTGTGGAACTCTATTCTCATAGAAATGGGTTAATGAAGGAACAATACATCTATATCTAGAAGGGTATGAAGGTCCTCTAAATTCAGAAAGAAGTAAGGGTAATGGGATAAAAAGTGGGAAGAGGATAAGGAAGTGATTTTTAGAGGGAACCCTATATCAGATCTGGGGTAGAGAGAATTACATTTAGAATGGAATAAAACTTCCAAATTTATAAACAATTAAGGGGGTGAGACATATGAAAGTTAATATGGAAGGCTGTATTGATTAACAAGAATGAGAGAAAAGAAACAACATATATTTTTGAAAGGCTATAAAAGTCTTCCAAATAAACATAGAAGCAAAAAGGCAAAGGGAAAGGGGGGTGGAGAGGATAAAGGAGGGTTTCTTGGAGGGAGGGAGGGTAAATAATAGGAAGGCAAGGTAATAGGTAATAAGTTGGGAGGGACAAAAAAATGAGAGAAACACACAAACATAAAATAAAGATCAGGAGTAGAATTTATTGCAAAAAAAGCAGGGGTATTAATTATGATCTCAAAGGTAAAGCTAACGGGGAGGGTTGCCAAGTCTCACTGGCTCTCCTGGGCCACCCGGGGGCCTAGCCGGTGGCTCAGATGAAGACTGAGCAGTGCCGTCGTCTCCCTGGGGCATGTTGTGAACACTTAGTTGGGAACTTCCCCTGGCTTATCAGGACTGGTAACTAGGATGCTCCGAAGCCTGGATTATCAGACATGTTCCCGTGTGCTTGTCCTTGACGTCTTTGAATTGAAACCCAGGATTTTGAAGATTAAAAACCCAAACACGTTTTAAAAAAAAAAAAAAAAAAAAAAAAAAAAAAAAAAAAAAAAAAAAAAAAAAAAAAAAAAAAGGTAAAGCTAAAGTAGATTTAGTCAAAAGAGAAAAATATGAAAACTATGTCAACTATATTAATCAATATTGTTTCAAACTATTTAAAATAACTAGACAGTATAAGTTTAGAATATTGCTATGGTATAGGAAATGATGAGCTGGTAAAGTAGGAAAAATACAAAAAGACTTAAGACTTATGAAGGAAGATGTTATCCATCTTCAACAGGACAAAACAAGAATAGTATGGTATTACATAAACAAATATGAATGTATATGTATATATACATGTATGATAATAGATATCTATGTATATTTATGCATGTATGCATATGTTTCTATGTATATCTTCTATATGTGTATATATGAGTATGTATGTATATATGTTTCTGTGTATATGGATATGTATGTATATCTACACTTAATTGTAGATTTCTTGGAGTGGGGGGATAGAAGGGGGAAAAGAATAAAATAAAAAGTACACAGCAGATAACAAAAGAAAATCTACAAGGAAGCAAAGAAAAGATGGACAGCTCTGAATATAATGCATAGTATTTATTATATAGGCTTTTTTGAAATGATATTTATTGCTTTATATTCTGAATCCTCTCATGTTCAGCCTTGCACAAGGCATTTTTTTCTTTCTATTTTGTTTTTAAATTAAAATAAATGAATAGGGGGGACAGCTAGATGGTACAGTAGAAAGAGTACTGGTCCTGAAGTCAGGAAGATCTGAGTTCAAATCCAGCCTCAGATACTTAACCTTTACTAGCTGCATGACTGTGGGCAAGTCACTTAACCCTAATTACATAGCCAATAAATATACAATTAAAAAATAAATGAAGAAATAAAAAGAAAAAAAGTCTCCTTAGTAACAATTTATGTAAGTGTTTTCTACCAGTCTTCTACTAATCCCACAATTCTCTCTACATTATCTCCTTTGACAGTTTCATGGATCTAATTATTATCTCTACCCAGGTGATTCCTACATCTTTAGCTCTACCCCTGATTTTTTTCCTAAGCTCCAGACTCATATTTTAATTGTCTCTAAGAATCTCCATTGAGGTGACTTTTCAGAGCTTCAAAATCAACATATTGCTTATTCTCTTTCTCCCACAATATGCTCCTCTAATTTCATAATTTCTATCAGTGGCTCATTCTCGCATATTCCATAGCTTGGATTCTTCCTTTTCTTCATATCCCAAAAAATTGCCAACTCCAAGCTCAGCAACATCATTTATTATATCATTCCTTTTTTCCTTGCTTCCACTGATAATGGCCCCTGGAATGATGTAGTACAATGCTTAGATTATCTCACTTTAGGAATGGGAGTGATGTGGCATAACCTTGAAATATATGTGTGAAAAAAAGGGAGTTAGGTTTGTTATCTTTACTAAGCAAACTTTCAAGGATATTTGGTTTGTTGCCCAAGAGTCTGGGCTGCTATCTCACATTTTTACTAAGACAATGAATATTACTTCGTTTTATGAAAGAAGAAAGCAGGGGGAAGGTCATTATTAGCTCCCATTACCAAACTTCCAACCAAACATGTTTTCACTTACCCTGTTCTGTATTCCCCAACTCCCTATAAATTTATCTGCTTGTTCTCTGCTTTTTGCTTTCTTTTTTAGGAATTTAGCATGCTTTAATTAAACATTACTATTATAATAAACTCTGCCTCTAGAATTGGAAATGAACTAAGCCTTCAAATTCTTTTAAAACACCTGTGACACTGGTCCAAAATCCCAATATTTTGGGGTCCCCTTGAACCCCAACAAAACCACCTGCACATTAAAGTAAAATTGCAATTTATAATCAAGAAGAATAGGGAAATATGTGGCATATCTGTTTATTACATTTTATTTTTATTTTCAGTTTCAAATCTCTCTCCGGAGCTATTTTAATTTAAACCCTCTAACAACTAGATCTTTTTAAATTTTAAATAACATAACATAACAACAATAATAAAAACTTTATATAGAGAACTTTAAAGTTTACATAGTGGCTTATGAATATTTTTTCATTTGATCCTCATCATAACCCTGGTACATAGATGCTATCATTATCCCTGTTTTATAAATGAGAACAGTGGAGTCACAGAGGTTGAATGATTTGCATAGGGCCACAGAGCTAGGCCTGGAATCAGGAAGACTTGTCTTCTTTAGTCTAAATCTAGCCTCAGGCACTTACTAGCTGTGTGACCCTGGCAAGTCATTTTACCCATTTGCCTCAGTTTCCTCATCTGTAGTATGAGCTGGAAAAGGAAATGACAAACTACTCCAGTATCTTTGCCCTAAAAAACCCAAAATGGGGTCATGAAGCGTTCAGATCCAGCTGAAAAAAAACAAAACAAAACAAAAACAAAAACAAATGACATACACAGGTAGGAAGTATTTAAAGATGATTTTAAAACCAAGTCTTTCTCTTAAAATTTCTACCCTATCCACTATATCTGCTAACAGAACTTCCCATTTCTACTTGATCTTTCACCCAGCTCACTACTACACTAATCTTTCTTATTCATATTTAACCACCATGTGGCCTTGATAATAACTCACTCAACTCAGTTCTAGCATCTGAGCTCTGAGAAATTGCACAATCATCCTGAGGGATCAAGGAATGTAGTTGTTAGGTACAAAGATTGAGTAAGTGCTTACTTCTGCCTGCCTCTCTCGGTTGGGTACTTAGCCTTGTACCCTGGTTGTCCAGGGGATATGTAGACCCAATAAGAAATTAGCTCGTAAGCCCCATCTATTGGCCAGACCCTGCCTCCTTCTTGATCTTGCTTAAATTTCAGTAAGCCCAAATCATGTGACCTTATAACAAAATCGGTGCTCAAAAAACCCCAGATATTTGTTTTTACTAGTACAGGATTAGTGGTTAAATGAACAACACATATGAATAATATATTTTGAAAAATTAAAAAACCTTTAATAAAGGGGAAAAAAAAGAAAAAGAAATAAACAATACATAACAATTAGCTAGCACTTGTGTACGCTTTAGATGTGGAAATCTTTTGTATGTTGTCATATTTGATCTTCACAATAACTCTATGAAGTACTATTATAACCCAACCTTACAGATAAGGAAACTGAGGCACAGAGAGATTAAGTGACTTGCCAAAATGACTAACTTGACAAAGCTAGGACTCAAACTCAGGTCCTACTAACACCTAAATCCAATGCTCTATCCACTTGTCACTGTGTATAACAGAAATCTTTCAAGTGGTTATACTTCTTGTACTGTCACAGTCTGTTGAGCAGAGTTCAAGGAAGTTGTATTTCCTAAGGACACTGATACTAAGTAGTACACTGATGGCATATATGAGACCATGATGGGCAGAAGCTTTAAATTTAGTTTCTTAAACTATGGGTCATGACCTCACATGGGATTTCATAATCTAATGTTATGGTTGCAAAATTATGATGTTATAAAAAAAGTGTTTGATATTTATACCTATTTTATATACCTATATACCTGTAATGACATAAAAATTTTCCAGACAAAAAGGGATTATGAGTGAAAAAAGTTTAAGAAGCCTTGATCTAGATCAAATGCTGGTGAACCCAAAAAGACGAGGAGTAGGAGACCAACCTTAAGAAATCCAGGGTCCAGACAGCCTAGTGAAGTTTTGAGATTTGTTCAATGGGGAAAACCAAGAAGATTTTGGACACTGTTCAAAACAAACTACCAGTACTTCCTTCCCCACAGTTTGAAAAGGCAGTCTAAAGGCTCTGAGTTTTGGAAAATTCACTTTTCCCATTTGTATATTCTGATGACTCTCATTTGCCCTTGTTATTGTTCAGTTGTTTTCCAATCATGTTCATCTCTGTGACTCCAACTGGGGTTTTCTTAACAAAGATAGTGGAATAATTTGCCATTTCCTTCTCCAATTCATTTTACAGATGAGGGAATTGAGACAAATAAGGCTATCTGTTTTATCTGTACTTGTGTACTTGCCCAGGATTACACAACTAGTAGGTATCTGAGACCAGATTTGAACTCAGGAAAATGAGTTCTCCTGACTCAGGGCCTGGCACTCTACTGAATCATTTAGCTGTTCTCCACTCCCATTTACTCAGTCACATCCAAATATGCCTCTTCAAAATAGGGTCCAACTCAGGCTATAGCTTTGGAAAACCTAAGATGGTCCAGTCAGATATTCTCTTCAATATTTTTGGAAGTCACCATCCATAAACGTTATTGAATGAAGCATTTGACAAGACCTAACAGACTATTCACTATCATCACTTTATATGTGAATAACAGTTCATTGGAATTGTGAAATGGTCCCAAAAATCACCTATTTCATGACTGATTCAGGACTCAAGTCTTTTCAAGGTGGGGAAGCTTGGGATTTCTTGTCCATATTGTGGTCCTATATTCCTTCAGTGGACTATCGTATTTCTTTTTGTTTGTTTCTGTTTTTGCTTTTTTTCTATCTGTACTAATCTCTTCTTCTAGTGCTTGTTTACTCCAGGAGAGCAATTTTTATATCTGGGGAGTCAGAGGTTATCCAACAGTCTTAAGACCATTTTAAATAGTAGGGGTTCTCAAAGTGTGATCTAGAGAATACTGGAGGTTTCTGAAACCCTTTCAGAATTTCAAAATTAATTTTTATTTCTAATATGGTATATATCTATAATCCACATAAACAAAAACTTTTTGGACAGATGCTCAACAATTTTTAATAGTATAAAGATATTGAAAATGTCTTTATATTTGAGAAGAGTTTGAGAATCATTGCTCTAGGAAGTCTTTAGTATCTTGTCACCAAGATAAGGGGTATGGTGATGGGATCAATATCTACTAGAAATTCCAAAGTATAGCTAAGTTAGTTTCTAACTTAAACAAAAAAATAGTCCCTTAGACTTTATTCGTTCAGGTGGCTAAGACATAAGCCAATAAAGTGATTTTAAAAGGAATTAAACAAGTCATCCCACAAAGATTTTTTTTTTGCCTTATAGACTTGATGGATATTCCACTATCATGGAATGGTTGTTGCTGTTGAAGTCAAGACTATCACCCAATAATGCCATTGATCCTCTTTGAAAATTATGGACAAACAATTGCCATGGAAGTTACCACATAGATCTGACCCAACACATCCTCCTGAGCAGATGTGAAAATAAGGAGAGGATAAATTTACCTATTTTTGTTTTTTATCCTTGCTGAATGTTATATCCTTTCGCATTCTCACTGTTATATCTTAGTAAACTTCCTTTTCTTAATTGTTAGATTGGAGGTTCTTAATCTGGAATCTAAGAACTTGGACTTTTAAAAATTATATTCATAGTGATTTCATTATAATATTCTTTGTAATCATATTTTATTTTATGCATTTAAAGATAGCAATCTTAGAAGGGGTCCATAGGCTTCACTAGACTATCTCAAGGTCCATAATATACATAAAAAAGGTTAAAAACTCATGGATTGGGATGGTCTCCAGTGTCTCAACTTGTTTCACTCCCACACCTAAACCCCTATCACTGGATCAAAACATGGTCTACAAGAGCTCCCTCTTTTTTAAAATTTTTAATTCTTTAATTTTTTAAAATATTTTTTCTTCCAAGTATGTTTTTAATAATATTTTATTTTTCAAAGTACATGCAACATTCACCTTTGCAAAACCTTATATTCCAAATTTTTCTCCCTTTCTCTGCCTCTTCCACCTTCCCAAAGACAGAAAGAAATCCAATATAGATTAAATGTGCAATTCTTCTAAATATATTTCCATATTCGTTATGCTGCACAAGAAAAATTAGATCAAAAGAGGGGAAAAACCATAAGAAAGAAAGAAAAACAACCAAACAAACAAACAACAAAATGAAAATGCTTTGATCCACATTCAGTCTCCATAGTTCTCTCTAGATGGCAGTTTCTATCACCAGTTTATTGGAACTGCCTTGAATCACCTCATTATTGAAAAGTCCATCACAGTTGATCATCACATAATCTTGTTAATGTGTGCAAATGCTCTCTTGATTCTGCTCACTTCACTTCCTATCAGTTCATGTCTTTCTAGGTTTTTCTGAAATCACCCTGTTCATCATGCTACAAACATTTTTGCACATGTGGGTCTTTTTCCCTTTTTTATTATTTCTTTGGATTATAGACCCAGTAGTGAAAGACCCAGTATACAAAGTTTTATAGCCCTTAGGGAGTAATTCCAATTTTCTCTCCAGAATGATTGGATCATTTCACAACTTTATTAACAATGCATTAGTATTCCAGTTTTCCCACATCTCCTCCAACATTTATCATTATCTTTTCCTATCATCTTAGCCAATCTGGAGGTGAGAAATGGTACCTCAGAGTTAAGATCTCTCTCTTTAAGAGACTTTAAAAAAAAAAAAAAAGGAATGACTTCTTTAAAAAAAATTAAATTATGAATTAAAACATTAACACACATGAACACTTCAATATGCAAAAAAAGAAAGAAAATTGTGTTTGTAACTTTTGTTACATAGTTAGGATTTTTTTGCCAAAGAAAAAAATATTGATACTTTCAAATTAATTTAAAATGTTAATACTCTCTTTTAGGCATAAATTTACCAGAAACAGTTTTATTTAATATTAATCTCATGTCCTAAAAGATGACTAAACTGACATAATTTTTCCATGTCCCAATATATCTTACTACTCTAAGAAAATGTGTAAATATTTATAAAAAAAGTTTAAATGATTTTATTTCATTAAATATTTTGAATTACATGATTAAAAAATTTAATAATCATTTTTTAAAAATATTGAATTCCAAATTCTCTCCCTTTTTCCTATCTCTCATCATTCCTTGAAAAGACAAGCAATTTGATTTTGATACATGTGAGGTCATGCAAAATATATTTCCATATTAGCCTTACTGCAAAAAATAACAAATAAAATAAAATGCTTCAATCTGCATTCATAGTTCATCAGTTCTCTCTCTGGAGGTGAATAGCATTTTTTTTTCATCATGGATCCTTTGGAATTGTCTTGGATCATTGGTTTGGTCAGAGTACCTTTCCCAGTTGATCATCTTTACAATATTGTTGTTATTCTGTACGGTGCTCTCCTAGTTCTACTCACTTCACTTTGCAGCAGTTCATGTAAGTCTTCCCAGGTTTTTCTGAAACCATTTTACTCATCATTTCTTATAACACAACAGATTCCATTACAACCATATATTTCAACTTGCTCAATTGATGAGCATTCCAATTTTTTACCACTACAAATAATTGCTATATTTTTGTATAATTAGGTTCCTTTCTCTTTTCTTTGATTTAGGATTTAGTCCTAGTAGTACTACAGGGTCAAAGGGGATGTAAGTAGTTCAAACTCCAATACTGTACTTATGTCCCAGTTTTTTCTATATCCCTTCAAGCATCTGTCATTTTCTTTTTTATCATGTTTGATGGGTGTGAGGTAGTATCTCACAAATGCAAATTTAAATAATTTGCATTTCTCTAAGTAGGAATGATTTAAAGCATTAGAGCATTATAGAACTTAAAGGTTCAACTTTGAGTAGCAGTAGTAAGAGCTGCCTCATTGGGGACTCAACTGGAACTGACCAGTTTGGCAACACAGCTGTATCTTTTCTTTCTTTTTTTCCTTTCTCCTTTTCTTTCCTTCTTCCCTTTTTTTCTTCCTTTCTTTACTTCCTTTCTCCTATCCCTTCTGTTCACATAGGTTATTATACCCTTACCAATGGTTGCTCTGCCCAAAGAATGTAAATTTTGATTGCTGAAAACCCAAAAAATAATTTGGGATTTACCAGCTAGATTTCCTTCTTAAGGAACAAGTCTTGAACTCAAATTCCTTTGGCTTTCATTGATTGGCCAACAATAGGTTCCAGCCCAAGCTCTAACTGGTTATTGTTTGGGCCCTGATTGGCTCAGAGTGAATGTAAACAGAAATTGTTTCTGTTTTGGAAAGAAACCCTAGTGTCTTACCTGCCATTGGTTGCCTCATTTTTATCTAATCTTAATCACTGAATGAATATTACCTTAGTTAAACTGAGACCTATTAAAGACCCTAGCTTAAAAAGGCCTGAATACAGGGCCATCTTGTCATCCTTATCTGTATCTTGTCACTGGAACTAAATGTCTCCATGAGAAAAGTGAGGCTGGTGACTTAGCACAGCCCTTCTTCATTTGCTTGTCATGGCATCACCTCCCTGTAGTCTTGGTCATCTTCAGGTAGGATACACAATCAAAACTTAAATCCATCTATTCTGAATAACTGAAGGAAGCTTTTCATTCAGATAAAGGAGAAATGAACAAACTTATCTAGGGAAGAGTTAAGAACTAAGCTTTTTTTTTTTTTTTTAAATCTCTCACTTTATCATTTTGATTTGAAGAAAATCTTATTTTCTAATATTTTCACTGAATTAAAAAGGATGTTTTTTTTTAAAAAAAATATGCTTCTACCCAATGTGCAGCTTGGGTTTTTTTTGTTTTTTGTTTTTTTTAGATAGTTCTTATATTTGTTTTACAACGTGTCTCAAAGATACATCTCAGTGCAATGAGGTAAAACAGCAACATTTGGTGTAATTTTAAACTACTTTAATATAAATATTTTTAATACTCATGTATATTCTTATAACATAGCTACCTTAAGAAAAGGTATAACTGTTTAATAGTTAAAGTCTATTCAATTATTATATCCTATGTAAATGTTTTTTTGTTCTCAAAAATACTGAACTTGAATTTTTAAAATTACTTACAGCATAAACAATAGGCTATCATAAGGTTGTGCTGCACAGAAATAGTGGGTAGTTTGAGATGGGAGAGGAGAACCATAATAACATGAGTATAAACTTTTACCTAGTTATTCTCTTGTGATTTTTAATGTCCCTAAGCTCTATTCCTTCCTTTTGTTTCTTTGGAGTCTTTTCAGCTATTGGGATAAGTGTGTGTGTGTGTGTGTGTGTGTGTGTGTGTGTGTGTGTGTGACAGAGAGACAGAGAGAAATAACTTGATGCTCCCCTGTACTGCTCCTCACAAGTCCACAAGTAATGTTATCCTATCTGGCATATTTCCAATCTTGGGGGGAGGGAGAAGACAATTTTTTCCTTGTCACAGTGACAATTGTTCAGTCATTTCAGACTCTTCCTGACCTCATTTGGAGTTTTCTTGACAAAGATAGTGGAATGATTTATCTTCCTTCTCCAACTCCTTTTATAGATGAGAAAACTGAGGCAAAGAGGGTTAAGTGCATTACCCAGAGTCACAAAGCTACTAAGAATTTTAGGCTAAATTTAAATTGAAGTCTTTCTGACTTCAAGTCCTGTACTCTATACTTGCTGCCATCCAACTGCCCACAAGAGTAACAGAAAAGTACACAAAGCCATCATTCAAAGTACTTGCATTGATGTACTTCAACACATAATCCATTTAAACATGTTTGACTTGAATACTTATACATTTCTGTGCCCTGAAAGCTTTCTTTTTTGAGGCCAATTTGATTTAGTTTCTTATTCAAATTCAACAAATGCTTTTTTTTTTTTCAAGTGGACTGCCTTCTCTGGTACTTGTCCTTCATTCTCTAAGAGGATCATGAAATCAGGTAGCTAATGCCATGACATGAAAGCGAGTTGGATTTAAGTGAGGAAAAACTGTGCAAAGTTACCAGATTCTCCTTCTACACTATCTGGGTCCAGTGGCAAGATATAGATTAGGATGACTGAAGATGGCTCTGGATGTAGTGAGATATAAGCTAAGGTCTTTAACAAATTTGTTTGACTGAGGCAACCACCCATTCTAGGTGATTAGAAATGAAGCATAAGAATGGCCTCTTTTAAAACTAGCACAAAAAAGGGGGGGAAAAATCAAATCTGGGAGGGGAAGACTCCTAGAGTTTCTGGACAAAACAGAAACAATTTCTATTTATATTTACTCTGAGTCAAGCAGGGCCCAAACAATGCTGGGAACTTAATATTGGCCAATCAATGAAAGCCAGAGTGATTTGAGTTTAAAGCTTGGTCCTTAAGAAAGAAATCTAGCTGGTAAACTCCAAGTTGTTTGAGATTTCAATAATGAAGAAAGTAAAGAAGAAAGTGGGGGAGGAGAAAGAAGTGGAGAGGAAGGGAAGAGGAAGGAAGGGGAAGAGAAAGGGCAGGAGGAGGGACAGGGAAGGAAGAGAAGAAAGAAGGATGGGAGAGGGAGAAGAAGGGAGGGAGAATGGAGGAAGGAAGGGTAAGGGGGGAGAAAGGAAGGGAGGGAGGAAGAGAAAGAGAAAGATGAAAGGAGGAAGAGAGAGGGAGGCAGGGAAAAAAAGGAAGGGAAGGAGAGAGGGAGGGAAAAAGGGAAAGGAGCTGTGTTCCTTAATTGACCAGTTCTTCCCCAGTACGGTAGTTCTACTCACAGAGATTTTTGTTTGTCCTTCATCCTCAAAGGTAACCATGACATCAGAGAAGTTATATCATGACTTGTAAATGAGTTGGATTTAAGTGAGGGTGGGCTATGCAAAGCCACCAGCCTCACTTTTTCCTTCAGTACCATCTGGATTCCCTTGCAAGTGATAGATCAGGACAACTGGTTATGGCACTGGTTGTAGTGAGATCCTAGAAAGAAATGTGGCCCTTGGAAAGACTTCTCTGGTAACCACATGCCTAATGCCCCATTTTGAATTTTACATTCTGAGAAGTGTTGAACCTCATTGTGTGAGTGTGATTGGGACAAGACCTGGACTTTCATCATGAGGCCTTCTCTTCCTTTAGTCCTCAGCACCATCTTGCTTTAATAGGACTGTGCCCCCTGGTTTTTTGTTGTTTTTTTTTTTTTTTTTGGGGGGGGTAGACCTGGGTCGGAAAAAACCCTGAATCTCAATCCCTCCTGGACTTTGGGAATATACCCACCCCTTGATTCCCAGGGGAAACTCCCACAATAATCCTCACCTACAATTCATTTGGAGATCTTGGCCTGGGGCATAATTACCACTCATTATTGACCTGGAAATTGGTTCTCTCAATTCATCTGGAGATCACTCCCTAGCTCTGGAACACAGAAACTTAAATATAATCAAGACTGTATCCCAACCTTTGCTAAATTTCTAACTGGAACTAGCCCACTGAAAGCTGCTCAGTGAAAATAAACCCATTTCTGCCAAAAACCTCACCTGAAGTTCGCAAAACCTGTGACACCAGCCTGGGGACCCCCATTTCTGTTAGGGTATCCTCACCCCTCAACAATCTTATCTAGTCAGTCTAGCTCTCTTCTATCCCTCATCCCAATACCAGAGAACCATTAATAAAGAAAAAATTAGAAACTTAAAAATTCAGCAAAAGTAAACAATATATTGAAGTCTGAAATTACATGCAGTATTCCACAACCATGATCTACCACTTCAACAATGAATAAGTAGGAATGATAGAGTGAATAAAACTCCAGCAAAAGACCCAAATCCTCGATAGTTAAATGGAGTATAGGAAGGAACATTGACAAGAGAAGGTTTTCCTTGAATTTAAGTAGAATTTAAGTGGGCTTAAATGGATTTTTATTGCAGTGGGCCCAGTTGATTTCTTTGCATTGTCAAGATTATTTTGACTTTCACAGTTATTGGATGCAATCAGAAAGAAGGTCAAGCCTGATTAAAACCCTAAAGTTATTTCTCTACTATAATAAGATCTTCCCTTTCCACTTGTTCATTGGGAATTTAGCTCATTTTATGTCTACCTGATGGAGGTGAAACTGTGTCCCCTTTAATCTATAAAATAATCACTGAAATTGTGTCCCCTTTGATTCGGGGTCTCCCAGACTCCACAAAGTCTAGGAGAAGGCATATTTTCTAGACTGGGCCTTTTCTAAGGCAAATCACCCTACCATTGCAGGAAATTTCAAATTCTGGGGGGAAAAAAGCCTTTAAAGTAATTTTCATTCAATTGGGAGATCTTGGTCTGATACTGAGTAGCTTGAAACTCCAAGATAAGTATCTAGGCCTGGGGTCACTGGCTTTCTTTTCAACTGGGAGCTTTAGCCTCAGACTTCTATAAAGGACAATTCTAAACCCCATATCTTTGCATAAGTCTGAAGTAGAATTATGCTTTTTCCAAGGCACTTCTCCCTTTGGCATAGCTGCCTACCAGAATTCCTGCCTGCTGTGAAGACATTCTCTTCTCATTGCTAACCTTCATTTCCCTAACAGGATTTTGCCATTCAGAAGTCTATCTTCCTAGCAAACCTGACTTCTTAGTGCCAATAAACTTCTATTTTTGCCAAAGTTTTCAGGTTTGTGAATTCTTTTCACATTGGACCTGTGCCTCCAACCAAAGAGGGGATTCCCATAACTTTCTGCACTATCATTAGAACAACATCATACCCACTAGTTAATTGTGAGTTCTTCTAAGGAATTTAGCCTATATATTTCCCCTTCTTAAGGATTAAATCCTTTTTGGAATTTAGCCCTTGCTTAGTGGATGAATAATAAGATCTTTGCCTCTTGATTTGAAGATGGTCTAATTGAATTTGTAATTCAAGACGGTGGCCCAAAACCCCAATATATTTTTGGGGTTTGGTTACCATTCTCATTAGAAAGTATCTTCTCATATCTTTTTCAAGATTACAGTTGGTCATTGTAATTTTTTTCTACTGTTTTGTTGTTGCTATTCTATTTAAATTATATATATATATACACACACACACATATATATAATATGAATTCTACTTACTTTTTATATCAGTTCATATTTTCCTATATTTCTCTGTATTCATCTGTATACATTCATTCATGTATTTTACAGCATAGCAATAATCCATTATATTCATATAGTACAATTTGTTTAGTCAAATCTTAATTGTTATCTTTTGTTTCCAGTTCTTTCCTACCATAAAAACAAGTTATAAATATGTTGGTGTATATGACCTTTTTTTTTGTTTTATCTTAGGGCTTAGGGGTAACTTATCTCTTTGGAATATATAGAAATGAAATCTCTAGTTCAAAGGATGCAGAAATTTTCATCACTTTGTATTTTTTCTTAATGATTCAATGATACTTTTTATTTTTAATGGAAATCACCTCCTTTATCCCTTTCTGATTCCCCCCACTTCTTAAAAAAAAAAAAAAGGACCTTGTAACAAACACAAAGACATAACAAATCCTCACTTTAATCAGCCTAGTGGAAAAGGTGTATGTCTCATTCTACTCCTCTAGTTCCTCCCTTCTCTAATAAGAAGTGTGAGGTATGATTCATTGTTAGGTTTCTGTAATAGTAATTCATTTTCATCACCTCATACCAAAAGCTTTTAAGCCCTTACATATGCCAGGTACTATGTACTAAATGCTGGGACTAAAAAGAAAGGCAATAGTTCCTGCCCCCAAGAACCTCACAATTTAATGGGTGAGACTATATGAAAACTCTATGTATGTTTCAGATGTGTAAAATATAAATGTAAGATAAACACAGAAGGAAAGAACTAAAAAGGATGGGGAGAAGAGACTGAGAATGGTCTCTTGC
This sequence comes from Sarcophilus harrisii, assembly GCF_902635505.1. Classification (NCBI taxonomy): domain Eukaryota; kingdom Metazoa; phylum Chordata; class Mammalia; order Dasyuromorphia; family Dasyuridae; genus Sarcophilus; species Sarcophilus harrisii. Next base: position 284,442,544 of record NC_045429.1, on the reverse strand, counting down.
TAAAGGTAGAATTTGAGCTGAGGTAATTTAAAGGCAGAGGTGACAAAGAAAGAGACCATTCTAAGAATGGAGTGCTGTTCAAGGAAGAGAAAGACCAGTTTTGTTGGGTTAGTAAAAAGAGGGGCAAGGTTGTGCAGGGCTTTCAAAAATATGGAGATGGAGAGAAATGAATCCTAGATGTAATAATTGCAAATTATTGAGTCAAAGGGTGCTATGGTCAGACTTGTGCTTTAGAAGAATAACATTCACAGGTGAATAAAAGATAAGAGTCCATCTCAAGGGAGACCAGTCAGAAGACTTTGACATAGTACAAGAATAATCCAAAGTTCTTTCTCCTTTTGTCAGTTAGTCATTTTAGCAAGTGTCTGACTCTGTGATGCCATCTGGGATTTTCTTGGCAAAGATAATGTAACAATTTGCCACTTATTCTTCCAGTTAATTTTAAAGATCAGGAAATCTTTAAGACACCAGGATTAAGTGACTCTCCTAGGGGCAGGCACTTGGATACTTAGGGTCTAAGGATTTGAACCCAGGTCTTCATTACCTAGCTGCGTAAGATTCTTTCTCCACTGCCTAAAAATATGCTCAGATCTCCCCATCCTTTATTTAAGAACTTTCACTTGACTATATATTCTCCCAGACTATCAGCCTATTATCTCTTCTGTTCACTGTCAAACTTTAAGAAGGAATGGTGAATCTACATTCAGTGTTTTACCTCTTAGAATCTGCCTTCTGATCATATCCCTTTAAATGAAACTGTACTTTCAAAAGTTGTCATTTAATATCCATCTCCACCCTCATTCCTCCTTGAAACCAAGTCTGATTTTGGGCCATCCTCCCTAGGAGTTGTTAGGGGGCTCAGTGGAATGAGTTCTAGGCCTGGAGCCAGAAAGCCTCAACTTCCCGAGTTCAAATCTGACTACAGACACTTACTGTGTGATTCTGGCCAAGTCACTTAACCCTCTTGTTTCAGTTCCTCATGTATAAAATGAACTGGAGAAGGAAATGGCAAACCCAAACTACTCAACAATAAAAATCCTCAATCTTCCCTAGAATTACAAACATATCTTGCTTCCTTCAAAGGCGTAGATAGATAATTCCCAAATCTATATATCCAGCTTTAGTATCTAGTTAGACAAAATCATCTTTTGGGGACACATTCTCTCCTTGTCTGATATTTTTGTTATTCACATTCAACTATTCCACATGTTAAAAACTGAACTGATAGCTTCCCAGTCACCAAGATTGGTACTTTGGAGTCATCCTTGACTATTATCTCTATCTCAGTGCCCAGCCTGCACTCCTTCAATGCCACTACTACCTCAGGCATCTATATATGTGGTCCCTTCTATTAGAATGTGGGCTCCTTGAGAATAGGAGTAGTCTTGGTTTTCTATTTGAATCTCAAGTGCTTAGCACAGTGCTTCAAAACATAGTAAGTACCCAGTGTTTTAACATTCAGTCAACAGTTTGGCATTTAAATCTTTTCAAGTCTTATTTTCAGTCTTCTTCTGTATTCCTCTTCTGAATTACTCCTCCCTATAATCTATGGCTTAGCTACCTTCCATGTCCAATCTCCACTAGTCAGTCAATTAAGATGTATTTATTAAGCATTTAATATGGGCCAGACACTGTGCTAAAGAGTGGGGATACAACTGTAAAAGAGGGGAGGAAGCTAGAGCCTGTAGTCCCTGCCCTCAAGCTTATATCTTAATGGGAAAGAAAACAGATAAATGGGAAGCCTTAAAAAGGAAGAAGGACAAAAGGAGGTACCTATGTCCAAGGAAATCAGGATGGCTAATTAGAGGTCTTTCCCCAAAATGAAGATCCTGTGAAGAATTCATCAATGAAAAAAGGAGCCTGAAGGAGCAGGCTGAAGGCAGTTGAGTACAATGTCTACATTTGGAGAAATCTTTAAGGATGTGCATCAAACTGCTTCTCTGGCCTGAAATGTTCTCATTACTTGAGATCTCTTAAAATCACCCACCTTCTTTAAGGCAGCTCAAAGTCACCTTCTTCAAAAGGCCTTTTCTGATTCTCCTGCACCTTCCCCCCAAGCTCCCCAAAGACTACTGTCTACAATTCTAAGGATATGCTCTTTATCTAGTATGTTTTAATTTATTTATTTTTATTGTCTTCTAATAGAATATAAGTTTCTTAAAGGCAGGGACTGGTTTTTGCCTTTTTCTTGTATCACCAGTGCTTAATACAGTATCTACAACATAATAAATGCTTAATGTTTAATTGAAAAAGACCACAGGTCCTAGAATCATATTTATTGACAATCAAAAGAACTAGGCCAGCAGCCAAATGATATATCCAACAAAATTATCTATAATATTGAATGAGAAAAAAATGGACATTCAATGAACTTGCAGATTTTCAAGACTTTTTATCCATCAAACCCAAACTTAATAGAAAATGTATCTTGTAAGAGCCACGAATCAATTTCGAAGAACTCAATATGGACAAAATGTTTGGTTTTTTTAATAAGGGAAATTTATAGCTTATGTTTAAAATGACATCAACAATATGACCATTTGAAAGATTAGGGCAAAGTTAAAGTAAAAGTATTATGTCATACAAATGAGGTGCAAAGGAAGAATAAATACAGGCATTAGAGGAAAGAGGAAGGCTTATAGTTTTGAAAACCTACTTACATCGAGAATGGGTTAAATAGGCAAAATTACATATATACTATGAAGGGTATAGAGCCCTCCAAAAAAAAAGTCACAAATTCCTTCCTTCTCCACAGATCTGAGAGGTAAACTATCCTATGTTCTTCTAATTTGTTCACAATATCCTTTATGTCCAGATCATGAACCCATTTTGGCCTTATCTTGGTATATGGTGTTAGGTGTGGGTCAACGCTTAGTTTCTTCCATACTAGTTTCCAATTTTCCCAGCAGTTTTTGTCAAATAGTGAGTTCTTATTCCAAAATCTGGGGTCTTTGGGTTTGTCAAACACTAGATTATATAGTCATTGATTGTTTTGTCCTGTGAATCTAACCTATTCCACTGATTAATTACTCTGTTTCTTAGCCAGTACCAAATGGTTTTGATGACCACTGCTTTATAATACAGTTTTAGATCTGATACAGTTAGGCCACCTTCATTTGCTTTTTTTTTTTTTTTCATTAATTCCCTTGAAATTCTTCACCTTTTGTTCTTTCAGATGAACTTTTTTTTCTATCAGTAAAATAGTTTCTTGGGAGTTTGAATGGTTATAGCTTTGAATAAATAGATTAGTTTAGGTAGTATTGTCACCTTCATTATATAGTCACTGGACCTATTCAAGAGCACTTGATATATATTTCCAATTGTTTAAATCTGACTTTGTGTGGAAAGTGTTTTGTAATTTTGCTCATATAGTTTCTGACTTTCCTTTGGCAGATAGATTCCCAAATATTTTATACTATTGAAATTTATTTTAAATGGAATTTCTCTTTATATCTCTTGCTGTTGGATTTTATTAGTGATATTATCTCCTTTCTTAACTATTGCCTGCTTAGTGATAGTAGAGAAGGATTAAAGGGGGGGGGGGGGGGAAAGAATAAAGTAAAAAAATGCACAGCAGTGAACAAAAGAACAATTTGGAAGGAAGCAAAAAAAGATGGAGACTCATGAATATAATTTTTTCTACTAATACACACACACACACTTTCTTGAACTGGTATTTTGTAAGCATCTTTTGTTTCAAGTTCAGAGTTCTGGTCCATAACATCTCCTGCTTTCTTTTGTTTTTAGAACACAGATGGTCACTCTCCCTAACTTCTCAAGGAGATGAGATCCCCAAAAAAGGAGGTGATCACGCTTTCCCAGACTCCTCAAAAAAGGGGTAAAACAACATAAAAGGAGGTGATCGTGCCCTCCCTGATGTCTCAGGAAGGGAGATGAAAACACCAAAGGAAATGGGAAATCAAATCAGATTATCAGGTTTCTAAAGGGGCTCATTTGAAACAAGTATACATAAATCCATCAATATGGGAGATATGACACATACTTACATAAATTACATAAGCACATAGTAACACAGGCTAGTAATGATGTGACAAAATAATAGGAATCAACAAGAGAATTTATACATGTCCTTAAGTCCTAGAAATAGTCCAAAACCAATCTATTGTCCATTACTTCACATGTGTAGAGAATCCAATGATTTCTGCAAGTTTTGAAATTCTGCAATAAACTCATCAACAATTTTTTATCTCAGGGAATCCAATGGTTCTGAAGTTCTGTAACAGTCTTAACAATTTTTCATCTCAGGAAATCCAATGACTCCTGCTGGTTTTAAAGTTCCATAACAGTCTCGTTATCAGCCATGTTCTTTCAGTGTCAGATGTTTTTAGGTCTTCTTTATTTTGAAGTTTTTTCTCTTTTTCCGTTTCTCTCTCTCTCTGATAGACAAGGCGATTATGGCTTGTTAGTCCCCATCTGATTCCTTCTCCATCTGTAGAAATACAAGCAAACCCTCTTCCCCAAGCAGTTAACCTATCTAGTCCTTTCTATTTACCACTTTCTAAATTTCGCCTCATCACCTGGCAATTACATTGGAGCTGCTCGCACTGGAAACCGTCCTTCTGTTGGGTTAAAAAGCCTATATTCTCCCCAATTGTAATCCCTTTCTGCCATCTGATTGCTTTTTGGCTGATAGATCATGTAATCCCTTTCTGCCATGTGACTGCTTTTTGACTGATTGATGAGAGCCCTGAACTTGTAAAGGTGTAACCTAACCTCAACTGCCATCATGTCTTTTGTTTGAGGTTTTGTAGCTGCGCCCTGCCTCTCATTTCCCTGGGCCAATCTATATTCTGAGGCCCACTGAAAGCCCTTGTGGCATTTTGGACATAGGTTTTAGGTCTTCTCTCACCCTGTCCTCTCACTCTAGCTCTATACCTACATTGGGCTCTCAGATGTCCTATTTTTCCATATTGAAAGCATTGGTGAGTCTCTCTAAAAGTCTCTTGCCAAGAGGGACCCTGCCTTCTCATGATCATCATAGTCTAGTTATAATAAGCATTTGTGCCCACTGTGGCACATCTTATGATCTCCTCTAAAGGAGCATCTTTGTGTAGTCCCCATATAATTCTTCTGCAAACCCCATTAGCATTTTCCTTAGCCAGTTGTCTTATAATTCTTGTAACTGCATTTTCTCCAATGGTTCTTGTGACAGCTGTTTGCAATTACCCCACAACAGCTTATGAACAGATCACTGCTGCTGCAACAAAAGCTTGGGATTTTTCTCCCAGAGAAAGATGGAGTAAAGCCTTCACAAAATAGAGCACGGTCCCAATGAACTCTCTGCAGATTTTGTGGGATGTTTGCAGATGTCTCACAAAATCAGCAAAAGGTTAATTGGGACCTTGCTCTATTTTTGTGAAGGTTCCCGTCGATCTTTTCCTGAGAGGGAACCCCATGCTTTTATTGCAGCAGTAGCAATTTGCTACTGTGCTGAATTGTCTGCATACCGACTTTCACCTGCTAGTTGGTCAAATGTGATTTGTATTTTAACTCCAGTTTGCCTATTTCATTGGGCTTGAGTCCTGCATAATTCACTATACTCTGAAAATCACAACAAGTTTTGTCCAGGTTCTAAACATGTGCTTGCTATAGATTTCCAGTCACTGGGGGTTAAGATTTCATAAGCCAACTTTCTAGTAACATATTAACATAGGATGATATCGCCCCTAAAGAGTGCAACCCTTTTTCAAATCCTTAATTTTTTCCAGATCAAAAGGAGTGTATCTTCTCCTTTGTTGACCTGAAGAGTCAAGCTCTTCAATCACAGGGTATGCATTTATTTTTAAATCAGATATATCCTGTCCTTTTTTGGCCTTAATCAGTGCCTTTTGTAATCTTGTCATAGGCTGCTTTATAGGTGGTGGCAATTGTGTTATTGCCTCTCCCCCTCCTCCTTCTCCCTCCACCCATGAAGGGTTAATTGAGGGGGGTAGGTCAGGGGATGGGGAATGCCCTAATTGCTCTTGCTGTGAAGTACCAAGCTCAGAATTGTACTGAACTCCATCTTACCTGATTCTTCATTCTTTTCACCTAGTTTGTCTGGATCCTCCCTCTCCTACTCTCTTTTTTTTTCCTTATTCTATAACTTAGATAATTTCCTAAGGCCAGTCGCATTAAGTTATATGTATAAAGTGTTTCTTTGGAAATTGAGTCAGGTCCATTATCATTGTAGTATTTACATAGTTGCTCTCCTAGATCCACTCGTCTGGATCCAATTCTTTTTCCTTAGAGAACTAAGGAGATGTGTACTATACTGTTTCTAAAAGTTCAATGATGTGCTCCCAAGTTACAATTAAACCTTGATTTTTTTTATCAGTCTGACCAAGGTTTCGACATTTTCCTTTTGGTGGAGAAATCTCCCTTCTAAACATGTCTTGTTTTAGCGGGCATACTACTTTAACCCTTAACAAAGTTACTTTGTCTATTTTTGTACTCACCCTAATTTCTGGGTCACAGATGAAAGTTCTTAGCCCCATGTTAGGCACCAAAATATAATGTTCTCTGGTTCGGTTTCCTTGGGGTCTCTGGGAGCGGCTTTTGTTTCATTTCAGAGCAATCACCACAAGTACAGCCAGATGTTAAAGTCCAAATGCTTTATTGTCTCCTTCAAAGTCCTATTTCCTTCGCTTGGGGTTCAGCTAGTTTTCTTACAGGTCTATCTCTCTCCTTGGTTCCAAGAGCTTGAGCTCCCATCTGTCTTCTCTGGCTTCTGACTTTCCCCAAATAAATCCTGGCTAAAGCTCCTAGCTTATATGCTCTGCACTGAGAATAAACCAATCATTATATCACTAGGAAACCATTATTTGTTGTAGGATTAAATCCATGCTAAACTAGATTTAACCATTGTCTCCTCAGTTACACGCAATACCTTGTAAGCATCCTTTGTTTCAAGCTCAGAATTCTGGCCCATAACAGTATTTGCTGTTATATATTAATCCTCCCTGACGTCTGCTGGGCAGAATGACAATGCTCTTTTGTTTTGCATTGCTTTTCTGTCTTTCTTATTGTTTCTTTAAATAAAATAAATTTTGAAAAAAATTAACGTTTGATTGTTCTTTATTCTTCTCCCCACATCTATTTTTCTGTCTCCTGACACAAAGGCCTTATCCTCCACAAAGTCATCCCCTCTCAAGTGAGTAATGTCTTTATTCTTTCTTTTGCTGTTCAGTCATGTGTGACTCTTTCATGACTCCATCTGGGATTTCTTGACCACGACACTGTCCAAGCACACCATTTCCTTTTCCAGCTCACCGCACAGAGGAGTAACTAAAGCAAGCAGTGTTAAGTGACTTGCCCCGTTAGTAAACAGATGTCTTTGGCGGGATTAGAGTCTAGCAAGTCTTACGGACTTCAGACCCAGCACCCCAGTCACTGTGCTCTATTCTCTCTGCTCACCTAGAAGTTTGTCTACACAACTGGGTCACCCCGGCGGACTGTTTCGAATCACAGCTGTAAAACTGCCTTCAGGGACTTCCCTTGTGCAAAGTGCTTTTGCTCCCCTTCCCCTTCACGGGTCTTGTGTCTGTCACAGGAATTTAATCAATTAAACCTCATGGTCGAAACCAGTTCACGCACACGTAAAGACAGTTTCCCTGGTGGAACGCACTAGTGGAAGCAGGAAGGAGGGATGCGCCACGAGGTGGGCAATGCCATCCACCGGCCAGACCCACGGCATCTTAAGAGAGTTCTAGCAAGGGGAAAGAGACCGCAGGCAGAATGCCAGGGTGGGCCAAGTCCGAAGAGGATTTGGCAAAGACGCATCAGTCCCGGGCAGATTTACAGGGGAGCCTGACACTGCAATTCAGCTGCCTGACGGGATACGATAAGGCGGGGCCTCCAAAAACCTGCCCCGAGGCTGAGCCGAAGCTCCTCCATCCGTCTATGGTAGAGCTACCTGTCCTAATTCAGGCGTTTCAGACTTCTCCCTCGCGGCCGGGAAATCCTGAAATCCTCTCCAATTAGGTTCCCGCTTCATTTGCTTTCTAGTCTAAGAGAGCCCCCCTCACAAAGGCTCGCTAGTCAGCTACTCTGCGGGGCTGCGCTTGAGGGGAAGCGGAGGGAAAAACGGAGGCCCTTCTCAGACCGGGACTCCAAGGGGCGCCCGGGAAGGCAGTTCCACGCTAGGGCAGGAAGCGGCCTCGCACTTCCTGAGCGTCAAGGGCAGAGTCTTGTGCAAACGAATAGTGTGGAATCAATCTAGACAGGGCCGGGTGAACTTAGACCGGGAAGAGCTTTCCGTTCTCCGGAGGCGACTCGGAAAGCGCGAGCTCCGGCCACAGGTTCGGGAGTATCAGCCGGGCAGCTGTGACCCAAGGACTCGTGGGGGCTGCAGCAAACGTGCAGCCACGCTGTGAGCAGGGAGGTCTGAGGAAGGCGCGCGGGGCAGCGGCCTGAAACGGCGCCCACGCGGAAGCGTCCCAAACAGCGGGCGTCACCTACGCTGCGACTCCCCCAAGCTGGCTGCGGCGGCGGAAACTTCCAAGCCCGGGCGGCAGGCCCCTCCCCCACGCATCCCCGAGGCCGCCCCCGCCGCGGAAACTAGGCCGAGGGTGCGGGTGGCGGCAAAGCCAGCCCCGGGGTGACGCGAGGAGAGAAAACTGATTAATGCGCCAGCCTCTTAACACCCACCACCCTAGAGGGTGCGAGAGAGGCGTCCCAAAGGCGCGAGGCCCCGCAGCCCGGCGAGCGCTGCCTGCTCCGGCTTCTGCGCACCGCCCCGCGGCCTCACCCCCACCCCCACCCCCACGTCGGCTCCCCTCCCCTCCCCTTACCGCTTCGGACCGCACCCTCGCGCCTGCGCCCTGCCCGCCCCGGGGCTGCGGGAGCCATGCTGAACCCGGACTGGGAGGAGACATGGGGGGAGCGCGACAGTCGCTGAAAAGAAATCCAGGTTGAGAGAGGAGACAGTAGCAGAACCGTGGATTTAGGTCTGGGGGACAGAGAGCCCCGGGCCTCCCCGGGCATTCCTAAAAAAACCTACGGAAAACTTGCCCGGATGACTAGTGGCGGGGGCTAATAGCACGTGACCTGGCTTAACCAATCCCGGCACTGCTGACGTGGCCTCGCGGTCCCGATACTCTTTCCCCCCAGGAAGGGAGGGGCCAGGGGTGCCGCCCCCCCACCGCTGCAGTTTCCGGGGGGGTGACACCCCGGATTACACCCTCCCCCCCACACCGAGGCGAGGGGAGCACCAGAGCCCCCGCGGGAGGGTTGCCGGAGCCAGGTGAGAAAGGCCTTCCTTGTGAGGTAATGTCAGTCATTCAGGTTTTCAGCCAATAGGTAGGATGGTGAAGTGGGGTCCTGGGGGCTGGTGAGGGTTGCGGCGGGGGGGAGGGGGGCGGAATATTGTCAAGCATTTTGCGTCTAATAGCGTGGGAGAAGTTGGGGTCAATACCGGGGCAAGGGGGCACCTATGGTGGGGGAGGGGAAGTATCCAATCACCCCCTTTCCTGTCAATGAGAGGACGGGGTTGCCGGTATGTGACTTCCCTCCCCACCGTCCCTTAGGGGTGCAGGGATCCCGAGTCAGGTGAGAACGGAAGTATTTTGAGGGGATTAAGGAGGGGGATTTAACGGGCTGGGGAAGTGAGAATGGTGCCTGCTGCCCATCCCTACTCACTGTGCGATGTTTTTAAATGGCCTTTGGCATGGTATTAACCCCGGCAATCAGTTTTCGAGATGCAGTGTGTTCAGCTTCAGGGTCTCCCCCGCACACACTTCTCTTCCCCAACCCTTGCCGGGAGGGTTACAGTGCTCCCTTTGTGTCATTGATGTTGGGAAGCTTGCAGTTATCACATGGCTGCTCTTGCAGGTTGTGCAAAATTCAGCTTCGCCTTCACGTGTGTGCGAGCGCTATCCCTCCTTCTCCCTTCCCGAGGCACAAAACGCTATGTATCGTAGCTTCGTTTGGTGGGGAGGGAGAGAAAACAAGTCAGGAATTTGGGTTATGTAAAAAGGGCAAACAAGAGGATTCAAGGTCGAGGCTGGGGCCCGGGGGGGGGGACCCAGAGCCAGTGCCAAGAGCCTTCATTTTACCTTTTGTCCCATTTCACTCTCCCCAAGTGCCTCCAACCCCACTGTCAGGCCTTTCCCAAAATGCTGGGCTGGCTGTTTCATTCCCAGAAATATTTTCTTGCTGCTTCAGCCAGGGCCTGTGACTCAGAAGCCCGGGAAGGGTTGGGGAAGAGGGGAGGGATCTATCTGGTGGGAGTGATTTTTCCGGAATCGCGAAGGGGGAAAGCTGTTCTTTATCTTTCTCTCTGGCTAGGGCCTCGTGCCTTTCCCCGACCTTCAGGGGTAGGCCCTTCCATAGGCCTTTTACTGCTTGGCCCAGAGAGAAGGAGGCACCACAGCAGGAGGGGGGAAGGGAGGAAGTTTGGCAAAGTTGCTGTGTCACGACTGCAGCAAGGTGGGGGCTCGGGGTGGCCTCACTCACTTACGAGAGCAGCACTTAGGCCTTCCCAAGTTCAAGGACTGAGGGGCACACCTGCCAGCTTCCCTTCCCCACCCACCATATTAGCCCAGTATTGTCCCTGTTTGTGGTCGATGAGGAGAGAAGTAAAGAGGCCACCCACTGGCGGCCATCTTAACATCTAAAAAGCCCAGCCAGATCCTGGCTCTGAGCTCAACCAGGACCCCCAGGCGCTCCTCTTGTGTCACCCCTTTAACTCCCCTAAATGCAATTTCTGGGAAGCCAAAGGGGACAAGGATTTAAGGTATCAAAGCCTTATACCCCCAATGAAGTCATTGAGAGGAGCCCCCTAAAAAAGGACCTCAGAGAGGAAGGGTTTCTTAAGTAGCTGCAGGACTTGTGGGTGATGCACCTTTTTTTCCGTAGAGAAAAGCTTGAAAATGGCAAGTTAAACCCCGCTATTAGTATGGAAGGGTTAGGAGAGGAGCACAACAATGGCCGACGATGTTAGCCTTGGGCAGTGTGTAGTTTTTTTTCCTTTGGCTAGATTTTGGCTTGATTTCCTGGCTCCGTGGCTGGGCATTAGAGCTGCACAATTTTAAGTCCTCTATGTCAGAGCCAGTGGAGTGTGGAGTTTTGTTGAATTCTATAGTGAACTTTTTGTTCCAAGCTCGTTTTACCGCCCCGAGGATCGCAGAGAGGTCTGTGAAGCCTAGTCTGAAGAGAGTGAAAGGCAGGGAAGGGGAAGCGGGAAGGTGTCCGTGAAGCAAGGCTTTCATTTATATTGGAGATTTTGTGCCCTTAGTGGATTTTTTTTTTTAAGTTATCTTATAACAAAAGGAAAGCAGGGTTTTAAGGAATTTGTTTTTGGAAATTAGCAGTCACGGGAAGGACGTGGGGCCCCTTCACTGCCGTGTTCCTAGGACACAAAGCAGACCGTACTCTGGTATCCTTCCCTAAGATGGCGTCTCCTTACTCCCTTTTTGCAGGGATCCAACTGCTGTAGCTGTAGCGTCTTGGAGAACAACAACCCGTCGCATCCAACTGCCACGCCCCCGCCCGGGCGCAAGACCAACGACGCCCACGTGGCCCCCATCCCTGTTCCCCCCCCCCCCTTCCTTGCCCATCGCCCGTTTAGCCAGCCAATAAGAGAGCAACGAATGGCACTACCCATCCCGCCTTCACCAATCGCTTGGCTTGCCCGACAGATTTGGAGGAGAGGAAGACGACGGCCGGAAGGGAAGGAGCTGTGGGTGTGGGAGACCCCACTGCTCTTCTATGCCCTCCCTTCCCCCGACCTTCCTCCCGCTCTTGGGTCCCGGGACCATCATACAGCCTATTGGCGCCCTCGGTGGGCGGGCTGTGGCTTCCTTATGGGCCAATGTAGGGAAGCTCTGCCTGGTGACTGAAACAGAGGAGGCAGGCCAGTGATGTCATTACTGTAGCCCACCAATGGGGAAGTCGCCCGCGGAGGGGCGGGCTTCTAGGCCTCTCCTACCCCCGTGCTTGTGCGCGCTTGCCGGAGGGGAAGTCGCGAGCACGGTGGTGAGCGGGAGCTACGGAGCTCCGCCCTCTTCCCCGCCCCCCACCCCCGACTATATATAAAGGGGCAGAGCAGAGCTCCGCGGCGCCATTTCGCGCTGGAGCTGAGCGGCCTGTAGTCTGGGGGAGGAGTATCGGTCCCACAGCTACTGGGGTGGCACAACTCTGGAGTTCGCCATTACAATCCACATCCATCCGTTCGGAGATGTCCCTTGGCTTGGCCTGGGACCAACTTTGGCGAGTACTGCAGACCCCATAGAAACCTTTCGAGCTACCCTCTCTTGGGCCCCGCCCAATACGCCGGGCCTGTCTGCGGCGCCTTCCCGCCCCCTCCTCTTCCCTTAAGAGATCAAAGATGGAGGCGTCGGCGCTCTAATTCCGTGCCCATCCGCTGCCATCCGATTCCAGAATCGGCTTCTAGACACTTCAGCCCTCCGTAGCAGAAAGTTAGAAACCGGGACACGCAGCATCAGGTCGTATTTAATTGCCAGTGTTAGAAATCTGGGCTCTGTTGCTAGTTCCGAAGAACCTCCCTCTCAGATCCCTAACTCGTTCGCCTCGACTTTGGGCCGCCGCCATTTTCCAACCGGCCGCCGCCTGAGCAGCGCGCCGTGGCGCTAAGGCCTCCTCCAGGTGCTGCAGAGAGGGCAGTGCATTGGTGCCAGGCCGTCCGGGTTCGGGAGGAGCTCCCGGGGGGGGCCGAGAACAGCCGGCCCCCCCTCCTGGGTTATGCAGGACACGGTCGGACTGGGGCAGAGGGGACCCGAGGCCATCTGGACTTGCTGCGGCTAAGGACGGTGCAGAACCCGGGACTGCTAGGATGCTGCAGAACGTGACCCCCCACAGCAAGTACGTCTTAAACGCGGGTATTGAACTGTTGTATCTGGAGCCGCGCAGCTAGGTTTTGGCGGGGGTGAAGGGCAGGAATGGGCTATTTTGTGGAGCTATGAGCTGCACTGTTTTTTGTCAGCAGAGCTGACCCAATTTATGGCTTTAGAAGCTTGGGATGGGCGGATTTGGGCTTTTGGATTTTTTTTCCCGGGGGTGCATGCTGTCTTAAATGCCGGTTGTGGGGGTGTGGTGGGGATGAGTTGCTTCTGTGGCACATTGACAGGTGGGAGTTGAGAGTCAGCTGGTTCTTGGTGGTTCCTGTGTATTGGCTGAGATCCTAACTGGTTCAGTGTAAGGCTCTAGCTCTTGGGTTGTGTTGGGTTGCCATGGCGATGGTGCTGTGGGAGCAGACTGTGGACTTGTTTGGTGTTTTGGTGGGGAATCATACTATTTATTATGTATATATAAAGTTTTAATAGTTCATTGTGGTGATTTTCTTGTACACATCCTTTCCTTTCCAATAAAGGTTCAAAATCGTAGTGTTCTTCTTGATTTAATTTGGTGGGTCTGAAATGTAATTGGGTTAAGAAATTCCTCAGGAGGAAGATTTTATTCCAGCATTCTTTATTCCAAGAGCTCCTCCACTACAGTGTCCTGGTTGGGTGTTGTAAACAATTAGACGTCAGTTAACAAGCATTATAGATTCTATGTCCCAGGCACTGTGCTAAGTTCTGGATATATAGTCTCAATGAGTTCACGATTTGATAGGGGACATGACATGAAAACAATTGTGCACAAACGAGGTACTTTTTCAACTAAAAAACAATTTTTAAAAGATACTAGTAAGGGAGCCATTTTCACCCTTTCTCCAGCCCTGGACTGAATTAGGGCCTACCAGAATTAGCTTAACGAAACCAATTTTTGTTTTCAAAAGAGACATCTATGTCATGCCTTTTTGGTTAATGTATTTTGGAATTAGTTATTAGAATTGCTTTTGCTGCCTCTGACTTTGATCTTATTTCGTGAACCTTTTTGTTGGTGGTATTAAAGTTTATGCTGCATGGCTGTAGCTAGACTCTTAAAGTAACAATGAAATCATGTTTCTAAATTAATTTGATCTTTTCCTTATCCATCACCATCTGTGGTAAAGTGAACTTTGCACTTGCAGGACTGACCAGAGTTTCTTTCCTCTGCAAAGAGGGTACAAGGGTGTTTTTGTTTTGTTTTTTAGTACCCTGCCTTTTTTGATATCATGGTCTTTGTTCTCTAGGGCTCTGGGCCTGAATCCAAGTGATCATACCACCATTCAATGAAATCAAATGAAAATATTTGTAAAGCTCTTAGTACAGTATCTGGCTCTTCCTAGGCACTTTATAATGTTAATTTCCCTTTTCCCTGGACCTGTGGTAGTTTTATTCCCAAATGGGAATAAGCTATTGGTCCTTTTTCAGACTCAGAATTGAAATGCTTAAACCATTCCCTTCACTCAACTCAAAATCTTTTCTCCCTCAGGCTCCCTGGGGAGGGGAATGCGGGCCTATTGGGCCTGGGCCCTGAGGCAGCAGCCCCAGGGAAGCGGATCCGGAAACCTTCTCTGTTGTATGAAGGATTTGAGAGCCCAACCATGGCCTCAGTGCCTGCTCTGCATCTTCCCCCTGCCAATCCACCACCCCCTGAAGTATCTAATCCCAAGAAGCCTGGTCGTGTCACTAATCAGTTGCAGTACTTACACAAGGTGGTGATGAAAGCCCTGTGGAAGCATCAGTTTGCCTGGCCATTCCGGCAGCCAGTAGATGCCGTCAAACTGGGCCTGCCGGTGAGTAGAGTGCCTGGGATGAGAAGAAAATGGAATAAAATGGGGATTATGTATGAATGGGGTGGGGGGGGAATATTAGAACAGGTGCTGCGGCCCCCAAGGGTATTATCAATCCCCCATGATTAAAAGATGGGATTTCTCCCAAGTACTATACTTTAAAATAAAATACTATAGGATCAGTTTAGATCCTTCTTTGCCTTAGAATACCTCTCTTTCCCCTTTGATCATCCCTAGCATATCTCCTCATATGTCCCTCCCTAACTTATGACCTGGCTCCCTTTTGCAGATTCCTGCCTGGGGTTGGGAGAGGACCACGGTGGCTAATATCCTTAGCTTCTTCCTACCCCTCATGCTGCCCACGGAATAGCCAGCCCCAGAGGTAATGTCACAGACCTCCCAGAAAGGGTTGGGAATAAGAGGGTGGTTAGGGGGATGATAGGAAACTTCATGGAGGTAGAAACCAATTTCTGAATATTAGCACTATAAAGTCCCAGCCTTTTTCCTTGTAGTTGGGGGTGGGGGCCGCAGTTTAGGGATAGGGCTGTAAGCCCTTTAAAAGCCTAGGGTGTGAGTGTGAATAGGGAAAAGTGAGGATCCATTTAATTCTGAGATGTGCTATTTCTTCCCCTAGGACTACCACAAAATCATCAAACAACCCATGGACATGGGAACCATCAAACGACGCTTGGAAAACAACTATTACTGGTTGGCCTCTGAGTGTATGCAGGATTTCAATACCATGTTCACCAATTGCTACATCTACAACAAGGTGGGTCCACCTCCATTGATGTGTATACCACTTAATAGCTCCAACTAGTATCAGCTTCTCTCCAGGCTGATTTGGGAAGTTCCATTGCCACCAGTTGGGCTATGTAGGTGAACTCTCCCATTGTGAGCAGGGGGTTCTTTTCCTGCCCCCTATAAAAATGTCTCTCGTTCTCATTTCTCCTTAGTTCACCAAAATTCTGCTTTGAAATCTTTGAGTTAACTTTCACTTCTAAAGTAAAGAATCTGGACTCTGGAACACCATAGCAATAAAAAAAAAAAAAAAAAATCATTGATTCTAGCCATTTCTTACATAAGAAATACAGAAAAGTGAAGTATCTTGCCTAGAACAACTTCTATCATTAGGCTGCAAGTCTAAACTGCAAAATGTTTTTTCCTTTTTTGTTAAACTTTGATTTTAAAAAAGTTTTGTGCTAAAAAAAATGAATGCTAATCATTTTTCAGAGGTTGTGGCTAACACTTTCTTTGCATAAATGGGGATTATTATAATCCTAGGGAATCTTTACAGTAAAGGAAATTTTTTTCCTTGAATTTTCCCCACAATTTATCATTTGTTTTATCTTAATGGAATTGCCTTAGCTAGGTATCAAAGTAAGCATCCTAGGCTCTTAAATAATTCCCTAGGCCTGGGAGCTTTGTAAGGAAGGAAATTTTTATTCCCCCTAACAATTGTTGGTTTTTCCCCAATAGCCCACAGATGACATTGTATTGATGGCACAGACACTAGAAAAGATCTTTTTGCAGAAGGTGGCACTGATGCCATCTGAAGAACAGGAACTGGTGGTGACCATTCCCAAGAATAGCCACAAGAAGGGGGCAAAGCTAGCAGGTAACATGGATTGGTAGTTTGGGGTGGAAAGACATTTGGGCTGGAAGAACAGAATGAACCCCAATTTTAGTAATGGCTTGGACACAGTCCAAGAGAAAAATTTTATAATAGCTCATCTATTACCTATTTTTAAAAATATATTTATTTTATTCACCAGCACTTCAGAGCAGCCTCACCAATGCCCACCAGGTGCCTGCTGTCTCTTCTTTGTCTCACACACCTCTGTATGCCCCATCACCCGAAATTCCCACCACTGTCCTGAACATTCCCCATGGCTCAGTCATCTCTTCTCCCCTTCTCAAGTCTCTGCACTCTGCTGGCACCCCTTTACTAGCAGTTTCTACAGCACCTACTGCCCAGCCACTCACCAAGGTGAGATCCTACAAATTTCTTGTTGGGAGTAGAATAGTGCACTATTAAAAAAATATATATTCAGTCTCTTTCTGATTTCCTTTTTTTCTTTTTTAGAAAAAGGGGGTGAAGCGGAAAGCAGACACTACCACGCCAACACCAACAGCTATCCTGGCTCCTGGTTCCCCAGCCAGCCCCCCTGGGGGTGGCCCAGAGCCCAAAGCAGCCAGGCTACCCCCTACACGCCGGGAAAGTGGCCGTCCCATCAAACCCCCACGAAAAGACTTGCCAGACTCCCAGCAACAGCACCAGAGCTCTAAAAAAGGGAAGCTGTCGGAGCAACTGAAACATTGCAATGGCATTTTAAAAGAGCTTCTTTCCAAAAAACATGCTGCTTATGCCTGGCCTTTCTATAAGCCTGTGGATGCTTCAGCTCTTGGCCTACATGACTACCATGATATAATTAAGCATCCCATGGACCTCAGCACTGTTAAGGTACCTACTTTAGGGGGGATGGTTTGGAATACTTGGTCTCAACAATCAAATGTTTATATATCTATCGCTGCCCAGACTTTTAAAAAGCACAGAAATGTTAGGAATTGGGTTTTTGTGAGTCAAATATCCCATGATCTGAAGCAGGCTCAGTTTACCCTTTGGTTTTGAGAGAACTGCCTTCTTTGCTAACAGTGCAATGTGTGCCTTGGTTTGGAAAAAAAAAAAAAAAAGTAGAAAGGAATATATGATAGAGGGATAATTAGATATCTTAGTCTCAGACCTTTTATTAAAATTATCTTTCTAGCTTGCAGAATGACAGCCCTCAGCCAGCCAAGTCCTTTGGCTTCAAATTTAGATTTGACTGTGGACCTAGAGATCTTAGAGAAAATCTCTCTTGAGGGTGAGGCTATCCCTACTGTGTTGTATCTGTGATATGGGACTGTGTCATTTTAAGGAAGAGGAAAAAATGGATTATCTTCCCTGGGTTGAAGTTCTGGGTATCCTTTAACATAATCTTCCTTCCCATAGCGAAAGATGGAGAACAGAGATTACCGAGATGCACAAGAGTTTGCAGCTGATGTGCGGCTTATGTTTTCCAACTGTTACAAATATAACCCTCCTGATCATGATGTTGTTGCCATGGCACGAAAGCTACAGGTAAAGTTTGGAGTTGGGAGTCAATTGAGGATGAATTTGGGCAGACCTTTTCCATTTCACAGAAGCTTTTAATAGCAGAATATATGTGTGATAATGGTTGGTGGATGGGTGTGAACAGTTGAAGGTGCTATCTCCAGTCCCCCACTAAGATATGTTTATCTTTGTCTCCAGGATGTGTTTGAATTTCGATATGCCAAGATGCCTGATGAACCATTGGAGCCAGGACCCTTACCTGCCTCAACTGTTCTTCCCCCTGGCTTGGCTAAATCATCTTCTGAGTCCTCTAGTGAGGAGAGTAGTAGTGAAAGTTCTTCAGAAGAGGAAGAAGAGGAGGAGGAAGAGGAAGAAGAAGAAACTGAAAGCTCCGACTCAGAAGAAGAGAGGGCCAACAGATTGGCTGAGTTACAGGAACAGGTATTTGCATTTCTGACAGCTTTTATAAAAATAGAATTTACCTTGTGTTATTAAGGTGGGAGGGATATTTCCTTTCCTTGATTCCACTCTAATACTAATCAATCTAGTAATGGGTTTTCTCCCTTGCATTTTTTTTTTCCTACTGCAAGCTTCGGGCAGTGCATGAGCAATTGGCTGCCCTATCTCAGGGGCCAATTTCCAAGCCTAAACGGAAACGAGAAAAGAAGGAAAAGAAGAAGAAGCGGAAGGCAGAAAAGCATCGAGGGCGAGCAGGGATGGATGAAGGTGACAAGAGTCCCAGGCTGCCTCGCCCACCACCACCCAAGAAATCCTCAAAGAAGGCAGGGGGTGGTGGCAGCAGTGGTCCTGGGGCAGCAGGGCCTCCCAACTTTGGTCTTCCTGGAAGTGGTGCCACCAGGTGAGGGTCCAAGATAGAAAATTAGTGGCCAATTAGGATTCAAAGTGAAGTGTTGTGCTATCTCTGTGGTTGTACCTGCATGTAAAGATGCTTAGATTTCATCTGTTTCCTGTCTACATACTATTCTACTATCAGCTTTTGTTTTGAAGGTGAGAGAAGTACTTAGGACAAGGAAGGGTGAATTGTGAACTTTGGTTTTTTGCTGGGGATCAGTGTACTTTGTTCGCTCTCTTTAGGCCTCCAAAGAAGGCGATGAAGACGGCTCCACCACCCACAACTGCTGCTTATGATTCAGAAGAAGAGGAAGAGAGCCGACCCATGAGTTATGATGAAAAGCGACAGCTGAGCCTGGATATCAATAAGTTACCTGGAGAGAAACTAGGTCGTGTAGTACACATCATCCAGGCCCGAGAGCCCTCACTCCGTGACTCAAACCCTGAAGAGATTGAGATTGATTTTGAGACTCTCAAACCATCCACACTTCGAGAACTTGAGCGCTATGTTCTTTCCTGTTTGCGGAAGAAGCCAAGGAAACCCTATAGTGAGTGTGTAGGAGAGATACTATATACCTGAGAACTGTGGGCTGCTGGTGAGGGCAGTTCTGGGCTGCTAGAAAAAGTCAAGGATCATAGGAGTAGAGGGAGAGGTTTGGAGGGGCCAGGGACCTGAGATAAACTTCTCACTCTGTTTCTAGCTATCAAAAAACCTGTTGGTAAGACGAAGGAGGAATTGACTCTAGAGAAAAAACGAGAGCTTGAGAAGCGGCTACAGGATGTGAGTGGTCAGCTTAATTCTACCAAGAAGCCCCCAAAGAAGGGTAAGTTGGGAGCACAAACAGAGGGAGATGAATTGTATGTGGTAATTTTCCCTTACATCAGATTCACTACTGGGGTCACCCTAACCTCTCCCATGTTACTTTTCATGTTGCAGCAAGCGAGAAAGTGGAGTCAGCGCAGCAGGTGGCAGTGTCACGCCTCAGTGCCTCAAGTTCCAGCTCAGACTCCAGCTCATCATCCTCCTCATCTTCCTCTTCTGATACCAGTGACTCTGACTCAGGCTAAGGGACCAGGCAGCAATGGGGCAGGAGGCTCTGCAGGACCGGATTCCCCTAGCCCTCTCCAGAGGTTCCTTCTATTTGGATTCCCTCCTCACCCCATTCCCTCTGTGTGGGAGAGCTGGCTCTGCAAGGGGGAGGGATACATGGACAGTTCCCCCTGAGGGGTTTCAAGGGACAGGAAGAGGGGATTCCCCCTTGGGCTTGAAGTTCCCCACTTAAAATAGACTGAGTGTGGGGAGGGGTCTTGGGTAGGTATAAGGTTGGGCTAAAAGCCTGAGGCCACAACTACCAGCTGCCTACTCCCCTCCAAGGGCCCTGTTCTTGAAGTTATTTGTTTTAATTTATTTTAAATGGTGCAGGGTTGGGGGAGGTGGGGCTGGGGGGTTCCCCTAGAATTGGGGGAGGTAAGGAGGGGAGCTTTTTTTTTTGTTTGGTTTTTGTTGTGTTTGGTTGTGTTTTTGTTTTTTTGTTTTTTGTTTTTTGTTTTTTTGTTTGGTTTTTTTGGTTTTGTTTTGTTTTTTACTTTTTTTTTTTCTACCTATCCCTACATCCTATTTTGTTTAGGGCCCTTGGGGTCATACCTTCTCTCTCCAAGAGTCTTTTTGAGCTAAGTCCTCTACCTTTTCCATGTGTCTGTTGATTCTAACTTGTAAATAAAGAAAATATTATTCAAGTTGAAAAATTGTCAGGCTGGGCTTTTTTGATCCCACTTCAGTGTATCCATTGCTGATACTCGCTTAGGTCACACATGTTCATTGATACTATAGGCAAAGTTTAAGAAACAATGAGAAGATTTTTATTCTTTACCAATGTAATATATGTATATGTATACATTTTATATATATATATATATATAACTTGAGATAATTTAAAATGTAAGGAAATTTTTTTTAAAAAAGTTTTATCTCTTGGCTTAAGAAAAATGTGAACATTAAAATCACTTGTGAGTGAAAGTGCTATAGGAAGAGACTTAGCTCATTCACAAGTCAGGAGTTCAGAAAAGTCATAACATTTTTAGGTCCATAAATAATTAGTTGACGAATTTGGAATTTTAACCTAGCCCTCTGAAAAGTCTGGTATTATAAAACATCTGTAAGTAAAAGTACCAATTCAGTTACTAAAAACCATACCCCTCTGTCATTTGTGTAGTTCACTGACAAATACTTTAGAACAGATTGGATTGGGGTAGGGTTGGTTAGAACCTAATTGTTAAAAATTATTCCTTTGATTAAAAACAAAGCAGGGAAGAACTATAGACAGGATTTGTCAAGGAGGGAGTGATGTCAAATTTTTTGCCACTATTCTGTCCCCTTGGCTTATCCCTGAAATCCATTCTTTGGCATGTATATGGGCTGTTTTTATGCTATATATAGCCTCAAAGGTAAGTCACCTAGATTTAGTTTGTAGACTAGTCTTGATGCAAGATTGCTCTCTGAGACTCTGAAGGGGAAAGGATAAAATGGTACCACATTCTGCAGACTACCATGATGGCTACCAAGAGTCCCATTCTAAAGATTAGTAAATTTAAGAGTAAAACAACTAGTATGTAACCATATACTAAATGTCGGGTCAGAAATGAGCTATACCATAACTACAAGGGACTGAAAATGAAATTCCTGCCACTTAAAATGTAAGACATTTGATTTTAGGTTTTACTTGTATTTTTAGGAGAAAGGCAATGAAGGTAATAGATGTTTCAAGTTATTTTTTTAAATGAATCAACAGGATCTGCCTTGTTGATTCATTTTTAAAAATAACTTGGGTTATTAACACATTAATATAAAAGCATTAATGCACTGCCAGGTAGGGATCTCAAGGAGGTATAATAGTAGGAATACCTAGGAAATCTGGTCTTCTGTAATCTGGGAGGAATAGTAAAAATATTCCAATGTGCAAGTGTATTAAATACTTCTGTATTGGCTTCTCATTTAGGTCCTTTTTGTACTACTAAAATGACATCTTTAGAGGAATAGGAGTATTTGGGGACAAAGATAGAGGCTTAAGTTTTCTACTTCCCAAGTCCTATGGCTAAGGGAATCTTGACAAGCAAATATGTTAGGTCAGCTTACCTATGTGAAGTTACCTGTTAGTTACTTTATTAAACTCTCAGTCCCAGGAAATAGTCCTCCCCGGCAAAGAAATTTCTTAGGATTGACAGGTGGCTCGGCCTTAGACCTTTTTTTCCTAGAAGCCCAGTTTTAGTGACATTCTGCTAGTTTAATAAGAGGAAAGCTTTTCCAGAGGGAGCCCATAAGGTATCTGTGAACTTAATCCTGTGTAAAGGGAAAAAAAAAGCATTTCCACTAATATTTTATCCAGATGGAATTGGGTCACACTGAATGGGGCAGCCTTGAAGGAAAAGAAGAAATCGCCCAAAAAAGCAGCTTTCAGCCCAAAAAGATAGTATTCCCATGCTTGATCTTAAGATAACAGTAGCTCTAAAGCTATGAAATTATTTTATATTAGACTTGTTAAAGTTAAGTGAGGATGTCCCAGATAAAAATGATTTTACCTTCATATGAACTAATATTTTGCATTTCTTATTCATTTAAAATAGAGATTACTATTACATTTATCTGTACCTGCTCTCCCACAACCACTTGTCAATACACAGTGAGCTTGAGCTCTCCAAGAAAAGGGATTGTGTCTAATTTATATATATATTATATATATATTTATTAATAGGATAGATAGATGAAAGAGGATGGATGCATGAATATCATCAATTTCCTTGGGGGTTTAAACTTTTGAGTTATAAATTCTCTCCCTTCTCCCCACCCTCAGTCCCTAATATTAAGAAAGTACATGTGAAGTTGTGATAAGTCAAGTTGTGAAAGAATATATTATCTCCCCTCCTAAAAAAAATCAAGAAACAATAAAAATAAAGTAAAAAAAAAAGTTTCAATCTGTGTTCAGATACAATCAGTTCTTTCTGGATATGGATAGGATTTTTCATCCTAAATCCTCCAGAGATGGAAACCTTTTTTTAAGAGTTAGCTAATGAACAAATCCATTACAGTATAACATCATTATAGTTTTGCTTCCAAATGGAATAACCCAATTTGATTACCCACCTTATTCAGATGAATTCAGAAAGGCATGCTCTTCATATTTGTAGGTGACACAAAACAAGAAAAATGGCTTAACATACCAAATGATAAGAATTAAGATCCATGATGAATTTTTGTATTTTAATTTTTTTATTATGGGAAACTCCCATTCAAGGTAATTATTGACCCCACTGCAAATTAGCAAATTTATAGTCCAGACCATTTTTGGATGAAGAAATTAAAGCCATTTATAGTCCTATGAAAAAAATTCACTGATTAGAGAAATGCAAATTAAGATAATTCTAAGATATCACTTTATACTTCTTAGTTGTTGGTGAAGTTGTGAAATGATCCAACCTTTCTGAAGAGCAATTTGGAACTATGCCCAAAGGGCTATAAAACTGATCCTTTGATCCAGTTGTCACTACTGAGTCTGAATCCCAAAGAGATAATAAAAAAGGGAAAAGAACCCACGTGCAAAAATATTTGTAGCAGCTCTTTTTGTAGTGGTTAAGGAACTGGAAATTGAGTGGATGCTCATCAGTTGGGGAATGGCTGATTATAAATTGTGGTATATGAATGTAATGGAATATTAGTACTCTACAAGAAATGTTAAATAGGCTAATTTCAGAAAAGTTTGGAAAGACTTAAATGAACTGATGCTGAGTGAAATGAGCAGAACCAAAAGAAACATTGTTCCTAATAACAAAATTTTGTGAAGATCAACAGTGATAAACTTAACTCTTCCAACAGTGAGGTGATTCCAATAGACTTGGGATAGAAAATGCCATTCACATCCAGAGAGAGAATCATGGAGATTGAATGTGGATTCAAGCATAGTATTTTCATCTTTTTGTTGTTTTTTTCCCCCCTTTTGATTTGATTTTTTTATCTAACTTGAAAAATAGGAAAATATATTTAAAAGAATTGTACATATTTAACTTATATCAGATTACTTGCTGTTTTAAGGAGGGGGGAGATAAGGGAGGGACAGAAGGAAGGGGGAAATTTGGAACACAGTCTTGCAAAAATGAATGTTGAAAGATATTTTTACATGTATTTGGAAAAATAAAATACTATTGAGGGAAAAAAAAGTAAAATTTAATAAACATCAAGAGTCTCAGAGTTGTCTGGATCATGAAGAGGTTAAATGATTTGACCAGATATGACAGCTTGTATGTCTCATAGGCAAGACTAGCTCTTCCCAATTCTAAGATCAAGCCTTTCTCTATTATGGTGCCCAGGCACTCAAAATGAAATTTACATAGGTTATATATGAGATCTTATACTTGGATTTTAAAAAATTAATCTCAAAGATACACGATGAGAGAACAGTAAAGCTAGATGGCAGTTTAGCTGAAAAAGACCTAGATGGTTTGGAGTAGAGCTATCAAATTCACCATTTAGGTTGTAAGCAGTTTAAAAACTCCAAAATGCAGCCTGAACCACATTAAAATGTAATTGGGAAATATTTAATAAATTAAAAGTATAATTTAAAAAGTTAATTTATAACTTTCTAAATTAATAAGCAAATAGCAGGGATATTTGAGTTTGATACTAATGATTTGTGGCAGCTAGGTAGCACAGTGGATAGAGTACAGGTTTGGGCTTGCAGTGAGGAAATCTTTATGAGTTCAATCTGTGCTCAGACACATAAACTCTGTGACTCTGGGCAAGTCAGTTCACTCTATTTGCTTCAGTTTCCTCATCTGCAAAATGAACTGGAGAAGGAAATGGCAAACTACTCCAAAATCTTTGCTAAGAAAACCCCAAATAGGTCAAAAATGGACACGAGTGAACAACAACCTAACAGAATAGAAAAGGGGGCCGGTCATGGACACACTGACATAGATAAGCATCAGTTATGTTATTATTCAAAGTGGCAAAATTTCGTCAGAAATCCCAAGTCCTGGTTATTTTCTTATTGTTTCTTCTTCTCCGGTAATAATCTTTTCCCCATCTTATCAACACACACAAGTGATGAAGTAAGCAAGTAACCTTCTGTAAGGGAAGCTGCACCCAAGCTGCACCCAGGTGAGATAAGTCTGGAATACTGTCATATTCCTCAGGTTTTTAGTTCAGGCTGACAACCTTGGTTACTTACTTCTAGGCATCCTCTATAGTTATTCCTTTTAAATATGCCATTTTTTCCGGGTGGTCCTAGGGTCTCTGTTTTCTGACAAGTTTACTCTATGTCCATCCTCTACTCCCAGATTTAGCTTTACATGCCCTAATTCTGTACCAGCAGTCTTTAGGTTATTTCTGTTTCCTTGCAGTTCATATCTATAGTAGCTCATGTCCCTATAGCAATCCTTCCTCATTTGCAAACTTTGGTCTTAGTCCTTTTTTATATTTGCTTTATTATTGCAATCTTCCTTAGCTCTCAGAGAGAATTATTGCTTTTGTTAGGAAATCTATTGTCCTTTTCCAGAATATCTCAGCCTACATCACAAATGTTTCACTTTTCTAGGTCTTCTCTTGCATTGTTCCTTAAGATGGCCCCTGGCCTTATATAGGAAGAAATCTCTCAAGGAGTAGAAACAGACCTCAATGCATTTCATAAACGGATTTCTCTCCTTAATCCCAAATTAGTTCCAGATAATTTCACAACCTGAGATTATCTCTGTTTCAGCAGCTTTATGATCATTCCTGCAATGATCATATGCTAGAGACCCTGAAGGTCATTCTAATCTGTTTCCTTCAATTTCTCAGTCTACTGTCTGGGAGTAGCTGTTGTTCAGTCATTTTAATAGCATGCAACTTTGTGATCTCATACAGGGTTTTCTTAGTAAAGATTCTGGAGTCTTTTGCTCCAGCTCATTTTACTGATTAGGAACTGAGGCAAAGGGTCAAATGACTTGACCAGGAGGATCACACAGCTAGCAAGTGTCTAAAACCGAATTTGAACTCAAAAAGAAGCCTTCCTGATTCTAAACCCATTGCTTTACCCACTATGCCACCTAGTTTCATTTAGGGTAGTTAGGTAGGCTATTCACATTTCCTGACGCCTGCTTTCCAAAATGTCTAGGGCAAGGATGAGGTACCTTTTTTTTTTTTTCTGTCAAGGATATAACATCATTCGAAGGCCTCACAAAATTAACAATTTATAGAACTCAAGGAAGTTGTTCTACTTATCTTTCAGCTCATCATCATCTGCAGTTGATTGTGCAAATGATTTTTGTCCCTGGAATTTCCCCACTCTTGATCTAGGGAAAAGGAAGGACCCATGTTTTATTTATTTTTTTTAATCTTATTGTTAATTGATACCTTCTTTTTATATCTTCTCTTTCCCCTAATGAGAAACTCATACCATGTAAATAGTTCAATAAAACCAATCCAGACAACAATATGTCCATGAGTATGTTTAATATTCCAAATCCATAATCTCCAGCTCTTCAAAGAAGGAAGTACATTTTCTCAACTCTCTAGGGCCAAACTTAGTCATCATAATTGCACAAAACAGAGTTTCAGTTTGTTGTTCTATTAATATTGATGTAATCATCTTGTGTGCTATTTTCATGGTTCTGTTTATTTCATTCTGTATTGGTTCATATAAATTTTCTTCTACTTCTTTGAATTTTTCATATGCATCCTTTCTGTTGTGCAGTAATATTATATTATTTTTATGGACCATAATTTATTTAGCCATTACCCAATCAACGGGTCTGAGCAGATTTTTGCTACCAAAAAAGTATTGCTATGAATAATTGGTGAAAAAGGTACTCTTTCAAAATTTCCAGAAATCTGGAAACTGATAGATTTTTAGTTTCTCTCTCCCTATATGAACAACTTGTCCAGAATTTCCAATAAGGATGGGAGAAGCAGCTTAGGCTGACCCAATTGCAGACTTGCTTATCATGTCACGAATTTCTCAAATATAATCTTTATAAAAATACATAAAAAGTTTTGAGAATGGGAAATGAATAAAAATAAAAAGTAGCATATAGATGCATCAATTGTGCATGCATGAATGTACAAGTACAAGAATGAATGAAGTGAATAATTTGCTTCAGCAGACCACACCTTCACTGGCACATAGTTGACTGGAAAGAAGGGGGAAAAATCCTGCTTAGTTTATTGTTTGTTGGTTTCCAAAGAGCAATTAACTTGGTGGAACAAAAAACAGCATTAAATGTTTTCCTCAAGAGGATATTTCCTCTTGTATAGTTGTTAAAATATACAATATTTTGTGACAGATTCAACTACAAAGGTAACTTAGTTCAATGACAGATTATTGTCATTAGTTAGATCATAAATAAGGAGTTCCCATCTCATATCTAGCATGGAATACAAATTGCCTATTGAATGAGATATTCTCCAAGTGTTGATATGAAAGAGAAACTGAGACTCTTCAATTAAGCCAGTAATAGACTTCTCCAGGTGATTCTTAGAATAACATATGGTACAGAATTTACCAATTAGGACTCTGTTAGATAATGGCTCCTCCCAGGGAGAGGGACAAAATAAAACCAGTGAAGGATTAGGGACATATCACTTCCCAGGGCTGTTCCTGATAGAGTCAGTATAGGGTCTCTATCACCTCCTCTTACACGGAAATAGCAACTAAGACCCTCCCACAAATAAACACCCCAGGTCCTAATGATTCTACACCTTTCTGTCTAGTTATCTCTCAATGTAGATAGAGGGATTTCTCAAAATGAACTCAGAAATAGACCCTTGAAAGTTGAACTCACCCCCTATTACCAGATGAAGGAAAATTTTTTTGAAAGCTTTTTATTTTCAAAACAAATGCACAGATAATTTTTCAACATTGACCCTTGCATAGGCTTGTGTTCCTAATTTTCCCTCCTCCCCATCCCCTCCCCTAGCTAGCAGGTAGTCCAATACATGTTAGATATGTTAAAATATATGTTAAATCCAATATATGTTTTCTTGCTGCACAAGAAAAATCTGATCAAGAAGGAAGAAAAAAAAAAAACTGAGAAAACAAAATGCAAGCAAACAACAGAGAGAGTGTAAATGCTATGTTATGGTCCACACTCAATTCCCACAGTCTTCTCTCTGGGTGTAGATGGCTCTCCTCATCATTGAACCATTGGGTTTGAATCATCTCATTAATGAAGAGAGCCACATCCATCAGAACTGATCATTGTATAGTCTTGTTGCCGTGTGCAATGATGATCTAGTTCTGCTCATTTCACTCAGCATCAGTTCATGTAAGTCTCTCCAGGCCTCTCTGAAATCATCCTTCTGATCATTTCTTATAGAACAATAATATTCCATAACATTCATATACCACAACTTTATTCAGTCATTCTCCAATTGATGGGCATCCATTCGGTTTCCAGTTTCTTGCCACTATGAAAAGGGCTGCCACAAACATTTGCGCACATGCAGGTCCCTTTCCCTTCTTTAATATCTCTTTGGGATAAGTCCCGTAGAAGCACTGCTGGATCAAAGGGTATGCACAGTTTGATAACTTTTTGAATATAATTCCAAATTGCTCTCCAGAATGGCTGGATCCATTCACAATTCCACCAACAGTGTCCCAGTTTTCCTACATCCCCTCCAACATTTGTCATTTATCAGAACCCTTAAATGTAAAAATGTTTTCCCAGTTTATTGCTTCCCTTCTAATCTTGTCTGTAGAGGGCCAGGAGGCAAGAATCCATTCCAGGTCTTAAATCTTATGGTAACTTGGCTCACCAACATCTCTTTTCTTAATAGCAGAAGCATGCTTGATAATACTATAAATTGGGACTCTAGTGAGTGAAACAAAATGCAAACACTACTCAATAGACCAAAGATAAACTTTGAACTTAGGACAGGAAAGAATGTCCACAAGGAGACTAAAAGCATTTGGGAGAAGGATACCTGAGATAATGGTATAATAAATTTTACACTGATGTGTATCTCAATTATTTACTTTTCTAAGTAATCAAGATTTGGGGCTTAAAGGGTTTAATCATTTATATCATAGTAGATTTTGTTAGACTATAAGAATTTTAATAGCGTGTTCTTTATATCAAACATCTAAGCATTTAAGATATATATATATATTTATGGTCCTAATCAATAAAATTGAAGAGTTCTAACTGAATTCTTTCATCTAGCCTCCTGATTATCATACTCTTCACCTCTCTACAGGAGCTGGACTCCAACAATGGTGGCTGAAACAGGGATGGAGCCTTACATGAGTGGAACTTCATAAGTGGATAGAGTTTCCACGGAATAGTGCCCTCTTTAGATGTGTGCATATTCAGGTAAAGGGGGAAATTAAGTAAAAAGAAGTAAGGATAAAGTGGGGAAAAAAGGTGATCACCAATAGGCACTTTATCACTAGAAATAAGCTGACATTAGAGATAATTCATCACCAGGATGACATAGGAGGAAGATATCAAATACCAGATAAATATTGAACATAAGATATCAGATATTATATAGCAATACATAGTAAGATAAAATTTATAAGATTGATTCTTGTCTGGCTGATACAGTGAAATATATTGAATTAGAATGGGGCAAAATCAATCAGACAACAGGGATAGAGAATACTATCTGAAAGTATTGAAAAAATTAGTTAAGGAAAAAGGATTGTTGATTAGCACAGGACATTTACAAGATTTCTTGGAATCTGTAGAAATATCCTGTCCCTGGTTTCCTCAAGAAGGAACAATTGATTTAGAAAAATGGGACAAAATAGGAAAAGACACGGGAGATTATTTAAAAGAAAAAGGACCAGGAGCTCTTCTAATCTCTGTATTTTCTATTTGGAATATTTTTTAAAATATGCCTTCAGCTATCAGAGATAGTTCTTTTACATAAAAATATCGTTAAAGTAGATTCTTTCATCAATACCCTGGAGGAAGAAGAAATGAAAACAGTTGTGGAAAAAATAAAGGATAAAAAATCAGAACTTCTCTCCCTAGCTTCTCGTTGGGATCTTCCTTGCAAATACAAAGCTGAAAAGAAGCCAAAGTCCTCTGAACCCATAGGGCTACTAGAGGAAGCTATTAAGAAAGCTAAAGAAAAAGTAGATATCCCAATTGAAATGCAATTAGCCTTCCCAGTTGTTGACGTTCCTGATCCCAATAATCCGAATCTAAATATAAGAAAATATCAACCTCAGGCTGCAAACGACTATGGTTCCAATACTCCATATATCCATGTTCTGTTGGACTCAATCTCATGAACTGCTCTGACAACTTTAGACTGGTGTTCAATAGCAACACCCACTCTAGAGGGAAGAGACGATTTGATATGGAAGGTAGCATTTTTTGAGGAATTTCAAGAACAGGCTGTGATCAATGGCCATACAGGAGTCAGAATTTCTTTGGAAATGCTTACTGGAACAGGGGTATATAATCAGTTATGAACTTATAGCTTATGAACAGGTAATGAAAGCAGCTAGAGCACCATGGTTAAAAATACCAGGAAAATTTGATAGGGGTACATCATATACAAAAATTATGCAGAAATCAGATGAACTTTTTGCTGATTTTGTAAATCACTTAACAATGGCCATTCAACCTTTTGTTAATGATGGGGAAGCAGCTCAAATTTTACTGAGGCAACTTGCTTTTGAGAATGCAAACAATGATTGCAAAAAAGCTTTAGCCCGGGGAAAGCCAAAAATGACTTTAGTAGAGATGATTCAGTGATGTCAGAATGTAGGAACCTCAACTTTTCAAGCAGCAGTCACAGTTGCTGTATTAGATAGGGCAAAGTCACGATCTCGAAAATCCTCAAATTCTCGTAGATTCTATAATTGTGGGCAATCCGGTCACATAAAGAAAAATTGCACTGTTCCAAAAGCTGAATCTTATCGTAATTCGGCAAATAGACCTTCGACTTTATGTCCAAAATGCAAAAAAGGAAAACACTGGGCATCAGAATGCTATTCACAGTATAATAGGAAAGGTGAGCAGAGACAGGGAAACTGCTCCCGGGGCCTCTGGCCCAGTCAAACAATCGGTGCCGGGAACAACACTTTGAATCAGACTTATTGATAGTGCAGGATTTAATGCAGGCTACCCCGGGAAGCTGGTCTAGACTTATCTTCTTCAGTCTCATACCGAATTACTGATGATATGGGAATATGCTCTCTCCCTATGGGCATTGCAGGTCCACTTCCAGCAGGTACACTAGGGCTTATTATAGGTTGTAGCTCACAATCGTTGCTAGGGCTTATAGTTGTGCCTGGAGTCGCAGCTGCTGATTCTCTAGGAGAAATATATATCCTTTGCTATGCTGCTCCTCATCAGGATATCTCAATAAAAAAAGGGGAGAGGATAGCACAGTTATTAATAATACCTTATAAAAAATAGGAAAAGAATATAAAAAAATTTGGGGTAGTGAAGGTTTGGGGAGCACAGGAAAAAAAGGCATTCTGGATGCAACCTATAACTGACTCCAGGCCAATTTTAAAACTAGAAATAGAAGGGAAAATATTTGAAGGGTTAGTGGACAACAGGGGCTGATAAATCAGTCATATCACAATGCTTCTGACCACAGACATGGCCTAAGATACAGGTACACACACCTTTACAAGGCATAGGTGATGTACAAATGCCAGAACAAAGTGCCAAATGGTTAGTCTGGAGAAAAGAGAATAAAGAAGTACGGTTGGAACCTTATATCCTTCAGGCACTCCCTATTAATTTATAGGGGAGAAATTTGTTAAAAGGAATGAATGTAGTCATACAGAATTTTTCATAGGGGTCACTGATCAGAAAATACAAGTACCTAAAATCAAATGTGAAGAAGGGCCATCCATATGAATTGATCAGTGGCCCCTATATTTTTCAACTACCAATTTTACAATTCATGGCTAAGTATCAATGGATATTTCCCCAACTAACCAGAATAAATCCAATCACTGATGCAATTATGGTATTTACAGATGCTACTAAGAAAAAACTAGTTTCCTTATATATACCGCCCAATACTAAATATATTATTCACACACACTCCATTTGAATCAACACAGCAAAATGAGTTATATGCAATTATTACTGCATTACATATTGTTCAAGAACCTCTTAATATTTTTCTGATACCAAATATGCTGTGTATGTGGTAAATAATATAGAAACAGTCCAAACAAGATTTTCTAGCAATTTATTGATTTATCAATTGTTTGAGCAATTGCAACATGTCATAAGAAATAGGAAAGCACCTTTTTTCTGTACGCATATATTCTCACATACTGACCTTCCAGGGGATATAACAGCAGGGAATGCTGTTGCTGATTTTCTAACACAACCCTCTTTACCATGTCTCTTTTTGAGGCCAAAAACTCTCACTCATGATTTCATCAATCTGCACAAATGCTGCATCTTCAATTCAATATCATTAAAGATAAATAAAAATAAATAGTTCCATCTTGCTCTCATTGTAATCTTTATTTACCTTCTTTGAAATCTGTTGCCAGAAATCCCCCAGGCTTGGCCCCTCTTGATTTATGGCAAATTGATGTAACCTATTATCCTTCTTTTAGGAGACTTAAGTATATTCATGTCATTATGGATACTTTCTCTTCATTCATACTTGCTACCTGCCATACAGGGGAATCCACAATTATGGTTATCGATCTTGTACTATTTTGTTTGTTTTGGGAGTTTCACGTGTAATAAAGATAGATAATGGGCCTGCTTATACTAGTATTGTTTTTCAAAAAATTTTGTCCATCATTCCATATTCAGCATGTGACTGGAATACCTTACCATTCTACTGACCAGGCCATTGTGGAATGAAAGCATAGAGACCTAAAGACATTTTTAGAAAAACAAAAAGGGGAAAGAAGGATTGATTAACAGACAATTAACAATAGCATTGTATACTTTAAACTTCTTAACACCTGATTCATATGGTATTAGCAGAAAAAGGATTTAAATTTCTAAAACAAAAACATGACATGGCAAAAAGAGCGCCAGTAATGTGGAAAGACCCTAAAACTGGTAAATGGAATGGTCCAGATAAATTATTAACTTGGGGATGAGGTTATGCTTGTGTTTTCCCAGATAATGCGGAAAAACCTATCTGAATACCAGAGAGATTCCTGCGACCCTGTGAATTTATTAACACTTCGAATGCAACAGCTAGGAATCCAGCCTGGAAGAAAGAGAAAGGAGAAGAGAAACCGGAAGCAGTAACTGAGGCATAGGAGAGCTAAAGGAGAAAAAACTTTACTTACTTGTTCACATTATTGACTATTCAAGTGACAGAAGGACAAAAAGAATATATGCACTGGACTTATGTGCCATATCCTCCAATACTTTGAGTAGTTACATGGGCAGATAAACTAACACCTGTATCAACTACAAATTCAAAGCTCTTGGGAGGAGTACAGAAGCCTTATATGCAAGAACCAAAGACTATTATTAATGTTACACAAGCAGTTACAACTAGGAAACCTATATGTTTTTATAGAGTAGAGAATGATATTATGGAAAGTAATGGTAACCTTGTTTATGTCTGGCAAAAGCTGGTACATCAAAACAAAAAGGTTGTAGAAAATGTGGGGGTAATTATGGTGGTGGTATATTTCTAAATCGTATATTAATTACACAAATAATAATGAGACTATTTCTAAACCTAGTTATCCATCATGTCCAAAGAAAAATCGAAATTTATGGCAAGAAATAACTTTTCCTTCCTGGAACAAATGTCTCATGATTACACAAAAGGCTTCTGATAACTTATTTTCCTGATCAGGATCTAATACAGAAGCTTCTATAAGAAACTCTGTGGAAGATATCATTTATTCCAGGGAAGGAATAGTTAATGAGAATTTATGGAGAATCATGGCAGCTACGGGAACTATTTTTACATCTCAGATCTGGGATTTTACAGACTTATAGAAGATTCAGAAGTATACTGTACAGGCATGTTTAGAATATCCACAGAAGTTTCTCACTACAAATACCATTTAAAAAAATGGCACAGGGATTCAAATCAGGAATGTACCAGGAGGATTTATCGTAAAATGTTACAATTGTAATATAACTCAATGTCTTACTGCTGATTCACTATTTATAGTTGTTGTTACTGAACATCCACCCTAGATGATGGTACCAACCTCAATTAAGCATAACTGGTATAGGTCAGCGGGTCCCAAGGTCCCAAGTTTATGAACAAACTTGGGAAAATATTAAGAAAAGGTTAGAAGACATTAGCAAGAGGAAGTAGAGATTTGCTGGGCTACTTTCTATTGGAATTCTAGCAACTATATCAATTATCACATCACTTGATCTTTTAGCTACAGCTTTTACAGAATCTCTTCAAACTGCTCATTTTGCAAATAAACTAGCAAAAAATATATCACAAGCCTTTAAAGAACAGATTAATGTAGAAAATGAGTTAAAACAAGAATTAAACTTAGTGGGACAATCATTCATTTGGTTAGGAAATCATGTAAATAATTTAGAATCTCAATTACAGGTAGCTTGTGATTATAGATATACTCATGTATGTGTGACTTCTTACAGATGGGACAATGAAACCACCAATGTGACATGGCCTCAAATTAGAAACAGAATATATAGGGCCATACATGATTCTAACATCACTTGGGATATATCTCAGTTAACTGTCCTAATGGAACACATTTAAAAGAGTAGTATCCATGGAATTGATCCTGATAGTGTAGCTAACCAAATATTTAAGTGGTTAAAAAAGATAGCTCCTATAAACAATTTGACCTCTATGCTTTTGCATTTTGTTCCTCTCCCATATTTTATTTTGTTACTCACTGGCTTAGCCCCTTGTGCTTTTTTAAAGTACATTCTGTGATCGTTCTCAGTTATGAGAACTGAAGTCCATAGATTTCACCTTTTAAATAAGAAAATGGGATTTGTAGAGGGCCAGGAGGTAAGAATCCATTCCAGGTCTCAAATCTTATCGTAACTTGGCTCACCAACATCTTTTTTCTTAATAGCAGAAACATGCTTGATAATACTATAAATTGGGATTCTAGTGAGTGAAACAAACTATAAACACTACTCAACAGACCAACGATAAACTTTGAACTTAGGACAGGAAAGAATGTCCACAAGGAGACTAAAAGCATTTGGGACTAGGATACCTGAGATAATGATTTAATAAATTTTACACTGATGTGTATCTCAACTATTTACTTTTCTAAATAATCAATATTTGGGACTTAAGGGATTTAATCATTTATATCATAGTAGATTTTGTTAGACTATAAGAATTTTAATAGAGTGTACTCATATCAAATCTATAAGCATTTAAGATATATATATATATATATATTTGTGGTCTTGATCAATAAAATAGAAGGGTTCTAATTGAATTCTTTCACCTGGCCTCCTGATTATCACACTCTTCATCTCACTACAGGAGCTGGACTCCTTTTGTACAAAAACTTTTTAACTTAATATAATCAAAATTACATATTTGGTTCAATTATGAGTTCCAGTTCTTTGGTCACAAATTCCTTCCCGATGAAGGAAACATTGTGAAACATTGTCCTGTCCTTTGCACTTGTCTCTGAATGCCTGCTATTTTATGGTAGACAGCAACATTAAATGCATCTTATAGGAGTCAGGATAAAGGGATTCTAATTTCAGATTTTCTACCAACTTGTTGTATGACCTCAGGCAAGTCACCTTCTTTGGGTCTCAGTTTTCTCATCTCAAACTGTCTATGGTGGGCAAGGGAGAGTCTTCACTCAGATCTGACCTTCTAAAGATCTCTGTTCTTTTCCCCCTGCTTCATCACACCTGTTTCATTTTCCCTTTTTCCAACAGAGTACAAGAATCAATTTACAAAGAGATGCCCAGGTTTCTGTCCAGGAACCAAAACTGAAAGACAGGTAAGATCTATTAAGAGATGAGTGGTTAAGTGAAAGTCCAACATGAGAACAGATAATGGAAAAGGGAAAAGGTGAATCAGGTAAAATACATACAACGAAGTACAGATACCAGCAGGGAAGATAATAGAAGAGAGCATAGGTCCCTCAGAGACGTTCCAGAGTGAGGAAAGATGAATGCACTGAAGTTAGGGACAGAGGCGAGTGTATCAGAGGTCTAGAGCAGTGGTGGAAATAAAAGCAAGAAAGACTGAGAGTGAGAATGTTTCAGAGTCTCCAGGTCAATGGAGGGCAGGGAAACCCTGAGCTGGCCACATCATTTAATCTGAGTAAAAGACACAGCCCTGCCTGCAAATCTACAAACTGACTCATCTTCGCTAAGAAAACCCCAAATGGAACCACAAAGAGATGAACATGATTGAAAAGATTTTAATGACAATGTAGAAGATGGCTGAGTAATTGCTTTCTACAAACTCATCCAACCTTCCCCTTCTTCCCCAACAAAGAACTAAGTGGCAGTGTGGATAGAGCAATGGGCCTGGAGTTTGGAGGACCAGGAGTTCAAATCCCAGCTTCAGACACTTGGCAAATCACTTACCCTTATTTGCCTCAGTTTCCTCATCTACAAAATGAGCTGGAGAAGGAAATGGCACATCACTCCAGTATCTTTACCAAGAAAACCAGAATGGGACCACAAAGAGTTGAATATGACTGAAGACTTTAACAACAACAATCCAGAAGATGGCCAAGTAATTGCTTTTTATAAACTGATTCAATCTCCTCCTCTTCCCCAAAGAATTATATGCCAGATTTTGATAGACTACAATTCTTTTCAAAAGATAAAGATATCACACATATATCATATAAGAGAATTAGCCATCACTCAAGTGCTTCTACTTCAAATTGACTCCTGAGCACCCCCCAAGCCAACTTGTGAGTTTGTGACATAGGATGAGACTATTAAGGATCTCCAATCCCCCAGATTCTTCAAGAGTCACCAGACACTGATTCTTCTGAGTCACATGAAGTGAAGAAAGGGACAAAATCTGATGGGGGAGATACAAGGGAAGCTTTGATGCCTTGGGAAGGGTGGAAGATTGCTGTGCAACTCAGAATCACACAAGATCAGGCCTGATGGAAAAGAGATTTGGAAACTTACCTGATGCCCGTCTTCTTCCAAAAGTTACTCTGTATAAGGACCTGGATTTGGCTGACTCTGATACCTCCTAAATTGGAGGAGACTGAGATTAACTATTCAAAGCTTAATCTCAAGAGTCTTTCCAGCAGTGAAAAGAGAAAAGTCAGAGAACGTATAGTAGAGGAGGTCTCCAACACCTAGCCATCTCAGCTGGCAGCAATCCCCAGTGGAGGGGGTGGAGGAGCAGGGGAAGGAGGGAAAGGGAGAAGAAAAGAAACCAGATTAAAATGTAATTGGGAAATATTTAACAAAATAAATAAAAATACAATAGAATATGATCATATTAATATGTGGTTTTTCTAAATCAATGTGTGACACATGGATTCTTTAAAGACTATTTAATCGTCCCATTTCTATTTGCAATGGAAGAGGGGGAAAATAGGAAATACAAGAGAAAAACTGAAAGCCAAAAAATTAAAGACCTGAATAAAAATTCAGTCTGTAAGCAAAGAGCTGGATCATAAACACAAAAAGACACTAGGGCAAAATCTCAAAGAGAACTGAAAGTATTTTGAATAATTTTTATAGTGTGAAGGAAAACTAGCCAGCTTTATCCAATGAATGAATTACTTGGACTTTATAGATGTATCAATCACAAAAACAATCAGAGCCTCTCAGAGTAAGAAAAAGTAAAAAGGGGTTTATTAATGATGAGTTTTAGATTTGGGGTACCCAAATGAAATTATGGTTTCTGGTGGTCAGGGAGTTAAATGAGGTCTAGTGGCAGGTTCGGAATTCAGGGTAGGTTTCGGCGCAAGGGTAGGGAGTTTTGGGGACTCCCTTCTGGCGGCACAAGAAGTTCTCTGTAAAGGAATTTACAGACCCAAAAACCTAGATTGATAAAAGAGGTTTATTATAGGGAGTGGAAGTAAGGTTAAAGTCTGGTTAAGGAAATAGGTGAGGGTAAAGAGAAAATGGCACTGAAAGAGTATTCCAGTGGGCAGAAAAACCTGGTAGTAAAGGGAAGTGCCAAGGTCCATCTGCAAAGACCTTCGTTGATGGAAGCTCATTATAGCTTGGCTTGGTGGGGGTTGGGAAACCGGAGCAGATCATCAGAATGGGGGCTGGGATAGCCAAAGTTGGCTCAGATCTGATCAGGGCTGGGACAAGCCCGGATCTCCTATTGAAATTCAAAGAGGTGCTTTTGACCAAGATTTTTGAATCAAAGGTCCTGGCATCCTAGATTGATAATGCATCAGGCAAGAGGGGTTGGGAATCAGAAAGGAATCACAAATCAATAGGAAATACAGTCTCTTAAAGGGACCACAACTCACTTCATTACATCTCCCATATGACAAGGTATTTGTCAGTAAAAGAAGTGCAAAGTAAAAACTAAAAAACACAAGATTAAATAGCCTGAATGCAGAAGGAAGGCCCAACCTTCCCTGCTGGACCTTTTTTCCCATTGTTTGGGGTAGTCTAGATTTACATTCTAATCAGGGAAATCTATCCCAGAAATAAAAGAAAAAGATGTACATAAATGCTAATTAAGAGGTGGTGGGAAACAGGAGGGGACAAACACCAGCAACTTTTTAAGCTATAGCTCTATTTGTTATCATAAGTCTCAAGTCACAATTAAGGTATAAGCAGGGGTCCTCAAACTACTGCCTGGGCCAGATGCAGCAGCTGAGGATGATTATCCTCCTCACCCAGGGCTATGAAATTTCTTTATTTAAAGGCCCACAAAACAAAGTTTTTGTTTTTACTGTAGTCCGACCCTCCAACAGTCTGAGGGACGGTGAACTGGCCCCTATTTAAAAAGTTTGAGGACCCCTTAAACTTTAAGGCTATATTCCCATGAAAGTATCTTCACTCAATTAATTCCATACATAGAGATTATAGAACAATAGAAAGAAACTCCTAAAACATTCAAAAGAAAACTCTTAGGAAATTATCAATTAATTTAGGA
This sequence comes from Sarcophilus harrisii, assembly GCF_902635505.1. Lineage (NCBI taxonomy): Eukaryota > Metazoa > Chordata > Mammalia > Dasyuromorphia > Dasyuridae > Sarcophilus > Sarcophilus harrisii. Next base: position 284,403,964 of record NC_045429.1, on the reverse strand, counting down.
TAAGTAGCAGAATTTAACACAATTTAAAAACACAAGATGAGTAAGAAAAATTGGGTGTATAAGATAGAGAATCTGTTCAAAGAAGCAATAATAATAAGCAATTATAGTGCTTTAAGATTTGAAAAGTGCCCTTTGAATGTTTCTCATTTGAAATTCACAATACTCTAGTGAGTTAAATGATATTATCTTTATTTTATAGTTGAAGCTAAGAATGAAATTTTAAGAGGGAAAGAGACCGGCCATCTTATATGGAATTAGAAAAAACTTCACAGGAGAGATAGCACCTGAGTAGAACCTTTAAAGGAGAAAAATATTCTGAAAAGTGAAGATAAAGAGGTGGTTCATTTCAGGCATGGAAATGACTTGGAGGAGAATGCTGGAGGAGATCAGGGCATCTTTTAGATCAATTAGGTTGGAAGAGAGTTACACAAAACAATGTTTCAAAGGTAGGTTGGAGTCAGATTCTAGATGGCTTTTAAGTGGCAAGCTAAGAGTTTATATTTATAGCAGGAGTGTTGCATTCCACTTGGGGCTTCCCAAACTATCCTCAGGTTCCTAGCTGGGGAGTAACTAGATTAAGAGCTATAATAACAGATTTGCAAAGCATTTTAAATGTTTTATTTAATTTGAGCCACTTAATCTGGTGAGGTAAGTGCTATTATTTCTATTTTATAGAGTTGGATAGAGGTTAAATTATTAGCCCAGCCTTATACAGCTAGTAAATGTTTCAGTCTGGATTCAAACTTCTTGACTCCAAGTTCAGTCCTCTTTCCATCTAACTGCGAAAGCAAAACAAAACAATTCAAAATATCCTCCACAAAAATAAAAAAACAAAAACCATAGCCTTGGCTTCAAGTTTGTCTTAGGAGATGCTATTCATCCCTCAAACCTAACTGTAAAGTCATAAAATTAGCAAATAAGTAACATGAAGCTCTGATCTAACTTTATCCTACATATCTTCTTTCTCTTGGTTCCTTGTTAAATTCTTTTGGAAGTTAGCCTGCTTCAATTGGCATTACAGTTACAATAAAGTTTGCCCCTTGACTTAGAGATGGGTTCAAGCGTGCAAAATTTTTTGAGATGCCTCATGAATCTGTCTGTGATTCCAATCTTTTGTGGTCTCCTTTCTGAACCCCAACATTATCATGCTAACAAAATATAACCAATAAGAAAATCAATTCTCAATTCCTCATAAAACAGTGGAAAACAATCTATTTTCCCCCTCTTCCACCTTACACTCTTCCTATCCCCTAACAGATTCCCGTACCTGTACTGTAGTAGAAAGGGAGTACAATGCATTCTGAGCAAGATGGGTGGGGGAAAGATATAAAACTCACACTCAATGAAGACACCTCGAATTTTAAGTCCCAGCAGAAACTGCTCTTCTTGGAGCTTCTTGTTTCCTCATCTGTCATTTTTAAGGAAAGAAAAGCCTTGCCCCCAGTGATAAGTATAACTCCAGCTCTCATGGTTCTACTCAGAAGCTCTGGTAACTATGGCAAAGAAAGGATGTGAGCTTGTTTATAAGAACTGGTTTAGTTTAAATAATAATATGAATCTCTCACATTTGCAATTTCCAAAGTGATTTTGCATCCATTGTCTCACTTAATTGTTCACAATAAACCTATTGTGCTATATCTGGCAGGAACTGCCCCCTATTTTGCCTATTAAAAGAGGAAGAGGAAATAAGCATTTATTAAGCAGTTTAGGGGTTTATAAATAATATCTCAATTCTCTTAAATGGCTTTTTCTCTTCTACCACAAATTTTTCAGTCTGTGTTCTACAAATGGTTATCTTTAATTTCGATGGAAAGCTGATTTGGAGGCAAAATCACATATCTTAACTTTTAGTATATTATATTCAGGCTCCTTTTTCCCCTGTCAATTTTTGCTTTTGTAGAAAAATAAGTTGTGTAATTTGAATTGAATGTTTTGATATGAGATCTATTCTTTCTTACGTACCTTTAAAAGAATCCCTTTTTCCTTTATTTTTGTATTAAAGCTAAAATTGTTCCTGAGTTGAATTTAATGGTTCACACAGTATCTTAAATAATGCATAATGCTGTTTTACAATATGTCCCTCTTTTTTAAATGTTTCTACTCTATATGTAGGTGTGTAGTATTGATGAGGTGAGAGATTGGGCTCAGAAAGAGAGAAAGATCCAACATGAAAAGAATTCACGAACCCAAGTAGCTGTGGCAATAAACCCCTGATCCAATCAAGAGATATGTAAAGAGGTTTGCTGACAGTTCTTAGTTTTGTAGGCAGATACTAGCTTGGAGCTAGAGGCAATCTGAGTTGAAAAATCAGACTGAGATCTCCAATTGAATGAGTGGTCCTAGACTAATTTTCAACTCAATAGAGGATGTTGCCAGTCTCTACCAGGATAACAGAATGGAATTACTTAGCTTGATTCCTTGGGGTGGATTTCTCCCAGAGTAGAGCTTCTCAAGAGTTCAAGGAGAGTTTCTCCCCTTCAAGGAGTTTCTCAAGCATTTATCCCCTGGCTTCCCTCCTAAAATCAGAATAGTTTCAGGATTCCCCCATCAGTATCTTGAAATACATTGTTAGATTATTTTGTATTTTATAGTTTGGAGGATTTTGAGGAGCAAAACCAATAATTCTTAAATGTTCTCTCTTCCAGGTAAGGATTTTTTTTTTCATACATTTCTGCTTCTTTTCAGTTTACTCATTTCCTAATGTTATGCTGGAGAAACTGAGGCAGGATAGACATTAGAGAACAATTTAATAGTTTATTAAATGGAAAGATTTACTGGGATCAAATGATCCATATTTGGTCCCAGGGCTGAACGAGACTATTGTCTCAAAGAATCCAGCCACGAATATCAGATAACAAGATTCTTTTATAAGGCAACAAGAACAATGACATAATGGGGGAGGTACCAGATTGGGGATAACCTAATGGGAGGAGGTACCTAGATGGGGATGACCTAATGGGGGGAGGTACTGGAGAGGCTCCTGATATTCTAATGATGTCTAAAATGGATAGACCTTTATCCTGTCAAACATTAAGAAGGAATAATTATAACCTAAAGATAATAAGACCTTTATCTCATCAAACATTAAAAGAGAATGGTTATAACTGAGGCAGAATAACTGAATAGGGAAACTGGGTCAGGACATTAAAAGAGAACTGTGACACAACATTAAGTTCATATTTCTGCCTTCTTTGTTGTTTAGTTATTATGGCCTTCAGTGAAACCATTCTAATTTGAATCTGCTATTTTGTTTTATTTCCCCATGGGTATTTACAAATAATTTAATTTCATCATTGTTTTGTCCTGAGATTCCTTAAACTTTCTCAACTACTTTTTATTTTTTGTTTTATTCCATGATGTATTTGTCAATTTAATCTTTTTCTTCAGTTTCTTTAATATATTTATTACTTAGTTTAAAATTGTGAGAGAAGGGATAATTGTAGGCCTCCAGATAAGCTAAGTGATAGTCCAGTTTGAGTTGGAAGAATGAACCCAAAAGTAGTACTGTATTTATATAGGCCAAGTAGTCTGTAAGTTTTCCTAAAGGCCAGAACCATGTATGATCTAAATATCTTAATATCACCCAGAGTCTTAGTATAGGGTTCTTTTTTTTTTTTAATAACTTTTTATTGACAGAACCCATGCCAGGGTAATTTTTTACAACATTATCCCTTGCACTCACTTCTGTTCCGATTTTTCCCCTCCCTGCCTCCACCCCCTCCCCCAGATGGCAAGCAGTCCAGTATAGGGTTCTTTATGCAATAAGTGCTTAGTAAATGTTTGTTGAATTGAATGAAAATGAGAAAATTTATTTCATTTTTACTTTCCACATGAAAGAAGGGAATCATGGTCTTAAGGTAAGGTAATAAAGGTTAAAAGTGAAACAAGCAATAGAAGACCAAGCAAATCTATTCTTGAGATTGTTGAGTTTTCATCCCTTCTTGAGATCTTTTTCTGTTTGGAACAGATTGCAGAGAGCATGTAGGAAACTTGGGTCATTGTTAGCATGTTGAAAGAAAGTAGGTGAGGGAGTCCAGCTAAATGAAGACTTATTCTAATTTTGAAAGGATTTTTTTCTCAAGCTTGTATTTTTAAAAATTTCATGATGAATTTTGTTTTGATATGTCATAATAAAACTCTTCACAAAATACAATATCTGGGTGGGGTTGTAGTTAAGCAAAATTGTTCAAGAATAGTGATAGCCTCTGCAATTTTATGTGCAGCTACTCCATGCCATGGATAGAACACAGCCTGAAATCAGGAAGATTTCAAATGTAGCCTCAGACTTACTAAAGTGTGTGACTGGCCAATTTACTTAACCCTGCTTGCCTCAGTTCTTCATCAATAAAATGAGTTGTAGAAGGAAATAGTTAAAGTACTTCAAGTATCTTTGCTAACAAAATCCCAAATGGGAAAGAAAATAAATATTTCTTAATTGAAACAAAATTACATATAAATTTTTAAAATCACTGCTTAATTTCCCCAAACAATCCAAGCCAATCTCCTCCCCATTCAATTCTAGGCCCAGCCTCTTTTTCATTTGCAGTATTTGCAGATTTATATAGATGAGGTCTACAGATTGACCATCCAACTATTCACAATAACCTGGATAGTAGGCATTCTTTATCTACTTGGTTTTCTCAGTGAGGTTAGGACAAACATACTTGAGTCATTTAGAAATCTTATTCAGGGGACCTTTCAATGCCATGGATTTGGCAAAAATGATCACAATGCCATCTGCAGACAGGAACCTCACCATCCATTGGAAAATCCCGTAGGATTTGAATCCTGAAATGAACACGTCATGTCAATGGCTAACACAAGACTTCCTGTTTTGTGCCTCAGTTTATATTAAATATGTAAGGGTCTCCAAACAAAATGATCCCTTACATCTCAAGGAATTTTATCTTATGCATATGCATATGGAAAGTTGTTGAAGGAAAGCTTGTAGGGTCATATTTGGTTCTATCTAATCAAATACTTGGGCAGCTAGATAGCATAATAGAAAGAGCAAGAAGCTTAGAGACTGGAAGAATTATCTCCCTGAAATCAAATTCAGCCTCAGACACTAGTTATCTGACCCTAGGCAAGTCAATGAAACCTGTTTGCCTCAGTGTCCTCATTTGTAAAATGAGCTGGAGAAGAAAATAGCAAACTACTCCAGTATATTTGCCAAGAAAACTCCAAATGGTCTCATAAAAATCAGACAAGATGGAACTATAAAAATCAAATGCTTTTTTAAAAATTAAAGCTTTTTATTTACAAAATATATGCATGGGTAATTTTTCAACATTGACCCTTGCAAAACCTTTTGTTCCAAATTTTCCCCTCCTTCCCCTCACCCTCTCCCCTAGCTAAAAAGTAGTCTGATACATGTTAGATATGTTAAAATACATGTTAAATCCAATATATGTATACATATTTATGCAGTTATCCTGCTGCACAAGAAAAATCAGATCAAGAAGGAAGAAAAAAACTGAGAAAGAAAACAAAATGCAGGCAAACAACAGAGAAAGTGAGAATGCTATGTTGTGGTCCACTCTCAATTCCCACAGTCCTCTTTCTGGGTGTAGATGGCTCTCTTCATCACTGAGCAAATGGCACTGGTTTGAATCATCTCATTAATGAAGAGAGCCATGTCCATCAGAACTGATTGTTGTATAGTCTTGTTGTTGCCATGTACAATGATCTCCTAGTTCTGCTCATTTCATTTAGCATCAGTTCATGTAAGTCTTTCCAAGCCTCTTTGTATTCATCCTGCTGGTCATTTCTTACAGAACAATAATATTCCATAATATTCATATACCACAATTTATTCAGCCATTCTCCAATTGATGGGCATCCACTCAGTTTCCAGTTTCTGGCCACTATAAAAAGAGCTGCCACAAACATTCTTGCACAAACAGGTGCCTTTCCCTCCTTTAAGATCTCTTTGGGATATAAGCCCAGTAGTAACATTGCTGAATCAAAGGGTATGTACAGTTTGATAACTTTTTGAGCATAGTTCCAAATTGCTCTTCAGAATGTTAGATCTCATTCACAGTTTCACCAACAATGTATCAGTGTCCCAGTTTTCCCACATCCCCTCCAAATTTGGTCATTATTGTTTCCCTGTCATCTTACACAATCTGACAAGCGTGCATTAGTATCTCAGAGTTGTCTTAATTTGCATTTCTCTGATCAATAACGATATGGAGCACCTTTTTCATATGACTACAAATAGTTTCAATTTCTTCATCTGAAAATTGTCTATTCATTTCCTTTGACCATTTATCAATTGGAGAATGGCTTGAACTATTATAAATTTGAGTCAATTCTTTATATATTTTAGAAATGAGGCCTTTATCAAAACATTTGAATATAAAAATGTTTTCCCAGTTTATTTCTTCCCTTCTAATTTTGTCTGCATTAGTTTTATTTGTACAAAAACTTTTTAATTTAATATAATCAAAATTATCTATTTTGTGATCAAAATGATCTCTAGTTCTTCTTTGGTCACAAATTCCTTCCTCCTCCATAGATTTGAGAGGTAAACGATCCTATTTTCTTCTAATTTGTTTATAATCTCATTCTTTATATCTAGATCATGAACCCATTTCGACCTTACCTTGGTATACAGTATTAAGTGTGGGTCAATGCCTAGTTTCTGCCATACGAGTTTCTAATTTTCCCAGCAGTTTTTGTCAAATAGTGGATTCTTATCCCAAAAGTTGGGATCTTTGGGTTTGTCAAATACTAGATTGCTATAGTTATTGACTGTTTTGTGCTGTGAACCTAATCTATTCCATTGATCAACTGCTCCACTTCTTAGCCAGTACCAAATGGTTTTGATGACTACTGCTTTATAATATAGTTTTAGATCTGGTACAGCTAAGCCACCTTCATTTGTTTTTCTTTTCATTAATTCCCTTGAAATTCTTGACCCTTTGTTCTTCCAGATGATTTTCTTGTTATTTTTTCTATGTCAGTAAAATAGTTTCTTGGGAGTTTGATTGGTATAGCACTAAATAAATAGATTCATTTAGGGAGTATTGTCATCTTTTTTATATTCTCTAGACATATCCAAGAGCACTTGATATTTTCCCAGTTGCTTATATCTGACTTTATTTGTGTGGAAAGTGTTTTGTAGTTTTGCTCATATAGTTCTTGACCCTCCGTTGGCAGATAGATTCCCAAATATTTTATCCCATCGACAATTATTTTAAATGGAATTTCTCTTTGTATCTCTTGCTGTTGAATTTTGTTAATGATGTATAAAAATGCTGATGATTTATGTGGAATTATTTTGTATCCTACAACTTTGCTAAAGTTGTAGATTACTTCTAATAGTTTTTTAGTTGATTCTCTAGGATTTTCTAAGTATACCATCATCTCATCTGCAAAGAGTGATAATTTGGTTTCCTCATTACCTACTCTAATTCCTTTAATCTCTTTTCTTCTCTAGTTGCCAAAGCTAGCATTTCTAATACAATATTGAATAGTAATGGTGATAGAAGGCAACCTTGTTTCACCCCAATTTTATTGTGAATGCTTCCAGTTCATCCCCATTACATGTGATGCTTGCTGATGGTTTTAAATAGATGCTACTGACTATTTTAAGGAAAAGTCCATTTATTCCTACTCTCTAGTATTTTTAATAGGAATGGGTGTTGGATTTTATAAAATGCTTTTTCTGCATCTATTGAGATAGTCATATAGTTTTTGTTAATTTGGTTATTGATATAGTCAATTATAGTAATAATTTTCTAATATTGAACTAGCCCTGCATTCCTGGTATAAATCCTTTATTATCCTGGGGATGATTTTTTGTAATCTCTTTGGTAATATTTAAAATTTTTGCATCAGTATTCATTAGGGAGATTAGTCTATAATTTTCTTTCTCTATTTTTGTCTTACCTGGTTTAAGTATCAGTACCATGTCTGTGTCATAAAAGGAATTTCATAGGAGTCCTTCATTACCTATTTTTTCAAATAGTTTATATAGTATTGGAGTTAACTGTTCTTAAAACGTTTGGTAGAATTCACATGTAAAGCCCTCCGGTCCTGGGGATTTGAGGGGGGAGGAGTTGATTAGTAGCTTGTTCTATTTCTTTTTCTAAAATGGGACTGTGTAAGTAATTTACTTCCTCTTCTGTTAATCTGGACAATCTATATTTTTTGTAGATATTCCTCCATTTCATTTAAGTTGTCAAATTTATTGGCATAAAGTTGGGCAAAGTAACTCCTAATAATTGCTCTAGTTTTCTCTTCATTGGTGGATAGTTCTCCCTTTTCATTTTTGAGAAGTTTGATTTTCCTCTTTCCTTTTTCTAATCAAATTAATTAAAAGTTTATCTATTTTGTTGATTTTTTTTCATAAAACCAACTCTTAGTTTTATTTATTAATTCAATAGTTTTTTTAGTTTCAATTTTATTGATTGCGCCTTTTATTTTTAGAATTTCAAGTTTGGTATTTGATTGGAGGTTTTTAATTTCTTCTTTTTCTAGCTTTTTTAGTTGCAAGCCCAATTTATTGATTTTTCTCTTTCTTTATTTTATGCAAGTCAGCATTTAGAGATATAAAGTTTCCCCTTATTACTGCTTTGGCTGCATCCCACAAATTTTGATATGTTGTCTCATTATTGTCATTCTCTTGGATAAAATTGTTGATTGTGTCTATGAATTGCTCTTTCACTTGTTCATTCTGTAGAATGAGATTATTTAGTTTCCAATTACTTTTTGGTCTATTTTTCCCCTGGCCTTTTATTGAATGTAATTTTATTGCATTGTGATCTGAAAAACATGCATTTACTATTTATGCCTTTCTGCATTTGATTTTGAGATCTTTATGGCCTAATATATGGTCAATTTTTATATAGGTTTCATGAATTGCCGAGAAGAAAGTGTACTTCTTTCTGTCTCCATTCAATTTTCTCCAAAGATCTATCATACCTAACTTTTCTAGTATTCTATTTACCTCTTTAACTTCTTTTTTATTTATTTTATGGTTGGTTTATCTATTCTGAGAGTGAAAAGTTGAGATCTTCTACTATTATAGTTTTGCTGTCTATTTCTTCTTGCAACTCTCTTAACTTCTCCTTTAGGAATTTAGATAGACCATTTGGTGCATATATGTTTATTATTCATATTGCTTCTTTATCTCTTGTACCCTTTAGCAAGATATAGTTTCCTTCCTTATCTCTTTTGATTAGATCAATTTTTGCTTTTGCTTGATCTGAAATCAGGATGGTAAAAAACAAAACAAAACAAAAAAACTGCTTTTTTTTACTTCACCTGAAACAACAGATTCTGCTCCAGGCTTTTACCTTTACTCTCTATGTATCACTGTTTTAAATGTGTTTCTTGTAAACAACATATTGTAGGAATCTGGCTTTTAATCTAGTCTGCTATCTGCTTCCACTTAATAGGAGAGTTCACCCAATACACATTTATGGTTAAAACTACTAATTCTGTATTTCCTGCCATCTTGTTAACCCCCAAATTATACTTTTCTCTTTCCTTTCCCCCTTTCTCTTCTTCCCAGTATTTTATTTATGAGCACTACTTACCTCAAGCAGTTCTCTCCCATTAGAGACTCTTCCCCTTTCTTATACCTTTCCCCTACTATTTCTGTTTTCCCTTCTATTTAGCCTACCCCTTCCCTTTCTCAGTGAAACCAAATATGCTCAATATTCTTTGTTTAAGCCAAATCTGATGAGAATAAGATTCACACAATGTTCATTACTGTCCCTTCTTTCCCTCAGTTATAACAGGTTTTCTTTGCCTCTTCCTGAGATGTAATGTCCCTCATTTTACCTCCACTTTCCCTTTTTTTTCTGATATATTCCCCTTTCCACCTTTAGTTTCTTTTTTATATTATGACAATAAAATTAGATTATACATGCACCCATGTATACCCATAACAGAAATACAATTCTCAAGAATTCTTTTCTTTTGACCTTTTTATGCTTCTCTTGAGTTCTATATTTGGAGGTCAATTTTTTTGTTTTGCTCTGGTCTTTTCATCAGAAATAAATAGAAATCATCTATTTCATTGAATGTCTATCTTCTTCCCTGAAAGAAAATGTTCAGTTTAGCAGAGTAGTTTATTCTTGGCTGCATTCCAAATTTCTTAGCCTTTTTGAATATTAGATTCCAGGCCCTTTGATCCTTTAAAGTGGAAGCTACTAGGTCCTAGATAATCCTTATTGTGACTATTCAGTATTTGAATTGTTTCTTTATGACTGCTTGTAATATTTTTTCCGTGTTCCAATAGTTCTGAAATTTAGCCATGATATTCCTTGGAGTTTTAATTTTGGGGTCTCTTTCAAGAGGTGTTCAGTAAATTCTTTCAATGGCTATTTTACCTTCTGATTCTATAACATCTGGGCAGTTGTTTAATGATTTCCTGAAAGATCATAGTGGCTAGGCTCTTTTTTTCATCAGTTTTCAGGAAGCCCAATAATCCTTAGATTATCTCTCCTAGATCTATTTTCCAGGGACATGACTGGGATTTCTGATAGGATGACTTCCCCAGAGGGTGCAACCATGGAGCTAAACTGATCTCTATCAGAACCTTCTCCTTATTTACTTCAGGAATCAATTCTTTATTTTCTTTCTGTCCAAAACACCATTCAGGACCTCATCAGGAACAAGTCTCTTTTAAACTTTGTTGTCTCTCTCCATCCTTACACAGTGTTCTGAACACATTGTATAACTTGGAAAATGTTTATTAAATTAAATTGACTTTTAATAGCAATTTTTACTTTGAAAATTAGTTTTCCTGTATCCAGCTTCTCCTCCTTTCAATCCATCCTTTACAAAGCTTCTAAACTGATATTGTTATGACACAATGTCTGTCCATTTTCACTTTTCTCTCAGGAAATTTCAGTGGCTCTCCTATTGCCTCTCTAGTATTTAAAATCTTTCACAAAATGGGAGTGGGGGAGAAAAGAGAAGGAAGGAAGCAAGTATTTATTAAGCTCCTATTGTTTTTTAGGCACTGTGCTAAGCACTTTACAAATATTATCTCATTTTTGATATGGCTCTGATCTATCTTTTAGGCTAATCTCACATTACTCTCCCTTCTCACACTACATTCCAACCAAAACAGCTTACCTGTTCAGCCTGTTTAGATTATATACCCCAGGGTGATCTGTTTCTATAAACTCTCACTGCTTTTTGGAATCCTGAATTTTCTTGAAGACTTGAACTTCAAGTGCCACTTCCTTCAAGAGGCCTTCCTTAAGCCTTTCCAGAATTTGTGGTGCTTCCCTCCCCCATGTTATTTTGTATTTATGTTGTAAATCACTTCTCAAACTTTGGGTCTCAGAGTCCCTTTATATTCTTAAATATTACTGATGAACTCAAATAGTTTTTGTTTATATGAGATATAGCTACTTATATTTACTACATTATAATTTGCTATAAAATATATAAATATTTTAATTCATTATAAAATAATAATAAATCTATATGTCAGCATATATTTGCTTATTAAACATTCTTCTTTTTTCCTATTACATATCTATGTGAGGAAGAATTTTTTAAATTGGGTTCAACCAAAATAGCATATTGCAAAGGACTGAATATAGAAGCAAATATGAGAATCCTGCTGTCCCCTATTAAGCCAAACATTATAAAAAGATTTGCAGGGAAAAAAAGTAAAACAATGCTATTCTTGCCTCTAAAATCCTTTTGTTTTGGAAAATAATTATTTTTCATATGAAATATACATATTCAGCATGTTATTTAGATTGAAGTATATATAAAAAGACTTCTGCCTCACTTAGATATGTACTAGGGAAAGGAAAAAGTATTTAATAGTTTAATAACTTTTTATAGTTTTGGCCTCACAAACCTCTTGATAGGGTTTTTAAGAATGCTTTGAGAACCACATATAGTATTTTTTGCTTTATTATATAAATCTCCCTCCTCCCCGTTAAAATTTAAAGTCTATAGGGTCTAATCTATTTTGTGTGTGGGGGGGTCTGTATTTTTAGTACATAGCACAGGGTTATTGAATTGAAACCACTTCTTCCTTTAGGGACAAAATACATTGCAGAATATCCCCCCTTTATGACTTGCTTCATGTTGTAAAATGATTATTAACACAAGTTAAGTATTAAATAGTTTGGGGCAGCTAGGTAGTGCAGTGAATAGAGCACCACCCCTGAAGTCAGGAGGACCTGTGTGACCCTGGGCAAGTTACTTAACCACTTAATCCCAATTGCCTCAGAAAAAAAAAAAAAAAAAAAAAAAAAAAAAAAAAAAAAAAAAAAAAGGAGCACTAGAAGATGTCCAGTTAGTTTTAGTGTCTGATCCCTTACTGTTATTTGTGTCCTGCTTGTAATCTGCTTTCTGAGCTAATCATCCTTTTCCTCTTTCTGGCTATGTAGTATAACTACCATAATATTATTTCTATTTCCATCATAGATTTCTCCTTTGGATCCCAGATTTCCTAACAAAACTTTTTCTCTATTATATATAGTCTTTGTAGAAGGCCTTGAAAAGCTGTTTCCTTTTACTGGTAGCTCTTTTTCCTAGATAGAAGATAATGTAGAATCAAAATCAAATTGTTAGTATCAAAAATGAAAAGGGAGAACTTTCCATCAATAAAGAGAAAATAAGAGCAATAATTAGCAGTTATTTTGCCCAATATTTCAATAAATCTGATAATCTAAGTGAAACAGAGGAATACTTACAAAAATATATATTGTCCAGATTAACAGAAGAAGAAAGAAATTACTTAAATAGTTCTACTTTAGAAAAAGAAATTGAACAAGCAAAATCCACTCCCCAAGAAAAAATCTCCAGGGCCAAATGGATTTACATGTAAATTCTACCAAACATTTAAAGAACAATTAATTCCAATGCTATGCAAACTATTTGGAAAAATAGGGAAAGAAGGAATCCTACCAAATTCCTTTTATGATACTGATATGGTGCTGATACCTAAACCAGGTAGAGTCAAAACAGAGAAAAAAAAATTATAGTCCAATTTCTTTAATGAATTTATGCATAAATCTTAAATAAAATATTAGCAAAGAGATTACAGCAAGTTATCCCCACGATAATACACCATGATCAAGTAGGATTTATACCACAAATACCAATATTAGGAAAACTATTAGCGTAATTATTGACTATATCAATAAACTAACAAAAATCTTTTATATGATTATCTCAATAGATGCCGAAAAAACATCTGACAAAAACACTAGAGAGTATGGGAATAAATGGAGCATTCCTTAAAATGAACAATAGTATCTATTTAAAACCATCAGCAAGCATCATATGTAATGGGGACAAACTAGAACCCAGTAAGATCAGGGGTGAAACAAGGTTGCCCTCTACCACCATTACTATTCAATATTGTATTAGAAATATTAACTTTGGCAATAAAAGAAGAAAAAAAGAGATTAAAAGAATTAGAGTAGGTAATGAGGAAACCAAATTATCACTCTTTGCAAATGATATGATGGAATACTTAGAGAATCCTAGAGAATCAACTAAAAAACTACCAGAAAAAATTCATAACTTTAGCAAAATTATAGGATACAAAATAAATTCACATAAATTATCAGCATTTCTATGTATTACCAACAAAGTCCAATAGCAAGAGATACAAATAGAAAGTCCATTTAAAATTACTAGATAATATAAAATATCTGGGAGTCTACCTGCCAAAGCAGTCAGGAACTATATGAACACAATTACAAAACACTTACCACACAAATAAAGTAAGAGCTAATGAATTGGGAAAATATCAAGTGCTTATGCGTAAGCCAAGCTAATATAATGAAAATGATAATATTACCTAAATTAATCTACTTAGTGCCATAACAATCTAACTCCCAAGAAATTACTTTACAGATCTAGAAAAAATAATAACAAGGTTCATTTAGAAGAACAAAAGGTCAAGAATTTCAAGGGAATTAATGAAAAAATTCTAATGAAGGTAGCCTAGCTCTTCTAGACCTAAAACTATATTATAAAGCAGAGGTCATCAAAACCATTTGGTACTGGCTAAGAAATAGAGTAGTAGATCAGTGGAATAGGGTAGGTTTATAAGACAAAATAGTAAATGACTATATTAATCTACTGTTTGACAAACCCAAAGATTCCAGCTTTGGGGATAAGAACTCACTATTTGACAAAAACTGCTGGGAAAATTGAAAATTAGTATGGCAGAATCTAGGCATTGACCCACACCTAACAAGATAAAGTTGAAATGGGTTTATGATTTGGACATAAAAAGTGATTTTATAAGCAAATTAGAAAAACATAGGCTGGTTTGCCTCTCAGATCTGTGGAGAAGGAAGGAATTTGTGACCAAAGAAGAAGTTGTACATTATTGAATACAAAATGGGTAATTTTGATTATATAAAGTTAAAAACTTTTTATAAAAACAAAACCCATGCAGACAAAATTAGAAGGGAAGCAATAAACTAGGAAAAAAAATTTATATTCAAGGGTTCTGATAAAGCCTCATTTCTAAAATATGTAGAGAATTGACTCAAATTTATAAGAATTCAGGCTATTCTCCAATTGATAAATGGCCAAAGGAGATGAACAGACAATTTTCAGATGAAGAAATTAAAACCACTTCTAGTCACATGAAAAGATGCTCTAAATCACTATTGATCAGAGAAATGCAAATTAAGACAACTTTGAGATACCACTACACACCTCTCAGACTGACTAAGATGACAGGAAAAGATAATGATGAAATCTTGGAGGGGGTGTGGGAAAACTGGGACACTAATACATTGTTAGTGAAATTGTGAACTGATTCAACCATTCTGAAGAGCAATTTAGAACTATGCCCAAAGGATTATCAAACTGTGCAGACCTTTTGATTCAGCAAGGTTTCTACTGGGTCTGTATACCAAATAAATCATTAAGGAGAGAAAGATACCCACATATGCAAAAATGTTTGTGGCAGCCCTTTTTGTAGAGAGGCAAGAAACTAGAAACAATGGATGCCCATCAGTTGGAGATTGGCTGAATAAGTTATGTTACATGAATGTTATGAAATATTATTGTTCTATAAGAAATGATTAGCAGGATGATTTCAAAGAGGCCTGGAGACACTTACATAAATTGTCGCTAAGTGAAATGAGCAGAACCAGGAGATCATTATACATTCAATAGCAAGATTCTGATAAACATGGCTCTCTTCAACAATGAGGTGATTCAGGCTAGTGGTCTTGTGATGAAAAGAGCCATTTGCACCCAGAGAGGAGACTGTTGGAACTGAATTTGGATCATAACATAGTATTTTCATTCTTTTTGTAATTGTTTGCTTGCATTTTGTTTTCTTTCTCATTTTTTTCCTTTTTGATCTGATTTTTCTTGCATTGCATGATATTTGTGGAAATATGTATGTGTTTAACATATATTAGATTATTTGTCCATCTAGGGGAAATGATGGGGAGAAGAAAGGGGAAATTTTTGGAATACAAGGTTTTGCAGGGATGAATGTTGAAAATTATCCATGCATATATTTTGCAAATAAAAAGCTTTAATTAAAAAATTAAAACCCCCCCACAAAACCTTATACCACCTACCGACCTTAGCAATGGATAGATAAAGTACCGAGGAGGAAATAAATTTCTTCATATGATGTGACATTTAAAAAACTGGATATCCATAGAGTCTGATCATCCTTCCCCCATTATTTTTTACATATGATAAAAATGATGTCCAGAGAGGAAATGAGTTTTATTTTAACTGACCCAGATAGTGGCAGTTCCAGAAGTAATACAAAAATTTCCCTATATCTATAATAGCTTTGGCTAACCCAAATTTACAAGTTGACAGTAAATGTAGAATTTCTTTTATGCCATTAATGCAGACTAGGATCCAAAGAAAGTAATTTGAGTTAAATTGTGGAGTTAGGCTCACTAATGTGAATCTATGGCAGGTGGTAGAAATCTGAGGAAGACTGGGAAAGAGCACTTCAAAATTTGGTAAGGGGTTACCTGAGTATAAGATTCTAATTTTTTTCTTAAATATATATATAGATGTATATATTTTATTTATTTCATTAAATATTTCCCAATTACATGTAAAGTAAATTCACTTCTCCCGTTCTGCCCTTCCACTATCCCTTGAGAAAGCAAGCAACATATTAATTATACATGTGAAATCATGCAAAACATATTTCCGTGTTGCTGAAGAAAACATACACATACAAACAAAAAATTAAAGTTAAAAAATATGCTTCAGTCTACACTCAGAGTTCATCAGTCTTCTAGGGGTGGATAGCATTTTCATTATGAATCCTTTAGAATTATCTTGTGTTATTGTCTTGATCAGTTGCTAAGGCTTTTATACCTGGTCATCCTTATAATATTACTATTATCATTTTCCTGATTCTGCTCACTTAACTCAGGGCCTCCTAACTTCAGGGCTAGTGTTGTATCTACTATATCACTTAAATGCTCTGTGGCTCATCTTTTTTTATAGCACAATATTATTCTATTACAATCATGTACCACAACTTTTTCAGCCACTCCCCAATTGACGGACATCCCCTCAATTTCTGATTATTACTGGTTATAAATATTTTTGTACATGTAGGTCCTTTTCCTTTTTCTTTGATCTCTTTAGGTTACCAACCTAATTCTGCTACTATAGGTCAAAGGATAGGCATAGTTTTATAGCCCTTTGAACAAAATTCCAAATTGTTCTCCACAATGGATGGATCAGTTCACAAATTCAAGCCTTGGTACATCTTCGTAGAAATTTATTTGTGTTTTTTTCTAAAGAATTTTTGCTATTTATTATATTTTCCTATGCATTATAGCTACTGCCACTTTTAAATCACACTGAATAAAAATGTTTGTATTATATAATATATCTCACAAGTGTTTATAATATGTATGGTATATATGTATATGGTACAATTCTACAATTTCTAGATCTTTGTTTTCTCACTTGTACATTTAGGGAATTAGACAAGATTCTAGGTATTACATTGGATAAAGTATTGGATTTGAAAGTCAGAAATACCTGAATTCAAATTTCTCCTCAGACATTTGCTAGCTATGTGACCCTGGATAAGTCATTTGATCTATCTCAGCTTCAAATTTCCTCTTCTGTAAAATGAGCATCTGTCTTCCAGGATCATTGTAAGATCAAATGAGATAACATGTACAGCATCTGGCAAACCTTTGTACAAGTGCTAGAAATTATTGTTGTTGTTTATCATATCTGGAGTCCTATCTAGCCCTGACATCCTAGAGTGTGCTCCATAGCATTGCCTTGATTAAGCTTGGCATAATGGGGACTTTGATCAGTACATTGAAGGGTCATGTCCTCATCTGAACCACAATTTGAAACAGGGGCTTGAAACAGAAACTGTGTTTGGGACACATAAACTAAGAAATGAATGAACTTAGCCTTGGATATACTGAGGCAATGCAAAGGGTACTAGAAGAATACCACTCCTGAAATGTAAGGTTATTTGCAATCTTTTTTCTATTTTCATAAACTTCCCAAGAAGAAAATTTTCTATCAGAGTAGAAACTGACATTGGTTTAAAGTATATTGTTTTCAGGGATTGTAGAAGGAATAAAGAAAAAAGTTATTTCCTGGCTGCTTAAGGAAGTGGCAGAGAAAGTAAATATAGAGTTAGTTATTCCTTAGGAGGGCAGAGATTTATTGTGAGAGGTCCTGAGGCTAAAGGGATTCCAGGTTTTTGAATTCTTCTCTTTCCCTTTTCTTCTTTCCCTTCCTCTTCTCTCTTCCTCCTCTCTCTCTCTCTCTCTCTCTCTCTCTCTCTCTCTCTCTCTCTCTCCTCTTCTCTTCTCTTCTCTTCTCTTCTCCTTTTCTTTCTTCTTCTTTCCCTCTCTTCCCTTTATATTCTTTTTCTCCCTATTCCTTCTTCCCTTCCCTTTCTTTGTAGTGTTCTTTCTGGAGTCCCCAAATTGAAGTGCCAAAATATACTGTCCGGACTAGCTCTCTGGAGTATCTCTGGACCAGCCTTGGTCTTAGTGGAGGAGTGAAGGAGGCAGGAAACTCATGAGGATGGTCAAAGATGGAGTTCCTATTTCAAGTCCTCTCAGCCCTTAAAAACCTTGGTATGATTACATCACTACAGCACACTGAACATGTGCCAACTGTAGAACCATCACATCACCACAGTACACTGCCTAAGTGCTAACTATAAGCACCCTGCTATTGATATATAAATGCCTCTCTTTCCTGTAAGTATCCCTTGCTTCAAGTAGAACACAGATGATCATGCCCTCCCTGACTCCTCAGGAAGATTGACAGCACCAAAGGGAGGTAAGGAACCAAACCAGACATTGTCAGCAGGTTCCCTCTAGTGTAAAGAATCTTATACCTTACTCAGATTTCCTCCACTATCTGCTGCTTTCTACACTTCTCTTTTTTCTCCTTTCCTCCTTTCATCTTCCTCCTCCCTCTTCCCTCTTTTCTTTCTTCTTTCCCTTTTCCCCTCTTTTTTCTTCCCCTTCCCCTTTCTGCTCCTTCCACTCCCTTCTCTTTCCTCTCCATTTCCCACTCTCTACACTCCCCTCAAGTTCCCTAGATAAATTCCCCCTTCCTCAGCTGATGATTGCTGCTGTTCTCTAGCCTTGACCTTGGGGAGTGATGAGACATTGAGAGTTCAAAGCCAGGCACCTGAACCCTATGTGCCCTTGCCTAGTGAAGTTTATTTGGAGATGGCTGAGGTTGTAGAGTGGCAGGTTGTATGGGAAGGGGAATTATTGGGGCAGTTTTTAAAAACTGCTTAAACTTGGAAAGAGAAAAATGGGAAGAAGCAAGAAGCTGCCCAATAAAGATAGGCAAAGTTTCTTCCCCATCCATCAGTCCTAATCTTGGAGCCTGGAAGGCTTTGAAAGGCTCTGAAATAAAAGTATCAAAGAGTATTTAATTTAATTTCCCTGAGCCCCTAGAACTCTTTTAGTTTATCACTTTTTAATGTATATTTTAAAAACTTTAAGGATTTAATTAAATTCATAAGACTACTTATCTAATACTACCTTTTCATTTTACAGATGAGGAAACTGAGATCTGGAGAATTAAAGTGATTTGCCTAAATTCACACAGTGATCCTGTCAACATCAAGCATTTAAGTTCTTGATATGCATTATACTGCTTATAGGATGCTAAATGCTGGGTATACAAAGAAAGATAAAAAAAAATTATCCTTTCCTTCAAAAAGGTTATTTTAATGGCAAACAACTATCTACAAACAAGATGTCTGGGAAGTAATGTTAGAGTAGGATTTGGGGGCATCAGAGTGAGAGACCTGGAAAAGCCTTTTGCAGGAGGGATTTGAGTTATTTCAAAGGAAACCAAATAAGCCAAGAAGCAGAGGCAAGGAGGGAAAAAAATTCCAGGCAAGGGAAAATAGAGTCAACAGAAAGGCCATCATTGCTGGATGATGTGATATATAAGTAAACTTTGAAAGATAGGAAGAGACCAGATTTTGAAGTAGTCTTTGATAGAAAAAATTGTATTTGATTCTAGAGGTGATAGGGAGTTTATGAAGTTCTGAGATGCAGAAAGATCACTTTGGTGGCTGAATGGAGTGGAAGTGGCAAATATTAGATAAGGAATTTGAATCCTGGTTCTCTAACTACAGAACAAGTGCTTTTTTTCATTCAAGGATCATATTTTAATCTTTTTTAAAAAAAATTAACTGCCCATGGAATGCCTCAGGAATTTCTTGGGGGTGGAGAAAGAGTTAAGGAATCTAAGACAATTTAGAGGTATCCAACTCCTTTGGACCATATTAGAATTTTACTGACAAAAATACTGTCTAGTGTGCCATTTCTTTCTGCAATCCATTTTACAGCTGCAGAAACTGAGGCAAACAGAGTTAAAAGACTTGTCTAAGGTCACACAGTTAGAGTCTGAGGCCAGATTTGAATGCAGGAAGATGAGCCTTCCTGATTCCAAGCCTGACACTAACTATTTTGACACACAGCTATCCCACTCAGATAAATAAATATATATTAAGTTCTGGTGATTTCAGGACAGATAAAGGATTAGGACCATATTTAAAGACTGGGTGGAAGGGTTGCTAGGGAATTCTTCTAATTTTTCAAAGTAGGTATGCATGCAGCTGACCAAAGCTGGTGGACTTTGTTATGAAATTGAAATCACCTCCCCCTCCCCCCCCCAAAAAAAAACCTACCAACCTGGCATTTGGGATTTATGTAGCCTTTTAAGGTTTGCAAAGGACTTATTTCATTTGATTCTTACATTTTATAATTGATACTATATCCAATTTACTAATAAGGAAACAGATTGAAAAATTAAGTGATTTGCCCAGGGTCCTAAAGCTAAGTGGGATCTAAACTCAGGTCCTTTTTTTTACTCTAAATTTGCATTCTGTCAACAAAACCAAAGTGATTCATAATTAATAATAATGGCATTTTGAAGTTCACTTTCTAAATTTCATCTTATGTTATCTTCACAATCCTATTAGCATCAGTCTCTATTTTAGAGATAAGGAAACTGAGACAGATGAGGTTTTTCTGTGGCCTTTTGGCTAGTCAGAGATAGAATATGAACTTAGGTCTTGCCGATTCCAGGTCTGGCAGTTAGATAATATTATGATAATGTGGTTGTAGATAAGAGAGAGAGATTCAAGGCTTCACTACTTGGAACTGTAACAACATCAGGAAGAATAAGTTGAGCAAATATTTTATATTTCATTTCTTTTGCTGACAGACTTATGCCAACCTGCTATAATGCATTTATTTTAGCATCTATTTGTAGATGGAGAGGGGGAAAAATAAGCATTTATTATAGCACATATAATGTGTCAGTCACTATGTTAAGCCCTTTGCAAATATGATTTCATTTGAGCCTTGGAATAACTCTGGCTTAGGTGCTGTTAATATCCCCATTTTACAGTTGAGGAAACTGAGACATGGAGGTTAAAGGATTTGTTCAGAATCACACAACTATTAAGTATCTGAGACTGGATTTGTCAGGTCTTCCCAACTGCAAACCCAGTGCTTTATCCATTGTGTCTACCAGATGATTCTTACTAATGTTATAAGTTTGTGCTAGCTTTGGGGAAAGAAATGTTCCCCCAAGTATCATACTATTTCATATAAGTGTATGGACAACTTTTAGATAAAGTTAAATCTGATTGCAATGGTGTTTTTGATACAAGATACTGACAATTGGAGAAAACATTCTTGTTTCCATGTGGGAAAGAAACATTTGTTTTTCTAAAGTTATCTTAAATAATAAAAGCTACAGAGATTAAGTTATTATTATTGAGGAGTTTAAAAGAAATAAAATCACTTGGATAATATTAAGTTTCCAGGTAGTAATAGCAACTCAGATTCTGCATAGAGATGAAGGTTAGGCATCCATGGAATTGCTTCAGATACAATTTTTTTTTTTTATCAAAAAGATTAGGCATAATTTAGAAATGCTTGTCATTTATTTTCCTTGTTTGGGAGACTAAGGGTTAAATTTATGCATACGAATTTTTATTTGGCATAGAATAAATCATTTTAATGAGTTCTATTTTTTGTTCTTTTAAATGAGGAAATGTTTTGAATCAAAAAATGTTGGATTTATTATGTAGCGCTTTTTTTTTATATGTTTTGGATTCTTTTTCTTAAGTAATTTTCTCTTCTGGGTAGTTGTTCAGTCATGTCTGACTCTTCATGACCCCATTTGGGGTTTTCTTGGCAGAAATACTGGGTGGTTTGCTATTGCCTTCTGCAGCTCATTTTATAGATGAGGAAGCTGAAGCAAACAGGGTCACACATCTAGGAATTGTCTGAGAATAGTTTGAACTCAGATCTTTCTGATTCAGGTTTGGTACTCTATCCACTATGCCACTTAGCTGTTCCAAATACTTCTTGTTGAAAAGATATAAACTCTATGCTCTTCTCTGAAGCCTATTTCTCTATTTTTTTTAAAGTTTTATCAGTGGCAGCTAGGTAGAGCAGTGGATAGAGCACCAGCTCTGAAGTCAAGAGGACCTCTGAGTTCAAATCTGGTCTCAGACACTTAACAGTTCTTAGCTGTGTGACCCTGGGCAAGTCACTTAACCTCATTTCCCTCAGCAAAAAATAAATAAAATAAACATATACTGAAAGAAGAAAAATGTGTAATTATAAAAAAAGTTTTATCAATCTCTTTTCTATTTATAACACAATAATTTTTTAATATACTTCTCATCCTTCATACTTGGGAGCCTTTCCCCTAAACATAAAAAAATAATAAATATTACTATGACAGTAATAATAATATTTAGCATTTATATAATGCTTTATGATTTGCAAAGCGATTTATATTTTATTTCATTTGATCCTCATAACAATCCTGGGAGGGAGGTACTAGTACAATCCCTATTTTACAGCTGAGGAAACTGAGGCCAAAAGATATTAAATAATTTACTTGGGGTCACATAGCTAGTAAGCAACTGAGGCACTTTTTTTCCCCTGATTTCAAGCCCAGCTCTTCATCTACTGTACCACCTAACCTCCATGAAAGAAGAAAAAAAGTTAAGTAAAATCACACAATATGTGATTGCATGTGATACTGTCTAAAGAGTGTCCAGGGATCTTTGGGGTTTCCAAAACTTTTAGGAAATCTATAAAGGCCAAAACTACTTCATAATAATTTTGGGGACATTAATATAGTAAATATCAATTGATGTAATCCACATAAGGGAAAACCTCTTTGCAGCAATGGCCAGAAGTATGTGGGGGAGGGTGGAGAATCTCTAGTCATTTTTTTAAAATGCCAAGATAGAAACAATTTATTAGAAAAATTTCTCATCCAAAATATAGAAATCTGTACAACTTTTCCACAATCAATATACATGAACTGTACAAATTTACACCAGTTCATTAATTTACCAAATAAAAGATGACTAACAAAGTCCACAAAGTAGATGCTGGTTTGTGGAAAAGACTTTTACTCAATTAAGTACAAGGAAAATTACAAACCAGACCTCCACTTTCTAAAAATAAGAAGCTTACTCAGTCTTAGAAAAACAAGCTAGCAAATGTACAGAGAGCTAGCTGGTGCTAACACCACAGTTCAGACAGTGTCTTTATAAAGTCTTTTTAAAGTCTGTTGCCATGGCAGATTCTGGTCACTTGCTATCAAATCATTTTTAAGACTGCAAAGAGATTTTGAGACCAAAAGTTTGAGAGTCATAGGTCTGAATTATGATTCTAAAAGGTTCTGTTTTCTCAATTAATGCTTACTATGTGCCAGGAGATGTGTTAATTAACAGTGCAATGGTCATCTCCCTATCCTGTACCTGAAGTCATCATTGTGAGAATTTTCTCTTCCTCTAAGATTATTCACAAAAAAAGATTAAAAAAAAAAAAAAGCATGAGAAAATACTGCTTTAAGATACATTTACAGATAATAAGAACACCATGTCTCTATCCCTAGGGGGACTGACATCTAAGAGTGAGACAAGTAGTAGAAAAAGACCTTGAAAAGTAGGAGCTGAGAAACTGCAGAAGACCTACGGGTGGATAGCAAGAGAGCCTTGAACCTGGGAGAAACTTAATAAATTTGTGTTGAATTAAGTAGAATTGAGACTGACATTAAACTGATGTAGAACCTAAGAAATATCTAGGTTAGTGAAGCAATTTACATATATGATGTGATCCTCAAAGCAGCTTAGGATATAGGTTTTGTTTTCTTTTTTCTTTTTTTTTTAATTGAAGTTTTTTATTTTCAAAACATATGCATGGATAATTTTTCAACATTGACCTTTGCATAGCTTTGTGTTCCAAATTTTTCCCTCCTTCCCCCATCCCCTCCCCTAATTGGCAAGCACTCCAATATATGCTATACATGTTAAAATATATGTTAAACCCAATATATATAAACATATTTATTATCTTGTACAAGAAAAATCAGATCAAAAAGGAAAGAAAATTAATAAGAAAATAAAATGCAAGCAAACAACAATAAAAAGAGTGAGAATGTTATGTTGTGATCCACACTCAGTTCTGTTTTATTTTTTCTTGAAAAAATTTCTAATTGATATAATTTATTTTTATATGGCTATGATTTCCAAATATTTTTCCTCTTTTCCATTCCAAAAAGACATACCTATAACAAAGAATTTTTAAGGTGGGAGGAGGAAAGTTGATTAATTAAAATTAACAGTATCAACAGAAGCTGACTATTTTTGTAATTTCATACACATTGGGTGAAATAGGACCTCTTTAATGCATAGAGTTCTGGACCTGGAATCAAGAAGAGTCATCTTTCGGAGTTCAAATGTGGGCTCAGACACTTACTAGCTGTGTGATCCCTGGCAAGTAACTTCACTCTGTTTGCCTCAGTTTCCTCATCAGTAAAATGAGCTTTAGAAGGAAGTGGCAAACCACTCTAGGATCTCTACCAAGAAAACTTTAAATGGAGTCACAAAAAGTCAGACACGACTGAAAGAATGTAACAACTCATTGTCCCTACCTCTGCAAAGAAGAGAAAGGGATGCATTTTCTCCTTTAATGAGGCTTTATCTTTTGAAAGAGTTTTCTTTTTTCAAACGCAAGTATTTTCTTTTTTCAATAGTATTTTCTTTTTCCAAATACATGTAAAGATAGTTTTCAGCATTCATCTTTGTAAAACTTTGTGTATCCCCCCCCAAGCGCAATACTTTTAAACATTTCCATATTTGTCATGTTGTTCAAGAAAAATCAGACCAAAAAGGGGAAAAAAAAAACAAGAAAAAAAAAAAAAGCAAAAAACAATAACAACAACAAAAAAAGGTGAAAATAGTATTCCTCAAATCAAATTGAATCCCCATAGTCCTCTCTCTGAATGCAGAAGCCTGAATCACCTCATTTTGGAAAGAGCCAAGTCCATCAGAGTTGATCATCACTTAATCTTGCTATTACTGTGCAAAAAATTCTCTTGGTTCTACTCATTTCACTCAGCTTCAGTTCATGTAAGTTTCTCCAGTCCTTTCTGAAATCATCCTCCTGATCATTTCTTACAGAACAATAATAGTCCATAGCATTCGTATGCCATAACTTATTCAGCCATTTCCCAACTGATGGGCATCCACTCAATTTCCAGTTCTTGCCTCTACAACTTGTAGAGTTGCTACAAACATTTTTGTACATGTGAGTCCTTTTCCCTTTAATGGTCTTTTAATGGTCTTGTAGTTACAGACCTGCTGTATCAAAGGTGTGAGAAATGCTGAAAAGTTGGGTTTCCACAGTGTTACAAGCTTTGAGATAGTGTGGGATAGTGGTTACCCCTGCCCAAGAGGTTTTTGTGAGAGGTTAAAGAAGGTTGGGATTCACAGAACAATTAAGTGATCAGTAGAAGCCTTGAGCAAACAAGGAATTGGGGAACTAGGAAGGCACAGGTGGATTCAGCCCATCAGAAAGAGTCTTGTGGTTCTGAGAAAACCACAAATTTAAAATAGTCCATCCAGCCCAAACTAGATGGCGTCAGTGATCTGACTTGACAAATCACTACTGTACCTGCTTAGGCTAATTGAATATTAAACAATACACTCCATAGAAGTAGTTTTCTGACATTTTTTGAATATAGGATGTATGATGGGAACATGTTTTATAATATTAAGGAAAAACATGTAGTGGGCATATCAGAAAGACTGTAACTCAGATGTAACTCCACCAGCAAGTATAAAGATTTTCCCACTTCTGTACTCAGGGCTCTCTCTTCCCAAAGAGGAGTGGGGCCCGCTTCTGGCCAGAAATGTTGAATCGATTCCTTAAAATTCTTCATTAATAAATTTTCCTCAATATCTGATTTTCAGTATCAAGAGTGTTATTTCTAACACAGGGTATGCACAGTTTTATAGCTCTTCAGAATGGCTGGATCCAAGTTCAATTATTTTCAATCTGTACTTCAATTTTCAGTTGTTGTTCAGTTATTTCAGTTGTGCCCAGTGTTTTGTGACCCCATATGGGGTTTTCTTGGCAGAGATACTGGAGTAATTAGCTATTTCTTTCTCCAGCTCATTTTACAGATGAGGAAACTGAGGCAAATAGGTTTAAATTAATTGTCCAGGATCACACAGCTAGTATCTGAGGCCAGATTGTACTAAAGGAGACTCATCTTCCTGACTCCAGACCTAGCACTTTATTCACTGTCCAAAATTTTTCAATGCATATCTACAAATAAATTCCCACATTTGTCATGTCCTCTTTGTATCTTAAGTTCAGTACCTCTTTTTGACAGAAAATGAGTGGCATGTTTTGTCTTCATCTTTCTGCACTTGTGGTTCTAAAGTTTTTTGGCTTTTTTCTTTCTGTAATGTTGCTATCATATTATAAATTGTTCTCTTAGTCCTGCTCAGTTTGCACAGCATCAATTCATTTTCCCAGTTTCCTCTAAAATTGTCTTCTTTCATAATTTTTTGGGCACAATAATATTCTCTCATTCAAATGTCAATATTTATTTAGCCATTCCTTATTGGAAGATAACCTCTTGGTTTTCAATTTTTGGCCACCATGAATATAGAATTCATTTTATAAATGAAGAAGCTGTCATTGAGAGAAGCTAATCAAGTTATCCAGAGTCATACAGCTAGTTAGTGAGGTATGACTTAGCTAAGTAAGGATGATGACTTAAAAACTTAATTTGGAGAGGGATTTAAAAATTCAGAGAGATATGATAAAATGTTGCTTTGGGAAGTTTAAGAGCATAGAGTTTTCAAGTAGCTTTTCATAATTGAAATAACAAAAATAATCGTTCATCTAGACCTGGAGCCATCTAATATTAAATAAATAGACTCAAAGAAATACTATTAGCTCTAGTACTGGAGTCCCTTGTTACATTTCTAAGGTATAGTTTTTAGGGGAATCAATTAGGTAAAATTATGGCCTCAGTCCCATTCCATGTATCATGAAAAAGTTACTAATCCAATAGCAAAGATAGTAACTAAAACACAAAACCAATTCAAATGCTAAGAAAGATTCATAGAAATCATAGATCTAGCTTTAAAAGGGGCCTAAGAGTCCATCTGGGCCAATCTTTTTATTTTACTGAGAATATTGAGGATAAGGTTCCAAATGAGTTGGTCAAGATTATACAGACATGAGCAGAGCTGAGATTTGAATCCAAGTCATCTGATTTCAAAGCCAGCATGTTTTCTAGTTAGCCAACACATTTATTAAGTTCCTTCCCCCTACTTCTATAGGAGGAGCTTTCTGAAATTTCATATGGTAGTTTCTGACAGTTCATATGGTAGTTAACTGCTACTGAAATATATTTAATATAATACAGAAAATATAGAGGTAAAAAGAAACATGTTTAGGTTCAAGTCTCAGAGAAAATAAATCTGAACAGAGATTAGGCCCCTCTTGGACAAAATTACATCAGAATTACAGAGAAAAAATTCTCTTATATATTACAATCTTGAACATTCCTTCCAGGCTATAAAAGTTAAAGAAAAGATAGATTCATAATTCCATGATTCCTTCAATATCATAAAAAAGTAAAAAAAACCCAAAAACTTATAAACAAATTTAATTAAGCAGACTCTGTAGGCAAACTAAGTCAGATTACAGATTAAACACATTTAGGCTGAGTGAGGAAGAAGATTTACATGTCACCAAGGAATCAAAGATAGATGAGATTCTTTTTCTGACTTCTTATATAAAGAATATTTAGGGTTCTAAATAAATTTTTACATTGCACAAAATAGGGGAAGTTGATATTAGTAGTAAACAGGCTTTGAATTAACTAAAAGTTGCAGATGGAATGATTTTAAGCCCCAAACAATAAAAATTAATAAAGATTAAAAATTCCTGTTACAGCTCCCATGGAATTGATCACCATCTTTATGGTGACATATCTCAAGTCTATCTTTGCTGTCTCAGCCTGTCTTCTAACTTCCAATCTCATATTTCTAACTACTTTTCAGTCCATCTAGAATTGGATGTTCAGTAGACATTAAACTCATCATATTCAAAAAGGAACTCATTTTCTTTCCTCTTAACCTTTTCTGGTGTCCTTCCCAACTTCCCTATTACTGTCCAATGTAAAATCATCCTCCCAATCCCTCAAGTTTGAAACCAGGTATCATTGAATTATCACTGTCTCTCACTCCCCATATCCAATCTGTTATCAAGGCCGGTTAAATTTCACATTTGTAACATGTCTTGAATGTACCACTTTCTTTCCTTTGATACTGCCACCATTCTAGTACATGGCCTCATTGTGCATAAAGTATTACAACAGCCCTTCGGTGGGTCAAAGTGCCTCAAGTCTTTTTCCACTCCAGTTGATCAGTCATTCATCCACTAAAGTGATTTTCCAAAAGCACAGTTGTCTGGTCACATCACACACATTCTCTCTCTTTTTCTCTCCCCTCTCCCACTCAATAAACTCCTGTAAATTTGCCTCACTAAAGTCACTTTCTATTCCAATTTATCTTCCAGTTAATCACCAAAGTAATTTTCCTAAAAAGCAGGCTTAGCCATGTCACCTCTCTGATTTCTATCATCTCCAAGGTTCAAAGACAAGATGTTCTGTTTGTTATTCAAGGCTTTTTATAATCTAGTCCCTTGTAATTTTCAAGTCTTTTAATATATTATTTACAGACATGAACTCTACTATTCAATAACATTAGCCTCCTTGCTTTTCCTTGAACAAGATATTTCTTGGTTTAGGGAATTTCTCTGGCTGTCCTCCATTCCTTAGAATGCTCTCCTTCTTCATCTCCAATTACTAGCTTCCTTTAAGTTCCAACTAAAATCCTGTCTTCTAAAATCTTTAGATTTTTCCAAACCCCTTTTAATTCTTATGAATTTTCTCTCTTAATTATTTTCTATTTATTCAATGTGTGTGTATGTATATCTATAGCTATCGATGTATATACAATTTTCTTCTCTCTCCTTTCTCCTCTCTTTTTTTCTCCTTTCTTATTCTTTTTCATTCTTCTTCCCTTCCCTTCCCACAATCTCATTTGTCTAGGACCAGACCCCATTGGTTTCTTCTTCATTGGAAAGTAACCCTTACCTCATCTTTGTGAGTGTTGAAAAGTTGAGAAACTTCCTTCAATGCACAAAGGAACAGAGTTCTAAGACTGATGTGTATATTTAGTAGCCCACAAAATCAGCACTATTTACAATATTCTTGTCAACACATGGCAAATATTTTAATGATAATTCAGAATAAATAAGGAGAAATAATTAATTTTAATAAGCTCCAGAGAGAAAAACATATTTTCTTGTTTTAAAATAGTATTTTAGGGGCAGCTAGGTAGAATAGTGAATCGAGTACCAGTCCTGAAGTCAGGAGGACTTGAGTTCAAATCTGGCTTCAGACACTTTACACTTCCTAGCTATGTGACCCTGGGCAAGTCACTTAACTCCAACTGCCTCAGTTAATACATATTTATTTATTTATTTATTTTTCCGAATACATGCAAAGATATCTCTTAACATTCACCTTTGCAAAACTTTGTGTTCCAAATTTTCTCTCCAAGACAGCAAGCAATATGTTATAGGTTAAACAAAACAGGGTTGTTTTTGTTGTTGTTGTTGTTCTATTTATTTTCTGTTTGTTCTGCTCATATCCAAGTTATAATTTTGAACCTATTTAAATTTTAAATATTAAGCCTTTTTCAGATATTTAGATTATCAGAGGGTAGGTTCTCTGTTAGAGACAAGTATCCCATACAATACATTAATTATATTTAGAAAAATAAGCCATTTCCCCCATGTTCTTGTTGTTCATTTGCTTCAGTTGTATCTGATTTGTCATGTGTTTTGGAGTTTTCTTGATAAAGACACTGGGATGGTGTGTCATTTCTTTCTCCAGCTCATTTTACAAATGAGGAAACCAAGATAGACAGGATCACAAAGCTAGTAAATGTCTGAGTTTGGATTTGAATTCAGGTCCCCCTGACTTCAGAGCCAACATTCTATCCAAAGCATCATGTTAACACTAGTTACATGGTTGGTTACAAATGCAGCCCTTAGTTTCAATTATTTGGAATTCAACTAAACTTTTTTTCTTATTTATGATAAATTTAGTAACTACAAACCAACACAACAACCAACACAAATCTCCAAATACATGAACAAGAATTTAAAAGGTTAGTTTATTGATCATCTAAATTTCTGATATTTATATATATTTTTAAAAATCTGTATTAACTTTAACAAAATAGTAAGCAAATACTTCCATTTGTTTCCAAGTCTAAACTGTCTTCCCTCCCCCTGTTCTATTTTTTTTTTAGAGACAAGAAGAACATTAGGTTGTAAGGATCATGGAGACAGAAGAAAACTGAATTGAGAAATAGTGGAGACTGGGTATGTTTTGGATTTGAAAAGCTTTTATGCTACATTGAAGACTCTATCATGAAGAAGAGAGAATTTTCTGTGAAAATTAGGGGCTGGGATGGGCTAGTGGAGATTTAGAGGTTTTTCTATTGAAGGGATAGGATCTAATAGAACACTTAATGGTAATAGGGAAATACAGGTTAAGTTAGGAATTAGATAAGGAAGGAAGCCTCTACATTAGGAAAGTATTGCAGCCATCTTTTAAGAACTCAAAGCATATGAGCTCTTTGATCTCAGAGAGCAGATGAATGAGACAGGAGACTCATAGAGTGTGAAAAGAGTTTCAGTTTATTATGCCATATAGCCTTGTTGATCAGCACGTGAACAGTAGACAATCCCCAATCACTATTTAGAGAAGCAGCTCGTGGTTTTTGCATATGCGTGGTATCTGCCAATGGGAGGAGAGCCAGTCCAGCAATTTGCTCACAGGTGAGAGGCCCCATTCAGGCATCCCTGCTTACATAGCCACTGACTGTGACCCTCCAGCTGTGACCCTCCCATGTGATCATGGGAATGAATACATTCCCATGATCACAAATCATTGCTCCTTACTCAACAAAGGTGTTTCTGCAATGTGACAGAAAACTTATTGTGCCCCAAAGGTCAAGGTGGCCTCGGTACTCCCTCTCAGTAGAATCCCATAATTTAGCAATCCCCCCCTTTTTATCTTTTAGATTAAAAAGTCTTTTCTTGAGCTGCAACCTCTGAAAGGATGGTAGAGAACAAGCTATAAAAGCATTCTAATATTACAGGGCAACAAGAAAGCAGTAACAACATAACAACACAGAGGGCAATCCATGCTTCTAATTTTAACCACTATGAAGAGGTATTATCAAACCAATGTATGATTTTTCCAGCAATTTTGTCTGGATTCAAATCTTCATGAGAAGGTTTCTCTGTGTCAAATGCTAGTTTACATAAACTTTCTATGTCACCTTCAATTGTGTTGTTGAAAAATAAACCATTCAAATGCCTCCTGATACTGTCCCAATCATAATCTTGACTTGTAGGATTACACATCAAAGGGGTTACACAAACCTTTGTATATCTGTGATCATATTATAATTGAGCCTGAAGTTTCAATAACTCCACTTCTGCTCCTATTTCCAATGATACTTCCCTTAAATCTTTTATCATCTGATACAATTGTTCATCTGTCTTAGCTTGTTGGGCAAAACCCACTGAGACATTTTTAGCTAGTCCCTCTATATATCCAGCTTGTACTACGCTGTTTTGTACATTAGATATGGACATTGCAAGAGAGACTGATGAAACTATAAGTGAAACCAACATAGTAATACCTAATATGACACAACTGATGCATCTCTTTTTCCTAATGGGACTAAGGTCTGTTTCCTTCTATTCTATTATTGTATTGAACATATGATCAGTCTTAATACAATACCATTTCTCACATTTGACAGGAAGCATTGCTATATGAGCTCTAGTGATACAGTCTGATTTTTCAATTTCAGTATATAATTCCAACAAGTAACATTGTAAAAATCTAATGTCTCTTTGGTAACAGTTACAGAATCTCTCACATAAATCCATATTTGCCTCCCAGACAAGCTTTAGTATAAAACTGGTATCCAATTCTCGTGCCATTTGTCTCAGAACCAGGGCCCAAGATGTTTTTATATGTGCCAAACTGCCGGCCCAATTCTTGAGTGACAAGAATGTGTCCCATGGAGACTTCTGTTTTGTTTTTGAGATCCTATTTTTATTTTTTTATTATAGCTTTTTATTTACAAAATATATACATGGGTAATTTTTCAGCATTAACAATTGCAAAACCTTTTGTTCCAACTTTTCCCCTTTTTCCCCCCACCCCTTCCCCCAGATGGCAGGTTGACCAATACATGTTAAATATGTTAAAGTATAAATATAAATATAAAGTATAAATTAAATACAACATATGTTGTCCAAACAGTTATTTTGCTGTACAAAAAGAATCGGACTTTGAAATAGTGTACAATTAGCCTGTGAAGGAAATCAAAAATGCAGGCAGACAAAAATAGAGGGATTGGGAATTCTATATAGTGGTTCATAGTCATCTCCCAGAGTTCTTTCCCTGGGTGTAGATGGTTCAGTTCATTACTACTCTATTAGAACTGATTTGCTTCATCTCATTTTTGAAGAGGACCACATCCATCAGAATTGATCATCATATAGTATTGTTGTTGAAGTATATAATGATCTCCTGGTCCTGCTCATTTCACTCAGCATTAGTTCATGTAAGTCTCTCCAGGCCTTTCTGAAATCATCCTGCTGATCATTTCTTACAGAACAATAATATTCCATAATATTAATATACCACAATTTATTCAGCCATTCTCCAATTGATGGGCATCCACTCAGTTTCCAGTTTCTGGCCACTACAAACAGGGCTGCCACAAACATTTTTGCACATATGGGTCCCTTTCCCTTCTTTAGTATTTTTTTGGGATATAACCCCAGTAGTAACACTGCTGGATCAAAGGGTATGCACAGTTTGATAACTTTTTGAGGATAATTCCAAATCACTCTCCAGAATGGCTGGATGTATTCACAATTCCACCAACAATGTATCAGTGTTCCTGTTTTCCCACATCCTCTCCAACATTCATCTTTATCTTTTCCTGTCATCTTAGCCAATCTGAGAGGTGTGTAGTGGTATCTCAGAGTTGAGACTTCTGTTTTTTAAGGGGCCAACCTGATGATCCATTATGTAGACACACTGCTGCAGCCCTCCCATGCGGATGAGGGTGTTGTTATAACAAAGTGTCCTCTGCAGGCCCAGCATGTGTCACATGACACCCTATCCCCCATGAGACAATTCTAGGCCATGGTGGGTTAATAACCCACCTTTTGGCCTCTGTTGCCAGTCCTGATTGTGTGTAATACAAACCCATATATATAGAAAGCATCTTGCTAGTGGTCTTGGGGACATGTCTTCTCCTCCTTTTGGACAGTCACCTCTTCTTCCTTCTTTTCTTCTTCAGTTCTATGGACAACTTTGAGATGTCTGGTGGGGATCCACTGCTGAAAATTTTCTCCTGTTGAAATACAAGCATATCCTTGCTCCCACATTAGAACCCTACAGGATCCCTCCCATTCTTCAGGACCCTTTTTCATTTCCATGGTCTCAATCTTTGGGGACCTTCTTAATGAAAATGATTCTCTGTCTATGTTCACCAAAGAATATTTCATAGCTGGACTTAAGTCATTTGAATCTAATTTTAAATAATTTATTGTGTACACTTCTTTATATCTTTCTGAGTGACCCTACCTCCATCTCCCTCTTTTTGTTTTTTGATAAATCTCTTGGGTCTGATTAGTCCTTTCTACAATGGCCTGTCCTGTAGGGTTGTAAGGAATCCCAAAAATATAATGTATGGAGAATTCCTGTAAGAACTGTTTTAATATTTTTGAGGTATATGAGGGTCCATTATTGGTCTTAATGGTGTGTGGGATACCCATAGAGGCAAAACAGTGAAATAGGTGATTTATTACATGTGAAGCAGTTTCCCCTCGTTGAGAGGATGCAGATACAAAGCCTGAATAAGTGTCAACTGTAACATGAATGCATGGTTTTTCCCATATGTGTAACATCCATTTGCCATATATCATTTGGCCTGTCACCTCTGGGGTTCATCCCCAGCTCTACAAGTCTTTGAGAATATGGTACACAAGATATACATCTTTTTACTATGCTTGCTGCTTTTTGCCGGGACACCCCATACAATCTCTGAAGAGTTCTGGCAGACAGAGGCAAATGTTCATAAGCCTTTATTGCTTCTTCTAGAGGGCAGAGAAGAATATATTGTGTAAGCAGACCATCCACTATTTTGTTCCCTTTGAATATAGGTCCCAGCCCATCTGTATGAGAGCAGATGTGCATTATATAAAAAGGATGGACTTTCATTAAAATCACCTCTTATACCTCCTGAAACAATGAGAAGATAGGTCCTGTGTGAGCCTTTATATATGCTGTCTCTATTCTTTGGATCACCCCAACTGCATAGTGACTATCTGAAATTATATTGATGAGTTTGTCTATTTTCAATGCTTGTATAATGGCATACAATTCATTTTGCTGTGTTGCGGTGTAAGATGTAATAAATACATTAGAGATGCCCAATTGTGGGGAATATATGGCCGCTTTATTTTGCTTGGTGGCATCAGTGAACACATTAGGGCCTTTAAGTGGATATATTTTTGTTTTTATGGGAAATGTCCATTGCCACTGTTCATAGAATGGCAACTGGGTCAGGATTTTTCCTGCTCTTACTTCTCCTAACCCTAATGAAATGATCCAGGTTTCCTGAGCAGCTATTAAGCAATCTAACCTATCCTTGTCTATTTTAATCCATATAATTCCTGTTTCTCCTGTTAATTGCATAATTATGACCAATGATTTTCTTGCTATTTCAACTGTCATGTCTTTTCTTTATAATAAATATAGGGGAGTTCCATGGGCTGTTTGTTTCCTCAATATGTCCTAATTGTAATTGTTCTTGTACTAATTGATGTAAAGCTGCTTTGGCTGTTTCTTCTTTGGTCAGGGGCCATTGCTCCATCCATATTGGTGTGCCGATAGTCCAAGTCATTTTTAGAGCAGTGGAAGCCACAGCAACAATAACCCCTCCCAAAAATCTGTGAAGATTTTTATCCCTAACTGATGTAATATAACCCTACTCCATAAGCTAATATGTAAGCCATCTACTATTAAAGGAAAAATGGTTTCTATCTTTCCATCTTTTTGCCAATTTATGGATTCAGTGGACATCAAAGCCTCCTTGCTGCCTCCTACCCCTGCACTCTATTGTTAGCTGAAATCATAGGCCACCAAGGTGGCCATTGAGAAGCAGCCACCACAGTCCTGTCAACTCCAGTGTTTATTAATCCTTCAAACTGTTGGTTATTCAAAGTAAGGGTCAGTATTGGCTGAGTGAGTGTGATAGCCTTTGTAAAATATGTTTGTATAATGGCCTCTGAATTTGGATCCATCTGTGGGACTAATTCACAATTATTATCTTCTGTTTTAATTGTAAGTTCAGATAGAATGTCTATTCCTTGTTAAGATATGTTTCAATTTAGTCAGTGTTAATCATAGTTATAAACACAGGCACTTCCTCATGTATTTGTATGATTAGGATAGCTAGTGAATACTGGGGTAGTGGAGGATTTATAACAAGGGTTTTTAGTTGTTTTCCTCTTTGATACTGTGATACACTTCACAAACAGCATGAGGAGGTAGGTGGTAATAATAATTCCTTTGCAACAGTCTGCATTACACTTCTCCCATAACAAAGCCTTTAATATCCTGTCTACATCTCCTATATTTCCCATGGCTTAGCTACAGCATACTATAATCAAGCAACAAAATCAGTGAAGGGTTCCCCAGCTTTTTGTCTTATTTGGGTAAAGTTTTCCTTTTCACCCTTTTCTACAGGAATCCTACTCCATGGTGTTCTGGCACATTGGAATATTAAGAGATATGTCTCTTCAGTAAAATGAATTTGATCTCCGGTGTCTGCATGAGCCCCAGTGCCGCTAAGTTGCTCAAAGTATAACTTCATGCTTGCTCCTGGAGCAACCTGAGCAGCAGTCAACCAAATCTGTTCTAAAAATTCTGTCTTCCAGAACACTGCCTGCTCTGGAGTCAACATAGCCCGTGCAAGTGCTTTCCAATCATTGGGGTACAAAATTGCCCATGACATTGTTTCAAGTTGTAACATAACAAAAGATGCTATGGGCCCATACTTTTTTTTTATTTATTTAATAGCCTTTTATTTACAGGTTATATGCATGGGTAACTTTACAGCGTTAACAATTGCCAAACCTCTTGTTCCAATTTTTCACCTCTTACCCCCCACCCCCTCCCCTAGATGGCAGGATGACCAGTAGATGTTAAATACATTAAAATATAAATTAGATACACAATAAGTATACATGACCAAAACATTATTTTGCTGTACAAAAAGAATCAGACTCTGAAATATTGTACAATTAGCTTGTGAAGGAAATCAAAAATGCAGGTGGGCATAAATATAGGGATGGGGAATTCAA
Source organism: Sarcophilus harrisii (assembly GCF_902635505.1). Taxonomy (NCBI): domain Eukaryota; kingdom Metazoa; phylum Chordata; class Mammalia; order Dasyuromorphia; family Dasyuridae; genus Sarcophilus; species Sarcophilus harrisii. Next base: position 284,367,614 of record NC_045429.1, on the reverse strand, counting down.
TGTAATGGTTTTTAGTCATCTCCCAGAGTTCTTTCTCTGGGCGTAGTTGGTTCAGTTCATTACTGCTCCATTGGAAATGATTTGGTTGATCTTGTTGCTGAGGATGGCCAGGTCCATCAGAACTGGTCATCATATAGTATTGTTGTTGAAGTATATAATGATCTCCTGGTCCTGCTCATTTCACTCAGCATCAGTTCGTGTAAGTCTCTCCAGGCCTTTCTGAAATCATCCTGTTGGTCATTTCTTACAGAACAGTAATATTCCATAATATTCATATACCACAATTTATTCAGCCATTCTCCAACTGATGGACATCCATTCAGTTTCCAGTTTCTAGCCACTACAAAAAGGGCTGCCACAAACATTCGTGCACATACAGGTCCCTTTCCCTTCTTTATGATCTCTTTGGGATATAAGCCCAGTAGTAACACTGCTGGATCAAAGGGTATGCACAGTTTGATAACTTTTTGAGCATAATTCCAAACTACTCTCCAAAATGGTTGGATTCGTTCACAACTCCAACAATGCATCCATGTTATGGGCCCATACTTATGAACTGAGTCCTTAAGCTGGGTTAGAACTTTAAAGGGAAGTGGTTCATGTCTGCCTCTTCTCTGCCCTAGGTTAAAAGAGTCATCCTTCTCTATTACAGGATATAATATTTCCCACCCCTCTGTGTCTTCTCCTTGATTTCTAGCCTGTAGCAAAACTTTCTGAAGTGAAGATAAAAAAATATAACTGATTATCTTTTGATTTTTGTCCGCTAAGTGTTACTGTAGTCTTTGTTTTATATTTCTGATCCTGCTTTTCCTCAGTTCTTATTTCATTTTTTATATTAGGAAAGCCTTTGAAAGGCTATAGGTTCAGATAGACACAAAAATAAGGCAGGGCTAAAGATGGTAGAGGTGGGGGAGGCCATTCATTATCATCTTGCTCAGGCTCACGAGAAGAACATCTACTGCTAAGAGATGGGCCCGTCTGTCTGTGCTCCAATTGTAAAATTCCTGACTTCCTTTTCTGGTTCTAATTTCAGACTTTGTTTAATGAGATTATATATAGTAAAATGACTTTTTAAAAAAATTTCTCCTAAGCATTGCTTATCATAAGTGGTGAGCTATTCACCAAAAGCAATCCATCTATCATAATTATAACAGCCCTCCTCAGGTAACTAACCATGGAGAAACTTTGTAAGCAATGTCCAGGAATTTCCTAATGTCTCCTAATTGAACTGTGCGCCCCTGCTCTTTTATACATTAATATATAGTCCTGAAATATGCTTCCCTGTCGTGAAAGGAGTAGGCTGCCTATTTTCTGCCCCATTAGGTTACTTAACTGTCTCCACTGCACTCTGCCTGGTCTGGAAACAGTGCAGTTTGGCAGGCTTTCCCTCTGGAGTCCTCATAGAGTCTTGACCACATAGCAATGCTTGACTGTGACGTGTTCTCTCTGGCACTCTTTTAGGTTACTGTTCCTGGGTGCCAGTTGTTGCAGCCGTCTTTTAAGATCTCAAAAGATATGAGCCCTTTGATCTCAGAGGTGAGATGAATGAGGCAGGAGACTCATAGAGCGTGAAAAGAGCTCCAGTTTATTATGCCCTACAGCCTTGTTGATATACATTTTTGCAAGCGTGATCAGTGTGTGAACAGTAGACAATCATTCCCAATCACCATTCAGAGAAGCAGCTCATGGGCTTTATGGATGCATGGTATCTGCCAATGGGAGGAGAGCCAATCCAGCGATCTAGCAACTCACTCACTCACAGGGCCAGAGACCCTGTTCATGCATCCCTGCTTACGAAGCCACTGGCTGTGACCCTCCAGCTTATTCATTCTCATGATCACAAATCATTGCTCCTTGCTCAACAAGGGCATTTCTGCATGTGGCAGAAAATTTATTGTGCATCAAAGGTCAAGGTGGCCTTGGTACTTCCTCTCAGTAAAATCCCATAACTTAGCAGGAGGGAAATCTACAAGCTGCTCCCTTTTTTCAATTTTTCTTTTTAAAAAATATCAGGGGCAGCTAGATGTCTCAGTGGATAGAGCACTAGCTCTGAAGTCGGGGCTTTAAAAACTGGGTTTAAAACTGGCCTCAGACACTTGATACTTCCTAGCTATATGATCCTAGGCAAGTCACTTAACCCCAATTGCCTCAGCAAAAAACAAATAAATAAAATATTATTGTTTTTCAGGAAAAAGTATTTTTAAATTAATCTGTTCTTCTCACTAACCCTTTGTCTTATTAAATACAGTTTTTAAAACCGAAAAACAAATCCCTCAAACTATATCTATATAATTTGAGCCCCACAATGCTCACATTATTTGTCATATCCAAAAAATTTTAATTCATCATCTTTCTGTCAGAATAAAAGTAGTGTTTCATCTTCATTCTTTTGATGTGTGCCCTACCTTTACATTGATCAAAGCTCTACAGTCAGGAAAAGTTTCTTTTCCCTCTATAATATTGCTATCATTACATAGATTGTTCTAATCTTGCTTTTTTCCTCCATACTCCATATCAGTTTGCAGTTGTTCTCAATTTTCTGTCTCTTTTATAATTTCATATATTATAATAATTTCTTAAAATTTTTTTTATATTCACAAACAATTTAGACATGTCCCAATGGGAATGTAATGCCAGAGAAGCTAAGGCAAGACAGAGATGGGGTTTTTAATATTATAATAGTGGAGAATTTGGGCTAGCAAAGCCATATCAACCATAGCCAGCCAGCTGGATTGGACTCTTGTCTCAAAGCATCCAGCATCTAGCAATTAATTCCAGAGATTTTTATAGGGCTCCAGCTATCAGGGTAACAAAGGCAAGGGGGAGCAAAGCATTGAGTGAATGGAAATTCCAGGAAGGACCATAAAAATTCTAATAAGTTGGGGATGAAGAAGGTGGTCAAGCAGGAGAGAAAAAGTCTGGGCCAGGACAGACAGAGGGTGTTCTCTAGGTATATGAGATAAGCCATCTGGAGTTTTATGACTCTTTGGAATGCCAGAATAGCCAGAACTCCGCAGCCCTAATTATCTCAGTCTTAATGGCCAGAAAGGAGGCATGGCTACCAGGGAAATTGAGGCATTACATTCCACACTTTCTCTTCTGAATATTCAAATCCTTGAATTATCTTGGAAGGTCTCAGGTTTTGATTGACCCTACCTGGAGTGGATAAGTCAAAATAAAATTAGAAAAGGTGCATCCCCCCTCAAAAATTATCTTGTCTATACCAATATATGTGTGTGTTTATTTTCTTTGTAGAATATAAGCCACAGGAGGACAGGGCTGCTTTACTTTACTGTCTTTATGGTCCATAGAGGCTAGGCAGCCTGGTGGCAGTGGATAGAGCTCTGAAGACAAGTTAATTGTTGTTGTTCAGTAGTTTTCAGTTATGTCCAATTCTTCATGACTCCATTCAGAATTTTCACAAATAAAGTGGTTTGTCATTTCCTTCTCCAGCTCATTTTATAGATGAGGAAATTGAGACAAGCATATTTAAATGACTTGTTCAAGGTTTCACATCTAGGAAGTGACAGAGGCCAGATTTAAATTCAGGAAGATGAGTCTGACTCCATGCCAGTATTCTATCCATTGCACTACCTAGCTGCCACAAAAGACAAGATGACTGAAGTTCAAATCTAGCCTCAGACACTTCCTAGATGTGACCCTCACCAAGTCATTAATCACTATCGGCCTCTGTTTTTTCATCTATAACACGGGGATCATAATAACCCTTACCTCCCTCAGTTGGTATGAAAATCAAATGAGAAAATGTTTATGAAGAGCTTATCATGTGTTAAGGTTCTATGTACTTGGCACGTAGATACTATATAAAATGTTTATTTCTTTCCCTGGCACAATATCCATCACAATAGGTACTTAATAAATGTTTATTGATCCACCATTTACCAGTATTACATACATTACCAGTATTGCATAATACTGAATAAATTTGACTTTCAATTTTCTTATTTGTAAAATGAGGTTGATAATGATACCTATCCTACCCTATTTCCTAGAGTTTTTACTGGAGCAGTCAGCTAGCAGGAGACAGCCCTGAAAGGAAGGAAAAAGATGAGTTTTACTAATAAGCTACAGTGTTTCAGCCCCAGTGTTTTTGAACCAAACCCCAGTAGCTTAAATTTCAATTGAGATGGATACCCAATTGGGTCTTATCTCTCTTGGGTCTCTTCTTATAGCATCTTTTATTTTAAGCTAACAAAGAATATTCCCAGTACAGGTAAGAATGTAATTTTTTAAAACAGTTTTTTAAAAAATATTTTCTTTACTCTGTGTCTTTTCTTGAGGTCTCCTTTATGAATGTGTATCTTTGCATATGTGCATGCTCCTGTGTACACACATTTGGGAGTTGTGCATTTTTTGGTTATATTTACTTATTGTTTTATTTTGTTACAATTCAACTCATGAGTTAGGGGAAAAAAAAAAAAGATTTTCTTACTTAAGTCTCGAAGTTCTCTGATCATTATTCTTCAGAAACAATCTATCAATTTAGATATTGGGTCCAATATTAACGATTTTTCCTTTTTTCATGAGACTTTCTTTTTCCTTTTAAAATCTCATTTCATGTAATTTCTTATCCTAGAGTAAGTCTCCTGGGATTCTGTTATCCTGGATCCTTTTCTTCAGTGAATGGTAATTCCCTTGTTAGTCATTATGGGCAAGTGAGCCAAACTGTGAATCTTCCATTAAGGGAAGCTTATCCTATTATAGTCTCACTTCTATATCTTGAATTTTGTTTTTCTGTTTAGGTTCCTGTTTCTTGGGAGTTAGTTTCTCATAACTCTTGGCTTTCTTAAGAAATTTAAGGCAGGAATGTATGTGCAGATGCCTACTAGGGAGGTTTTTTATCTTGAAGCAGTGATAAAACTCACAACAGCTAAGGTCATTTCTCCATCCTGCAAGAACTGGCCTCCAAGGGAAATACCGCAAGTCGTGCAGTACTTTTCCATCCGGTCCCTGAGGAGTAGAAAGATCTCTTTGCAGGGTGATTTTGGAATCCCTTGGAGCTTGGGTCACTGTTCTTAGATGCTGCTGCACATTCCTAAGGTCTGCTGTGCCTCCAATAATTGGGCATCATTGGTCTGGCACAGTGATGTCCCAGAGCCAGATCTCAATTGCTCAAGTCTATTGTTAAATTTTCAGTGTGAGCCTCAGAGGTGGCATTGCTAAAAATCAGGACTTGCTATTGCTTTGTTGGTTGTCTAGTCTTTAAAAAGGATTAATAATGCAGGTTAAATTTTAAATTATGTATATATACATATATAATATATATATACTCAAATATGTACTACACACACATAAATAAATAAATAAACAAATAAATATATTTTAGCTCTGCAGAAGTTCAGTAGAAGGCTCAGAGAATTAATTCCTCATCAGCCTGGAAGCCTGGTAATTGTAGGCTAATAATTATAATAAATATGAAAATGCATTTATATAAATATATTCATAATAATGCCTCTGTATTTTATTTAAAATATTCCTATAAATATATTTATAATATATTGTATATCTGAGTATATATTATTAAATATATTCTAAATGTATTTAAATAAAAAATAATAAGATGATGATGATGATGATGATAACTGCCATTTATATTGTGTCTTAAAGTTTGCAAAATGCTTTACATACATTATCTCACTTGAACCTCACAACACCTCTGCTCCAGGATGATGCATGCTTAGAGGTATCTAGATAGTACAGTGGATATAGTTTGGGCTTGGAGTCAGAAAATCTAAATTCAAATATAGCTTCACACTATTCTGGGTAAATCATTTAACTATTATTTATCTCAGTTTCCTCAACTGTAAAATGAGGATAATAACAACACCTTCCCTCTTTGACTCCCCCCTCATGTTGTTACAAGGATCAAGTGAAATAATATTTGCAAAGCATTTAGCACAGTACCTGACACATTTTCTTATTATTCAGTTGTCTTGGTCATTTCCGATTTTTCATGACCCCATTTGGGATTTTCTTGGCAGGATGCTTCAGTAGTTTGCCATTTCCTTTTCCAGCTCATTTTACTGATGAGGAAATGGAGGTGAACAGGGTTAAGTGACTTGCCCAGGATCACATAGCATATGTGAGGCTTGATTTGAACTCAGAAAAAAAGTCTTTCTGACTCCAGGCCTGGCACTCTATCCACTACACCAACCAGCAGCCCTGGTATGTATTAGGTACTTAATAAATGCTTGTTCTCTTCCCTTCCTCTTCCCTTCTCCTCATTTCTTTGGGCACTGATTCAGTGAACCACACTCACTAACAAAACCCTTCTGGTTGACACTTAAATCCTCACTTCATTATAAGCTTAATTTTCCCTGTGTAGCCATTATCCCCACTCAGTTATTCATACCTTTATTGATTGACTTGTCAGGCAGAAAAACATATGGCATTTCTCCACTTTGTATGAGAGTTATTTGTGTAGATATCTAATCTCTCTACTAGCCTGTAACCTCCTTAAAGGTAGAAACGGTGTCTTACTCATCTTTTATCATATCTGCTGTTGTCAGCAACCAGCAGCTGCTCCAATAAATATGTGCCAATTGCATTGTGCTTTCTTTTTTCTAAAAGTTATATGCAAAAATTAAGCCTTACTTTAGGACATGGCTTGCAATGGTGGGAGCAGTCTGCAAACATACAAAGTTGGACAATAATTTGGAGACCATTACATGTAGTTTGTGAATAGATACATTTCATTGACCCATCTTGATAAACCATATTTAAAGATGTGTCACTTGCATGTATCTGTTTGTGTTTAGTTTCTGTTCCTTTAGTACTTGGTCTGGCCCTGACCTCTCTGCAGCTAAGTCTTAAGATATTCAGTACTTCCCTCCTTCTCTAATCCAGTGAGATCTGAGCAGCACCCCAAGTCAAGCCCACAGATGCACAGTGGCAACATACCCAATTGCCCTTGTACTTGTTTATCTATAGTACTATTTAAAAGGTACTAAAGAAATTTTGTCTTTTTTATGAACTAGGTCAATTCACTATACTTACAGATACAAAAAAGAACATACAGAAAATGGAAAAACACGAAACCTAATATATGCCTGATATAATTGAACTCTAACAAAAATATAAAATTTAAATAAAGTCAGTTCATTTATGGTAAAATGAATGGGAGGCTAGTCCAAATGATTTTGCATTTAAATAAAATGGAATTGGTGGAAAATATCATCTTTCATTTTATTAGTCCAAAATAATTTATGAATGAAGTAGGATTTCAGGAATTAAATGAAAGAAGAATGACATGAAGGAACAAATGGAATGGAAGCAATTCTAGGAACACAAAGAAGTTTCAGAGAAACTGAATGCTTAGTTATTTGAGTGACCCAGGACAAGTCACTTAACTTATTTACCTTGGTTTCCTCAAGTATAAAATGGGAATAAAAATAGCAATCACCTCACAGGGTTGTTGTGAGGATCAAATGAGATAATATTTGTAGCACTTAGCACAGTATCTGGCATATAGTGGTCACTAAATAAATGCTTAGTCCCTTTTCCCCTTCTTCTCATCTGTAAAATGAATATTTTAGAATAGATGAGATTGGAATAATCTATGGTGTCTTCTAATTTTAAATCCAAGATCCCATGACTAGAGTGGACATATTAGTTTAAAACTATCTAGTCCAGGATAGTTTGCTTTACTGGGCATGTAGTAGAAAGCTAACTGATGGTAGAATCCCAGACTTGGCAGGGACTTCAATATGTCTTCTAATTCAACTGTACTTAACCAACAATGACTTCTTCAATATGCCCAACAAGTGACCAAAGTACCTTCTCTTGATTTGAACTGATTCTTCTCTAGGGAATTCCATTGTTCTTTTTAGACAACAGGCCCAAAGAATGTTTTTTTTTTTAAATCCTTCCCCATCAAAGACAAGTAAAGAGGACATAAAACTCATATGTCTTCTTCCTCAATACTATAAAATTTTACGAGGATGAAATATCAATTATTAAGTATGTCATAGATGAAGATATGAGTAGAGAACAAACAGACCTTCCCAGATAATTTTCTATTGCAGGATCTGTCTTCATATTTCCTCTCAATTAAAGGGGGTAGAGAATACAATATTTTTTTGTATTTAATAAAAATTTAATCCAAAAAATTAAATACTGTCTCCTCCTTGCCAAATATTTGATATGGTATAACAAAATACAGATTTTATCTCTTACCATTACACACCTCTCAAATTGCCTAAGATGATAGGAAAAAATATTATTATTTTTAAATGTTATTATTTACTTTATTATTATTATTTAAAATAAACAAAATAATATATATTTAAATTAAATATTAAATATATCACATACAAACAAATATAATATAGAATAAATAAAATATAGAAATAAGTAATGTATAATATAAAAATAATAAATAATAAAATTAAGATTATTGTTATCATTTTAAAATTTAATATTAAATGTTGAAGGGGATATAGGAAAACTGAGACACCAACACATTGTTGGTGGAGTTGTGAAATGATCCAACCATTGGGCAATTTGAAACTATGCCCAAAGGGCTATAAAACTGTGCATATGCTTTGATCCAACAATGTGTTTACTGGACCTGTATCCCAAATAGATTATAAAAAGGGAAAAGGACCCACATGTGCAAAAATGTTTGTAGCAGCTCTTTTTGTAGTGGCAAGGAACTGAAAACAGAGAGGATGCCTATCAGTGGGGGACTGGCTGAATAAGTTATGGTATATGAATATTATGGAATATTATTGTTTTATAAGAAATGATCAGCAGGATGATTTCAGAGAAACCTGGAGAGACTTAATTGAACTGATGCTGAGTGAAATGTGTAAAACCAAGAGAACATTGTACACAGCAACAAGATTATATGATGATCAATCCTGATGAACGTGACTCTTTCCAACAATGAGATGATTTAGTCCAGTTCCAATGATCTTGTGATGAAGAGAGCCATCTACACCCAGAGAGAGGACTGTGGGAATTGAATGTAGATCACAATATAACATTCTCACTCTTTTTGATGTTGTTCTCTTGCATTTTGTTTTCTTATTCATTTTCTTTCCTTTTTGATCCAATTTTTCTTGTGCAGCAACAGAGTTGTATAAATATGTTTACCCATATTGGATTTAACATATATTTTAACATGTATAATATATATTGGACTGCTTACCATCTAGAGGAGTGGGTGGAGGGAAGGAGGAGAAAATCTGAAACACAAGGCTATGCAAAGATTAATGTTGAAAAATTATCCATGCATATGTTTTGAAAATAAGAAGCTTTAAAACGAAAAAAGAAAAATGGGAGGAAAGGGCAAACCATTGTAGGATCTATGCCAAGTAAATCCCATGGACAGATCTGAATGGTTGAACTATAACAGGTTGTTGTAGGAGGGATACAGGGAGGAAATTTATCCCTTATCCTGTGAATCTGTCCCCTCCTTTCCCTGAAACAGGGGTCTGTTTGCCTGCCTGTCCTTCCACCAGTTTTCTCTGAGCAGAACCTGAAACACATTCTAAGTTATCTGCAGATTCCAGTGTGTGGTTTCCCTTCCTGAAATAGCCCCTGTACCTCCTGCTTCTCCTCCCTCCCATCCAACTCTGCTGGAGGGAATACAGACAGAGCAGAAGTAGGCCTGAAAGCAGCACACACATCCTGTTTCCCTGTTCATTTCTCCCACAGATCCACCTCCTGTAGATCTCTCCCTCTCCTCCCATCTGCCCCTCCAAGACACTGCTTTCCCTCTTTTCCATTTCTGCATCTGTTTTTCTGCTTCCTGATTTCTCCATCTCTGCTTAGTTCTGTGTGGGACAGCTACCCCCACTTAAATTAAAATCAAAGACTCTCAAGGTAAAAAGGAAAAAAAAAAAAAAAAAAAGACTACCATTTTGTGAGAAAGGGCAACTCCCAATAGTCAAGATGTCAGTAGAGGAGTACAAAGCACAAGCTGCAAATACAGGATTATATAGATCCTAATGCAGAAGCCCCTCCCCTCCCCCTCTCTCATTGGCTGGGGAATTCCAAATATCTACCCCAGAAACAAAAAATACTAGTCAATAACACACTCTTTATCATATTAGATACTTAAAAGCTAATGAAAAAGTCAAAAGTGGAGAGGAGGGAAATGTAAGTTTATCTAAGATAATCAATCACCTGCAGCTTTTAGCTCAACTTGTTCATTGCAGTCTCAAGTCACAATTAGGACATAGGTGGAGACCACATTCTTATGAGAGGTCTTCCCTCAGTTTATTCCATTCAGTTCTAAATGGACCAAACAGCTACTCTGGTATCTGGGTGTGTCATTCATTTCTGGTTATAGTTCAGTCTAGTTTGTGGCTTTATGATTTTTTTCCCTTTCCTGGGTACAAAGGTGAGATTGAATCCTGATGAAGGGCCATCTCAGAGACAGCAGAAGCAAGCATTTAAGTACCTACTGTGTTCCAGGCACCATACTAAGCACTTTACAAATATCTTCAGGGACCTTCCCCACCCCTTGGAAAATAAGGTCTATTGTTAAGTCCCATTTTACAGATGAAGAATCCTAAGTAACTTTTGAGGCTGGATTTGAATTCCAGGCCCAGCCCTCTTACCCGTACACAATCTCGTTAACTCTTATGATCATTTATGATCTGTGGCATAGATTTTAGGACACAATTGTTGTCTATATATAGTTATTTGTGTGTTGTCTCCCTCACTTAACAATGTGAGTTCTTATGAGCCTTGGTGGGACACACTCACGTTTAATAGGCATGACCTGGGAGAAAGATCCTACCAAGGAGACCTGGAAGAAGTTGTGATCCAGTACTGACTGTGCATGTGAACAGCTCCCAACCTCACTCGGATCCCCACAGGGATTGGTCCTCCCCACTCCAATGCAACCAAAGCAAGAAAGAGTTTTAAATTATCCCACTGGGAATCCTTTGTATGCACTTTCAGTTTGAGCTCAGCAGCCACCAGTAAAGTCTTTTCTCTCTAAACAGTGGGAGGACAAGAAACCACCAGAGAATGCTTGCACATGTTCGGGGGAGAGGGGGGTGTTAGAGGGATAGGGCATTCTGTAGCACAGGAAACCAGTTTAACCAAGCTTCCATATGAGGGATTATAGCAGGCAAAACAATGAGCATGCTTAGCAGATGCAACTCCCACTGGCCAGGCCCCATGTTACAAAGATTACAAGTGGCAAGAAGGAACAATTTTTTCCCCCAGAAAAATGCTCTTCTCTTCTCTGGAAGAAAAAGACAGACAGAAATCAGATGAGCTGTGAAATGGACAAAAGACTGGCCCCCTCATCCTGGGTCAAGGGGCCTCAGGCTTATAGGAAAATGTTGCTTAAACTAAATTAAGGGAAATGTTATGTTCAGACAGAATGCTTACCTAGCAATATCAGACATCCTGTAAGCTCCCCAGCATCCCCCTTCTCAAGCGAGAAGTCAAGTCACTGTTGTAACTGCAAGGCAGAACAAGAATTGCTTATAAGCCTGTCTCTATTTGGGTTTGGGATGGTACTCTACTGAGAGTCTGTCCCAGCCGGTAAATAAACAATAAATGATTTCTAAATTGCAAACACCTTGGCTGTCCTGAATTTTATTGCTTGGGCTATTTCATTTGGAGGTTCCACCAAGATAAGCCTTTGGGCCAGTCCCTCTCCCTGGAGGGCGAAAGAGGTTATGGATCCTAGGGGGTGGCCACCAAGATATGTCCTCGGCCCCAGTTTCCAGAAATCTCTTTCTGCAGACCAGGAGAGTGAGACCCAAATTTTTTAATTTGGTTCAAAATTGGCACAGAGCATCCTAAAAGCCAGTTCTGATTTAATAAGATTTTGAGGGGCCCCTGCAGCTGCCTAACTATCCTGCAGCCACCTGTCTGGTCTGGTGAGTACTCCTGTATCTGTAGCAAGTGGGGTAAGCTGGATGCAGCACTAAAGTCCCCTTGCTGACCTCCACAGGATGCTGTGTGATGGTCATGGGTGTCTAAATCTGGACACATCTGGTCTGATCTGATTCTGAGCGCCTTTTGGGGGCACTCTTCTAGTTGTATGTGTTTCGTGTGATTTGTCTGTCTATTTTGTTAATTTAAGAGCTCTGTTAAGTTTTAAGAATAATGATTAAGAAATTTGGGAATTGGTTATTTGAAAATTTGCTTGTGATTTTAAACTTTTTAACCTGTTGTACTAATTTGTAAGTAAATGGAACTTGGTCATTTTAAACAACAGGAAAGTTTTTCCCTTAAAGCAGTTTTCAGAGTCTGCTAGAGTAGAGAGCAATAAAACCTTATCTGATGGAAACTCAGACTAGGAGAAAACATTTGATTAGGAATATTGGGATGATTCTGAAATTATAGGAAATATAATTTTGCTATTGCCTTTGCATGCTAGATTTTGTTTATTCTGAGGATAAGATCTTGGAATATGCATTTATTACAAAAAAAAAAAAAAAGCAGCCTGATTTAGTTAAAGAGGAAGGGAAAGAGCAATACAATTCAAGCTCTGCCTGGACAGATAAGAGAGATGCTAATTGTGGTCAGATACTCAGGCAGAAAAAAAAAAGATTGATTTGATTCAGTTTAAATGTTAACATTGTAAATTGTTTTATGGTGTTATCTAGCTATTTACTATATTGTGAATCTTAAAAGTTTTGAAGAGAACTGGAAAGAAGAATGCAGGTGATTTATGAAGGATTTGTTTGTAGGAACAATTAAAGGTTTGCATGATTTTAGGAAGTAAGAGAAAGGTTTTTGGCAGCAGAAAGAAGAGGTGGGGGAGAGAGAAATGGGAAGAGGATCTTTTATCTTCAAAGATAAAGATTGACTCACCCATCCCCCCACTGCTTTCTGCTACTTTAGCAGTGGAGCTCTCGTTAAAGTTGTTGAAGATTGTTTAAGTATGTAGCATGAAAGAAGGAGAAAGTTGGGAATCTGGTAGACTTGGGAAGAAACTGATGGACTACATCTTGAGAAGGATTCCCATGTAAGAAATTGAGTGGGGAACCTGAGGAAATTTTTGTCCAGGAGTGCAGGAAGGGGGGAAGGATGGCCACTTAGAATCCTCTCCTCCCCTCACCTCCTAAGTGTGTTCCAGCCAATTTTTTTTTTTTTTTAATAAAGTTACTGCCAGTGCAGCAAACTAATTTAAAGGAACAGGCTTACTTTTAGGTTAGTTGACTGAATATTTGTTTCTTGATACATAATGGTTTTCTTGTTTGAGGAAGATGGTCATAAATGTGATCTATACTTTGGTAGGATTATTTCTAAAAAAATTTAAAGAATCTTTCAGATTCTCTTATGAGGTATTTGGACATTCTGTATAAGTTTTAAATTGATTATATTGGGACGTCCTGAGGTTATTTGAAGAGCCTCTAGAAATAATAGTTTTTTTTTTCTTTGCCCTTTTGAAAATGTTTCTGTTATGGACAATATGCAATTTGGAATATTTTGCTATGTATTGGATATTTTTAAAGCAAACTGATTTGTATGTATAATGTTCACTTATGAAACATCTACTTGGATAATTGTTTAAGTTGTGAACTTATTGGGACAAATTTCTTACTGTTATCACTATAAGGTTATGGTAAATATTTGTTTAGGATTTACCAGAAATTTGATTAATGGAGCCTGTTATTGGAGGTAAAATTTCTTGGGCTTATAGTTAATTAGTTGATGCTTTATGGGAGTTTTAAAGACCCACTCTGATAGTTAGTGGGACAATTTATTGGAATAAAACTGGGTTAAAGCTATTTTATCCTGTTTGAGCTGAAGGTTGAGTTTTGATTGCTTATGTTATGCTATAGTTAAGTTCTTGCAATTTTTCCTCCCATAACTGATCTCTATGGTCAGATCAATGGTCAATAGAATTGTTAATGCAATCCAATTATATCATACCTTGCTGTTTTCAGTCTGATTATACGTAATCATTGTATCCTAAATACTTAGGCAAATAAGTATTTAGCCTGGTCATCTGTCTGTTACTGAATATTTGGGTGTGTGTGTGTGTGTGTGTGTTTTAAAGTTTCTAAATGATAAGAGGACAATTAACAGTGGTCTGTGAGACCTAACTGCTGTTAAGACTTGAGATTACAGCTGGTGCCTGTCCTATAAAGCAGTCATCTCTTTACATAGGAAGCTGCTGGCTCTTCACATTTTGCAGCAGTCTTGTGGACCAGTCTTTTTATCTCAGACTGTTCTAATCTTTATTTGTTAGATTTGTGTCAAATCACGGATATTGATTTGCTTCTGGGACCTTGATCAGCGTTGATTGTCAGCATGACATACCCACCCTCTTTATGGACTGAGTCACTGACCAGCTTCGCCAGGATGCAGTTTTGACTGAGAAGCTTTGTCCCCTCACACCTGATGGACTGATATGGGGGACTGTGGGAATAGTTGATGACTGACCTGTTAAACCTTGGGTAGGTGATGAGTCAGTTCCTGTATGTTTGAGATTTGGGGTAGGAGTTGTTAAAACTATGTAACTGTTGCTGTTATGTTTGAGGGATTTTTAGGAAATGCTACTGTACTAGTCTGTTATGTATAGGGATGTTGATTCACTCTTGGGATTTATATGTGGAGTGGTCATTTGATAATTCCTTTCCATGAGAAAAAAAAAGGGGAGGAAGAGATAGAACACTGGGGAAACTGGTATATTTTTTCTAAAAGTACCTGAAAGAATAGGAACCCTTATTCTGTCAGAAGCAATTCTGACAGCCCTGGTGGACTCAGTTCTTGGGATTATTTTTTTTTAAACAACCAGAAATCAGACACCTGTCTTGGGACTGGCAGTCTCTCTAATCTGTTTTTTCAGTCCTGTAAACCCAGTTCATTAATTAGTATTTCAGCAATCTCAAAGGACCTTGTAGTTTGATATCAGGCATCTAAAAGTTTGGGGTTTGCCTGCCTTGATGGTCTAACTGCATAATCTGCTCTGCAATCTTATGCTTTCTGCAGCCCTGTCTGTTCCTCTGGGCAGGGACAGGTAAAGTTACTCTAAGCCTCACCCTTCTCCCATGGAGAAGGTTGCCCCTCTGAATGGGCCTTGAGTTCTTGAGCCCTGCTGCTCTGTAAGCAGAGACTGAGTGAAGTGCACAAATGACTGCAGACCACCTAACTCACAGTGAACCATCTCAAACTGGATTCTCTGGCTGAGATGGTGCCCTAACTGCAGAGGATCTGACATGCTTGCAACAGGGAGCCTTTGTACTGCTGTGAACTCTGGGGTTATCAGGGAGAGACTTGTCCTTGCATTTTTTCTTTTCTAGTTTTATTTTGGTTTATTTGCTTCACATAGGATTCAGAAGAGTGTGGAATGTTGTACCACAGTCTTCTTTAATTGTCCTGACTCAGTTTCCCTAATTGGTTCTGCAATTGGTTCTGCCTTAGTTTCCCTAAATTGTTCTGCCTCGGTTTCCTTAATTGTTTTGCCTCAATCCCCTTAGTTACAAAACCCCTCTATGGTTCATTGAAGACTGAGGGCCACTTGCTCTAAGGTTATAAATTGTTAATGTGAAACTCAAGATAAGGAGGAGTTCAGACTTCCTGGCTCCTATCACAGTGTCCAGTGTCTCCCACCATGCTGTCAGAACCAGATTGCTGTTCCCACTCTTAATGTTCTGATCCTGCCCCTGCCTTGGTCTAACTCACATTCACCACTGGATACTTTGAGATTAGAGTCTTGTCCAGTCAATCAAATTCTCCAATTAATAGAATGTTGGGAGCTCTCTGATCTCTATCTTGCCTCAGTTTCTCCGGCCTTACATTTGCCTTCTTAGCTCTCAAGTTGATGCAGACTCTAGAGAGTCTCATCACCCATTTAGGAAAAATCAGTGGACTCCCTAGTGGAGGTTGTCAAGTCGGTCGTGGGTCATTAGGAAATCGTTCGCCTCCTTGCATAAGCAGTTGGATGACTGGAAGGCCAGTTGTAAGGTTTCCTGGTATCAGTCACTCTAACCACAGGTCCAGTCCTCTTGTTCTTCTCCTTCTCATAGCTCCCTGCATACTTATTTCCCGTTGGCCTCAGATGAGTCGCAACTATGAACATAAAAGGGGGGGAGTGAAATGGACAAAAGACTGGCCCCCTCATCCCTGGATCAAGGGGCCTCAGGCTTATAGGAAAATGTTGATTAAACTAAATTAAGGGAAGTGTTATATTCAGACAGTATGCTTGCCTAACAATGTCAGACATCCTGTAAGCTCCCCAGCATCCCCCTTCTCAAGCGAGAAGTCAAGTCACTGTTGTAACTGCAAGGCAGAACAAGTATTGCTTATAAGCCTGTCTCTATTTGGGTTTGAGGTGGTACTCTACTGAGAGTCTGTCCCAGCTAGTAAATAAACAATAAATGATTTCTAAATTACAAACACCTTGACTGTCCTGAATTTTATTGCCTGGGCTATTTCAAGCTGCACAACAGATGAGGGGACTTTTTTTTTTAACCCCAAGTTCAGTATCTTAGTTTCTTTCCTGGCTCACCTCTCATCACTGATGACCACCATCCTATAACCCCAACCTGTCTGCAAGGATTTCCAGAAATTTTTGTATCATTCAAATACATGTCACCAAATAGCAATCTTTTGAGGGCCATAACTCCCATGAAGGATGAAAAGAGCAAACTATCCATCTGTGGCCCTTTGTCCTGAGTTGTCCTTGCAGGAGAAATATAAGGTTGGAAAAAAGGCCAATCCCCTTCCTGTAATTGTAATCAAGGGAGGACCTGGGGAGTTTACCCCAATACCTAGATATTGCTCAGATCCCTTTCATCCCAATCCACTGTTCTTATAGAAGTCAGAAGGATGGATATTCTTCCTTCTTTCCAAAAGTCTCTAACAGGCCCTATGTCTCTAAGCTGGGGTATTTTGAGTTTTTGACTTGCTTTACTTATTTCTGGAACCTGATACTTGCAGTATAGGTATTACACTAGGTTGTCATTGAATGGTTTGATTCCCTGAGGGTTGTTCTGCTTGAGGGACCTAGGTGCAGAGCAAATAGGAGGAAATGGGGATAGCTAGGTGATACAGGAGATATAGTTTTGGGCCTGTAGGCCTTTCTTTCATTTCCTATTTCCCAGGAGCATTTCTCTGCAGGGAAACTATTTTGAAAGGTAATTTATTTGAATCAAATGATCCCTACAACAGGAATCAGGAGACATTTACAGCTAGCAGAATCCTTAAAATTCATCTAAACCAATCCCATCATTTTACAAAGAAGAGATTGGGTCTTGGTTGTGGATTTTATGACAGAAATTGTGGCTCCTGGCCTGACCAGAAATCTGTGTGGGGGCAAAATCTTACACAACTTCGAGAGGCCTCAGGGAAAACAAGGACAAGAAGAGTATCAGTTAGCTCACTTGGAGCAGGGGCTCCTGTCCTGTCTGCACTAGTCAAGAATTCCAGAACCAGGAATCAGAAATAGAGAAACACAGAAGCTTAGCCCAAGGCACAAAGTAGAAAGTTGAAGGGGTAGCATGGATATACTTCCTGCTTCTTGCCACAAGGCTGAAAAGTCTCAATTCCCATTTAGTTGCAAACCCACCCTTTAGGGTACTCCCCAATTTAGGCATTCACAAGTTTATATCCTCTCCCCTGGAAATAAGACTGGGGAGAACCTAGTTCAATGAATAGCCATAAGTGTCCCACATGTCTTAGACCCACTGTGTAAGAATTTAGTTTTCTTGGATCCAACCATTCTGTTTTCTTTTTCTCTTTTCCTCTCCCTCTTTATAATGTGGTGAGAGAAGATTCTCTGTAAAACAAATATGTCAATTATTTTCTCTTTGGGCCAACTCTGATGAGAGTAAGATTCACATAATGTTCCTCCCCCTCTCTAAGTTCCCTTAGATATGATAGGTTTCCTTTGCTTCATCGTGGGATGTAGTTTCCCTCTTTTTATCTCCCCTTTTCCCTTTTTCTGACACTATCCCCTTTCCATTTCTACTTCCCTTTTTTATGTTATATCAGTAAAATCAAATTATATATGTGGTTTTTATGTATATCCACAACAGAAATACAGTTCTCAAGAGTTCCTTTTACCTTTTTCTGCTTCTCTTGAGTCCTATGGTTGGAGATCAATTTTTTTGTTTAAATCTGGTTTTTTCCTTAGGAAAAAATGGAATTTATCTGTTTCATTAAATGTCCATCTTCTTCCCTGGAAGAAAATGCTCAGCTTGTCTGGGTAGTTTATTCTTGGCTGCATTCCAAGTTCTTTTGACTTTCGGAATATCAGATTCCAGACCCTTTGATCCTTTAATGTGGGGCAGCCAGATCTTGGGTGATCCTTAGTGTTGCACCCCAGTATTTGAATTGCTTTTTTCTGGCTGCTTGTAACATTTTTTCCTTAATCTGATAATTCTGAAATTTGGCCACAATACTCCTTGGAGTTTTTATTTTAGGGTCTTTTTCAGAAGGTGTTTGATGAATTCTTTCAATGCCTATTTTACCTTCTGATTCTATTACATCTGGACAGTTCTCTTTGATGGTTTCTTGTAATATATCTAGGCTCTTTTTTTTTTTCATCATAATTTTTGAAAAGTCCAATAATCCTCAGATTATCTCTCCTAGATCTATTTTCCGGGTCTGTTGTTTTTCCAAGTAGATATTTGTTGCTTCTTTCTAATTTTTCTTTTTTTTTTTTTTTTTTTGGTTTTGCTTGACTGATTCTTGATGTCTCATCAAATCATTTATTTCTATTTGTTCAGTTCTGATTTTTAATGAGTTATTTTCTTCATTAGCTTTTTTTACTTCTTTTTGTATATGTCCAATTGAGTTTTTAAATGAGTTGTTTTGCTCTATGGAATTTTTTTCCATTTCACTAATTTTTTTTTAGTGAGTTATTTTCTTTTTTCAATTCACAAATCCTATTTTCCTGGGATTTTTTTTTTTTACCTTTTCCAGTTCACAAATTCTGTTTCCCTGTACTAACTGGGAATTCTTTACCTTTTCCAATTCATATTTCAGGAAGTTGTTACTTTTTTGCATAGCTTCTCTTTCCTTTCCCCATTTTTCTTCTAGCTCTCTTTTGAGACTTTTAATGGTCTCTTCTACGAGAGCCTTTTGTGATAGGGGCCAGGTAACATTCCTCTTTGGGATATTGTCTGGATACTATTTGCTATTAGTCTCCTCAGAGTTGAACCTGCTCTTTTTCTGTATAGAAGCTATCAATCCTCCTTTTGATTTTTTTTACTATTTTTTAAAGCCTTTAGGGTCTGCCTTCAAGGCAAGGAGGTTACCAGCTTCCTCTACAAAGCAGGGAAAGGTACAAACAGGCTGCAGAGAGCAGTGAGGTACAGGAGTGCTCTGGGGAAAAGTTCCCCAACGGGAAGTGATTCAGATCTGGTTAGCACAGGCAGAGCTGCTGAATTGCCCTGTGAAGAACCCTCGCTGTATGTATTAGTGACTGTCCTGAGGCTAGAGATTGAGCAGTGAAAGTGTCACTACCCCAGGCCAAAGCCCACTATGGAGCTGTGGATATTAGCAACTGACCAGCGAATAGCCCGGTACAGACGGGAAGTGTCTCTGCCCTGGAAGCACAGTCTCACTGTGGAGATTCTATTGCCCCAGGCCAAGGCCTACACTGTGCAGATTAGAGGCTGCCTTGGGCTGTGCCCCCTGCTGTACAGGTTTGTAACTGCCCCAAGGAAAAGCCCCATGCTGCGGATTGGGGCTGCACAGTTGTGCTGTGATCTGTGCTGAGTCACTTCCAGTTTTGGTTGGGTATAACCAGATCCTGTTAGGTTCTGGCGGTTTTTTTTTTTTTTTTAAGAGTGGCTTTGAATTCTCTGCTAATCTGCTATTTTGCAAGCAAGGCAGAGCAATCAGTCTATGCCAGAGTTGTTTCTGTAATTTTTCTAACCACAGAGATCACCCCCACCCAATCTGCACAATATGCTAGCCTCTAGTTCTGTCCCTGCCTGAACTGATCTGCTACAGCCCCTCAGGACAAACCTTTTTAGATGAAATTCCAGATTATCTTCAGCTGGTGAGTTGTAGTATTTCTAACCTTTGTAGGTTTTACCAGTCAAGCATTATTTTTGAGGTTGAATTTAATAATTGGTCGTGAGGATATGAGAGAGCTTAGAAAGTCACATGCGCCTTCTCCACCATCTTGGCTCCACCCCTCCGATCCAAACATTCTGGAGAGCAGTTTGGAACTATGCTCAAAAAGTTATCAAACTACTACACACCTGTCTGATTGGCTAGAATGACAGGGAAAGATAATGCACAATGTTGGAGGGGATGTAGGAAAACAGGGACACTAATACATTGTTGGTGGAATTGTGAATACATCCAGCCATTCTGGAGAGCAATTTGGAACTATGCTCAAAAAGTTATCAAACTGTGCATACCCTTTGATCCAGCAGTGCTACTACTGGGCTTATACTCTGAAGAGATACTAAAGAAGGGAAAGGGACCTGTATGTGCAAGAATGTTTGTGGCAGCTCTCTTTGTAGTGGCCAGAAACTGGAAACTGAGTGGATGCCCATCAGTTGGAGAATGGCTGAATAAATTGTGGTATATTAATATTATGGAATATTATTGTTCGGTAAGAAATGACCAGCAGGATGATTTCAGAAAGGCCTATAGAGACTTACATGAACTGATGCTGAGTGAAATGAGCAGGACCAGGAGATAATTATATATTTCAACAATAATACTATATGATGATCAATTCTGATGGACGTGGCCCTCTTCAGCAATGAGATGAACCAAATCAGTTCCAATAGAGCAATAATGAATTGAACCAGCTATGCCCAGCAAAAGAACTCTGGGGGATGACTATGAACCACTACATAAAATTCCCAATCCCTCTATTTTTGTCCGCCTGCATTTTTTATTTCCTTCACAGGCTAATTGTACACTATTTCAAAGTCCGATTCTTTTTGTATGGCAAAATAACTGTTAGGGCATGTATACTTACTTTAACATATTTAACATGTATTAGTCAACCTGACATCGAGGGGAGAAGATGGGGGAAAGAAGGGGAAAAATTGGAACAAAAAGTTTGGCAGTTGTCAATGCTGTAAAATTACACATACATATTACTTGTAAATAAAAAGTTACAAAAAAAAAAAAAGAAGAAGAAGAAGAAGAAGTGAGAAAACAAAACAAAACAAAAAAGTTATCAAACTGCATACCCTTTGATCTAGCAGTGTTTCTACTGGACTTATATCCCAAAGAGATCTTAAAGAAAGGAAAGGGACCCACATGTGCAAAAATGTTTGTGGCAGCCCTCTTTGTAGTGGCCAGAAGCTGGAAACTGAGTGGATGCCCATCAATTGTAAAATGGCTGAATAAATTATGGTATATTAATGCTATGAAAAACTATTGTTCTGTAAGAAATGACCAGCAGGATGATTTCGGAAAGGTCTGGAGAAACCTACATGAACTGATGCTAAGTGAAATGAGCAGAACGAGGAGATCATTATACATGGCAACAACAAGTCTATGATTATCAGTTCTGATGGACATGGCTCTCTTCAACAATGAGATGATTCAAACCAGTTCCATTTGTGCAGTGATAAAGAGAGCCATCTATATCCAGAAAGAGAACCATGGGAACAGAGTGTGGAACACAACATAGCATTGACACTCTCTCTGTTGTTATTTGCTTGCATCTTGTTTTCTTTCTCGGTTTTTTCCCTTCCTTCTTGATCTGATTTTTTTGTGCAACAAGATAACTATATAAATATGCATACATATATTGACTCTAACATGTATTTCATGTATTGGACTACCTGCCAGCTAGGGGAGGGGGGGAAGGAGGGGAAAATTTGAAACAAAAGATTATGCAAGGGTCAGTGTTGGAAAAATTACCCCTACATATGCTTTGTAAATAAAAAGCTTTAATAAAAAATTTTTTAAAAAGAATTTTGTTTTCTGCATCTGTCAGAAGGCTTTGGGATATAAATTGTTGGAATTCAGTGACTCAAAATGATTACATCTTGTGATACAATTCTGGATCTAGCTTATTTTCCTTTCTATTCAATTATGGGTTTAGTCCAATTTCTGTCTTGTGAGAAAACTTTCTTGGATTATGAGAATTATGAGAAAATTCTATTGCATTGTTTGAACCTAACCCTGCATAACTGGGAAGCTGGACCACCTCTAATGCTTAACTCAGGACCTAGATTATGCTGACTAGAAATCCAGTCAGATCCAAAGATTGATGTAACAAGTTTTCTCACAGTTGCACATCTCAAACAACCCACATGTTTTATTTGAAAGAATACTGGTGAATCAGTTATTATAGTTACTATTTCTATGGTTTTTTGATTGAATGCAGATACTGGGAGAAATCCCTGTTTTTTGATTTTATAGAGAATTGTATCCATTTGTTCTCTCTGTCCCAACTTGGAAAGCCTCTAATCTTTCCTCCAATTGGAAATTAGATGATCTAATTTTGTATCCTGGTTTGTATCCTGTTAATTGATGTTTAAATGAATAAAATGTATCTCTCCTTGTAGTCCAGTACCAAGCTGAGGCAGCTTAGTCCCAATTTGTTATGAAAACTGGCATATATTGCCTAGTAAATCTATGTGCTTGGAAGTTCACACCTTTCTTTTCTCAGTTTTTTCACATTTTACCTGCCATAAAATAACATGATATTTCTAGGAGGCAGTTTTTAAAAATACTGGATTACAGAGACAATGGTCATCTGTTATTTAGATTTAGATTATAGAGACAATAGTCAAGGAGGAGGAGGAAGATGCAAAATTGGAGGGGGTAAGAAAAATGTTAGGATGTATGGGAAACATTCCTACTCCCCATCTGCCAAGATCCTGTTGATACCTACTTTGCATGTTCTCTGTGGCCCACATTCTTCCAGACATCACATGGGACATATCTCCCATGGAATAGCAGAGTTTCTGTGCCAAGCCTCAATGGTTTCATGATCCTGAAGATTCTGTGGTCCCATTGAAATAGGAAAATTACTCTCCTCATGTTTCCAGCTTCTTTAGTTTAGCTTTGGGTTTGTTGTGGGCCTGAGACCTCAAAACCCTATGGAGGAAACCAGGTAGTTCACCTGGAGAGCTAAGCAGTGATAGCTGATTATATGTTTTCTTGATATCACAATGTTTGCTATTTTAAGTAAACTGTTCTTTTTTTTTAATTCTATGATATTATGTCTAGATGATTTACTAATAGTTGCACAGACTACATAGGAGGAAAAAAGTTTGGGGAAGGCAGAAATCAGGAAATAAAAGTAAAGGAGGAGATAAGTCATAAATGCCAAGTCTTTTAGACTGCTGGTACAGGTGATCATTACTTGCTAGGTGTACTCTGGGTAAGTCGCTTAACCACTGTTAGTTGCCTCAATTGTAAAATGGACATAATAAGAGTCCATACCTCCCAGATTTGTTGTTAGGATAAAATATAATAATTTTGTGAAGTACTTTGCAAATCTTAAAGCACCATATAAATGCTAATTGTTATTATTATTGTTGTTGTATTTCATGTGTTTCATTACATGCAATTACATAGGGGTTGGCAACCTACAACTATCTTGTGCCCCTGTTTAAGTATGATCCCACATGCTAAGAATAATGTTTGCCTTTTTAAATACAATTTTATTTTTAATAGTAAAAACCATTCTTAATTTGCAAGAAGTTAGAAAAATAGGTGCTAAAACCAGATTTGATTCCCCAGCCTAAATAATTTACTGACTCCTGCTATAGAAGAAAGATGTATAGTTGACAGTTGCAAGGCTAAAGGTATTTGTTGAAAGTTACAGAGGATTACACAGGACTCCAACAGTAATACCATGGTATGATCCCACTCCTTAAGTAGTAGCTCCATTGAGTATATTTGGCTGCAGGCCTTACCTTCTTGTTCCTGTAGTATGCTATGAAATTCAATGATACTAATCATGTATAGTCACACAAGATGCTGGCCTTAAAATGAGGAAATCTGCTGTCCCTTCCCTCTTACAGTCAAAGGCAAGAGTGTCCAAGGAGCCAACATCAGCTGTTGAAGAACTCAGTTTTTACAATGATAATATGCAGTCTCCAAGGGATCTCCAATTTCAAGTGCATGTTTCAATGCTAATTACGTATCTAGTTCAAGCAGCAATAGACTGGTAAATGGGCATCACCTCTGTAATGTCATGATTTTCTTCAAGAACAAAAGCGGATGCAACTAAACTGACCATTTGGGCAACACAATTCTTTCTTCATTTCCTCCTTCATTCCTTCCCTGCCTCCCTGCCTCTTTCCCTTCTTTTTTTCTTTCTTTCCTTCCTTCCTTCCTTCCTTCCTTCTTTCCTTCCTTCCTTTTTTCCTTCCTTCCTTCCTTTCTTCCATTTTCCTTCCTTCTTTCTTTCCTTCCTGGGTATCATACCATTACCTGTAGGTGCTCTGCCTAAATGTAATTTGGGGGGAGGGGTGTTGAAACCTTCCAAGATATCTTGAGGTAGGTAGATTTCTTAAAGACTATGACTTAAACCCAAATCACTCTGGCTCTCATTGATTGGCCAATAGTAGTTTCCAGGTCAAACTCCAGATGGTCATTTTTTGAGCCCTAAATGCTCAGAATAGATATAAATAGAAGTTGTTTTTTTTTTTTCTGTTTTGGCCAAAAACTCCAAGTGTCTTCTTTTCTCAGCTTAGATATGTTTTTCTTTCTTTCTTTGAGACCTTTCTTTGCCTCAGTTCTTAGCTGGCCTTAATCATTGAATGAGTGGTTGGCTCAGTCAGACTGAAACCTGTTAAAGACCCAAGGTCTCCCATTACATCCAGGACCATCTCTACTACCAGAGTGTGGGCTTTCTTGAAGCATGGTCCTATATAGGGAGATTTGCTGAGAGACGTCAGAACCCATAACACTGTATACTTACAGAAGATGGAGAAACTTCAGAAGAAATAATTCAAAAGCTGTGAACATGAACTTTTGAATGACTTATGAGAAGAGCCACAAGACTTGTGAGTGAGCTGATCTCTAACACATCCTTTGAATTCCAGTGCTTGCAACCTAAAGACTGATAAGAGTAGACTCCTTCCCAGTGAGATGTCTCCCTGGTTGAGCTGAGATCTTATCTACTCACAGTCAAAGAGCTCATTTACTTTTGTATTCTATTTTCTAATCTGAATAAGTTTTACAATTTCTGCCTAGTGCCTACTTTGATAAAGAGATTTACTAACTAGTGTTAGGTGGGATTGAGCTAGGCTTCTGAGATAATTATTACCCTTCTCTAAAGAGCAATCAAGGAAAATGGTAAATTCTCTTGAATTACAAAAAACCCTCCACTATATCTTTAGACAACCAGATATTTGATGTGTGGTAGATGGACATAATTCTAGTCCAATGTCCCTCTTATAGATAGCAGAATAAAAGAGAGGTAATTTACAATGACATGTCTTTCCTCTCTTGGGTTATAGGCAATTCCCACATAACCTTCCTTTTATCCTCCACAAAGGCAGAACTCCCTTGATGGGGAGAAAGGTATACTCCCTTGATGATTAGGCAGGCAAGATGCAGGTCAGCCAAATGTTTATTAAATGGTATTGCCCACATATATATTAAATATGGATGAGAAATGTCTTATAGAAGAACCTATAAGATGGCATTTTACACAAATTGAATTAGTTTTTGTAATCAACGAATAATAAATATAACGGAATCTTATACTCTCACCTTCTTTCATTCAGTTCTAAGGTGGAAAAGTTGTGTTCCATTGTTGAATATCATTTTTGAAAACTACTAGAGTCTACTGTCTACTTGTATATAGATGACTTTTATACAGATTTTGTAAATATGGTAGCATATAGTATATATAATATAATACAGCATTATCCTCTTGCTCACCTTTTTTTGGAATTAACATTTAAGATTTTTTTCCACATCATTGTTATATCTTTACCTCATTCAGATGTTGTATGTTGGTTATTTCTCTGTCTCTCTGTCTTCTCCCATTCTCTCTCTCTATCTATCTATCTCTCTCTCTCTCTCCACACACACACACACACACACACACACACACACACACATGCGCGTGCATTCATATATAAATATATATACTGCTTTCTGTCTTTGTCCTCTTGTTGCCAAATCTATCTCTTCTAAAAAAGTATAGTTACATTAAGGTTCAAGTGTGGTAATTCTAAAAAAACAAAATGCAAGTGAACAATATAAAAAAGAGTTAGAATGTTATGTTGTGAACATTCAATTCCCACAGTCCCCTTTCTGGGAGTAGATGGCTCTCTTCACAAGATCATTGGAACTGGTTTCAAATATCTCATTGTTGGAAAGCGTCACATTCATCAGAATTGATTGTTGTATAATATTGATGTTGCCATATGTAGTGATCTCCTGTTTCTGCTCATTTCAATTAGCATCAGTTCACGTAAATCTCTCCAGGCCTCTCTAAAATCATGCTCCTAATAATTTCTTACAGAACAATAATATTCCATAACATTCATATACCATAACTTATTCAGCCATTCTCCAACTGATGGGCATTTACTCAGTTGCCACTACAAAAAGGACTGCCACAAACATTTTTGCACATGCAGGCCCTTTTATCTCTTTTAAGATCTCCTTGGGATACAAGCCCCGTAGAAACATTGCTGGATCAAAGGGTATGCACAGTTTGATAACTTTTTGAGCATAGTTCCAAATTGCTCTCCAGAATGGCTGGATATGTCACAGTTCCACCAACAATGTATTAGTGTCTAAAATTTGTCATTATCTTTTCCTGTCATCTTAGCCAATCTGAGAGGTGTTGTAGTATTTCAGAGTTGTCTTAACTTGCATTTCTCTGATCAATCGTGATTTAGAGCATCTTTTCATATGATTAGAAATGGTTTTAATTTCTTCATCTGAAAATTGTCTGTTTGATCATTTATAAATTGGAGAATGGCTTGAATTCTTATGAATTTGATTCAATTCTCTGTCTATTTTATTGCTTCCCTTCTAATCTTGTTGCATTAATTTTGTTTCTACAAAACCTTTTTAACTTAATATAATCAAAATTATCTATTTGGTGTTCAGTTATTAGTTCCAATTCTTCTTTGGACACAAATTCCTTCCTTCTCCACACATCTGAGAGGTAAACTAGCCTATGTTCTTCTAATTTACTTATAATATCACTCTTTATTCCAAATCATGAATCTATTTCGACCTTATCTTGGTATGTGGTGTTAGGGGTGAGTCAATTCCTAGTTTCTTCTAGTCATACTAGTTTCCAATTTTCCCAGCAGTTTTTGTCAAATAGTGAGTTCTTATTCCCAAAGCTGGGGTCTTTGGGTTTGTCAAATACTAGATTGTTACAGTTATTAACTATTTTGTCCTGTTATCCTAACCTATTCCACTGATTGACTATTCTATTTCTTAGTCAGGACCAAATGGTTTTGATGATCGCTGCTTTATAATATAGTTTTAGATTTGGCATAGCTAGGTCATCTTCATTGGCATTTTCCCCCGTTAATTCCCTTTAAATTCTAGACCTTTTATTCTTCCAGATGAACTTTGTTATTATTTTTTCTAGGTCTGCAAAATAATTTCTTAGGAGTTTGATTGCTATGGCACTAAATAAGTATAATTTAGGTAATATTGTCATTTTTATTATATTTGCTCGGCCTACCCATGAGCACTTGATATTTTTCAAACTGATTAGATCTGACTTTATTTGTATGGGAAGTGTTTTGTAGTTGTGTTCATATAGACCCTGACTTTCCCTTGGCAGATAGATTCCCAAATATTTTATACTATCTACAATTTTTTTTGTTTGTTTTTGTTTCTGTTTTTTTGCTGAGGCAATTGGGGTTAAGGGACTTGCCCAGGTATCTACAGTTATTTTAAATGGAATTTCTTTTTGTATCTCTTGCTGCTTGACTTTGTTGTTAATATATAAAAATGCTGATGATTTATGTGAAATTGTTTTGTATCCTGCAACTTTGCTAAAGTTATGGATTGTTTCTAATAATTTTTTAGTTGATTCTCTAGGTTTCTCTACATATAGAATCATATCATCTAAAAGATGATTTTGATTTTTTTTCCCCTTGAGGCAATTGGGGTTAAATGACTTGCCCAGGATCACACAGCTATAAAGTGTTAAGTGTCTGACACCAGATTTGAACTCTGGTCCTTCTGATTTCAGGGCTGGTGTTCGATCCACTGTACCACCTAGCTGTCCCTACAATATTGAATAGTAATAGTAATAGTGGGCAACCTTGTTTCACTCTTGATCTTATTGGGAATAATTCTAGTTTGTCCCCATTATATATGATTCTTGCTGATGGTTTTAAGTAAATGCTACTGATCATTTAAAAAAAAAAAAAAGACCATTTATTCCTATATTCTCTAGCATTTTTAATAGGAATGGGTGTTGAATTTTATCAAATTCTTTTTCTGCATCTATTGAGATAATCATGTGATTTTTGTTAGTTTGGTTATTGATACAGTTGATTATGCTAATACTTTCCCTAATATTGAACCAGCTCTGCATTTCTGGTATAAATACTACTTGGTTATAGTGTATTAACCTGGAGACAACTTTCTTAATCTTGTTGCTAATATTTTATTTAAGATTTTTGCATCAATATTCATTAGGGAAATTGGTCTATAATTTTCTTTGTTTTTGCCCTACCTGATTTAGCTATCAGCATCATTTCTGTGTCAAAAAAGGAATCTGGTAGGACTCCTTTCCTTATTTTTTCAAATAGTTTATATAGTATTATAACAAATTGTTTTTTAAATATTTTATAGAACTCACATATAAATCCCTGGAGATTTTTTCTTAGGCAGTTAATTAATAGCTTGTTCTATTTCTTTTTCTAAAATGGGACTATTTAAATAATTTATTTCCTCTTCTATTAACTTGGGCAATCTATATTTTTGTAGATATTCCTCATTTCACTTAGATTTTCAAATTTATTAGCATACAGTTGGGTAAAATAACTCCTAATTATTGCTCTAATCTCTTCATTGGTGGAAAGTTCTTCCTTTTCATTTTTGAGACTAAAACTTCGATTTTCTAATCAAATTAACTAAAGGTTTATCTATTTTGTTTTTTTCATAAAATCATTATTTATTAATTCAATAGTTTTCTTGTTTTCAATTTTATTAATCTCTCCTTTCATTTTCAGAATTTCAAATTTGTTTTTTAACTGAGGGTTTTTAATTTGTTCTTATTCTAGCTTTTTAAGTTGTAAGCCCAATTCACTGACCTCTTTCTCTAGTTTATGGAAGTAAGCATCTAGAGATATAAAATTTCCCCTTATTACCGCTTTGGCTGCATCCCACAAATTTTGGTATGTTGTCTCATTTTTGTCATTCTCTTGGATAAAGTTATTAATTGTGTTTATGATTTCTTGTTTCACCCATTCATTCTTTAGGTAATTATTTAATTTCCAATTAATTTTTGGTCTATTTCTGCTGGTCTTTTATTGCATGTGATTTTTATTACATCATTATCTGAAAATGCATTTATTACTTCTGCTTTTCTGCATTTGATTTTGAGGTTTTTACGCCCTATAGTCAATTTTTGCATAGGTTCTATGAATGGCTAAGAAAAAAGTTAACTCCTTTCTGCCTCCACTTAATTTTCTCCAAAGATCTATCACACCTAACTTTTCTATCATTTTGTTTACCTCCTTAACTTCTTTCTTATTTATTTTGGGGTTCAATTTATCTAATTCTGAGAGATCAAGGTCAAGTTCCCCCATTAGTATAGTTTTGCTGTCTATTTCTTCTTGCATCTCTCTTAACTTTTCTAGGAATTTGGATGCTATACCACTCAGAGCATATGTGTTTAGTATTAATATTGCTTATTATCTGTGGTAGCCTTCAGAAAGATATAGTTTCCTTCCTTATCTCTTTTAATTAGATCTATCTTTGTTTTATTTGATCTGAGATTAGGATTGCTACCCCTGCTTTTTTATAAACTTCACCTGAAGCATAACAGATTCTGCTCCAGCCCCTTTACTCTGTATGTATCACTCTGCTTTAAATGTGTTTCTTGTAAGCTACATATTATAGGATTCTGGCTTTTAATATAGTCTGCTATCTTCTTCCATTTTATGGGAGAGTTCATCCCATTCACACTCACAATTAAAATAACTAATTCTGTATTTACTGCCATCTTACATACCTTAAGTTATGCTTTTCTCTTTCCTTTCCCCCTTTCCTTCTCCCCAGGATTTTGCTTCTGATTACCACCTCCCTCAAACAGCCTTCCCCCTTTAGAGTCCTTCCCCCTTTCTTACACCTTTCCCTACTATTTTGGTTTTCCCTTCTATTAGCCTTCTCCTTTTTTTCCCCTTTCCCCTCCCACTTTCATATAAGGTAAGACATGTTTCTCTGTGAAATCAAATTTATCTGTTATTCTCTCCTTGAGCCAAATCTGATGAGAATAAGATTCATACAATGCTCATCCCCCTCCCTTCTTTCCCTCAATAGATCTTCTTTGCCTCTTTGTGAGATGTAATTTCCCTTATTTTGCCTCCTTTTTCCTCTTTTTCCAGTACATTTCCAGTACCTTTCCATCTCGTTTCTTTTTCATATGATTTTAATAAAACCAAATTATAACCACACTCTTTAAGTAAACATGTAACAGAAATATCATTCTCAAGAATTTTTTTCCTTTTTACCTTTTTATGCTTCTCTTGAGGTTTGTGTTTAGAGATCAAAATTTTTGTTCATCTGGTCTTTTCATCAGAAATAGATAAAATTCACCTATATCATTGAATGTCTATGTTCTTCCTTGAAAAATAATTCTCATTTTTTCTGGATAGCTTATTCTTTTTTTTTTTTTTTTCCCCTCAGGCAATTGGGGTTAAGTGATTCGTCCAGGGTCACAGAGCTAGGAAGTGTTAGGCATCTGAGACCAGATTTGAACTCAAGTCCTACTAACTTCAGGGCTGGTGCTCTATCTTGGATAGCTTATTCTTGGCTGTAATCCAAATTCCTTTGCCTTTCAGAATATCAGATTCCAGGCCCTTTGAACCTTTAAAGTGGAAGTTGTTAGAACCTGGGTAATCCTGATTATGGTTCCTTGGTATTTAAATTGTTTCTTTCTGGCTGCTTGCAATATCTTTTTCTTAGTGTCATAATTCTGAAATTTAGCCACAATATTCCTTGGAGTTTTAATTTGGGGATCACTTTCAGGAAGTGATCAGTGAATTCTTTCAATGGCTATTTTACCTTCTGATTCTAAGATGTCAAGGCAGTTTTCCTTTATGATTTCCTGTAAGATTAAAGTCTAGGTTCTTTTTTTCATCATGTCCTTAGAATTGTCCAATAATCCTTAGATTGTCTCGCCTGGCTTTATTTTCCAGGTCAGTTGTTTTCCTAGGAGGTATTTCATATTTTCTTCTATTTTTTCATTTATTTTGGTTTTGTTTGACTGATTCTTGAAGTCTTATTGAGTCATTCATTTCCATTAGTTTAATTCTAATTTTTAGTGTATTATTTTCTTCAGTTACCTTTTTAGGTTCCTTTTGTATTTAGCCAATTGAATTGTTTTGTTCATTGTATTTTTTTTTTTTTTTTTTTTTTTTCTGAGGCAATTGAGGTTAAGTTCATACAGCTAGGAAATGTTAAGTGTCTGAGACCAAATTTGAACTCAGGTCCTCCTGAATTCAGGACTGGTGCTCTATCCACTGTGCCACCTAACTGCCCCACACAAATTTTGTTATTCAACTAATTGGTATCTTTTTCATATCTAATTTATATGCCTTTTCCATTTCATCAAATCTATTTTGTAGGAGTTATATGCTTTTCCCATCCCTTCTTGCAAAGATCTCATTTCCTTTCCCCATTTTTCTTCTAACTCTCTTTTTAAATCCTTTATAAAATCTTCCAAGAAAGCCTTGTGAAATGGGGAGCTGTTCCTATCTCCCTTTGGAGATTCATCTGGAGCTGATTTTCCTTTGGGAACCTCAGGATTTGAGGTCTGTTCTCTCTCTTTCATAAAAGCTGTCTATGGGGTGAGAGTTCTTTTTGGGTTTTTTCTCATTTTTTTAAAGGCTTGAGGTCTGCCCTTAATGTAAGAACAGCTGCTTTTAGTTTGCCCTGGGGAAGTTCTGCTAATTGTTTTTCCGGTGCTGGGTAATTGTGGCTAGGTTCCAAGTTTTTGCGGCTTAGTGGTTCACAATTTGCCTTCTGTAGCAAATCTCCTAGATCACCCACTTGCAACCAGGGCAGGGTAGCCTAAGAGACTCACAGAAGATTCCTAGGTGCATGGAAGCTGCAATGCTCTGAGATCCTGCCAGGGCTCCCTGTGCTGCAATCTGGGATCACCAGACTGTCTCTCCTCCACCTCCTATCCGGTTAAAACAGACCTGTTCTGAAGTTCTTCCAAGGTATCTTTTTCTGGAAATGTGTTGTACTCCAAATATGTGACTCCAAAACCAGTTTAGAGGCTTAATCTATTGCTGGTTTGAGAGAAAATCAGAGGATGTTACAGAAAGTTGAGTCTGCTCTCAGACATCTTGGCTCAGCCTCCTCCTCTAGTTTTTTAAAATTAGATTTACTTTCTTAGTATGAAATTACTATTCTGTTCAAATTTTTTCACCTTCTTGAAAGTGAGCAAAGTTTGAATGGAAGCCACAAGAATTAAAATTCCAGCCCAAAGTCAAGGAAAAACATTCCTATTCAATCAACAGTTGATGTTTTCATTTCCTCCAAAGTAGATGGATAAAAACACACACAAAAAAAGAGTTAGAACCATTATTGGTACCAGATAAAATGATATCACATTTCTTCAACCAACAGTATTAGGGCTATTTTGGAAGCCACAGAAAATTATAGGGAAAAAAAAGAATTGATTAATTGCTTCTCTATTTGGTAACAATTTCCCTTTTAAATGAGTGATTTTATGATTAACTGACATATTCATGAAGGAAAGAAATCAGAGCTTTTACATCCCAGTGAGGTTTATTTAAGGCTTTTCTTTGCAGCCATTGGGAATTTGTAGAGGACCCAAGAAAGAGAACATTAGTGTGCTTCTGTGGAGTATCTGGAGCAAGACCTCCACCAGCTGAATGTAATTGTGGAGGCCTGTGGTTTCTGATCATTTGGGGAAAGGTGTTGCTTCCAAATGACCCAAGGGAGTTGAAGCACTGGAAGCACCTCAGATAGGGTGCCAATACTAAAAAGGACTCACCAGGTCCTCTTTTTTATACTACAAAGTTTCCATCTCTGTGTAGTATGTCAGGAAGGTTTCAGATTTTTTTGTTTGTTTGTTTGTTTGCTTACCAGGATTTTGATTTCTTTTGTAACCAGATCTTTCCCCAAGCCTGGGAAGGCAATAAGGAAAAAGAGAAGAGTAGAGGGAAGGAAAGAAGAAAGAAAAGGAGGAAGGAAAGAATGGAGAAAGAGAGGAAGGAAGAAATGAAAGAAGGAAGGAAGGAATGGAGAAAGGGAAGAAGAAAGGAAGGAAGGGAAGGAAAGAGAAAGGGAAAGAAGAAAAAAGGGAAGGAGAAGGAAGGGAGAGAAGGAAAAAGAGAAGTAAAAGAAAGAGAGGAAGGAAGGGTGGATTAAATAGTTGCTATGTGCCAGACACTAGACTAAATGCTTTACAAATATTTTCTCATTTAATCCTCCCAACTATCATGTGAGATAAATTCTATTATTATTTCCATTATACAGTTGAGGAACCTCAGGCAGACAGAGGTTAATGACATATTCAGGGTCTCACAACTAATGATTGTCTAAAGCCAAATTCAAATCCAGATCTTCCTGACTCAAGACCTAACTTTATCCACTGTACCCCCCAGGACCTGGGGCATTATAGTTGCTGCTGCAGTTTCAAAGACCAAATTAAATACCATGAATATACAGCTTTGCAAACTTTTAAGGGTCCTAATAGAATATGGTTATTATTATAGGGTAAGTGAAAATCTATGTAAAGAGACTAGAAGAAAATAAAGGGAAATGTGTTGCAGCTAACTCAGTCCAGAAAGCTCTGTCCCACAGGATGGCTGAGATGATGTTCCTTTGAGAGAGGTGAAATGATAGGTCTTTGAACCAGTCTTTGCCTCCCTGCTCCCACCATCCACCTCCAGGGGGAGACAACTTGAAAACAGAAAGAAGTCAGTCAGCGTCATGATTTGATATGAGAACATTGGATGTCTCTTATTTGGAACTCAGTTCCCCTTTCCCTACACTGTCAAAGACTAGTGTGCTTCTATGGAGCATCTGGAGCTGGGCCTCCACCAGCTGAATGGGAATTGTGGAGGCCTTTTCATACACTGCCAAAAAGCAAAAAACAAAAACAAACAAAAAAAACTTTTCACTGGAATGCACATGTGGGATGTTGAAAGCAGGTAAAGCATCTCAGAGTACATGAAACCTCAGATAGAGTTGTCCACTCTGGTAGGTCAGTCCAGTAGGCATTGGGATTATTGGGAATAGAAAATTCAAATTAATTA
This sequence comes from Sarcophilus harrisii, assembly GCF_902635505.1. Classification (NCBI taxonomy): domain Eukaryota; kingdom Metazoa; phylum Chordata; class Mammalia; order Dasyuromorphia; family Dasyuridae; genus Sarcophilus; species Sarcophilus harrisii. Next base: position 284,333,268 of record NC_045429.1, on the reverse strand, counting down.
TGGCCTCAAGAAGTTACAAGAGGGCTAAAATATGTGCATGACTAACTATAGCAGAGATTACTGAGTGACAACATAAAGCTTCTCTTGGAGGATTTGGAACCTCAATTGGGCGCAAAAAAATTTACAAAAAGGTTAAGAATGAAAATAGGGGATAGTGAGTTATCAAATTCCATCATGATGTTTAATCTGTGTGATAAAAGACTACAAAGTTATATCCTATTCTCTTAGTGAAGAGACCTAAATAAATGAAGGATCAGTTATTATTTAAGAGGCAATGGGGAGCCACTGAAAGTTTTTGAGTGGAGAGTAAATATTATCAGAATCATGCAGGAGGAACATTGTTGGAAATGGGGAAATAGGCTTTTAGGCAAGAGATAATGAGGGCTAGAACTTAAATATTTGCAGTGGGCAGAGGTAAGAAATGATCAGATGAAATTTGGTAGTAGAAGTGGATATTCTATCATGCTAAAAAATGCTGTCTATCTCCAGAGAAAGAACTGATAAACTCTGAATGCAGAATGCATACCTTGTGTTCTACTTTTTAAATTTTTCTTGGTTTCGTGTGTGTTTTTTTCTTTTGTAACATGGCTTGGAATGGAAAATGCCATCTGCATCTAAACAGAACTGTTGAAGTCCAGCTCCAGTAGTGAATGAAGGATGTGGAAATACAGGGGTCAGGTGAAGTGATACAGAGAGAGAGAGAGAGAGAGAGAGAGAGAGAGAGAGAGAGAGAGAGAGAGAGATACAAAATATATTTTTAATGTCCCTATAGCTTTTTTTAACAAGCACAGATCTATTGAGATGCAAATGATTAAGCCCGGATCTTGGTTACTTAGATAGAGATATAAATAACTGAGGTACACATCAGAGTAAAAATTATTATACCATTGTCTCAAGTATCTTTCTCCCAAATGCCTTTAGTCTCCATTGTGGGCTGTCCTAAATTCAAAGGTAAGCCTTTGGTCCATTGTACAGTAGTTTTACATTTTGCTTCAGTCTGTAGATTTCTAAGCACATATTAACAAGTGTGTCTTTGCTATTTCAATAAGAAAAGGGAGTTTTGTTGAGCAAAATTACAGTAAGATTCAAGACCTGGAATGGATTCTCACCTCTTGGCCCCCTACAGAGAACTATGGACATTGAATATGAATCTAAGCATAGTATTTTAACCTTTTTGTTATTTTTGTAATTTGATTTTTCTTTCTTCTCTTTTGGTCTGATTTTTTTCTAGTATAACATGACAAATATGGAAATATATTTAAAAGAAAAAAATGACTTCACATGTATAATTGATATCATACTCCTTGCTTCTCAAGGGGGAAGGGAAGGAGAGGAAGGAGAAATTTTGGACATTTTGGAATTTAAAAATTTTTTAAATGCTAAAAATTTTTACATATAATTGAGAAATGTTTAATAAAATAAAATCTTTTAAAACCAGTAAAAAAAAAAAAAGAAAGAAAGGTAGCCTAATAACACACTGTTCAAATCTCACTTCTAACATGTTGGACCCCTTATCCAAGCCTAAGAACTTCCCAGAATTTAGCTCCTAAATCAAAATGTTCCTTGTAACTAGTTCTCCAAGTGGATGATCATAGATCCTTATTGTCCTTAATCTATTTCTTTTAATACACTACTGTGGTATTTCATGAATCACTTAATAATTCCATCAGTTTCTATAGATTCAATTATCATCATTAATGATTACTCTGATTAGCCCTTTTAAAATGGTTGTTAATTGCCAATAGATCTTCACCCAGTTGATTCTCAGATCTATATATCCAGCTTTAGTGTCTCACCAACCAGAGAACATATGATTGGAACTAAATGTCTTATGGGTATCTCAAACTTAATATATCCAAAAGAACTGAAACTTTTCTCCTTCCTAATTTTCCTATTGTTTAAAAATCACAACACTCCTTCTTTCTAGTCACCTAGGTTTACAACATTTATATTGTACTAAACTCCTCAATTTATTTCTTTCATTTCTAATCTGTTGTTGAATCTTGTTGTTTCTACCCTTGATTAATGAGGTAGTCTAGTTTTTGGAGTTCCTGGTATGGGAACCAAAAATACGATGAGGTTTAGATTTAGGGGTTCCCTTTAGTAGGGAACTAAATGATGAGGTTTAGATTTAGGGAACCAAAATGAAATTAGGGTTTCTGGTGGTCAGGGAGTTAAATGATAAGGTCTAGTGGCAGGTTTGGGGTTCAGGGAACCAAATGGAGAGGTTTGGCTCCCCTGTACCCCCTCAGGATTTGGCACAAGGGTAGGGAGTTTTGGGGAACCCCCTTCTGGCAATGCAGAGGTTCTCTGTAATGGAATTTATAGACCTGAAAAAAGAGGTTTATTATAGGGATTGAGAAGTAAGGTTAGTAATCCTGGCAGAGAGGCTAAAGTCTGGTTAGGGAAATAGGTGAGGATAAAGAGAGGATAACACTGGAAAAGAATATTATTCCAGTGGGCAGAGGCTTACTTGACAAAATATGGCATAGCATGGCATGTTTGGAACCTCTGCAAAAAGAGGATTTTAGTTTGGCTCTTTTATAATGGGAGCTTTGGCTACAAGCTGAAGGGGGCTAGTGGGTGGAGTCCCAAGTTGGCTCATCTAATAAACTGGGTTTCAGCTTGAGCTGGAATTTGAATAGAATAGAAGATTTTTAATTGAATAGGGTTGGAATCCTTTTTGCTCTAGATTGAATCAACCCCACCTAGCTAACAGAATGAAACTGTTTGTCTTGTTTCCCAACGGTGGGGTCCCTCACTGAGGCAGAGGTAAAGATTTTCTCCTTCAAGGAATTTTATAGTTTTGGGGTCCCTTCTTCATCCTCACAACATTGCTTGTGTCTGCCCTTTTAACCAACTCTCTCCCTATCAGTTGGTCTATTGCAGTTTCCTTCTAATTGGTTTATCTTTTCATTCCAGTCCAAATTCTTTAAATCATAGTTCTCACTATGTCACTCTCCCCTAGCCAGTAAACTCCAAGTACTTCTCATTTGCTTTAGGAGCAAATATAAAGTTCTCTATCTGACATGTAAAATCCTTCACATTCTAATCTCTTACTATCTTTCTTGTCTTATCACACTTTATTCTCCTCCTTGTTTCAACTCTTGCTGACTTACTTGTTATTTGTTATAAATGATGTTTCATCTATCAACATTTCCAAAAAAATTTAGGTATAGAGGTAAGTTGTAAAGTAGAGCCTGTTTCAAAAAGATCGGATTCAAATCTCATTTTTTAGCACCAAATGATACTATGTTGATATGCCTCAGACAACTTCTTAGAATTCTTGTACTGAATCACATACCAATTAGGAAAAAGCTCCCTAAACTGTTGATCACAGATCCTTTCTATCATCTTTATTCAGAGGTCTCTCTCTCTCTCTCTCTCTCTCTCTCTCTCTCTCTCTCTCTCTCTTTCTCTCTCTCTCTCTTTCTCTCTCTCTTTTCTCTCTCAACACATGGGTGGTGCATTTGAAATTGTAAATGAGATTGAAATCAATAAATCATTTGCTCAAGAAAAAGTAATTAAGCATCTCTCATACAAAGCACTGTGCTAGTGTCTGAGGCTATGACAATGAAATATAACAAAATGTCTACTTAAGAAGATATTATTCTATCATTTGATAGGAAAGGAACTTACATTTAGTAAGTACCTATTGCGTTCCAGCTACTATGCACTTATAAATATCTCATTTGATCTTTACAATAATCTGGAAGGTAGGTAAAATTTCTATTTTACAGTTGAAGAAACTGAGGCACATTGAACTACACAGAGGTTGAAACTTGCTCACGCTGCTAAGTTAAGTGTCTGAGGTCAGACTTGAACTCAGGTCTTCCTGACTCCAGATCCAGAACTCTAACCACAATTTCATATTTTGGGCTGGTTATGAATTTAGAGCAAGGAATGTCAGGAATGATATGGACACAGTCCTTTCCATTTGCTCAAATATGTGGATGAAGTCTATGGAGGTCCTTGGTGAAATGAAAGCAATTCTCCAGGTTGATCATAGCCAGAAATAAGTACCTGATGTGTGGTTTAGTCAGGTAAAACTATCTTCTCTTTTTCCTTCTCATTTCTGTCCTAGCCTACCGGGACTTGGATCAACACTTCCATGAGAGCTGGCTGGGGCACAGCAACAACTGTTACAGATCTAAATTTCAGTGTTATCATCCAGCAGCTCATACTCCTTGAGCTAGATTCTTCTCTCTCCCTAATGGTAGTTAATTAATGGTCAGTTCCCAAGGATCTACCAAGGGGACAACGGGACTTTGGTCAGGTAAGTGGAAATTACTAATGGGGTTGAAGACAGCAGTTAAGATTAAATGGGAAGAAAAACACAAACCCAGAAAGCAATGGTCTCCAAATGTACTTCTATCATGATAAAGTTTGTGAGCACACAATTCCACACAGTCACTCACCAGAAAGCAAACTGCCTTATCACAATATGAAATCCTCACAAAGAATGTTGTCCAGTGACCCCTGAGTACTATGCTAACAGCAATGCGAAGGGGTTCCTTAGTTCCTTATTATGGAAAATTCTACTGCCCATGTAAATGCCCACACTGCTGGTTCCCACTCTGCTGTTATTGGAGCAGCAGGATTGCTCCAAAGCTGCCTTCAAAATGGAGCCTTTTCCTTTTTCTGGCTCAGTTACTTAAAAGACTGAATTCTGACTTCTTGGTAAACTTGCTAGAAGAATGTCAAGTCTTTTCATTTTTTCTTTTTCTCTTTTATTTCATTTCTGGGCATAACAGGCTATAAGATTCATATTTATTTTTAATTTTTGTTTTTGTTTTATTTTTCCCAAATACATGTAAACAAAAATGTTTAACATTTGTGGGAGGTTTTGAGTTTCATATCCTTTCCCTCCTTCACTTCCTTCCTTTCTTTGAGAAAGCTAGCAATTTGATATAAGATTATACATGTACTATATTTTAACATATTTAACATGTATTTTATTACCTGCCATCTAGGGGAAGGGATGGGGGGAAAGAAGGGAAATTTTGGAACACAAGGTTTTGCAAGAGTCAATGTTGAAAAATTACCCATGCATATGTTTTGTAAATAAAAAGCTTTAATAAAAAATTTCTAAAGATTATACATGTGCAGTCATATAAAAGATTTTCATATTAGCAATATTACAAAAGAAAACAGACCAAAAATACCCTAGAATAATAAGGTTTTTTTAAAAAGCATTTTGATCTGCTTTCAGATTCCAACAGTTCTTTCTCTGGAGGTGGATAGCATTTTTCCTTATGAATCCTTGAAATTGTCTTGGATCATTGTATTGCTGAGAATAGCTAAGTCATCATCATACCATATTTCTGTTACTGTGGACATTGTTCTCTTGATTGTAGGATTCAGTATTAAAGAGTTCCCTTGCTAATTTAAATTTCATTTATTGATTATTTGCATTTTAAAAATGACAGTTTACTAAGTAAAAATAAGATCATTTTAATTGCATCCTAGAACTTTTAGAAAAGCCAATTATATTAAATCTAACATTCTGGGAGAGCACCCTCCCAGTTTGGCAATCAACAGATTGCCACTGGGGGCTGAGAGAATTTTATGAATTTATTTGCAAATTGTGTTTTTAAGCTTTAAAAAAATAAATAAATAAAACCTTTTCAGAGAGAAAAAGCTATGTAAAACTAGCACTTTTGTCCAGACTAAAACTCTCATAAGCAAACTGAATTATCTCCAAGCAAAATCCCTTAGTATGAAGGGTATTCAGGCTTTCCTCTATTTTTTTAAGTGAAATGGAGAAAATAGTTCTTTATAGGGAAAAACAGTAGTTTCCCTTATCTGCCACCACTTAGGGAATGTTTTTGACATTCTCTAAATAAAAAATATAGGCTCTAGATAGAACTGGTGAATCATTACTTACTATTCTAAACCATGCTCTTGCTGTTAAAGAGAGAACTGTTGTACAAGGGAGATCCAGTAGCACCTAATAACAAGATAATGAAGCAAGTGATAGTGAATGAAGAGTCTTACACCATGGACAGTCAGGAAGAATTGACCTAAGGCTGTGTGCTGGCCTTCTGCCTCAAATGCATGAAATAGAGTAGATTTGTATAAAGTTCTTGTCTGGGTCAAGGAGGACCAAGCACTGAGGGAAAATAACCTGGAGCTCCATTCAGGGCATAAGTCAAAGGACAAAACTGGTGCTGGCATTGGAGGTGGGGAGATAGTGTTGTTCTTCCTTCTCGAAGAGGATTATGACATCGGGGAAGTGATTCACATGCCAGTGAATTGGATTTAAGTGAGGGAGGGCTGTGCAAGGTCACCTGCCTCACTTTCTCCTCCAGAGCCAGCTTGGTCCAGTGGCCAGATATAGTTCAGGAAAACTGGAAATGGCTTTGCATACAGAGGAAATTTGGGGAAAGAAGGAAAAGACCAAAAAAGAGACAGACTGAGATACAACACAGAGACAAGCAGAGATAGAGAAAAGAGAGAGGAGGGAGAGAAAGAAAGGAGAGAGAGGGAGAAAAAGAAGGGAGAAAAGAGATAGATATAGGACTAGTTCAAGCCAGCACATTCTTAGCAATTATAGTCTAAAACTGTGATTCTCAAACTTTTGTTCCCAGTATCCCTTTATGCTATTAAAAATTGAGGATCTGTCCAAAGAAGTTTTATTTATGTGTTTATATTTGTATTTTTGTACTATATGTTTATATTTATAGATATATACCATATTGGGGAAAAAATTTCCAATTTGTAGACCCAGTGAAAAAGTCAGAGACCTCCCCAGGATCCTTTGGACCACATTTTGAGAATCACTGATAAAAAAAAGTGGCTTAGGGCACCAAATGGTGAAAGGTTTAGTGGTTTGCCCAAGGTCATCCAACCTGTACTTGTCAAAGGTGGGAAATGAACCCAGATCTTCCTGACTCCCAGGGCTGGGCCTTTATCCTCTATAGACAATATTCATGTATTGTTATAGAAAATCATTCTGTATCTGTTCATCTTAATTGGGCCAACTCCTCAGGACTAGATCTAGATGCATTTCTGTCCCCAAAGCCAATTACAGAGGCTGGAGGATCAGGACTGAAGCTGAGGTTGGCCAGAAAAGAAGTTTCTGGGAGCAACTGGAATTGATCCCTGTAGTGAATGATGTGGAAGATCACATGAAGAGGTGGGATGACCTCGAGATCCAAGGATAAAGATGATGTAGAGGAAGGGAAAATCAGAGACAGACCAATCAGCAACAGGCTCAGCAATTGGGGGGGAATTTGTCCTCCCCACCCCCAAAGCCACCTCATTTTCTCCCTCCCTTTCACCTTTCAATTCAAGGGTGATTGGATAGTTAGATGTCACTTCAGCAAAGAGCTAGAGGATGTGCAGCAGTCTTGTAACCTAGAGGGTTTTTGACTAACTTGGGGTGACCATGATCTTGAGCTGGGGCTTCAGGATGCTGAGGGATGAAAGAGAGATGGAAAGGGAGATGGAGACGGAGATCCTGGAGAAGAAATGGGCAGAGGTAGACTCGCTGAGCATACGGCTCTGAGGTAGGTGGGCCCTTCACTGGTAGAGGAGGGGGAAACATGGGTAGGGTTTGCATGGAAGGTGAATATGAGAGCAGAGGTGAGTGTGAGTTCTTTGTGGGAACAAATGAGGATAAGTGAACATAATTCAGGACACTCAGGACTGGGAACAGAGGTTAATGTGAAGTGAATGGGGACAGAAGTGAGGGAGGGCAAGGTAGAGGCAAAGGTGAGTGTGGGGTCAGTATGGTACTAAAAAGGAGGCGCACAGATGAGCCTGAGATTTATAAGGAAGGGCAGAGGTGGATGTTAGTTGAAGATGGAGAGATGAGCAGGGAAAGAGGCGAATGTAAGGTGAACATGGGGGCAGGGTGAGAGAGGGTAGAGATGAGTGTGGGGACAAATAAATAGGAGATAAGCATGGAGAGAGATGAGTATGGGGGTAGAGGTATGTGGTGATGGTTGTGGGAAGAAATACAAAGGGAAAAAAGGTATTGGAAGGGCTGCCTTATGGCCTTTTGGCTCCAGCTCCTAGCGAAGGGGGTTTTAATCTTTACATCTTAGACGCCTTCAGAAGTCTGGTGAAACTATAGACCCCCTTTTTAGAATAAATTTTTAAATGCATAAAACAAAATACATAAAATTACAGAGGAAACCAAAGGTTAGTAAAAGTAAAGATATATATTTTTTCCCTGTACAGGTTCGCAGACTACTTGAAATATGTCCACAGGAGCTCTGATATAAAGGGTCTGAGGGCCCAGTGTTAAGGCTGAGCCTCAATGCCAGGTTTTTGGAACTGTAAGAGCACTGGCACTGGCACTGGCAGTCCTGAGCTGTCCCATTAAGTGCTAAACGCTTTCTAACTATAAACTTCACTGTAGTGGGCGGTGAGGATAGGTCAGAGGTCTTCAACACAGAAGAGAGCTGAGGGGCTCTAGGAGCCCCAGGAACGAAAACACATAAGAAAAGACCCAGGGGGGCAGCAGTATTGCGCAGTGAATAGAGCACCAGCCCTGAAGTCAGGAGGACCCTAGTTCAAATGTGGCCTCAGACACCTAACATGTCCTAGCTGTGTGACCCTGGGCAAGTCACTTAACTCCAATTGCCTCAGGGAAAAAAAAAAAAAGACCTAGCCCTGGAAAAACCTAACATTCCACTAAGATAGTTGGGATGCCCTGTATAGTTAAGGGATTAATTGTTCTTTGAATGTTGAAAAGAAGTTTTTGGCAACTCCACCTGAAAAACTGTCTTTTTAGATGACAGCTCATTAATTCATTTGGTGAAGTACTGTGATTACAGTGAGATAGTGAATGGTTAATCTGAGTTGGAAAGAATTTGTTGACTATAATTATCATAATAGTATAAGCCTAACTTTATGCTTTTTTCCCTTGTATGTCAATAAGATGTTTTACTGATAAAACCTTAGAGTTTGGTGGATATGTGGCATTTCTCTTTGAGGGTGTCAATAAACTATGATTTGTCCATTGACTTTTTTCTTTTAATTAATGACTTTTGTTGTTTATATTACATTATTTTTGCAATATACTCTTTTTACCTCTCTTACCCAGAAATTATACTTTGATAAAAAGATTTTAAAAGAGAAAAAAAGCAGTTCAGCAAAACCAACCATCAGTTGTTGTCTGAGGATATATGAACTATTCTATACCCATACTCCTCACATTTACAAAAGGAAAAAAGCACATTTCCTTAAGTCTTTTCCAGGAGCAAACTTGGTTATTATAATTTTATCTTTTTACTCCTGAAAGATATTCTCAAATCTTTTCTTGATAAAGCTGATGTGGAAGAATTGTACACGGAATTGTAGGTATAAGCCTGCCAGAATTTTTTTTAATTAAAAATTTTTAACATTCACTTTTTAATTTTAAGTTCTAAATTCTCTCCCTCTCTCCATCCCCTCCCCCACCCATTTAGGAGGCTAGCAACATGCTACCCAATATGATACATGTGAAGTCATGTAAAATGTATTTCCAGATTACTGCCAGAAATTTGTTGTTGTTGTTGTTTGTCCTTCATTCTTTTTTTTTTATATAACTTTTTATTTACAAGTTATATGCATGGGTAATTTTACAGCATTGACAATTGCCAAACCTTTTGTTCCAATTTTTCCCCTCCTTTCTTCCACCCCCTCCCCGAGATGGCAGGTTGACCAATACATATTAAATATGTTAAAGTATAAGTTAAATACACTATATGTATATATGTTCATATAATTTGCTGTACAAAAAGAATCGGACTTTGAAATAGTGTACAATTAACCTGTGAAAGAAATCAAAAATGCAGGCAGACAAAAAATAGAGGGATTGGGAATTCTATATAGTGGTTCATAGTCATCTCCCAGAGTTCTTTTGCTGGGTGTAGCTGGCTCAATTCATTACTGCTCTATTGGAACTAATTTGGTTCATCTCATTGTTGAACATGGCTACGTCCATCAGAATTGATCATCATATAGTATTGTTGTTGAATTATTGTTGTAATGATCTCCTGGTCCTGCTCGTTTCACTCAGCATCAGTTCGTGTAAGTCTCTCCAGGCCTTTCTGAAATCATCCGGTTGGTTATTTCTTACAAAACAATAATATTCCATAACATTCATATACCGCAATTTACCCAACCATTCTCCAATTGATGGGCATCCATTCATTTTCCAGTTTACTGCCAGAAATTTTTAAAGGGGATTTATTATTGGTCTAATTCAAAAAATTTTCTGTTTTGACAGAAAAATAACTGAACTTAACAGGGTCTCATTGGGCTCTCCAACATCTCTCTATAGGTCTGATTTTTGTTTTTAGAGGTTGTATTCATTGAAAAACTTTTCCAAAGGACATTCAAGTACTGCCTTAATCCATAGGAATATTTTTCCTTAGTGAGACCAATCCCCTCATATCATATTTTTTCCCATTCTTTAATGGCTTGTATTCATTCTTCATTTTGGCAACTTACCCATTCTCTCATAGTCCCCTCTTCTTCCTAACAGGCTATTTTAGTAGTCTCTTCATTATATATACCCTCATTATATACTCTTCATTATATACCATTGACTTGTTTAAAGTACATCATACATTTCCCCCCATCTTCTTCCTTCCATTCTTCTTCTTTTTTTTTTTTTTTTATTTAATAGCCTTTTATTTACATGATATATACATGGGTAACTTTACAGCATTAACAATTGCCAAACCTCTTGTTCCAATTTTTCACCTCTTACCCCCCCACCCCCTCCCCTAGATGGCAGGATGACCAGTAGATGTTAAATATATTAAAATATAAATTAGATACACAATAAGTATACATGACCAAAATGTTATTTTGCTGTAGAAAAAGAATCAGACTCTGAAATATTGTACAATTAGCTTGTGAAGGAAATCAGAAATGCAGGTGTGCATAAATATAGGGATTGGGAATTCAATGTAATGGTTTTTAGTCATCTCCCAGAGTTCTTTTTCTGGGCATAGCTAGTTCAGTTCATTACTGCTCCATTAGAAATGATTTGGTTGATCTCATGGCTGAGGATGGCCTGATCCATCAGAACTGGTCATCATATAGTATTGTTGTTGAAGTATATAATGATCTCCTGGTCCTGCTCATTTCACTCAGCATCAGTTCATTGTAAGTCTCTCAGGCCTTTCTGAAATTATCCTGTTGGTCATTTCTTACAGAACAGTAATATTCCTTAATTTTCATATACCACAATTTATTCAACCATTCTCCAACTGATGGACATCCATTCAGTTTCCAGTTTTTAGCCACTACAAAAAGGGTTACCCAAACATTTCGTGCACATACAGGTCCCTTTCCCTTCTTTATAATCTCTTTGGGATATAATCCCAGTAGTAACACTGCTGGATCAAAGGGTATGCACAGTTTGATAACTTTTTGAGCATAGTTCCAAACTACTCTCCAGAATGGTTGGATTCGTTCACAACTCCACCAACAATGCATCAATGTCCCAGTTTTCCCGCATCCCCTCCAACAATCATCATTATTTTTTCCTGTCATCTTAGCCAATCTGACAGGTGTATAGTGGTATCTTAGAGTTGTCTTAATTTGCATTTCTCTGATTAATAATGACTTGGAACATCTTTTCATATGACTAGAAATAGTTTCAATTTCTTCATCTGAGAATTGTCTGTTCATATCCTTTGACCATTTTTCAATTGGAGAATGGCCTTTCCATTCTTCTGTGTGTTCTCCCATAAGGCAGTTTTGTTGTTATTGTTCAGCCAAGTTCAAGTCTTTGTGACCCCATTTAGAATTTTCTCAGCAGATATACTGGAGTAGTTTGCCTTTTCCTTCTTCAAATCATTTTGTATATGAGGAAACTGAAGCAAATAGGCTTAAATGACTTGCACAGGGTCACACAGCTAGTAAATGTCTGAGTAAGATTTAAATTCAGAAACCTGAGTCTTCCTGACTCTTGTAGCTGGGCACAGGGGTAGCCCTGTGGGAGTTGGGGTGAAGAATGATGGAAACTCAGGACAGGAGAAACACATAGCACCTTCCTATTCTCAAACTCTGGGGCTTCCTTTTCTTGAGCTTTATCTCTTCTATCCCAGCCCTCCCCAGGATTTGGACCTGGTAATTTCCTGCCTCTTTTCTCAAATTCTTATTCATATTCCTCAACTCTATGCTAATTAGTAACAGTTCTTGACCCTGGGTAAAAGAGAGAGGAAAGGAAGCATGAAGGATGTAGGGGCTGACTTGAAGTATGGAATTGAAGAGAATAAGAGGTCTTTTGTTATATGGAGTAGTTGGAGGCCCATGGAGATTAAGGGAAGAAACTTGGAGCCCTGTGGAAAGACTGGTGTATTGGAGGCATTTGAATTTCAGGGATGGAACTTGAGGACTGAACTCAGAAACTGCCCAGAAGGGCCAAGTGGAAAATGGGGAGACAACAGAGCTCTGACAGACATTTGGGGTGGGGATAGATAGCTGAACTGTGGAGTTTGCGTGTGGGTTGGTTGGAGGCAGGGACCATTTAGGAAACTGTGGCAAGCACATGAGTTCAGAAATGGTAGAGTCTGTGTACAGTGGGCCTGAGCAGCCCCTATGCCCAGGATGGGGGCTCTGTCTTGAAAAAGCCTAGTTGGAACCAGCAGCTTTCTGGAGAATTGGCCAAGGGAGATCTAAAATTTCCTTAGGATAGGTTTGAACTGGAAAGTAATTTGTAATAAAGGGAAAATGATAGTGCTGATAATATGGGAAAGAAAAAAGAATCTCCCTACCCTGCCCTCCTTCCACCAGCCAGGGCTTAAGTACTACTTACTGGGAGCTTAATTGGGATTGTAATGGGTGATCATGATGTCTAGGTGACATTGATTACTATGACATACATAAGATGGATGGATGGATAGCTATCCATCTTCTAGACACATTACATGTTTGCCATATTCCAGAGATTGTGTGAAATACTGGATTTACAAACATAAGTGAGGACACTGCCTACCTTCAAGGAACTTAATGTTCTAATGGAATAAGTCAGCACTTATAAAGCTGCCAGGAAAGGGCACAGGGGAGAAAGGGTATCCATGACAGGCAGTATTGTAGCAATTGAGAAGGAAATGGATTCTAGAAAGAGTCAGAGAGGGTGAGATGAAACATAGCTGGGGTCCTTGCCAAAATGGTGGGCTCCCGGTGCCAATGAGGAGGGCCCCAGGGCAGAGGTTTACAGGATAGTAATGTGAGAAGAAGAAGGCAGAGTCTAAAGAGAGATTATGAAAGAGTGGAAGAAAATCCAGGGGAAGCCAATCTAAAGTGAGCCAATATAAAAATCTCTCCTGATACTTTGACAAAACTGTATCCTGAGGGGATCTAAGAAACACTTGGGATATCTCTACAGAAAATGTGACTGCCTTCCATGAAGAAGTTCTTTCTAATCAAGATGGGTTCAAATCAGTATGTGCTTCTAGCCACAATAACATCCAGCTTTAGTGTTTGCAACAGAATCACCAAATGTTCAAATGGAACGGAGCCTCTGTGAAGATCAGCAAGTCCAACTTCTTTTTAGAGGTGAGGAAACAGAAGTCCAGAGAGGGAATTTTGGAGAAAAAAAAAACTGTATTGTATGTATTATGGAGGAAAAACATTGGTAAATACTGTCACTTGTTATTTTTTCAGTTATGTCTGACTAAATTTTTATAATCACATTAAGGGTTATCTTGGCAAAGACACTGGGGTAATTTGCCATTTTCTTCTCCGATTCATTTTTTAAAAAAATCTTTTTCCCCTAGCTTATTTTACAGATGAAAAAGCTGAGGCAAAGATAATGAAGTGACTTTTCTGGATCAGTTAGTAAGTGTCTGAGGCCAGATTTGAACTCAGAAAGATGAGTCTTCCTGATTCTAGGCCCAGTGTTTGATCTGCTGCACCACCTAGGTGCCCCAACCCTGTTCAAATTTATTTCTCTTTCACATAAGAAGGTGACTTAGTGTATGCAATGTCAGGCCTGGAGTCAGGAAGACTCAACTTCCTGAGTTTATATCAGGCCTCAGATACTTACTAGATGTGTGATCCAGGGAAAGTCAATTACCTTTGCTTCAGTTTTCTCATCTGTAAAATGAGGTGAAGAAAATGGAAATTCACTCCAGTGTCTTTGCCAAGAAAACCTTCAATGAAATCACAAAGTCAAGTACAACTGGAAAAGTGAATAACAATAATAACAAAAAATAGAGGCTTTCTCTACAATATTCTCTTCCCCTCACTTTCAGTGCTTTAAAAAAAAAAACAAAAAAAAAAAAAAAAACAAACCCCTTTTTTTTTTTTCTTTTCCCTGAAAATTGGAAAAATGTCACATATGGAGAAAGCAAAACATTTTCATGGAGTAACACCTCCATCTACTGGCTTTATAGGAGATAGCCCTGAAGGTTTGCACATAGCATCAAAATAAATGCTAAAGTTAAGAAATCTCATTTAATCCTCTTAAGATAAAGCATTCTGGGTGACAAGAGTTCATTATCTTAGGTCTTTTCCCAAATTAGGAAACTGAGGTAAAATGTAGTAACATGACTTAGTTTGGGAACCTAGAATGGCTTAGTTCTTTAAAAGAAGGGCCACAAGATCTGCCATGGCCTTTCAAAATAGAGCATGACCTAGAGAAAGTAGAATTGTCCATTTACAATGGACAATTGTTAATTAATGATTATTCATCAACAGTTATTAATTGTAATTAAGAAATCAATTCTGAGTGCTTAAGGAGGCTGTACCTTTGAAAAGCACCCCAAATGGGACTGAGAGAAACATAATTTTGAATCTTTGTATTTAGAAGTTTATTACTAGTTCTTCACGCCCTAATGCAGATAGTATTTTGATACCTTGACAACTTGATAAACTTAAAGAAATACTGTCTTTTTGCCTGTCTGGGAATGACACCCTTAAAGTGATAACTTTTGCCTCCTGTTTAGAATAGAAATTCCTTTTATTATGATAAATGTATCAAGAAATATTTTGATGTCTCTCTCTTCTTTCTATAAATAAGTGGCCCTGAGACCACTCATTACTGACCCCTCTCATCTTGGATCAGTCCTGGCCATTAATAAACATTCTTAAAACTTCATTATTTTGGCTGCCCTGTGTTTTCTCTCGCCTGGGTACTTCACCTTCACTTGAGCTTTCTTCAAAGTTCCTGATCAATGAACCAGGCTAAGAATAGGACTCGTCTGATGCCTTTGCCCCAATGGAAGGGTATTCCTTCCCTATTGTGATCAAATTGAGACTATAAATTAATAAATATTCAGAAGAAATGAAGAAGAGTTTAAAAATGAAATAAAAGATCTGAAGGAAAGAACTGAAAAGAGAAGGAGTAGATTTGAGGAAAAACTGCTAACTAAACATTACTCAAACTGAAATTGTTGAAAACTACAATTGAGCAAACAAAAGTCTATAACTCTATGAAATAACAAGAAATATTAAAACAAAATCAAAAGACTGGAAAAATAGAAGAAACTATATGATATCTTAGCAGACAATGAGAAATAATTGTTAAAATCTAAATTTTTTTCTATGAAATATGAGACAAAATTCTCAACTGAGAGGTAGGAGCAATAGAAAGAAAAGTTATAGAAGATTTGTGAAGAGGAAAAAAAGTTTTGAAAAAGCTGCTATAATGAGTAGATTAGTTGTTGTTCTTCAGTCATTTTTCATTCATGTCCAACTCGAAACTTCCTTTAAGGTTTTCTTGGCAAAGATCCTGGAATGGTTTGCCATTTCCTTTTCCAGCTCATTTTACAGATAAGGGAACTGAGGCAAACAGGGTTGAGTGACTTGTCCAGAGTTACATGGCTAAGTGCCTGAGGCCAGATTTAAACTGAGGAAACTTCTTGGCTCCAGGTCTGGCCCTATATCTACTATATCACTTAGGTGCTCCTTTGAGTCAGGATGTTATAAAAGGATTGTTCTCAGGACATATTAAAAGTTACAATAAAAACAAATTACTCTTTAGATCGATGGAAAAGACTAAATAAAAGATAGAGAAAAAACCTAAAAATAAAATGGACAAATTTGATTACAGAAGATTAAAAGTTTTGCATAAACAAAAGGAAAGCAACAAAGAATGAGGAAAAACATCTTTAGAACAAGTTTCTCTGATAAAAGTCTCATTTCCAATCTATGAGAATAAAGACAATACCAACTGATAGGTTTTTAAAATACAATATCATTTTATTGTATATTATCTAATATGTATATATGTATATAATATACATATAATACATATGTATATATAAAATGTATTTAATTATTGAAATTCAGCTTTTAGGTACTTTATTAGCTAATGACAAAATGTTTCTAAGTACTAATCATCAGATTTGAATAAACAGTTAAAGAATATAAACAGGAAATTCTCAAGGCAAGAAATCCATTATATCAGCAATCACTTTTTTAAAAAATGTTCCAAATCACTGATTAAAGAAATTTAGTGTAAATCAACTTTGAGATCCCACTTCACAACCAAAGTTGACCACCCCTCAAGAGCATTTATATAACATTTCAAGCTTTGCAAAGCCCTTTGCAAATATTGATTGAGTTTTATCCTCACAATAGCCCTGGAAGGTAGGTGCTATTACTTATCTCCATTTCACAGAAGAGGAAACTGAGTAAGGGAGAATTTAAATGACTTGCCTAGGATCCCACAGCTAGTAAGTGTCTGAAACAAGACTTGAACTCATCTATCTTAATTCCAGCATTTTAACCATTGAAGCACCTCACTGCTGCTAAAAAAGACAAGACAAGTGGGAAAAGGACAAATGCTGGAAGGAATGCAGGAAAATCAACATATTAATGAATTGTTAATAAAGTTATGAATTGGTCTAAACATTCTGGAAGGAAATTCAGGACTAAAATGTTATTAAACCATGTATACTTTTAAAACAATTTCTTAATTGTATTTTAAAATTTTTTTCCTCAATTACATATAAAAATAGTTCTCAACATTTATTTTTATAAGATACTGAGATCCAAATATTTCTCCCTCCCTTTTTTCCCTTTCCCCTCTGATTGAAGTAAGATTGGTAAAGAACCACTATGCGAGACAGTGGCCAGGGATTTTCTGAAGGCCTAGAAATTAGGCATGACATGTAACTGTAGTCTCTGAGTGTGAGGAGCTACAATTTCCATCTGTTCTATTCTGAATTTTAGGTGAAGTAAAAAAAGCAGGGATAGTAATCCTGATCTCAGATCAAGCAAAAGCAAAAATGGATCTAATTAAAAGAGATAAGGAAGGAAAATACATCTTGCTAAAGGGTACTATAGATAATGAAGCAATATCAATATTAAACATATATGCACCAAGTGCTGTAGCATCTAAATTCCTAAAAAAGAAATTAAAAGATTTGCAAGAAGAAATAGACAGCAAAACTATAATAGTGGAAGATCTCAACCTTGCTCTCTCAGAACTACATAAATCAAACCGTAAAATAAATAAGAAAGACATTAAAGTGGTAAATAGAATACTAGAAAAACTAGATATGATAGATCTTTGGAGAAAATTAAATGGAGACGGAAAGGAGAACACTTTCTTCTTGGTGGTTCATGGAACCTGTACAAAAATTGACCAAGTATTAGGACATAAAGAATTAAAAATCCAACACAGAAAGGCAGAAATAGTAAATATATTTTCTCAGATCATGATGTAATAAAAATTACATTCAATAAAGGGCCAGGGAAAAATAGACCAAAAAGAAATTGGAAACTAAATAATCTCATCCTAAAGAATGAATAGGTAAAACAGCAAATCATAGACACAATCAATAATTTCATCCAAGAGAATGACAATAATGAGACAACATACCAAAATTTGTGGGATGCAGCCAAAGCAGTAATAAGGGGAAATTTTATATCTCTAGATGCTGACTTGCATAAAATAGAGAAAGAGAAAAATCAATAAATTGGGCTTGCAACTAAAAAAGTTAGAAAAAGAGCAAATTAAAAACCCCCAATCAAATACCAAACTTGAAATTCTAAAAATAAAAGGAGAGATCAATAAAATCGAAACTAAAAAAACTATTGAATTAATAAATAAAACTGAGTTGGTTTTATGAAAAAACCAACAAAATAGATAAGCCTTTAGTTAATTTGATTAGAAAAAGGAAAGAAGAAAATCAAATTGTTAGTCTCAAAAATGAAAAGGGAGAATTATCCACCAATGAAGAGGAAACTAGAGCAATTATCAGGAGTTACTTTGTCCAACTTTATACCAATAAATTTGATAACCTAAGTGAAATGGAGGAATAACTATGACAATATAGATTGCCCAGATTAATAGAAGTGGAAATAAATTACTTAAATAGTCCCATTTTAGAAAAAGAAATAGAACAAGTTATTAATCAACTTCCTAAGAAAAAATCCCCAGGACCGGATGGATTTAAGTGTGAATTCTACTGAACATTTAAAGAACAATTAACTCCAATACTATGTAAACTATTTGAAAAAAATAGGGAATGAAGGACTCCTGCCAAATTATTTTTATGACATAGACATGGTACTGATACCTAAACCAGGTAGGACAAAAAGAGAAAGAAAAGTATAGACCAATCTCCCTAATGAATATTGATGCAAGAATCTTAAATAACATATTAGCAAAGAGATTACAGATAATCATCCCCAGGATAATGCAGGGCTTGTTCAATATTAGGAAAACTATTAGCATAATTGACTATATCAATAACCAAAATAACAAAAATCATATGATTATCTCAATAGATGCAGAAGCAGCATTTGATAAAATCCAACACCCATTCCTATTGAAACACTAGAGAGTATAGAAATAAATGGACTTTTCCTTAAAATAGTCATTATACATGGCAACAACAAGACTATACAACAATCAATTCTGACAGACATGACTCTCTTCAATACTGAGATGATTCAAACCAGTTCCACTTATTCAGTGACAAAGAGAACCATTTACATTCAGAGAGAGTACCATGGGACCAGAGTGTGGAACACAACATAACATTCTCACTCTCTTTGTTGTTATTTGCTTGCCTTGTGTTTTCTTTCTGTTTTTCTTTTTTTTCTTCTTGATCTGATTTTTCTTGTACAACAAGATAATTGTAGAAATATGTGTACGTATATTGGGTCTAACATGTATTTCAACACATTAAACATGTATTGGACTACCTGCCAGCTAGGGGAGGAGGTGGGGGGAAGGAGAGGAATATTTGGAACAAAAGGTTTTGCAAGGGTCAATGTTGGGAAAATTGCCCATGCATATACTTGGTAAATAAAAAGCTTCAATAAAAAAATTTTTAAGCCCTCCAGCACTATAAGGATGGCAATCTCTGCTTACAATAGAAGTACAGCTCTCAGGAGACCAGACTTTTAAGGTCAAGTTTCAGTTTAACAGACTTCTAGAAGAAAAGAAGATACAGAAGCTAGCATTTCTGCTGGTGCTTGTGAACCTTGAAAATTTGCAGGAAGTTGAGGGAATACTTGGAGGATCTGTTAACATAAACCAGAACTGCCACAGAACGACAGGAAGAAATAGATACACAAACCAAAGATAGAAGCTGCTGAACACAAGTCCATTATATAGGGATTTGTTTTCTTAAAGAACTGACGTTGGAGAAAATGAATGACCAACAAATAACGGTTGACCATAGATGCATGGAAAATAAACTGTAACAATATTAATAAAAGTTAAATGTTATTTAATAATAAATAACTAAAATAATATTTATTCTATCTATTCTGTTTTACTCTATCTACTGTGCTACTTTCCATCTTCATAACTTTTCTTTTTGTTTATATTCACACCAAAAATAAATAAATAAATGAAATGCTAATAATAGCGTAAAGTAGCACTTTAAAGTTTGCAAAGCACTTTACATATATATTATCTCATTGGATTTTTATAACAAGACAGAAAGGTAGATATTTTTTTTAATCCCCATTTTATAGATTAGGAAACTGAGGCTGCCAAAGATTTCTGAAGCAGATTTTCCTGATTCCAAGTCCTGTGCTCTATGCAGACAGATAAGGCAATTGATTAAAAAGTACTTAGTATAGGAACTGGCATATAATAGATGCCACATATTTCCTTTCTCACTTAGCTGCCTCCATTGCCAATTCCTTCAAGATACAGGTACAGAGTTTGAATCATTCATGCCCTCATGGGGATAGGATGGAAAGAAGAAAGAGAATTACTAGAACAGGGTAACCAGGCCTTTATATCTAACAATAGCATCCAGAGAGGGCAGTTAGGGAATTTTCTAAATCCAACCAACATCTCCCTGGGCATGGGAGTAGTGGTTATATATCTCATTATGGGGAACTAGAGTCAGAGGAGGAGGCAGGCACTCTGCAGTGGGGAACTAAACAGGCAAATAAAGCCTGAGACCCCTGAATGTGATTTGCTGTGAGTAAACAGAGACCATCTCGTGGGCAGAAACTCTGGTCCCATTAAGATTGCATCATCAACAGGAGGCATCTCCTTCTCTAATTGGCTATGTATGTGACCTCTTAGACCCTATGTAAGCTGTGGGGAGAGGAAACAGATCCTTTTTGACTGAGAGTTCAGCAGGTGTTCACTGGGAATCAGCAGGAGGTCAGCCAGGGGTAGGATGTGAACACGTGAATGAAAAATCTTGAGTTTGCATATAACTGTTGTCCAGCTCTCTGTTGTATATTTAAACCATCATTCCTATGAAATGATGACCAGAGATCTCCGAAAACCTCAGACAGAGGTGAGCTTGGTAAAACTGGTTTAAGCACTGCAAAAGACAGTGACCTGGGAATTAAAAGAGACTGGCATTCACTCTTTGTGAATGCAGTGGGCATTAACAAGGGTATTCACAAAAGTAGTGAATGCCTTGTGGGCATTCACAATCCAAGAGAAAGATAATGAGTCCTGATTTACCAGGAGGAGAAAAGTATTTGAGCTGCAGCAGAATTCCAAAAGAAAAAAAGAAAAAGCCCAGAAGTGAGGGACTATTAAATTTTTTAAAATGATATCTTATTCGTCCTACCCATAGAGCTATCCCTCAAAATAGGATTTTTTTTAAGAGGGAGAAAAAATAGTTCACAAAACTAACTCACAAATTATCCAAGTCTAACAGTATATACAGTATTCCTCGACCATAACCCCCAACATTTTCAAAGAAAGGAGGATAATACCTTCTCATATCTCCCTTTGGTGCAAAATTTAGTAATTAAATTTTTTATTTTTTAGTTCTGTCTGACTCCAGGCACCATTTGGAGTTTTAGTGGAAAAGATATAGAAGTGGTTTGTCATTTCCTTCTCCACTCGTTTTACAGATGAGGAAAGTGAGGCAAACAGGGTTGAGTGACTTGCCCAGGGTCCCACAGATAGTAAATATCTGAAGTCAGATTTGAACTCAGGAAGATGAGTGTTCCTGTTCCAGGTCCAGCACTCTATCTACAATACACCTTGCTGCTCAGTCATTAAAATTATGTAATATTTAATAATAATTTGGTCATGGAGATAACAATAATATTGTTGATGATAGCTAAAATTTATATAACACTTACCACTGTGCTAAGTACTTTAATTATCACCTTATTTTATTCTCACAACAATTAGGTGGGTGCTATAATTTATCCTCATTTTAAAGTTGAGGCAATTGAAGTAAATAGAAGTTGACTTGACCAGTGTCACATAGCTGATAAATATGAGACTTGATTTGAACTCAAGTCTTCCTTACTCCAGACTCAGTGCTCTATCTATTGTGCTACTTTCCACCTTCATAACTGTACTCTTTGTTTATAGTCACACACACACACACACACACACACTTCACTTCACTTCACATCAGTGGAATAAAATCTCCCTATTTTATATTAATCACACAATTTGTTTAGACGGTATCTTGTCAGTGAGCATGTATCTCCTTTGTTTCTAGGTCTTTACCATCACAAAAATGCTGTTATGAATATTTTGGTGCAGATGAGGCTTTTCTTTATATTTTTGATTGCTAGGAACAGGATCTCTGGGTCAAAGAGTAGGAACATTTGTCACAATTCTCAAATGCTTTTTGTTTGGACTGTTTTAAAAACTGCAGACCGCTGGGCTTATATCCTTAAAAGATCTTAAAAGAGGGAAAGGAACCTACATGTGCAAAAATGTTTGTGGCAGCCCTTTTCGTAGCAGCCAGAAACTGGAAACTGAGTAGATGCCCATCAATTGGAGAATGGCTGAATAATTTTGGTATATGAATGTTATGGAATATTATTGTTCTGTAAGAAATGACCAGCAGGATGATTTCAGAGAGGCCTGGAGAGACATACATGAACTGGTACAAAGTGAAATGAGCAAAACCAGGAGGTCATTATACATGGCAACAAGACTAAATGATGATCAATTCTGATGGACAGGGCTTCTCTTCAACATTGAGATGATTCACACCAGTTCCACTTGTGCAGTGATGAAGAGAACCATCTACACCCAGAGAGAACCACGGGAACAGAGGGTGGAACACAACATAACATTCTCACTCTGTTGTTATTTGCTAGCATTTTGTTTTCTTTCTCAGTTTTTTTTCTTCCTTTTTGGTCTTTTTTTTTTTGCACAACAAGATAACTGTATAAATATGTATACATATATTGGATCTAACATGTATTTCAACATATTTAACATGTATTGGACTACCTGCCAGCTAGGGGAAGGGGTGGGGAAGGAGGAGAAAATTTAAAACAAAAAGTTTTGCAAGGGTCAATATTGTAAAAATTACCCATGCATAGGCTTTGTAAATAAAAAATTTTAATCAATAGCATTGATTAAAGTCTGAGTAAGTCTCAGACACTTACAGCTGTTCGACCTTAGGCAAGTTAATCTTATTTTCCTCACTTCTCTAATCTGTAAAATTAACTAGAGAAGAAAATGGGAAATTATTCCAGTATCTTTCCTAAGAAAACCCCAGATGGGGAAATATAGAGTTGGACACAACTGAAACAACTAAATAACAACAAAAATAGATTAGAGCTGTCAACTCCTAGACAAGAGACAAAAATCCCAATTGTATTCACTATCAGGTTAAAATGTAAAAATGTTTAACAAAATGAATAAAAACATGATAAAACTTTAAAAAATGCAGACCATAAGCATTTCCCCCCCACTTACTCTGGGACCTAGTCAGAAAAGCTTGATCCTTGATAAAACTGATTCTTTTGTCTTGCTACTGTGATGCAAATACTGTACCTCTTATCTACTTGGGAACTAAAGGCCTAGTTTGAAGCTACTGTTGCAGGAAGAGAGGAGCTCCAGACTGAATTGAAAGGAGCATACAAGGTTCTCTGTGTACCTATGAATGGGGACATTATGAGAAAGGTTGTAACCAAGACTGCTGGCATGACCTTTGATTATGTGTGTACAGAGATGTGACTGCCTGTTTTTAGGTTACCTTTGAAAAGGACCTGTTTTTTTTCCCCCGGGAGATATTTGTAGTCTGGAGACCTAGTCCTTAAATTAACTAATTTTTTTTAAAAAGTTGGTATAATCTAGTTGAGAACTCATCCTTAAAGGGGGAGAGGAGATGAAGGAGAATTAAAACTGGAAGCGATAAGGTTTGGTGCAGGGCAGAGAGTGGTGGGAACCCCTTCTGGTCGGCGCAGGTCCTTCGTGAGAGAATTTATGAACTCGAAAAGTTAGACTGGCAAAAAAGAAGTTTATTGGCACTGGGAAGTCAGCCTTTGCTAGGAAGCTGACTTCCTTAGTGGCAAGGTCCCGACAGAAAAGTAAAGGTCTAGCAGAAGAGTCTTGGCAGAAAGAGGGGTTAATGCTGAAAAAAGTGTGTCTTCTCAGTGGGCAGGGGCCCTCACAGGAAGCTATGCCAAAGAGAGGTTCCTTGGCATGGCATGATTCCTGCTTTGGGGCCTCTGCCTTCTCAGTGGGCAGGGTCCTAGAAGCAGAGGAAACTGCTTTGGACCTTCTGCAAAGTCTTGGTGGAGAGATAAACAAGGGATATAGAAAAATCCTGGCAGAGAAATAAAGAGGGATTAACATTGAGAAGAAAATGTCTTCTCAGAGGCAGGGTCCTCGCAGGCAGCTATGCCAAGTCCCTTGGCCTGGCATGTTCCTGCTTTGGGCCTCTGCAAAGAAATGAGTTAGCAGAAACCTATTTTATTTTGGCTCAGGGCTGGGGGCAGTTTGAGTTGAAATCAGACTGAAATCTTCCAATTGAATAGAAGACTCCCAATTGAATGAATATCCCTTCAACTCAGTAGAGGGTGTGACAGAATGAAACTACTTATCTTGATTCCCTTGGATAGGTCTTTTGCAGGGGACAGCTTCTCAAGAGTTCAAGGAGAATTTCTCAAGCATTCCCCCCAAAGTCAGAGGACAGCTTCAGGGTTCTCCCCATCAGAAGAAGTTAATGGTATTGGGAGAACCATTCCTTCCAATGGGAGTGAGGTATTAGGAATTGTCTGTTTAAAAGCAAGGAAAGAGCTCTTAATTTATTTGTTGTACTTTCTTACATCTGCCTCTTTGTAACTTCCACCTACCCACTGTTCTTAATCCTGATCTTAAAAACCAAGAACATTTTTTTTGCATAGTCAACTGGGGTTAAGTAACTTGCCCAGGGTCACACAGCCAGGAAGTATTAAGTGTCTGAGAGCAGATTTGAACTCAGGTCCTCCTGACTTTAGGGCTGGTGCTCTATCCACTGAACCACCTAGGTGCCCCAACCAAGAATATTTCTAAACCTTATGCCAAAGGCAGCCTATCAGATGCTTAAAGGAAATTATCAGGTGATGTTCCCATCCCCCTTCTCTTCTCCAGACCAAACAACTATAGTCTCTTTAACTATTCCTCATTTTGGTTTGGCAATTGTCAATGCTGTAAAGTTACCCATACAAATAACCTGTAAATATCTCTTCCTGTACAAGTTAATTCATTTACTTTAAATAACATTATTTTAGTGTGGAGGCCAAATCCAGTGAATAGAATGAGTGTGTAAATGAAAGCATATGAGCCTTGTGGGATCCATCAAAGCAGTCCATTTATTGATCTGAAAGCCAGTTTATGTACTCTTTAAGCTAATATTGCAATAACATCAGATGTCTCTGGGTGGCACTGTGTGTATATTCCAGGGTTAATGTATATACCCTGCTCAACATTCCAGTTTGACATTAACTTTAAACAGTAACTAGCAGTAACAATCTATTTGCTGTAACACAGTCATAAATTGCATAGTTTATGATGCTCTGTTTCTGTTACATGCATTGTTCAGCAAGATATCTTAAATTTATCTTAGGCATGTTTTTATCACTGTCAGGGGAGATGGTGAGCCAATGCTTGAACTGGAGAAACCCTTACAGAAAGCAGGTGTCAAGTAAGGCCTTCTACTTCTCCTCCCTTTTTATTCATAAATTTAAGTCTATGTGTAATGTTCTCGGGTTCGGTTTTCTTGTGCCTCTCTAGAGGCAGCCTTTTTTTCAGCTGAGTAATCACCACAGGAATAGCCAGGGGTTAAAGTCCAAATCCTTTATTGTCTCCTTCAAAGTCTTGTCTCCTTGCCTGGGGAGAGCCAGCAGCTAAAATAGATAACCATTGTCTGATCAATTCCACTTAGTTAGAACTTTGTAAGAATCCTTGTTTCAAGTTCAGAGTTCTGGCCCATAACAACCTATGAACTTTAGTTTCCAAAGATGATTGAAAAACACACCAGGAAGCACAATGGGCTAAGCCAATAATTATAAGAACAACACATGCAAAAGAAACAAAATGCAAAAACATAGAAGTTATTAACAGGATTTATCTTTTTTAACCACTCCAATATTTGGTTTGCTATGCTATCAGGATCAATTCTAGTGACACTCCTTTCTGTCATTTTATCTGTGGAAGCAGCTGAGATATATCCCAAATAAGGTTGGAATTATGTATAGCTCCATTTATTCTGTTCCTTATTTGATTCCATGTCACATTAGTGGTATCATCCCATTTATATAGTTGTGCATACATGAGTAAATCTATAATTGCAAGGCAGTTACAATCAAATTTCCAGATTGTTTATACTATCCCCAACAATATTAATGATTGTTTCAATAAGTTTAGTTCTTTTTTAACTCATTATCTTTATTAATTTGTTCTTTAAGAACTTGTGATACATTTTTTTGCTAAATGATCTGTGAAATTAGCTGCCTCAACAGATTCCGTTAGAGCTGTAGCTGAAACAGTGAAGTAATTCACTAATTATTACAGAGTGAAGTAATAATTGCTATGGCTATAATTCCAGCAATGAATAATCCTATATTTTCTCTCTATTTTAATTTTTTCTAATTTTCTTTTGATCTTATCCAAAACCTGTTCACCTGCTGATTTGTACCAATTTTGATTGATCTTAGTAGGCACCATCACATAAGATGGATATTCAATAATAAGAATCATAGGTAATGAATTAGAAGACACTGAGATAAAACACAATTGTAACATTTTAAAATATACCCTCCTGGTACATTCATGATTTGGATTGTAGTGCCATTTCTTAATGGAATCTGTACAGCATATTTCTGAGGGACCTGAAACATCATGAAATCCCACATTTGAAATATGCAATTTTATCCCATGGCTGCCATAATTCTCCACAAGTTTTCATAAACTGTCTCTTCCCTAGAATAAATTATGTCTTCCACAAACATTCCCATAGAAGTTTCTATACCAAATCCTGACCAGGAAAACAGATCGATTACCAGAAGCATTTTGTGTAGCCATGAACCATTTGTTCCAGGAAGGAAAAGTAGTTTTTTGCCATAAAATTGGGCTAGCTTCTGGACATGGTGAGTATTGAGGTTTTCATCATTATCTGTGATATCAATATACAATTTAATAATAATCTACCACTCTGCTATCCTCACAATTTCCACAACCCCTTATTGTGATATATCACCTTTTGACAAGAAGAACCAAGGTTATCAGCAGTAGTCATAAAATTAATCCCTTTTAATCAATTTGAGGTTTTATAAAAATCAGTTCTATAAAAATATATAGGTTTCCTGACTATAAATGCCTGTAATATTAATAACAGCCTTTGTTTCTTCTAAATATTATTTCCATACCTCTCCCAACAGCTTAAAATTAGTAGTTAATACAACAGTTTATCTGCCTGTAATTACTTGAAACATTGGAGGATAAGACACATAAGTTCAATGCATATACTCTTGTTGTCCACGGATTGCTTGAATAGTGAATAAGGCAAACAAGAGAAGTAGAGATTTTCTTCCTTTAGGTCTCCTGTGTCTTGACCACTGATTTCTGTTTCTCCTCTCTTTTCTCTTTTTCCTGGGTCATATTTCCAATTATTGCATTCTTTAATGTCAATATCTTCACAGGATCCCATGAATCTTTCTGGTATCCAAATGGCTTTTTCTACATGATGTGGAAAGATACAAGCATATACTCATCCCCATGTTAGTAATTTATATGGTCCATTCCATTTTTCAGTTTTTGAATCTTTCCACATTATTGTACCCTTTTTGTTATATTATGTTTTTGTTTTTGAATTTTAAATTGTTTTTCTGTGGGTGTTAAAAAGTTTAGAATATATAATGCTACTTTAATCATCTACTAATCCTCCTTTCCCCTTTTTGTTTTTGTAAAATGGTCTTTAGTCTCTATATTTTCATTCCATAATAGTTTGGCCTGTAGGATTATAGGGAATTCAGTAACATGCTGAATATAGGAAGGAAAGACCAAATTTTTAAAATACAATGTTAGTGTAAGGAGGGCCATTATCTGTTTTTATCATGAGTGGAACTCTCATAACAGAAGAATAGAAAAAGAAATGATCAGTGACCATTATTGTGGACCCCAGTGTGGCAGGGTAGCAAGAGTAAAAAAAGAAAAAGTATCTACAATGACATGAATTGGATAATGGATTACATCCATTTGCCCTAAATCAAGAGGAGCTAAACCACAAGGGATTTTTGCTACAGATTTCAGGAAAGGTAAATAAGAAATCCAATGAGAGCAAGATCATACTATTTGTCTGACCTGTTCCCTAGTAATATTAAATTGAGGATGTAACATTTGTGCAGACAATATGTCAATATGAATTAGACTGGTGTCAAAAAGAGACATAGTTAATAAGGAGGGTTGTGTTAAAAAATTGACAACAGCAGTTATGTCTCTTGGAAGTTCAGGATGCAAAAAAGATATGCATATATCTTTCCTATGCCTTATGACATGTTACAATTGCTCATACAATTGATAAATCATTAAATTACTAGAAAACCTTACTAGAGCTATTTCTATATTATTAACTATTATTTCTATATTATTAACCATGTGGTTAAACAGCATATTTGCTATCTGAAAAAATGTTGAGGTTCTTGAATAGTATGCAGTGCAGTAATAATTGCATATGACTCATTCTGCTGTGTTGATTCAGTGTATGAAAAACATCTAGTAGTAAGTTGGAATATATGAAGAAGCCAATTATTTTATTAGTAGCATCTGTAATTACCATGGTTGCATCAATAATTGGATTGGTTCTTGTCAGACGTGGAAATATCCATTGATATCTTGACATAAATTGTAAAACTGGTAGCTAAAAGATGTTATCAATTGAACCTAAGTACATGGTCAATAAAACTTGCCACTCATTATCAGCAGTTAGTAAGGAATCAACCTGGTCTTTAGAATATGGTTGATGAATAACTTGTGGAAAATTCCCAGTTAATTGAAATACTCTTTTTAAGGCTATTTAAATCAATATCACCACCATCTGGGAGTAAGTGGACATGCTTTTATGAGAATGATTTGCTAAGTATACCCATTCCAAAATAGCTTGAATCTGATGTATAGCTGCAAAAGGAATGTTAGGAGTAGCCATTACTGATATCTGTATTTTTCCGTAAATTTATTCTATCCAAATAACAGGAATTTATTGGTCTTTCTGATACTTACAACTGATTCTCAGCTTCCTTGGTCAGACTTTTTTTTTTTTAATTCAGATTAGAATCTCCTCATAAAAATTTTGAATAATTTAGTCAATTCATGTGTTCCCAATTTCAAAGATGATCTTATCCAATTAACATCCCCCAATAATTTTGGATGATCATTTAGAGTAACTAAATTATTCTTTCTAGTTTCTATTTTAGGAAGCCTGATTAATGTGTTTTCAATTATCTGTCCTAAAAATGAATACGGTGGGTCTAATTGCCCTTTCTCAGGAGCTATTTTCAGTCCATATTTTTCTGAAGCCTGGCTTGTGTCTCTCAATATTTGTTGTTCAATATATTGATCATAACGGACAAATAGATGTTATCCATGGAATGCACAATATATGCTTCTTTATATTTGGTTCTTATAGGAGCTATAATTTCTGCCACATCCCTGTTGACACATAGTGGAGTTATTTTTCATGTCCTGTGAAAGGACTTTCATTGAAATCTTAAGTAAGATTACTTCAAATTTAGGGATGATAATAAAAATTCAAAATAAGGACAGTCTTCAGATCTTAAAGGAATAGAACATAAATAATCTTTAATGTCAATGATCCATATGCGCCATGCATAAGGGATCATACGGGGTGAGTTAAGTCCTGGCTGTAAGCTGCCCATAAATTCCATTCTTTTATTAATATGCCTTAAATCTGTTAACATTCTCCATTTTCCTGATTTCTTTTTTATAGCAAATATAAACCTTTAAAATTGGCCTAAAATCAGTTACAGGTTGCATTCAGAACACCTCTTTACCTGTACTCATCAAAACCTTTACCACCCTGAATTTTTTATATTTTTTTCCTACTTTTTTGTAAGGTATTATTAGTAACTGTGCTATCCTTTCCCCCTTCTTATTAAAATGTCCTGATGAGGAGCAGCATAGCAAAGAATACAAATTTCCCCTAAAATTCAGCATCTATTACTTCAGGTATAACTCTGAGCCCTAGCAATGACTGTGAACTATGTCCTAAAATGAGACCTAACATACTTGAAGGAACAGGACCAATGCCAATAATAAACTTCTTTTTACCAGTCTAGCTTTTTGGGTTCGTAAATTCCTTTACAAAGGACCTCTGCGCCGCCGGAAGGGGGTTTCCAAAACTCCCTACCCATGCACTGAATCTGAAGGGGATTTAGGGGAGCCAAACCTCTTCATTTGGTTCCCTGAACCCCAAACCTGCCACTAACCTCATCATTTACCACCAGGAGCCCTAATCTCATTTTGATTCCCTGAATCTAATCTCATCACTATGAGAATTAGAAAAATTCTGAGATTGTGATATTTCTTGATTTAATGCAGCAGCCATTACTGCAGCTTGAAAAGTAGAAGTTCCAACATTCTGACACCTTTGGATCCTATCTACTAAAGCCATTTTTGGTTTTCCCCCAGCTAATGCCTTCTTACAATCAGCATTAGCATTTTCAAGGGCAAATTGTTTCCATAAAATTTAGGCTGCCTCCCCATCACTGACAGAACGTTGAGCCATCATTAAGTGACTAACAAAGTCAGCAAAGGTCTCATTAGGTCCCTGAATGATCTTGTATAAGATGTCCCTCTGCCAATTTTTCCAGGTACTATAGCATGTTTCCCAGGCCACTCTGTCTTCATCATTTGTTCATAAGCTATTAATTCATAATTTAATTCATTTTTTAATTGACCAAATATTCCCATTCCAGTAAGCATCACAAAGGTGATTCTGTCCCTGGTACGATCATTTATCTATGGTTGCTCTTGGCATTCCTAAAAAAATACTGCCTTCCATATTAAATAGTCTCCTCTTTCTAAGGTGATTTTTGCCATTGAAATACTTAATCAAAAGATGTCAAAGCATTTGGAAGCAGCTGACATAATTCTTTCCAATAACTTAGTATCTATAGCTTGATATTCTCTCCTATTTTGTCCTGAATTATTATGATGCGGGTTTTAATAACTGGCAAAGCTCGCTGCATTTTTAGAGGGACATCTTTCCCCCTTTCTTTGGTTCTCTTAATTGCCTCCTGAACTAGTCCATTTAGTTCTTTTGTGAACATCAGATCTGTATTTAGGAGAAGGTTCTAGACAGGGAGTCTTAGGTTATATGGATTCTTCTTTCTCATTAATATTTAAATATTCCATAGCTTAGGCCATTTCCTCTTCCTCCAGGATGCTAGCAGCTGAATTTACTTTAAGGAAATTTGCAGCTAATGTAACTCTCTCTGGAGTTTGAAGATATATTTTCAAAATATTCCAAATAAAAATTATCATCAGAAAAGTTCCTGGTCCTATTTGTTAAAATATTCATTTATCTGTTTTCCCACTATTTCCCACTCTTCTAAATTGAGTGTTCCTTCTAGTGGAAACCAAGGACAGCAGGCTTCTACAGATTTGAAGAATTCCTGTAACTGTCCTGGAGTAATTCCCAATTCTCTTTCCTTCACTAATTTCTTCAAAACTTTCAACATTTTTCTCTATTCCTGCCACCTGGTTGGTTTTGCTGCATTCCAATTCAATATGTGCATTATATTGATATAAACAGGATAAAACTCAATTTTATATCTGATTTATCTTTGTGTTAGCCTGGTAATAATCTAGATTCACCACTTGCCTGATTATTGATCTGAGAGCCAGAGTTTACTTTAAGCTAGTATTTCAATAACATAAAATGTCTCTAGATGGCACTGTGTACATTCCAGGGTTAGTGTATAGACCCTGCCCAAGATTCCAGCTTGACATTAACTTTAAACAGTTAACTAGCAGTAACAATCTGTTTGCTGTAACAGAGCCATACATTGCACAGCTCATGATGCTTTGTTCCTATTACATGCATTGTTCATCAAAATATCGTAAATTTTCCGCCTGCATTTTTTATTTCCTTCACAGGCTAATTGTACACTATTTCAAAGTCCGATTCTTTTTGTACAGCAAAATAACTGTTTGGGCACGTATTCTTATATTGTATTTAATTTATACTTTAACATATTTAACATGTATTGGTCAACCTGCATTTTGGGGGAAGGGGTGGGAGAAGGAGGGGAAAAATTGGAACAAAAGCTTTGGCAATTGTCAGTGCTGTAAAATTACCCATGCATATAAATTGTAAATAAAAAGCTATAATAAAAAAATAATAACAAAAAAATCTTAAATTTATCTTAGGCATGTTTTTATCACTGTAAGGGGAGATGGTGAGCCTATATTTTTAACTGGAGAAGCCCTTACATAAAGCAGGTCTCAAGAAAGACCTGGACCAGACTCTTCCTGTACATGGACTTATTCCACTGGCCCTCCACACTTCTGGATGCTAATTAGTTGCTAATTAATTTAACTATATTAAGATAAAGCTTGTGTCTCTCCACATTGTTTGAAAGAATAGGATGAGAGATTTTGCCTATCACTTTGCTGAAATCCAGAGTTATATTTTATTTATATTCTTCCATTGACCTATATATCTAATAGCCTTGTCAAAAAAAAAAAAACAAAAAAAAAAAACCTGCGATAATATGATTCTGACAATCTTCCTTTTCTAGGTGCTACAAACCCCCATTTAATAATACAGCTTATATTTTTGCCAAGAGTCAGTATCAAACTTTTCAGCCTGTAGTTTGAAGAATTCACTTTCTCCTTTTTGTACCTCACAGTGCTAATTTCCTCCATGAGCTCCAAGGTGACTGACAGCATTTCTTTAGTCATTTCCAGTTCTTTCAGAATGATAAGCAGGAAATCCCTCCGTAGAAGCAAATAAGCAGCCCAAGAATAAAGGGAAGTGTCCAGATCTGGCTGATGTAATGCATCTGTCACTGCACCTGTGCTCCAGAGTGTGCCCTCAGGAACCAGAGCAAGAACAAAGTGGAAGATACAAAAGGCTTGGGTTTTGAAACCAGAAAAGAAAGTCAAGTCTAATCATAGAATTTTAGATTCAGATTTAGGATTTTTAAAATTGGCTATTCCAATATCATTGTTTTTATAAACTGGACATCTGAGGCCAAGATGTGACTGAACCAAGGTGTTACATAGATAATAAGTGGCACAAAGCAAAGATTTGAAGTCATGTGTTTTAACTCTAAATAGTGCATTCTTTCCATTGCACCAAAGTGTTTTCCTGAAGAATGGAAGAAAGATCTGTGAATTCAGGCTATTCATGAACATTAGAAGAAGAGTCATTAAGGGATAGGCAAACTAGTTCCGAGCCATTAATTAGAAAGTGATATTTTTTTAAAAAGGAATTTTCCCTACGGGATGAACTAATCTTAATTCTGGTTAGGGCATATGGTTAAATTGCTAAGGTATCATCATGGAATAGAATGTGGACTTGGAGTTAGGATAACTAAATCAACCAATTCAAGTCCAACCTATAATATTTCCTAACCCTGGGACTATAGGAAATTGTTTAATTTTATCTGACCCTCAGTTTCCTCATCTGTAAAATGAAGATAATAACTGTAGTACTTCACAAGGTTGTTGTGAGGATCGAGATAAATAACATATATACATTACTTTACTTTTATTTTATTTATTTATTTGGGGAGTCAGTTAAGGTAACCTGACTTGCCCAGGATCACACAGCTAGTAAATGGTAGGTACTTAAGGCTGGATTTGAACTCAAGTCCTCCTGACCTCTTCACTGTATTACAAGTACATCATCATAGGTGTCAATCTTATAGAATAGGTGTCACCTTGTAGAACTATACTAAGTACTAAGTACATTTAACTAGAGAATCATTATCTTAATTCCACTGAATTAACACCTTGTTTTAGGATTAAATCAATCATATTGAACTAGAGAACTATTTTTTTTTTTATTTAATAGCCTTTTATTTACAGGATATAT
Source organism: Sarcophilus harrisii (assembly GCF_902635505.1). Lineage (NCBI taxonomy): Eukaryota > Metazoa > Chordata > Mammalia > Dasyuromorphia > Dasyuridae > Sarcophilus > Sarcophilus harrisii. Next base: position 284,299,570 of record NC_045429.1, on the reverse strand, counting down.
ACATGGGTAACTTTACAGCATTAACAATTGCCAAACCTCTTGTTCCAATTTTTCACCTCTTACCCCCCCACCCCCTCCCCTAGATGGCAGGATGACCAGTAGATGTTAAATATATTAAAATATAAATTAGATACACAATAAGTATACATGACCAAAACATTATTTTGCTGTACAAAAAGAATCAGACTCTGAAATATTGTACAATTAGCTTGTGAAGGAAATCAAAAATGCAGGTGGGCATAAATATAGGGATTGGGAATTCAATGTAATGGTTTTTGAACTAGAGAACTATTAATCACCATGGTAAACTAGAAAACAATTATTTGTCTTATCAATTCCACTGAGTTAACACCTTGTTGTAGGATTAAATCAATCATACTGAGTCTTAAGTATATTTTTCCAGAGTTTCTGCCCTTTACAGAATTTGAAGTTTGGCTCTCCAAGCCAGGTTTTTAACAAAAAATGGGTTTATTCACTGAGAAACTATTTCCTCAGTGGGCCAGTTCCTGATAGGAATTAGCAAAGGTTTGGGTACACAATCTTTGATTATATGTAGGTTTCTATGGCAAGGGGCTAGGGAGCAATCTCCAGATGAATTTAAAGGACTAAATAATGAGTGGTAATTATGCCCCAGACCAAGATCTTCAGTTGAATTGTAGATGATTATCATAGGAGTTCCCCCTAGGAATAGAAGGGTGGGGATGCTCCCAAAGATCTCCTCCAGAGATCAGGGGAACACAGTTCCTATTATATCATTCCTCCCTCAAGCAATCACCCCCAAATTCATTTGGGCAAAGGGACAGAGGTTTCATTTTCTGGAACTTCTTCAAGCTGACAAGGGCTGTAGAGCTATCCCTTTGCTCAATGGGGGTTCAGGCCAAGAGGGGAAGTGAGAGATCTGAAGGCGGCAGCAGCAACATCTAGGGAATGTTGAGTGTCTGAGTCAGTTGTCCCATGATATCCCATGATCCTCAGACTGAATGAGTGGTTGAAAGTTCATAGCTTGGAGCCTGGAGGAAACAAATCTCACAAGCAAGTTAAAAAGTGGGGTGGCACTTTTGGTGGTTGGTGGTGACATTTGGGAATGGGGCCTTTGCAAATAATGCATCAGGTCCGATCTGTGGGCTCCCCTGAGGAATCTGATGGCCCACCCAACAATCCTGAATGGCCCCACTACCCTCTAGCTGAAAGGTTAAGAAGGGCAGGGGCCATAGAAGGACATCAAGAAATGCTAGAGAGAAAATGCTAGGAGCAAAGGTCTCATCCTTGGGGTAGGAAAAAGCAAGGAAGAAGACTAGAGTGAGAGAAAGAAGGACACAGACAATTTCACCCTTCTTTTTCCAGAGTGTTTTCAGGAGTCCTGCGGAACAGTAGCTTCAGATTCTCTGTGGATTCACAAAAATATTCTAAAATATCTGAAGGAGAGGTAACAGAAGCAGCATTTTTAATCCTAGAAATATGAGTTCAATTTGACAGACATTGGAGTAGTCAGAATGAGCTTATATGGACCTTTCCACTTTACACCCAGAGGCTCAGCACCTTGAGGTTTCCAAGATTTCACATATACCATGTCCCCTGGATTTACAGGGGAGGCAGCCTGAGTATGAGTCTCTGTAGGTTTAGGGAGATGCTTGTTTGTGTATTCAGAAAGGGCTTTCTGGACTGCACCAAGCTGTGTGGCAAACTGAGTGACCAGATGCTGTTCTGGATCTACAAAAATGTCAGAGGGTAAGAAGGGCCTCCCATACAGAAGGTCAAAGGGACAAAGCTTAATGTTCTCCCAAGGTGCAAAGTGGACTCTAAGAAGCCCTAATGGGAGATTCTTCACCCAGTCCTCTCATAGAATCTCCAGGCATAGTTTAGTAAGGACTCGCTTGAGGTGTGATTCATTTTCTCCACCTTCCCAGAAGCCGAGGACGCCAGACAGAATGGAGGTGGTAAGTGATTTTAAGTGCCTCGGTCACACTTGGGATTACCTGAGAAGTGAAGTCTGGGCCATTGTTGCTCTCTAAGAAGTTAGGTACACCAAAGCAAGATATGATCTTTTAGCAAACACTTTGATGCTTCCTGAGCTTTCTCAGTCCTGCAGGGAAAAGCTTCTACCCAATTAGTAAAGGTGTCAACAAAGACCAAAAGCAACATGAAGTCTCTGCAAGGGGTCATATGTGTAAAGTCTAATTGCCAATCTTCCCCCGGGGTATGTGCCCTTCTGTGAACAGGCTTTAGGAGAGGGGGAGGTTTAATAGCTTCTTCAAGATTTACTTGGCCAAGCAGACAAGATTAGAAGGGAAGCAAGCAACAGGGAAAACATTTTTACAGTTAAAGGTTCTGATAAAGGCCTCATTTCCAAAACAGATAGAGAATTGACTCAAATTTATAAGAAATCAAGCCATTCTCCAACTGATAAATGGTCAAAGGATATGAAAGGACAATTCTCAGATGAAGAAATTGAAACTATTTCTAGTCATATGAAAAGATGCTCCAAGTCATTATTAATCAGAGAAATGCAAATTAAGACAACTCTGAGATACCACTACACACCTGTCAGATTGGCTAAGATGACAGGAAAAAATAATGATGATTGTTGGAGGGGATGTGGGAAAACTGGGACATTGATGCATTGTTGGTGGAGTTGTGAACGAATCCAACCATTCTGGAGAGTAGTTTGGAACTATGCTCAAAAAGTTATCAAACTGTGCTACCCTTTGATCCAGCAGTGTTACTACTGGGCTTATATCCCAGAGATTATAAAGAAGGGAAAGGGACCTGTATGTGCACGAATGTTTGTGGCAGCCCTTTTTGTAGTGGCTAGAAACTGGAAACTGAATGGATGCCCATCAGTTGGAGAATGGCTGAATAAATTGTGATATATGAATGTTATGGAATATTATTGTTCTGTAAGAAATGACCAGCAGGATGATTTCAGAGAGGCCTTGAGAGACTTACATGAACTGATGCTGAGCGAAATGAGCAGGGCCAGGAGATCATTATATACTTCAACAACAATACTATATGAGGGTCAATTCTGATGGAAGTGGTAATCTTTAGCAATGAGAGGATCCAATTCAATTCCAATTGATCAGTGATGAACAGAACCAGCTACACCCAGCGAAAGAACACTGGGAAATGAGTGTGGACCACAACATAGCATTTACACTTTTTCTGTTGTTGTTTGCTTGCATTTTTGTTTTTCTTCCCAGGTTATTTTTACCCTTCTAAATCTGATTTTTCTTGTGCAACAAGAGAACTGTATAAATATGTACACATATATTGTATTTAAGATATATTTTAACATGTTTAACATGTATGAGACTGCCTGACATCTAGAGGAGAGGGTAGAGGGAAAGAGGGAAAAGTTGGAACAGAAGTGTTTGCAAGAGTCAATGTTGAAAAAATACCCATGCATATGTTCTGTCAATAAAAAGCTATAAAAAACTGCAAAAACAAAAACAAAAACAAAAAAAACCCCACACACAAAAGATTTACTTGGGCAAAAACTGGGCAGGCCGGGCAGAACTGCCTGATCGTTTCTCCCTGCTTGTAACCGGCATTTATGTAAAAATGCATTTCACAAGGGATTGAAGAGCATTTCTTCCCAAGTGGGTAGTTTGGTGAAGACCAAAAATAAATTTACACTGACTTGCCTCTGGGATTAAAAATTGGCTCGAGGGTGTTTGAAACCAGCCAGAAGGCAAAAGGGTGTATCCCCTTTCTTCTGAAAGGGCTTGTTCCTGTGAGTTATTTGAAGGGGTATAAGAATCAGGGAGCTGGGGAATTAAAAGTGCCATAGTCAAGGGTGAATGGGAAGCAGTTAGAGCAGCTGAATTTGCAAACCTGTTCCCTTTGGCCTGAAGTGAAATCTCCCTTCTGGTGTCCTTTACAAAATACGACTGAAGCTTCTCTGGGTTCAAGGAGAGCTTGCAATAGCTGTACAATTTCTCCTGCAGACTTAATAGGAGACTTCTTTGATGCCAAAAGTCCCCTTTCTTTCCATGAGCACGCTAAATACGAAAAGCATATTTGGAGTCAGTATAAATGTTCACTCTCATTCCCTTCTCCAGTTCCAAAAGCTCTGGGTAGGGCAATGACTTGAGGTTTCTGGGTATAAGTCCCAGGGGGCTGTGGCTTAGCTTCTAGGGTGCCATTGAGGGTCACCACAGAATAACCCGCCTTTCTTTCCCCATTTTCAAGAAAACTGGATCCATCTGTCAACCATTCACCATTCAGGTTGTCAAGAGGAATATCTGTCAAGTCAGGTCGCCTGGAGTAGACAAAATCTAAAGCTTCCCCACAATTATGGATAATGTCTCCTGATTGAGTGTTGTCCGGGAGCAGGGTGGCAGGTTAAGGGTGTGACACACCCAGAGAGTCAGGCCAGGGGTGTCTAGCAGGAGAGCCTGATATCTAGTAAGCTGCCACCACCAAGCCACTGATGCCCTTTGGCTTCTAAAATGCTCTGAACCGGGACCAATGGCTGCCCTAGGGTGACTTTTGAGGCTTTTTCAATTAGAAGGGCAGTAGCAGCCCCACTGCTCTAAGGCACCAGGGCCAGCCTAGGGAAACTGAGTCAAGTTCCTTTGAGAAGGAGGCCACCAGTCTGGGGTCCTGCCTTTCACCTACAGACAGAGTGAAAGGCTTTTCTAAATTAGGTAGAGCCAGGGCAGGGGCAGAAGTCAGTTTGGCTTTCAGGGTCTTAAAAGCCGGCCTGATCAGGGATCTCATCGAGGGGAAGGCTGTCAGGGCCTTGAATGGAGCTTAGGTTATGGCCCAACTATTTGGGCAGATTGACAGGTAATGTGAGTTATGGATACGGAGACCCTGTAACCACTAGAGGCCAGAAAATTAAGAGTTTTTATGGTTACATCTAGGGAAGCATCTCCTGAAGCTGCAGATCAAGATACCATCCACATATTGGATGAGATTGCTGTTAAGCAGCTCCAAATCCCTTAAATCTTTAGCCAATGCTAAAAGTTTGTATTTAAGAAATTTCTCATTTGGGGTTGCAATCCCTCTCTAGCCACTGCCTTTATTGGGTATTAGCGTTTAAAGGGGAATACACTGGGATCCTGCAGCCTGATTAAGGCTGGGATAGCGTGAGTGGCTCACCCAGGGATTCCTTGGTCCCAGACAGAGAAATTTATTTTCTCCCAGATTTCAGAGGGAATCTGGGAGAGCTTTGAAAGAGGCACAAAAAGATCACCTGGAGGTCTGAGAAGAGAAAATTGGGTCCCCAACTTCACCATTAAGTCACGCCCCAATAAGGGAGCAGGACAGGAGGGAATAATAAGAAAGGAATATTTAAATAGGTCATTAAATTGGCAAGGCAGAGGGAGAGTCTCCAAATAACTCTTATTTCCCTCTAATCCCCACTATTCTATAGGGGGAAGGGTAGCTGAGACCAAAAAGTTGAAGTGAGACAGAGAAGCAGGACCCTGTAGCAAAAAGAAATTCAGTGGTCTTACCAGCCACAGCCGAGGATTCCCGGGTTTTGGTTATTGTGGTGGAGCAAGAAGGAGCTTGACTGAGCCTCAAACTCCTGCTGGAGGGCAGGGTTATTGGGGGGGGGCAGCTTGTCCCCTGTAGGCAGTCTCTCCTCCAGTGTCCCTTCTGGTTGCACTTGAGGCAAGGACTGGGGAGAATGGGGTTTCTCTGAGGACAGCTCTAAGCCCGATGGCCCTGTCCATTACACCTGAAGCACAAACTCCTATAGTTCCCAGATATGGCAGCAGCTAAAATCTGGGACATTTCTCGCTTTAACTCTGCAGTCTTCCTCCTCTGCTGCAGTTTGGTCCCTATCACTGAAGATTCTAAAAGCTGTTTCTAACAGCTGAGTTGGAGAAGTTTAAGGGCCCAAAGCTGGCTTCTGCAGCTTCCTCCATATATCTGGGACAGATTGTTTAATGTTAACATCTCCCCAGGAAAGATCAAATTGGAGGGCATTAAAACCCTCAATAATCTTGGTGGGGCCCACAGAGTAATGGCCAGGTTTTCCCTTAATTTGGGAGAGATTTGACATTGAAAAAGACACCTCTGCCCTGAGTGTCCTTCTCTGAGAGTCAGCTCCTCTTGAGGGGCAAAGGTTAAAGGGGATAGATGGATTCTGATCCTGAGGAGGAAAGAAAGGGGTCCCACTCCTTGTATCAAAGGGACTGAGGAGTGATGGTGAGGAAGTCTCAGGATCTGGTTCAGGAGGTCAGAGGGATAGAGTTGAGGAAATATTGTTGAACATAAGGTCCTGTCTTTGATAAGGAGGTGTTTCTGGAAGGAATTCACAGGCCTCCTGATAAGGACTGCAGAGAGGTACAGAGGAGGGATCCTGTGTCCCTAGAGGAGTAGGAAGGAGGGGGTTATTTAAAAAGTTAGTGTCTGCTACACCCAAAGAAAGAATGTAATGCCAAAAGAAACTGAGCAAGACAGAGATTAGAGACCAATTCAATAGTTTATTAAATGGAGAGAACATTGGGACTATGGATCCAGGGTGAGGAGAATATTTCCAAAGAATTTAGCCTGAATATAGGGAAGGGTTTTTTATGGAATAACAAGAACAATGAATAATGAGAGACCTAGGTGGGGATATCAAAGATGGAGGTTATTGATTTCTAATGAATTAAGGAATGTTTAAAAATTTATCTCAACATTAGGGGGACGGTAAATTTTAAGGAGAATATTTAGTAGGACAAATGGAGGAACTTTTCCCATTAAAAGTGATTTTGGATTATAAAAATGGGAAAAATGTAAATGTATTTTTGTTTTTCTTCCGGGTTATTTTTATTTTCTAATCCAATTTTCCTGTGCAAAAGAGAACTGTTTGGTTTCACAATATTTATCTAGGTTATAGCGATGTATTTAAATGAAGGATTTTTTCTGGGGAGGGTGGAGGGAGGGAGGGGGAAAATCGGAATAGAAGTGAGTGCAAAGGATAATGTTGTAAAAAAAAAAAAAATTACCCTGGCATGGGTTCTGTCAATAAAAAGTTATAATTATGAAAAAAAATGAAAAAAAAAAGTAGTATTAGGCATTGAATTAACAGAAAGGGGCGTGACCAAAAGGCAGCATTTCCATGTTGGCCCCCATTCAGAACTAATGGATTTAGACTTTAATTCAATAAACATTTGTTGATTGCCTTAAAAAAAAAGTTAGTGTCTAATTTTGATTTCCCTCCAGTAAATTTTAGCATCATCCTGCAGTGCTGTTTTAATTTAAGTTTTTTAGTTTTGAGATCTTTTAAGTCAAATTTATCTGTTTTTTTAAGAGAGCCTAAGGATAATCCTTAGGAATAGAGACAGAGGTGGATTGTCCCATTTTTTGCCATGTCCTAAATTTTCTGGATTCTATAGTGCCACGTCCTCTCAGGCATCCTTAGAGAGGGAGACAGATGACAGAAGCTCCCCCGGTTAAGGGTACTTCTGCTAAAAGACACAGGAATTTCCAGTCTAGACATCTCTAGTCAAAGTAGTCTGCTGAGTGTAGAGCTCCTGACAGCCCAAACCTTCCCAGATATTTGGGTGTCCCAACTATAGAATAGACAACAGCAGCAAGAGAAGGCTTACCTCAGCCAAAATTTTGGGGATCCCTATATCCACCACCAAATGTGAGGGGTGAGAGATATCTTAACAGTGATGGAGTTGCCCAGGCCAGTGTTGCAGGTTTTTGCGAAAGAATTCAAAGTCCGGATTTCCAAGCCAGGTTATAGACAATTAAAAAAAGGGGGGGGGGGTGGGGAGGAGTTAATTCATTGAGAAACTATTTCCTTAGTGGTTCAGTTCCTGACAGGAATTAGCAAAGGTTTGGGTACATAGCCTTTGATTATAATTAGGTTTCTATGGTGCAGGGCTAGGGAGCACTCTTCAGATGAATTTGAGGGACTAATCAATAATGGGTTGTAATTATGCCCCAGGTCAAGATCTCCAATTGAATTGTAGGTGGAGATTATCGTGGTAGTTTCCCCTAGGAATAGGAAGGTGGGATTGCTCCCAAAGGTCAAGAGAGGTTAGTGTTTTTTCCAACCCAAGTCCAGCTCCCCCAAAATCAGGGGAACACAGTTTCTGTTACATCACTATGACCCTGGATAAGTCTTAAGTTCTCATTGTCTCAAGGCAACCCTCTTCTAAGACCATAAATTACTGAACAGTAATCAAGATATGATAGTACAAGGTCAGGACAAGGAAAAAAAAATACTGAATAAAGAAACAATAGGGATAGTCAAGGTAGAAGGAAAAAGCTATGAATTGGTCCAGACATTTTAGAAAACAATTTAGAATTCTGCAAATCAAGTCACTAAAATATCCCTATCCTTTGCCCCAGAGATTTCACTTTTTGGGCATATATCCCAATGAAGTCAAAGATAAAAATAAATTTTCCAGGTATGTCAAAATATTAATAGAAGTACTTTTTATAGCAGCAAAGAATTGGAAATAAAGTAGTGCTTATGTGTTAAGGAATGACTACAGATTTGGCATATGAATGGAATGGGATATTACTACGCTGTAAGAAATGAGTATGAGAAATTCAGAGAATCATAGTAATATTATATAAACTAATACTGAATAATGAAATTAGGACAAGGAAAACAATATCAAAATGATGATGTAAATGGAAAAGCTAAAGACCATATAATTATAATAATAAGCTTATCTCTGAAGAAGAGATTGAAAGGAATTGAAATTCCTTCTTTAATGAGGCTGGGAACTATGGGTATGGAATTGTCTCTTTTATCCAACATGGTTGATGTCTTGTTTAATTTTTCTGAAATGCTTTTCTTTTTTATCTTGTAATGTTCTCTAAAATGTAAAGTTCTCTGGGAGCAGGTTTCTTGGGGGGCTTCTGGAGGCAGCCTTCGTTTCAGTTCAGTGTAATAATCACCTCAAATGCAGCCAAGTGTTAAAGTCCAGGTCCTTTATTGTCTCTTCCAAACTCTTATTTCCTTCACTTGGGGCTCAGCTAATTTTCTGAAGGCCTTCCGGGTCTTGGTTTCAGTGTTCTCCACAGATCAGCCTGCCATCACTTTTCTGTCTTCCTTCGTTCTGCCCAACTGCCATCTCTGGCTTGTGACTCTCCCGTAGTCAGTCCTGGTTGAGACTCCTAGCTTATATATGCTCTGTTAAAGGTGTGAATCTTGTGGAACTGTAGTAAGTACTAAGTATGTCTAGAGAATTGTTAAGCACCCTGCTAAACAATCATTGTTTCTATCTTTTCCACTGACTTAGGCTTTGGTCTTTTCATCAAGAAAACTTGGAAGTCAGTTTTCTGGGTAAATTGTTAGCCCATTCTCTCTCTCTCTCTCTCTCTCTCTCTCTCTCTCTCTCTCTCTCTCTGTCTGTCTGTCTCTCTCTGTCTGTCTGTCTCTCTCTCTCTCTCTGTGTGTGTCTCTCTCTCTCTGTCTCTTGCTGTCTCTCTCTCTGTGTCTCTCTGTCTCTCTCTCTCTGTCTCTCTCTCTCTGTGTCTATCTCTCTCTCTGTCTCTCTCTGTCTCTGTCTCTCTGTCTCTCTCTGTCTCTGTCTCTGTCTCTGTCTCTCTCTCTCCGTCTCTCTGTCTCTCTCTCTCTCTCTCTCTCTCTCTCTCTCTTTCTTTTGGAGGAGTAGGGTGGTGATCACTGCTTTTCTCATTGGATCTTGGCAAACTTCTGACCTCAGTATGGATGTGGGTGACACAATTGCAGACTTGTTCTTTATTGGTGCTGCAATAGACCACTACTGTTCTCAGACACTGTCAGTTCTTCAGGTTTAAAATAACAAAACTACAGGTTCACTCTTGGTCTGAGCTTCTTGCCAGAAGCTTCAGGCTTACTTAGCTTCGGGCATTAGTCTAGATTTACAGGCTGAATCCACAACCACAGCCCCATTGGTGACACTGGCTCCTGTTCCTAATACATAACAGTCTTAGTATGGTTGGCTGACTGCAGTCAGAGAATCTTGGTGAATACTTTATGTACCTTGTTACATTTATATTGAGAAATGTTTGTGTTTATTGCTGTTTGTCAAGTTCCCAATTTAAAAAAAAGATGAAAATAAGAAAGATTATTGGCAACATTAGAGGGAGCATTTTCAGTGGAATTGTCGGTACCAAAACTAGACTACTAGAATTGGGAAGTGATAGTGAAGGGGGTGAAGCCTGAAACTCTCCAAACTCTCCTCTGAAAGAGGCCCAAGGGGGGAATGACATAAACTGAGATCTTTTGAGGGGACTGGATGTGTATCCCCTGGAATAGGACCCTGGGAAAAGCCTGCAAACTCCCAGGTAAGTGGTTTCATTCAATTGGAGATCTGTTTCACCCACCCTCCATTGAATTGCCACAAACAGCTCTCAGTGGCTTGAAACTCCCAGTTAAGTAATCTCATTCAATGTTAAATTGAATTGAAAATTAGTCTCTCAGGAGTTGGCCCCCATCTCCAGGCCAAAGATTCAAGCCAAATATAAAAACTCTCCTCCAACTATTTCTAATTGCTAGAACCTTAGAGACTAGTTCATCACTTTTGACATAATAATCTTTTGGAACTACAAGAGAATCTCCTTGAATTTTTTCAATTCAGCTATGAACTGTGACTCTTACACACTTCATTTTGGTAGGCTTTCTCTTGACATAAATCTGTTGTTTGCCCCATAAGGCGAAAATAAGTCACAAGTTTAAGCAACTTAATTATTTTAAAAGAGGGAGCTAAGAATCTATTCACCCATACTGAATTCTATATTGTGGTCTTTTGGGGAAGCAGAAATAAAGGGAAATAGGATAGGAGAGAAAAGAAAAGGAAATGAAGAGAGAGACAAGGAGACATTGTGTTGTGAATACATTGCTGACTAGGATTGCTGGCACCAGAGAGAGGGATCATTGCTCTTTGAAATTCTGATTAATTTTCAGTTCTTGACAATAGTCTCTTTTCTACACTGGAGAAATAGCTTTTCAATTTTATTTTCAAACTTTAAATTTTACTCTTTAAATAAGTCTTCTTGCCCTTGGGATTCTGAGAGTTTTTTGTGTGTAATGGAAAGATTAAAATACTTCTAAGATTACCAAGTAAATTTCTAGAAACCTATCAGTTTATCTACTAAAACCTGATGGTTTGGGGTCAGCTAGTTAGTGTAGTGGATAGAGCACTGGTCTTGAAGTCAGGAGGACCTGAGTTAAAATCTGACCTCAGATAGAGGCTGTGTGACCCTGGGCAAGTCATTAACCCTAATTGCCTCAGCAAAAAAAAAAAACCCAAAAAACAAACAAAACAAAAATCTAATGGTCTCTATCATGCAGGTCAGACCTATCCAATAAAACAAGAATTTATTAAATATCTATTGTATGCATGGCACTGAGAGAAGGCAAAGATACAAACAGAACAGTGCCTGCCCTCAATGAATCTACTTGAAGGATGAAAACATAATAGTGCCTCCCCTGGGGTATCAAAAACTGATAGAGCTGCCATATGGTAGGACAGGGGGGGAAACAAGGGAAAACTTGGGATTTACTGCATCATCTCAAAATATCAAACTTTCAGCATTGAGCCAGAATGTACATGATCCTAGTTCTCAAAGTTTGTGTGGCGAGAGAAGGCTGAGGTCTCATTTGGTTTTTCCTGTTACATTAATATATAATATTATAATCACAATATATAATCATACTTTTATCCCCATCAACATCACCTTTTTAACCTGCATTGTTTCTTTTAAGTAAAGTATGACTTTCCATAGCGATATTCCAGCCATGGATTTCTTCTCACCAAGTCTTAGTGATTTCTATGAGGTTAAATTTGCTTCGTTGATGTTTATGGTGGGGTGTAGCTTTTAGGGAAATGTCACAATACACCTGAGATCCCTTGGTCTTAGGAACAGTATAGTTATATATTTCTTCCCCTAGCTTTTAGGGAAGATCATAGTGATAACTCTGAGGTCCCCTGGTTTTAGGAATACTATAATCCTACAAACATTGCTGACTACCAGTGATTAACAAAGCTCCTGAGCCAGTAGTGAATAGATCACCCCTCAAACCTATCTGTAAATTATAAAATTAGCAAAAAAAAGTAACATGAAGCTTCCAGTCTCTTTAACTTTTTCCTATAAATTTATTTTCTTGCTCCTGGTTCTTTACTAAATTCTTTAGGAATTTAGTCTGCTTCAAATGATGTTACAATTATAATAAATTTTGCCTCTTGACTTCAAGATGGGTTCAAGCCTGCAAATTCTTTTGAGATACCTCACAACAACAGTCTGAAACCCCAACCTTTTGAGGTCTCCTTTGAACTCCAATATTTGGCAACCCTGTATGAGGAGAGTCTGGTCTCCCCTCACTTCACTTCCTCCTTGTCAAGATAAGTCCCCCATTCTTTTTTCCCTCGAACCTACAGTTGGGACATCCCAAGCACCTAGGAAAGGCTTGTCTGGGTGGTCTTGAGCTCCATTCTCAGAAAATTTTCCTTGACTGGGGATGCCTAGACTTGGAAATTCTTGTGATTTCAGGCATAGTTCCCCTAACTAGGGAATCTTTGCCACCTTTTCACTCTCCCTGGAACACCAAAGGAGTTGAGGTCCTATAGGAATAGAAATCTTATAGCCTTTGCCAAAGAAGGATCAGTCCTCTTCCATGTCATTTTTTTCCCCTGTGTCTGGGTCTTTGTGCAGAATGTCTGTATCATGTCTGTTCTATGAGTTAGATTTTGATTACCTGGAAAGATTTAAAATGCAGCCAACAAGAAAATCTTCTATGTTATAGTTGAAAGACTGGGAAAGATTTCTTAACATCCTTGACTCCCACCTTAAAAAGACAGAAGCCTGACTTTTTTTTTCCCTGTGGACCCCAGTTCTGACCAAGCTGACAGCTACAGAAATAAAGTTAGCTAATTAAATTATAGAACCACTGAAGTAACATCTTGGAAGAACAATGATTGAGGAGTTTGGCAATTAGTCATTTTGGAATTATGGGAAAATTTTCTGAGATATTGGGAATAGTTCAGGAATTTATTCCATTCTGAAAGAAGAGAGTGGGGGGAAAATTACATAAATAACAATTTTTTGCTAGCTCTTGCATGACTCCTCACTTGTTTGGAGTCTTCTGCTCCACTAGGAAAGGAAAATATGGTCCACTTTACATAAAAGCTAAGGTAAAAATGCTGACAAGGGAAAGCACCCTGCAAGGTATTAGGGGAATTCTCTGCACAACCCTGATCATTCAGCATGCTCCACTGAGTGTATCTCAGCTGTGGGGACTGCTAACAAGATTGATATAGTCCATGTCCCCTTCTTAACCTCTCTCATCTCAGATCTGATTTAAGAGGATGCTGAAGAACTGTAGGGAAACTCAAATTCTGCCCCACTTGTGGAAATAGGGGAAGCAGCAGCAGCAGTGGGGACCCCACGACTTTGCCCAAGCACCTCCCCAACCCTGCTTGTAGGTAGAGGGTGGCATGAGGGTCAGGCGCCATGGTCAGCATTTCCTGAGTCTTGGCATCTGAAACTACCAGCAAGAGGAGATCCTGGCATCAACCACTCCAGCATTTAGCAGTTCTGTCCAGCAATTGCCTGGGAAGAATCAGGGTGTCCCTGGCAACACCCAGCATGACAGAGTGGTGTGAAAAAGCCAGTCAGCCTCTGCATTTAATAAGCCCACCATTCTCTGTTTCAGCTGCAGAAATGTATTAGCTATGTAATTTATGGCAAATTATTTTATCTCTGCCCAATTCTCTAATTTGTAAAGGAAAATAATAATGGATGTTGTGAAGTTCTAATAAGCAAAAGTGCTTAGCGTAAAGCAAATGATTATATAAATGTTAACTGTATTATTGGATATAATTGCTTCATATTTAATCATTTATATGGGTTTTTAGCAGAACCATTTTCTCACTTCACAGAGTGAGGGGAGATAATCAAACAACATAGCCATGGAAGCTGATAGTTGGGCTGGGCACATAGGAACAGCAAGCTCAGCCTTTCTCTGGGAATCTCTGTCAACTCCCTTTAATTTGTAAGTTTGACTGTTTTCTTGAAACTATCAGGGTAAGCAAGGTCATCAGCCCTGAGAAATGAATTTGTTTGGAATATATAATTCCCAAACAAGGAATGTGTTTACTAAGGAACTATAAGATTGTTTATTATACAGAAATGATTTCTAATGATTTGTCCTTGTACCAGGATGAGTTTAAACTCAAGAAGAAGGGAAAAACATGTTAAAAATGTAAAAAAAAAAAAAAAAAAGTCTCCAATGTGTGTGAGTCCTGGTAGACTTTTATTGCTTATTGCAACTTCATGAGAGTAAAAATAATGTATCTAGCCCTGAGTTATGATTAGCAGAATTTATTAGAGATAAAATCTCATGGGATTGTGACTGATATGATTATCTGATGGATCATTGTCAATAACTCACAAATCAAGAGAAATGGTATAAGTTACTTAGAGGGATGCCATCCTGAATTGTCACACTGTCTGGGCAAGAGTTGGGTGGACAACCTTGGCCTTTGCTCAAGGTCGGAGCTTTCTGACTCAGTTTCCCAGTTCTGTTTCTTTGTTTCCCACCTGATTATTCCTGAGACTGGCTATGAAGTAGAATTGTTGCTGCATGACTGGTTGTCAAACAGAGCTAAGGAGGCTTTATCCTGTCATGTATGTGCTCTCAGGAAGAAACTTGATGCTATTATACTCCTGTCCCTGCTTTTCCTCTTATAACAAATCTCTATAATCAGAGCAAGTGGTCAGTAGAAGACATGAGCACAAAATCTTGCTGTTTTCAACCTGAAATGATGTATTCATTATCTCCTAAATAATTAGGTAAATGCCTAGATATATACCTGTATGAAATCAGGTCCCTAAATTGATACTGTCTATGGGACCTAACTGTTATTCTATTGATTATTGAAACAGAATCTGAAACATTTTCAGTAAAGGCTTAGATCTTGTCATTCCTTGAATTTGCCCCAAAGAAACAACTGTGTACTTTCCTGGGCATGGCTAGATTTTGTAGCTATTTAGGGCTCTGACACATTTCCCTTCCATTGGGGCCCTCATCAGCCTAAAGCTTTTATGACCCTGAAAGCAAAATTGACTTCTGCCTCAGCATGAGCCTTACCTCAATTAGAAAATCCTGAACTCTGTATGTTGATGAATGGTGGAGTCAGGGCTTAGGGGTCTTAACTTAGTCCCAGATTGTTTACTTCTCAAAGCAACTTAACACTCAGTCAGGTACATCATTCACAATTGTGAGGAAGCTTTAGATTCTGTCTACCGCAGTCAACCTGACTTGAGGGACATTCCTCTCAACAGCCCGGATGGTGAATGGTTTACAGATAGGCTCAGTTTTCTTGAAAATGGGGAAAGGAAAGCAATTTAATTTGTGGTGAGTTTCAATAGCATCTAGGAGTCTAAACCACTCCCCTGAGACCTCTGCTCAGAAGTCAAATTCATTGCCCTCAACAGAGCTTTAGAATTGGGGAAAGGCTCTCTAAACCTTTGTGAAACCTATTTTCACTGGTCACACACTGGGAGAAACAATTAAATAGATCTGTCAGGTCCGCCCAGTTTGTGCCCAAGTAAATCCTGAAGGGGCTGTTAAATCCCCCCCAAATCTTCATCTGTGTGGGGTTCCTGGTTACTGTCCCTAGTAACCCTTCATACTAAACCTCCTTTTGTTTATTTTTTTATCATTTTTGACCTCTGCATTTTTAATCTACATGTAAGTTTTTTTCTTCCAGATTCTAAGCCATGAACCTCCAATTACTTGTTCAACCTATCACTGACATTCAGAATCCCCTGGATGCTGTTGCCACTATCTTCAAATCATGTGTCTCCCCTCTTTAGTTTGGATCTCCACTAGGCAGGAATAGCTCTATACCCTTTATCAGCCTGAAGCACCTCCAGAAGATGAGATTTTTGTCCCTTTATCCCAAATAAATTTGGATATCAACTGCTTGAATGGAGAATAATGGGGTACGGCTTCTAGGGAAATGTTGCAATAAACCCAAGGTTCCCTGCTCTTAGGAATACTATAGTTATATATTTCTTCCCTTAGTGTTTAGGGAACACATAGCAATAACCTTGAGGTCCCCTGATTTTAGGAGTACTATAGTTCTACAAACATGGCTGACTGTCAAATCCGTTAGTCAGTGATAACAAAGTTCCTGAGATTACAGTAAATAGATCACCCCTCGGACCTACCTGTAAGTCATAAAATTAGCAAATTAGTAATATGATGCTCTGCTCTCTCTAACTTTTTGTTATAAATTTGCCTTCTTGCTCTTGGTTCTTTGTTAAATTCTTTTGAAACTTAGCCTGCTTCAACTAGAATTACATTTATAATAAACTTTGCTCCGTGACTTGGAGATGGGTTCAAGCCTGCAAATTCTTTTGAGATACCTTGCAACACAAGTTTGAAACCTCAACCTTTTGGAGTCTGCTTTGAACTCCAACACTTACACAATGGTACAGTGGATAGAGCCTTGGGACTGGCATCAGGAAAAACCTAAGTTCAAGGTCTATGACCCTGGACAAGTTACTTCTGTCTGCCTCAGTTTCCTCAACTATAAAATGGGGATTATTATAATAATGTTGAGACATAAAATGCCCCAACAATATTAGGGACCCCCAACTCAGTGTCTTGGGTTTGGCAAAAGAATACACATACTCAGTTTGTCTCCAAGTTAAGGGGCAGAGATTTATTATGATTGTGACACTAATCGAAGCAGGCTGAAGTTCCAAAGAGTGGAAAGTAAGAAAAATTTATAAGAAAGAAGTCACTGATATGCTAATCTTATGATTTAGAGGGACAAGTGAGGATTGTTAGGACTGGGGTAATTCCCATCCTTGGACGTATTCCTTACTGACAAGCTTATTGTTCTCTGACAGCCTCCCTTGTTTGTAGTACTCTCAAGGCCGGGTAGCCTTAGAGCTTATCGGGAATTGCTACATTCTCACACTTCATTAGTAGCATCTACTTCTCAAGGTTGTTAGGATCTATAATGTTTATAAAGTGTTTATCACAGTGCCTGGCCCACATTAGGCATTTAGTAAATGCTTTTTTCCTTCCTTGAACAGAGGCTCTGTTTCATCTTTCTTATCATCTACAGCAGTGGTTCTCAAATTTTTGTTTTCAGTATCTTTATCCTATTAAAAATTATTGAGGATCTCTCTGAAGCGTTTTTATTTATTTGGATTATATTTATAGACATTTACCATATTGGAAATAAAAACTGTTTTTGAATTTGTAGACCCTCTAAAAGGGTTTCAGAGATCCCCAGGATTCTCTAGACCATACTTTGAGAACCACTGATACACAGTTCTTCCATTTGCATATGGACACATGAGGCCGTGGGTTTTATTGTTGGTCTCCATTTATTAATTTTTATCTCAAATGAATTTCTGGCTGTTTCTACTGCTATATATCTTCCTATTCTGTAAGTAACTTGGTAGATAAACATGTGTTGAGATCTATGGTATGGGGTTTATCACCAAATGATGGCAAGCACCAAAAGATGGGGTTCAGTTATGTGAAAATTCACAATGGCCATTCTCTTTGGCAAAAGGTAGATTTATTTAAGGGAATAAGAAAGCAAAGAGATACACTAGACACCAGGAAGAGTAAAAATGAAACAGCTGAGAGAGCATATGAAAGACAAGTTGCTCAGTGGAACTCATAATTACCCAGTAGAAAGAGGGCACCCCATGAGACTGGAGCATGCTCTTGGCTGACAGCACCCTAAAATAATTAATTAGCTGTAGGGAAAGGTGGGGTTGGGTGTAGAGGGCTGAAAGTCCAAAAAGGTGTGCTTGAATCAGACAACTGAGCCCTTAAGGTAATTACCTGTTCAGTGTGAGAAAAGGACTCTATTAGCACATGTTTGGATAATGGCTCTTCTCACCCTTGGTGATTGCTGAATGTTGGGTGCTAAGACAATCAGAGGCAAGGATTGGAGGGTGGGGGACGTGGGGGACGGGGGGAGGGGCACTTGGCTACAGGACAAGGAAGAGAGAGGTTGGTGACTCTGGACTCCCGAATCCAGGATTCTGCTTGCCTGCCTCCTTCACTTCTCCCCCTAAGGACCCAGGACTTTAATTCATCTTGACTCTGGCTGACCTGAGGCCCTCTGGGGAGCTAGCCCGGACTCTACAATGGGAAACATAGTGGAGTTAGGGGAGATACCATATGGCATGAGGGAAAGGGAAGGGGAAAGACACCACAAGGCAGAGTGCCTGGTGCAAAGGAAGGCAGCAGCTATGGGATGGCCCATAAGTAGAGTTTATAGAAAAAATTTAACCTTAGGGGCAGCTAAATGGCACAGTGGATAGAGCACCAGCCCTGAAATCAGGAAAATCTGAATACAAATTTGGCCTCAGACACTTAACACTTCTTGGCTGTGTGTCCCTGAACAAGTCACTTAACCCCAATTGCCTCAGGAAAGAAAGAAAGAAAGAAAGAAAGAAAGAAAGAAAGAAAGAAAGAAAGAAAGAAAGAAAGAAAGAAAGAAAGAAAGAAAGAAAGAAAGAAAGAAAGAAAGAAAGAAAGAAAGAAAGAAAGAAAGAAAGAAAGAAAGAAAGAAAGAAAGGAAGGAAGGAAGGAAGGAAGGAAGGAAGGAAGGAAGGAAGGAAGGAAAAGGAAGGAAGGAAGAAGGAAGAGAAGAGAAGGAAGGAAGAAGAAGGAAGAAAGAAAGAAAGAAAGAAAGAAAGAAAGAAAGAAAGAAAGAAAGAAAGAAAGAAAGAAAGAAAGAAAGAAAGAAAGAAAGAAAGAAAGAAAGAAAGGAAAATTTAACCTTAGGAGCATGACTGGGATTTTTGACAGGCAAGGTGAGGATGCTTGAGACCCTGACAGAGGGTGGGTCTCAGGGGTCTGACTGAAAAGATGGATGTGGATACGCAGGGCACTCATTTAGATTTTTAAAAATAAATTTATAAAAGATGCCATTGATCAAATACTATTTAAGAATGAAACATGATTCTAAAAGTAGTGTTGTTAAGATTCAGAAAGAAGACCCCAAAAGGTTGGGGTCACGGACTGGTATTGCCAGGTTTCTCAAAAGAACTTACGAGCTTGAACCCATCTCCAAATCAAGGGGCAAAGTTTATTGTAATTGTAATGCCAACTGAAGTGAGCTAAGTTTCAGAAAGATTTAGCAAAGAACCAGGAACAAGAAGATAAATTTATAAGAAAAAACAGTTCTTCAAGTCACTGATATGCTAATTTTATGGCCCAGAAGTACAACTGAGAAGTGTCACTATTATCTTAGGAACTTGTCTATCTGACAGTCAACAATGTTGTAAAACTATCCTAGGACCAGAAGACTTTAGATTGTTAAAACAATAGCATTCTAAGGTCAGGGGACCTTAGGATTACTGCTATATTTGCCTTAGACTCTGTACTCCCTTCATTTCCCTCTCAGCAATTTGAATTCCAAATTCATTTGGGACAAAGATCACATCTTCTGTAGCTGCTTCAGGCTGATGAGGGGCGTAAAGCTGGCCTTGCCTAATGGAGTCCAGACTGAAAAAAGGAGACTAGTGACTTGAAGGTGGTGACAGCAGCATCCAGAGGAGTGCTGAGTGTCAGAATCAGGTATCAGGTGATATTCAGGTTGACCAAGTAGTTGGAATTTTATGGCTTGGAATTTGGAAGAATTAACTCTCACAAGTAGTTAAAAAAAAAAAATGCAGTGGCTAAATATGAGCAAAAAAGAAAAAAATAACTAAGAGTGGAGTTAATATGGGGGTTACTAGGAACCCCACCCAGAGGAAGAATGGGTAAACTCCCCAGGCTATCATGAATGTCTCACATCTAAATAGCTTTTCCTAGAATATAAACCAAAGAACATTTTCCCCAAATCCCTACTTTTGTTTCCTCAAAGGAGTAGAGGCAATGGGAACAGTGACATTATACAAGGTGAAAGGAGTCCTCAGGTGGTCTAAGAAGCAGCACCATACTGTTTAAAAGGCATTAAGCATTGGGTAAAGAGTGCAGATAATGCAGAGTGAGACAATAATCTTAAGTGAATATGATCTCTTTTAGCAAAAATTCTGAGCCTTTTTAATTTTACAAGAGAAGGCTTTTATCCAGTTAATAAAGGTGTCAAAAAAAATAGCTTAAAGCCCCTGCAAGGGGTGTAAAATCTATCTGCCAGTCCTCTCCTAAGTACGTACTCCTCCTCCAGATGGGCTTTCAGAAAGGGGGAAAGCTTAAAAGCCCTATTTATTTTTGCTATCAAAAGTCCCCTTTCTTTCCACATAGTCCCATGAGCATACAAAACATGAAAGGCACATTTGGAGTCAATATAAATGTTCCCTCTCATTCCTTTCCCCAGTTCTAAAGCTCTAGTGAGGACAAAAATGCTGGGAACCTGGTGGGGAGTTAGAATCTCTCATTCTCAGCCTACGATGAGCTTAGAGGCTTCCACAATTAGAAGAACTATGGCAGCCACTGCTCTAAGGCAGGAAGGTCGCCTCCAAAACAACAAGTTTCTTTGGGAAGTCTACAAAATCCAGCCATACTAGGAAAGTTCACAGTTGTTTCTTTAAGGAAGGTTCAAGGAGTGATAAGATTGTCTGGTTCCTCTCCCAAGTGAGCAAAAGGGAGGTGGGAGTTAATTCATGGCCCAAATACTTAAGACAATTGGCAATATAGGTCTTTAGACAAAGAAACTTCATGGGGGGGGGGGGAACACTAGGATGTTAAAAGATTTTATGGCTGCAGTCAGAGAAGCCTCTCCAGTGGGGTTGCAGATCAAGATATCACGGGGGCTATCATGGAAGCCCCAAGCTACTTCCATGTTATGGACATGGACTGTCCATGTTAATTGGTGGAGGTTATGTACTCCAATGTAGGCAAAAAGAAATTGTGAGTCTTTATGAAATGCAAAAGAAAGCATCTTTAAAATCTCAAATAGAAAACCCATCATGTCCCCTGAGATATTTATATTATGCTCATGGCTTCTACTGATCATTTGCTCTGATTATAGAAATTTGCTATAAGAAGAAAAAGCAGGAACATGATTATAATAGCATTGGCAACCAATCATGCACTAACAATTCTATCTCATAGCCAGACTCAGGAATAATCAGGTGGGAAACAAAGAACCGTACCTGGGAAAGAAAACTGGGCAGCTTACAAATTAAAGGGAGTTGACAGAGACCTCTGAGGGGCTAAGCTTGCTGTTGCCTACCCCAACTGTTCTTAGTATTTTCGTGAATTGTGCTCTGATTCCTCTTCCCACTCTGTGAAGGAGGATAATATTATAAAATAGAATTAGCAAGCCTAAATAAACTTTCCACCTTCTTTAAGTTGTTGAATTTTTTCTGTCTGTAATCTATTGCAGCTTTGGAAGAAGTCAGGGAGGATTTCTATTCCCTTAAATAAATTTCCTTCTTTCTTGAGAAAACAAGACAATTCTTAAAATTGAGATAGAATAGATTTTTCTAATTAAATGTTCCATTTGGATTTTTTTTCCATTTGCCATTTGAGTATTTTCCAGTTCACACAAACGGTTTCTCTTTTGTGAGCCAGGAAAGGGTTAAAGTGCCAGTTTGACCCTCAGAAGTTTGAATCTTGATAACTCAAAAGCAGACTGTTGCCAGAATTTTTAAAGAAGCAATGAACAACCAGTGCAAAATTTACAATTTATATACTCCCTTAAGTGGGTTTTGATTAAAGCTCCTTTAAAACTGCTTTTACTATCATATCTTCAATAACAAATTTCATTGAACTGAGTGTATTTTATGTTTTTTTTCACTGCTCCCTTCTCATCCCCATCATTTCACTAAAAATGTTTTATCAAAGTCACTATTAATCTTTCATTAATTTACAAGTCTAAACACCTTTTTGAGTGGCATCCTCCTTCATCTCTTGACAATCCTTGATATTGTTGAGTCCTACTAAATAATCATTATTCCCTGGACTTCAGAAACACTCCTGGTTCTCCATTGACTAAATCACTTTTCTAATTACTCATCCTCTTCCTTAAGGTAAGTGTTCCCCCAAGATTCAGTCCTTGCCCCTCTTCTGTCTTCTACTCTTTTTCATCAATCTCATTGGCTCATAAGACTTCAACTATTAATTTTTTTCAAGTGATCCACAAATCTGTATCTCTGACTTCTCTTCTTTGTACCAGCTTCACATCCCCAAAAACCTACAGCTACCTTTCATGTAATAAGAACTCTATGTCTCCCTGATCTCTGTGAGGGGTGGGCCACCTGGCCTGGGGAAATTCCTAGAAATGATCCCCACCCACCTGAATCTGCCTTGGGAAAGCCACCTGGTTCCCACAGGAATCTCCCAATGATCTGATAATCACTTTGGTCTGGGAAACACTCATTGTTGGGGTCCTCAGCTAGTGCAGACCTGCTGACACCAGCTGGAGTCTGAAGACTTACCCAATTATTGTCGCCTCTACGACCTCTGGAGGTCTCTGGATATGACACAGCAATCTGACACCCTTATGCAGTTAGAGAAGCTTTATTGCTTGGTTACATCATCTTGTCTCTCCCTCTGCTGTCCTGTTCTTGTATCCCTCTCACTTACCCCTGCCAACGTGCTCCAGCAACAGGTATGTGTTTCGCTTGTGTATCCAGGAGCCCAACTCTCTGAGGAGCAGCCACACTCCTATGTGCTCAACTCCTGTCCTGCCATGTCTACAGGGTGTGTACCCTGGACCTGTAGCCAGTGAGGCAGAACTCACATCCAAGGCTTCAACATCCATTCCCGAGAGTGAGCTGAATGAGATCCAGCCAAAGACCACAAGTGTCAGAGAGTACAAGACTTGTCTTTGTACAGACTCGTTGCCTATGCAAATGGGGCATTGTGTGCTCAAAATTAACGCAGAATCTTGTTAATCTGTTCCCTAGCATTCTTGTTGCTAGGTTCCTTAGCAAATCACCACCTTTATTGAATTGAAAATTAGTGCCTCATTTAGAACTATGGTCAAAAAGTTATCAAACTGTGCACATCCTTTGATCCAGCAGTGTTACTACTAGGCTTATATCTCAAAGAGACCTTAAAGAAGGGAAAGGGACCTGTATGTGCAAAAATGTGGCTGTATGTGCAGTGGCTAGAAATTGGAAATTGAGTGGATGCCCATCAATTGGAGAATAGCTGAATAAATTGTGGTATATGAATATTATGGAATATTATTGTTCTGTAAGAAATGACCAGCAAGATGAATACAGAGAGACTTGGAGAGACTTACATGAACTGATGCTGAGTGAAATGAGCAGGACAAGGAGATCATTATATACTTCCACAACAATACTATATGATGATCAATTCTGATGGACCTGGCCATCTCCAGCAATGAGATGAACCAAATCAGTTCCAATAGAGCAGTAATGAATTGAACCAGCTACATCCAGAGAAAGAACTCTGGGAGATGACTATGAACCACTACATAGAATTCCCAATCTCTCTATTTTTGTCCACCTACATTTTTTATTTCCTTCACAGGCTAATTGTACACTATTTCAAAATCTAATTCTTTTTGTACAGCAAAATAACTGTTAGAACATGTATACTTATATTGTATTTAATTTATACCTTAACATATTTAACATGTATTGGCCAACCTGCCATTTGGGGGAGGGGATGGGGGGAAGGAGGGGGAAAATTGGAACATAAGGTTTGGCAATTGTCAATGCTGTAAAATTACCCACGCATATAACTTGTAAATAAAAAGCTATAATAAAAAAAAAGAAAAGAAAAGAAAATTAGTGCCTCAAATTCATCTGGAGATCACTTCTTAGCCTGGGCCATAAAAGTCCAATATAATCAAAGGCTGTACCCCAAACCTTTGCTAAAATTCCTTTCTGGATTTGGCTCACTGGGAAGTTGTTTCTCAGCGTAAACCCATCTTTGCCAAAACCTACTTTTGCTAAATTCCTTTTGGAACTAGCCCTGAGAAGTTGTTTCTTAGTGTAATAAACCCATTTTTTGCCAAAAAACCTTCCCTGCAGATCAGGACGTGAATTCTTTCACAAAAAAACCTGTGACACTGGCCTGGGGATTCCATTGCTGCTAGGGTAAACCCCTCATTTCTCACACCTCAGCACCTTCACATGAACATACCACAGGTACCTCAAATTCAACAGGTAAATGTGTAGTTTTTCTCTGACAGAATGTCAGCAACCTGAGAATGGATATTGTTTTGTCTTGGTAGACTCAGAGTTTTACATATTGGCTAGTAGGTAGTAGCTACATAATACTTGTGAATGAACCAATGAATATTCAAGACTAAAATTATCTTCCCTCTGTCTCTTTTTTTTTCAAGGAAATAACTTTTCAACTATCTTCATCTGGAAAACTTTGGTATTATTAGACTCTCCCTTCTCTCCCTTTTCACAATCAAGCAATCACTAATTCCTAATAATTCCACATCCATCTCTAGCATTCATTTGTTTTTTGCCCACACTGTTGGCTCTAGTCCAGGCCCTTCTTGTTACCTGCCTTGTTGGTCAGTTATGCTTGATTCTTCGTGACTGTTTAGGATTTTACTTGGCAAAGATCCTGGAGTGATGTGTCATTTCTTTCTCCAGCTCATTTTTACAGATAAGGAAACTGAGACAAATGGGGTTAAATGACTTGCCCACGGTCACACAGCTAATGAATATCTGAGGCTAGATTTGACCCAGAAAGATGTCTTCCTGACTCTAGGTCTAAGACTCTATTCACTGTGCTACCTAACTACTCCTGCTACTTTCCTAGCCCATTGAAAATAGCTTCCTGATAGGTATCCCTGTCTCCATTCTATAGTTTCAGTCTATCATTGATATTGCTAATAAATTAGTTTGATCTGATGATGTCTGACCAAAATCTCATTTGTCTTATCTTTTTTGCCTTTCTCAGCCTAGCATAGTGGTCACAGCATCCTTTACTTGTTGTTCATCTCCCCAAGTTTCAGGCTCTCTCCCTTCCCCTCACTCCTCAAGCCTCAGGTATTTTCTTTTGCCTGATTCTGTTCTCTGACTTTTTCTGTTTGAAGGAGATTCTACATTTTTCTTCAACTTCCTAATGATATTTCTTCTTCTGGTTTAGAGGTCCTTTCTCATGGTTCCCTTCTCCAAGTCTGAAATGTTCTCTTTCTTTATCAAGACATATAAGACTGCTTTCCAGATCACCAGTTCCCCCTTACTAGCTCCAGGGCCTCAGTGGACTTTCTTGGAAACTAATTTTCACTCAGCCAACCCACCTCCGCCCTCTCCCCAGAGGCTGTGTATTGGCTAGAAATAGAACGGCCAAAAAGCAAGGACCTGTTCCACTCATAAACTTGCCCCACTCACTTCCTGCAGCTGGGATGCTATTAATATTCTGAGCCAGATCCTAGGGGGAGGAGGGATTAGAGAAGAGGGAGGAAAGATCAGAGGAGGAGGAGACAAAGGGAAAAGAGGAAGTAAAAAAAATATGCATCTGATTGGTTAGCACTAGCCTGAGATACTGCTCTAATTAGCTAATTGCTTCTAAGGCAGAAATCCCTGTTCATTCTTTACTGAATGCCAACAGAATTTAGAGTATACTGTCCAATTCTAGATTATATACTACTTCTCTCTATTCCTCTGGTTATAGCCAGTCTCTGCTACCTAAAAAGCTCCTGAAAAAAAAGAGACTATCTGATTCTTCTTTCGTACTCCCTCCCAGTGCCCAGTATTGTTCCAGACTCATAAACCAAAAAAATACTACTGACTTGGAAGAGCTAAGATTTCCTATAGCTTCGAGGCTGGGTCTCCTGGTTCTGCCCTTCCTGCCCACTTCCTTAGGGTCCCTGCCTCTTTTGTTTGGTTATTTCAGAAAGCAGAACCATAATTTCTTTCCACATTTCCCTTTTTGTTCTGAGGGAGTACTGGAAGTTAAGAAGATGAAGACCATGACAGAAGGACCAGAGGCAAGACTGAGATGTCTTGGAGGTGGTGAGGGTGAGACATTCTAGAGAGTACAGAGATATTACTATTTTCTCCAATCAACAGCCCAAGTTATAAAAATAGCTCACATTCTGATGTTTTTAGGCTTTCAAAACATAATGTGGGTAGTGAAAGCACAATTACATCCATTTTGCCAATAAGGAAACTGAGGCTTGCAGAGAGATCAACAACATGACTTTTCTTAGAATCAGAATTAGGCCTCAGGCCTCCTTGACTTTTTTTGGAGCCAATGAGGTTAAGTGACTTGCCTAGGGTCACATAGCTAGTGAGCATCTGAGGCCTGCATTTGAACTTAGAACATCCTGACTTCAAGGTTGGTGCTATATACACTATTCTACCTGAATTCGAAGTACAACTGGGATAGTGTAAGGGTATTGTAATACCCACGATATTGTCATCTTTTCTTGGTTTGGGTCCCTGTTGGGCCTAGTGTAGAGTACGGGCTAGCTTCCTGGAAGGCTTCGGTATCAGTCAGAGTCAGGATCAAAGTCCTTGGTCTTTAGGGGGAGAAGGGAAGGAGGCAGACAAGCTGCTGCGAGGCTTGCCAAAGATCTCTCCTGGATCCTGGAGTCCAGAATCACCAGCCTCTCTCCCCTTTCTCCCCCCACCCTGCAATCTTTGCCTATGATTATCTTAACACCCAACATTCAACAAACACCAGCAGTGAGAAGAGCCATTATCCAAATATGTGCTAATAGAGTCATTGTCTCACATCATATGGGAAATCAGCCTTAAGTGCTCGGTTGTCTGATTCAAGCACACCTCTTGCAATTCCAGCCCTCTACAGCCTAGCTCTTACTCTTTTACTTTGTGTTCGCCTTTGTTCTATGTAATCTCATTAATAGAGCTATTGTTGATGTTAAAGTTAGTTTGTTGAGATGAGCTATGCTCTCTAAACAAGGGCTGTAAGGGTCTGGAGAGGAACCTCACCTAGTACAATGAGGAAGTAAAGAGGCTTTGATGTCCGAGGCCCCCAGAGGTGATCTCTGCAGCCAGCACTGACCACCTAGCGAGCAGAAGCTCTGGTCGTATTGAGAAGGCATCATCAACGGGAGACGCCTCCTTCCCTTATTGGCTGTGCGTGTGTATAAGCAGTGGGGACCAGGAAGTAGGAGGAGTACAAGAGGAGTAGTGCAGGAGGAGTGCAGGATGTGACGGTGTAGCATAGAGTTGTGCTTGCAGCCCCTGTGTCTGGGCACTCTGTTGAACACAAGAACCACTGCTTGAAAAGGCAGAGGCCAGAGATCTCTGACCTGGGACTAGGCAAGACTGGCAATCAGTAACCTCTGAGAGGGGGTTACAGGATATTTTCCTAGGAGTACTCTCCTTTCAATGAGATGTCGACAGCTGATGAGAGGAGGACAACCATGAGAATGCCCAGGAGGAGTATTGAGAGAAGCTGGGATGTTACAGAAAAAACAATGCTTTGCATGTCGCATCAAATAAATAATTAGACCCTAGAGTTTCAAGATGGAGTTGTCTATTTCAGTTTCCTCTTTTTACAGGGGAAGAACCTGATGCCCAGAGAGAGAGGGAGTGACTTAGTAATGGTAACATAGCATATTCAAATGAACTAAGGTCTAGTAGGTTTATCCTATTAGAGGCAAACACAGGAAATTGTGGTGTAGAGTGGTTGAAGTTGGCGCCAACATTGATATAAATACTACTTAGATTAAAATTCTACCCCTGACACTATCTGTGTAACCTTGGACAAAATAACCCTGGGCCTCAATTCTAAAATAAAGGGGTGAGATTAGATAGTTTGTGAAGACTCTTTGGCTCAAGGTCTTTCATGATGTGATGCTATTATCTTTCTTTTTCCTGAGGCATTTGGGGTTAAGTGACTTGCCCAGGGTCACACAGGAAGTGTTAAGTGTCTGAAACCAGACTTGAACTCAGGTCCTCCTGACTTCAGGGCCAGTGCTCTGTCCACTGTGCCACCCAGCTATCCCTAGGTGATGCTAATTTGAAAGTACAGACAGCAGGGTTGTCAATGTGTGTGGGAAGACCCTTCATAATGGAAAGAGAACTGAACTTTTTCAAATTCAACTCTGTCCTTAGTATCTTTATAATCTTGAACCTTATGTCTCTCAATGTGAATTCCCTCGTCTATAAGATCTGAGGTCATAATGTGGACACTACCTGAGTCACAGTGTTCTTAGTGTGAGTGTGTGTGTGAGAGTGTGTGTGTGTATTTATTGCAAGTGTGTTCAAATACTTTGTGACAGTAAAACCTTAGAGAAATATAAACATAGCTGAGCCAGGAGGAATCCTGAGATGTTTTGAGACTGAGGTCAGGAAGGACCACACCTCCCCACAAACCATCTTCCACATAGAAAAATAAAAGACCACTAGATGGGAGAGATTACTGGGCATGCCCAGCCTTCACTGTGTGTGATATAATTTTCCATTTGTCAACAGGTGATTTTGTAATAGTCATTCAGGTTCATTTGTGTGTCCCATCTTGATTTAGACTATAAGCTCCCAGAAGGCAAGATGTCTTCCATTTCTTCTCTATCCTAGTTGTCTGAACAAGGACTTTTATTGAGAAGCCCCCGAACAGATTGCCCTGACTGCTTTCTTTTGGGATGCTAATAATATCCTGAGCCATAATAAAATAGTAAACACTAATTAAAAATTTGTTGACTGAAATGAGAATTTGGAGGAGAATCAAAAAAAAAAAAAAAAAAAAAAGTCTTGACTGTGGGAGAGATAGTGAGAGCACAAGGGACCCAAGGAAACAATGTATTCCAACATTCACCTTGGAGATAACAGATAGGGTGGCGGAGGAGAGGCGCCACCCTATGGGGGAGGTCTCTCTCCCCTCTCCCTACAGTCACAGAGAGCGCTGAAGAATCAGAGGTAGGGGTGGAGCATTCAGCCCCATCTCCTTCATCTGGTTTCTCTATTGGAATTTCTTTTTAGTTTCTGGTTGTTAAATAATTAATATAATTAATTTAAAATATAAAATACATGCTATTCTTTCTCTTCTCCTCTTCTGTTTGCTTGAGGTGATTTTAAATATAGATCTCATTTCCAATGGGCAAAGAGGTTTTAGGGAGGGTTGCAGAGGTCCTCCCAAACCCCATCACGTGAAGGGATCTAACGCTCCAAATTCCCCCCCTCCATGGTACCCCCATGGATAGAGGATACTTTCTGTCTTGCCCTGAGACTCCTGGGATGGTGAAGGGGATTCTCAGGCAATGACTGATTTAGCCATAGGGAATCCTGGCTTTTTTAAGGGTTGGGAGGGTTAAGGGCAGGCAAGCATCCTAGCCCTGGAAACAGACGGGCCCCAGCATGACTCCACTCCGCCTAGACGAGGTCCCCAAGTCCGAGAAGGAAGCATCCAATACAGGAAGTTGCTCCAGTAGGGGCGTCCGAACTTCGAGCAATGTACGGCCCTGATGTGTCTTAGAAGAGATAAAAGAGATGAAAACAAAAATGAGGTCTCCACTTTACAACTCCCAACTCTAGATTGTAGGATATTAGGTTCCTTCTTTCCTAGGCCACCCTGGATAGGACTGCTTCTTGCTACTTCCCTTGGCCTACATCACCTCAGGCTTTTCTGGTTTCCATATTTGGAACCCATAATTTCTTTCCTGTCTCCAATAGACCCTGGTCTCCAATTCCCATACCTGGC
The DNA here is from genome assembly GCF_902635505.1 of Sarcophilus harrisii. Classification (NCBI taxonomy): domain Eukaryota; kingdom Metazoa; phylum Chordata; class Mammalia; order Dasyuromorphia; family Dasyuridae; genus Sarcophilus; species Sarcophilus harrisii. Next base: position 284,270,076 of record NC_045429.1, on the reverse strand, counting down.
AGCCATCTCTGAATTCTTTAACATAGGGACTAGTCTCTGGGCTCAGGTCATCCTCATTGGCTCCCCGGAGGCGGAGGGGCCCATCCCGACCTCCTCCTGCACACGGGTAGGAGACATCCTGGTGAGCAGATACGCTGAGCAGGCGCAAGAATGTGAGCTGGACGACACCCACTGGAGATCCCCCAGAGTCCACATATGAGAACTAGAAAGAAAAGTAGGAGTGGGAACCATCAGGACAAAGATTGGGGATTTGTACAGGAAAATAAGCAAAAGATAAGAGGAAAGAAACATGGAAATGGCCATGAGTTGAGGAGACATGAGGCAACAGAATGTGAAGGGGGGATCAAGAGAAAGAAAAAAAGATGGGAGACCAGATAAGAGAAAGAGATAAGAGTCAGGAGAAGGACTAAAGAGAAAGGAAACAACAGGGAAAGAAGCAGTAAAGTTCAGGGAGTAATGAGGATTCACAGGTTGGAAGGGTAGACTCACCTGTGTGACATCATCCCTAGGTGACACACAGGTCTCTCCTCCTGCCGTGAAGTTACAGAAAACACGAAAAGCATCCCTGTGACATCCTTGGTTAGGGTCAACCCAGTATTCACCTAGTTGGGTAAGGGAGGAGGAAAAGATGAAAGAATCAGGATTATTCTTTCCTCATTGTCTGTACCATCACCCATTTCCCTTTCTTTTTCTGTTCCACATTCCCAGCCCCACAACCTACTTTTTATTCTCTGTCTCTCTCTTCACCCCCACCTCATTCTCTTTCTTTTCTTTTCTCTCTTTTCTTCAGGCTTGAGACTAACCCCCAATATGTGTTGCTTTCCCCATTAGAATGTGAGATCAGGAACTAGCTCACTCTTCTCTTCCCCCCACAGCTTATTACAATGCTTTGTACACAATAAGTTATTTTTTGTTTTTGTTTTTGGCTGAGGCAATTGGGGTTAAGTGATTTGCCCAGGGTCACACAGCAAGGAAGTGTTAAGTGTCTGAGGCCAGATTTGAACTCAGGTCCTCCTGACTTTAGGGCTGGTGCTCTATCCACTGTACCACCTGGCTGCCTCCATAATAAGTTCTTAATTGATGCTTTCTCATTCATTTCTGCAATCATTCATTCACCACCCAAATTTCTACATCACCCATGTCTCTGTTTTCCCATAATCAACTCCTTCTCCTTTGACGCCCACTCTTTGTTAATTTTTTCCATGTTCCCTACTGACCATCAGGAAGCTCAGGGTGACACAGTCTCAGGTCCTGACAAGTTCGAGCTGGGCTCTCCTGAGTTCCTGCAGGGCGCCTCATTTGTTCAATTTCATCCCGGAGGGAATCCAGGGAGCCAAATATCTCTTCCAGACCCCCAGAGGCTCCAGGGGTGGCCCCAACCTTAACAGCCTCATCCTCCTGCACCAACTGACTCGCATCTACTGAACGCCGAGACTTCTTGGGCATCTGGATGGGCAATGGCTGTATCACTTCCCCAGGAGGACCCTGAAAGACATAAAGTTTAATGAGAGAAAGCAAAAAGATGGGGACTAAAACTTTGAAAGAGATTAACAGTGAGACAGACAAAGAAAGAGGCAGAGAGAAAAAATGAGACAAATGGAAAAAGCACACTTCCCCTCACTCACTGGATGTCCAGGTGGACCTTGAATGCCTTTTTCTCCCTTAGGTCCAGCTTGACCCTGATGTGGGGAGACACAAAGGGATCAGAAAGTCAGACAATTCAAAAAATCATTCAAAGAATTCATAGAGGTATGAGGAAGCCAGGGATAAAGAATCAGGCAGTGAGAAGTAAGATGTCAGAAGGATTAGGGAATTGGCGTCCAACCCAGCTTGGAGAGTGAAGTATCAAGGTCTATCTCTAAGAGATACTATTTATACCAAGATAGGGAGTCATGTCTAGTCTAATCTGGAGATTGTATAATGGACCAGAGGACAGAGCGAGCTAGGAAGAGGGGAAAGAAAGGGGACGGGGAAGTCTTACTCACCGTAGCTCCTTTGGCACCTTTGGGGCCAGCAGGTCCCTATAGAGGAGACATGGGAGACAGAGTTATCATGGAGGAGTGAAAGGACAGAGAGGGGTGGATGAGTAGAGCAATGATCATAGGGTCACACAGACTATATATAAGTGGAGGAACTTCTGGGTGTGGAATAATGAGGAGTGTACCAGAACATTTAGGAAAATTTTAGAAATATTGAAGGAGTATGAAAGAATATTTTCAAATTCCTGGGGACAATTAGAAGTTAAGACATTTGTTAAAGTTATTGAGTTTGAGTGGGAAGAATGGCACTACTGGGGGTTACTTGATGGAATATTTGAAGAAGCAGGAGAGGAGGGATACTCACAGGAAGACCAGGGGGTCCTCCAGAGCCAATTGGGCCAGATGCTCCAGGTATACCCTAAAAGAAGGAAAAGTCTAGTTAACCCTATTTTGTTTACCCCCTTCCCACAATAAGTCTTCTCCAAATGTATTCATTTTACCCCACTATAATAAAATCTTCTCTCTAATGACTTTAACATTAATCTCCCCCTCCTCTTCTCACTTCTCCCAGCCTTCAAGCTGGGATAAGATAGATGTCCACAGAATGCTTAGGAAAAGACTGTTTAAAGACAGTCCCAGGCCCCTCCCTCATACTCACTGTCTCTCCTTTTTGTCCAAGTGCACCTTGGGGACCGGGGAGTCCTCGATCACCCTTTTCCCCTTGTTCTCCAGGAGGGCCGATGAGGCCAATGAGACCAGGGTGACCCTAGGAGGGGGATTACATAAGACAAGAAGAACACAAACAGGGCAGGGGTGTGAGGTGAGAGGACATGAGGGGATCACAGGACAGGAAGGACACCACTAACCACGGCAGTTAGACTTCTTTCTCCCCTTAGTAGAAAAGGGGTTCTGTTTGGAGGACAGGGTCAGTGATCTTTATGCAAAAGAAATGCTGAGGGAAGGGCAAGGGAACCCAAAACATTGAGATGCGGCGATATTTTGCGTCTTGTTGGAGAGTGTAAGAAAGATGAGAAGTCCACCCAAAGTTGGCTGCCACATAGTTTATCTTACTTTTTCTCCTTTGGCTCCAGGATCACCTCTGAGACCAGGAAGTCCAGGAGGTCCCTGTATGGAGACAGATGATCACTCATTGTGGGGTAAAAATCAACAGGAAGATCCCATCTCCTCTTACCCCTAAATTTCTTCTCTTTTCCATATCTGCAACTGCCACCCATAGGATCATCCATCCCCAGAATCCTGCTCTCCCCCATATATACTCTTCCCTCAGAGTCACTTACCACAGGACCTGGAGGCCCGGCCAGTCCAGTGGCTCCAGGTCGTCCCTGTTGTCCCTATACATATGAGGGGGAAAATAGGGGTTAGAGAAGAATGCCTTCCCCATGAGTCTTCTCTTTCTCATCAAATAACTGATAACTGAATTCCCATTTCCATTCTCATCATTCATCATCCATTTCTGTTCTATTTATTCCCTTCTTCAGTCCTCTGTGACTTACCACTGAACCAGGGATTCCCCTCAGACCATCAGGGCCTGGTTTTCCTGCGGCTCCAGCTGGACCCACTGGTCCTGTCTTCCCAGGAGCACCAACAGCACCTTGCTCCCCCTAAAATACAGGGGAATCAGAGAAGGCCAGGAAAGTGTAAATACAAGAGACAGTCAAAGGGCAGGAAAAGGCCAGGTTAGAGGAGAAGAAGAGATTAATGCTTCTATGAAAGATTTGGGGGAGTAGAAAGGTGGTTAGCCTTCTGAGCAAAGGTACTTTGATGTGACCAGAGTGACAACAGAGGGGGTTTTCTGGAAGTAATGAACTGAGTTTAGGAGCAGGGAAGTCTTCATGATGAGGTTTGAGAGAATATGAAAGACTTCTAAGAGTTCCTCTCTCTTACCTTGGCTCCCTTCTCTCCTTGTCGCCCCTCAGGGCCAGCTGTACCTGCAGGACCCTAGAGATATGGGATGAGAAAGAGGAAAAGGGATTAGACAAAGAAGAGAGAACAGCTAAATACAATTATCTCTCTTCTACTTCACAGACAGAACTTCCATTTTTACCCCAAAGAAAGAACCAGGGATGGGAACACTACTAGCCCTATTTCAAACCCCTATCCCAAGAGGAACTGTCATCCTTTTGGTGGCCAAGGGGGACCCAAGGGTCCAGACACCTTTCCTCATTTTTAGCTGTCATTTATATAATCCTTTAAAGTTTGCAAAATGCTTTAAACATATTATCTCATTTGATATTCAAATTATCCTGGGAGATAAGCATTATCATTCTCCATCTTGCAGATGAGGAAACTGAGTCTGAGAGAGACCAAGTGATTTGCCCAGGATCATATGGCTTATAAATGTCTAAGATAAGACTTGAATAAAGGTCTTGCCGACTCCAAGTCTAGCATTCTATCCACTATGCACTTACCCTCTTGCCAGGAGGTCCAGGGGGACCATTCTCTCCAGTAGGACCTGGGGATCCCTGGGAAAAGAAGAAAGAGCTAGAGGTATCCATAGTGAAGAGATCATGGAAGGTGAAAATTGAGGATGATGAAAATGGAAGGATTAGAAAAAGAGTCAAAGGTTGAGAGCATTGACAAATCTGGAAGTTGGGAGTTGAAAGGTCTCTGAAAGTTTAGGTGGTCAAGAATTAGAGGTGAAAGAAACACAATCACTCACAGGCTGTCCAGCTTCTCCATCCTCTCCTCGATCACCTTTAGCACCATCCTGACCCTGGAGAGATGGGAGATGAAGGATGGGGAAGGGGGCTTAAAGGGAGGCCTCAATCCTTTCTAGAATTATACCCTCATGCTTTTCTGTCTTTCCAATTCTATTGCTCCCTCAATTAACCATTAATCAATCAAACAATAACTTAATAATTTGCCTACTCTGTTCCAGGTACTGTGCTAGAAGCTGGGAGTGCAAAGACAAAGAATGAAATAATTTCTAATCATTATGAAAACCTAAAATATAAGTCCAGCTCCCAAAATAATCTATCAAAACCCCTGCCCCTATTCCTTTTTACCCCCTTTTCTAAGGATAAGACTTACTCGGGGACCCCCTTCTCCGGGAGGACCAGGATCACCAGGAAAACCAACAGGGCCCTGAGGGCAAAGGAAAAGAAAGGAACTCAGAGTCATAAGGCCTTGCACAGATTCATCCCTCACTCTAGAGCTGTCCCAACCCTACACAGAGACATCTCACCCACTCACCATTTCTGATACATCTATTCCAGTCATTTCACATATGCACCCCCTGCACCCTCCTCTAGAGGTCCTTTCCCAGAGTCCTCATGCCTTCCCCACCTTATTGTACTCTGTTCCACATGTTGACGTCCATGAGAATTGGGTTCTCCTGAACCACATCCTTCCATCCTCATTCCCTTAAACTTTGTGGGTGACCCTTGCTCCATACTCACAGGGTTTCCTTTTGGGCCATCATCACCCGTGGGGCCCTTAGGTCCAGGTGGCCCAGCTTCCCCTGGTTGTCCTGACTCTCCTTTCTCTCCCCGTTCTCCTCTAGGGCCCTGAAGAGGGACAGAGGTGATGAAGAAACACAAATGGAAGATGGGAAAGAACTGAGATTAATGGAAGATTCTCAAGGGTGTCCAAAGAATAATAGCCATGGCTCATTCTCTCAATTGTTCTTGCCCATTCTCTCTATATTCCTCTAACACCCTCCCCCACCCCCCACTCCTGGAAGGAATAGGAGTGAAGGAAAAAAGTTCAGGAAATAGAAGATTGATTCAGTTAAAGGGCAATTTGTGTGCTCTGATCCTCTTAATAATCAGTAAGGAAAGAAGGGAATGGGGCCTGGGAGCCATGGAAATGGGGAGACCTTAGCTCCCCTGGAAAGAATTAATAGTATAAAAGAAAGAATCACTGATGGGAAGAAAGAAAGAAAAAGTCAATTGGGCTTTTCAGTACCCTAGGAGATTAAAGTTTAGGGAAAGTGGGTATCAGCTGGGAGTTAAATTTCTCACTTACCTTGACTCCAGGTTCTCCAGGGATCCCCGGAGAGCCTGACTCTCCTGGTTCCCCCTAAAATGAGATCAGGAATCAAATACAGGCCCTCCCCATCTTACTTCCACTTAGATACATTCCCTCTCCATCAGCCTTCTCACCCTACTTCCTCACATTATTCACCACCCATCTTTGTCCAATAACCAGAAGGATTCCGTTCCTTTCCTCCCTCTGATTTTCCCTGCTCAGCTCCCCAAACCTTCCTCAACAGTTACCTTTTCTCCAAGAGGACCCTGGTTTCCAACACCTCCTGGGGGGCCTTGTGGACCCTAAAAGAGGGACACAGTGATAGTTATCATCTGGATAAGGAACAGTTCAAAGAGATGCAAGGGGACAGATGTACATCTGTACATTATATGTACAAAATACATCTGTATATTAATGACACAGAAGATAATTAGGAGGGAGGAATTGGAGGGACTCCTTGATGGTCAGGATAAAGGAGTTAAAGGAACAAAACTTTTCTTCCAAAGAGACTTATTATCACTAAAGAAAAACAGAAGGATGAGCCAAGTGATCTGGAAGGACATCAAGGTGGGAGATGAGAGATACTTACATCTGCTCCATTAGGTCCATGAGGGCCTCGGGGTCCTGGTGGGCCAGGTGGACCCTGGGGAGAGACAGAAACACATAAAGAGAAGGGAAAAGAGAAGAAGAAGAAAAGAGATATAAGGAGACAAAGAAACAAATAGGATAAGTCAAAATGTAGAAAGTGAGACCTTTGAGTGAAAGGGTAAAGGAAATGTCCAGGAATCAATAAAAGGATCTTTGGGAATTAGTAAAAGGACTACAGAGGAAGGATTGGGTATAATAAGTCAGGGGTCAATAGAGAGGAAATGGGAATGGAGTCACACTCACCATGGGTCCCACATCTCCTGTCTCTCCTTTCTCTCCTGAAGGGCCTGGTAAACCCTGTGGGTAAACAAACATACAGAGACTGATATGAAGAAAAAAAACTGGGAGTTTTCCTTAAAGGAAGATCAAGGTCCCAATATTTGGATGGCATCTCCACCTCCTTAAAAATACTATCTCTTCCCCTTAAAATCTTTCATCTTCTGTTAATTCTATGCTGCCCCTTACTTCTCCAAAGTTTCTGCTCCCCCATATCATTCCTACCTTCACTTTTGCATTTGGAGTTTGGGGAGGAAGACAGGCCCTATGTCCTCCTCATTTCTCATCCACTATATCTTCAACAGGTATATCTCTCCAACAAAAATATACTCACAAAGAGCTTACCTGAAGGCCAATGGGTCCAGGAGGGCCATTAAATCCTCTTGTTCCTTCATCCCCTTTGGCTCCAAAATGTCCTTGAGGTCCCCGAGCACCAGGTTCTCCATCTACTCCCTATACACAGAGAGAAGGGATCTAGGGATTGCATATATACAGAGAGAGACCCATATGGGGAGAAGAAAAGGGGTCCTAGATCTGGAAACTGAAGGAGTCCCCCAAACAAAGTAGGGAGGTACTTTCACTGAGGAATGAATAAATGATAGGTATTGGAAAAGGGTATGTCAATAACAACTATGAATAGAGGAAAATTTGGGGGAAAGGTTTGTGGCAGAATCAGATTACTCACTGCTGCTCCAGGCTGACCTAGAGGACCCAGTGGTCCAGGGGGTCCAGGAGGGCCCTGACAAGGGAGAGAAAAAGTTAATCAGAGATACCAGAAGGTACACAAAGAAAAAGAGAGACAGATAGAGTAGAAATATATCCAAGAAGAGATCAAAAAATTGGAATGATCAATGTTGGAGGGCTATGGAAAGATAGGCACACTAATGCATTGTTGGTGGAGCTATAAATTGATCCAACCATTCTGGAAAGCAATTTGGAATCATGCAAAGAAAGTGACTAAAATGTCCTTTCCCTTTAACCCAAAGATTCCACCATAAGGTATATACAAAGATTATCAGTGACTAAAAGATAGGCACTATAAAACCAATATATTTGTAGCAAGGTTCATCAATTAGAGGGTGGCTTTAAAAAGTTGCATGAAGATAATGAAATATTCTGTAAGAAATAATGAACATGATGAATAAAGAAAAGCACAGAAAGAATTATGTGAACTGATACAAAGTGAAGTAAGTGGAACCAGGAAAACACTGTATATAATGACAAGAATATAAATGAAAAAGAATATAACAATTGAAACTGAAATAATAATGACCAAGTTTGTTCCCCCAAAAAGAACTAAGAAAAGACATTTCTTCTTTTTGTGGTAAGGTGTAGAAAGCATGGATATAGAATCCTGCAAATAACATCACACTTCTTTGATGTGTTGGTTATAATAGCAGAACTTTTTTTCTTACTCTTTTAAAAAATTCTTTATTATAAAAATAGCTCTCTGGAAAAGGATAGAAGAAAGAAACAGTGGAAAACACAAGGAATATAAAATAAAAATGTATACTTTTAATAAAAATGAGGTCAAGAAATCAGAGGGCATGGTTACTTACATGTTCACCTTTGTTGCCTTTGCTGCCCTTCTGTCCAGCATCACCAATCTCACCCTGGAAGGGGTAGATATGTCAGATTTACAGCTAGTAGACAATGATAATAATGAATGAGAAATGAGAGACAATTAATACAGCAGAGTTAGAGAGCCACAGATAAGTTATCTTGAACCTATCCTCTTCAAGAAGAACCTGGGAAAGATAGTGGAGTAGGAAGTGGGGGGGGGGGGTGTTTGGGATGAATTACCTTGTCTCCATCTTCTCCAGCCACACCGGGAGGGCCAGCAGGACCAGGTAGCCCCACAGGCCCTTGGACACCATCTCGGCCAGTTGGGCCAATAGGACCTTTCTCACCCTGTGAGAGGAGGAAGGGATTGGGAAGGAAAGTCAGCTATCAAGGGGGACATATTGACTCTTTCCCCACTAAACCTTCTCACTAAAAACCCCTCCTCCATTACTCAATATACAAATATAGTCCTCTATGTTCCCCCAGGGCCCTGTCTTATCCAGAAGCATCTTCATTTCTCAGCTCAGAAACCACCCCCAATACCTCCAACACAAAGACTGTACAAACATCTCTATTTCATCTCCTTACACACACTCACCGGAACACCTTTTTCTCCAGCAGCACCTGGGGGGCCCTGGGGCCCAGGTCTTCCTGGGGGACCAATGGGTCCCCCTGTACCTGCCACACCCCGTTCTCCAGGAGAGCCCTAAAGGGTGAGACAGGATGAAATATAGGTTATCAAGAGGAACTACTAACCTAGAAGTTCCCTAGAGAAGATTATTTTACACTAATTCTTCCTTTAACAATTGGGAAAGTCCACACAACCCCCCCATATCCAACAATCCTCTACCCCTTGATTCTGATGCATCTATGAGGAGTACTCTCCTCTCTCATTTCTGGCTCTTCCTCCACATGGAATGGGAAAAAGGACTCAGTAACCTTCTCAGGACCTCCCATTTTAAGTTTTCTCTCCCTCAAAGAATTCAGACTCACCGCAGGGCCTGGGGGACCAGGTGGACCTTCAATTCCCTTCAGGCCACCACCTCCCTGTAAGGTAAGAGGGACAAAGAGTCAGAGATAAGGAAAATGGCAAATCAGAGAAACTGAGGGAAAGTATCAGAGAATCAGGGAGCAGACTAGAGAAGGCCAGCAATTGTGAAGCTAAGAGCAAAAAGGTCAGAGAACAGGGAAATCAGACATTGGATTAGGGAGTGAAGAGGGTCTGAGAATGTTGAAAACATTTGTGTTTGTGTATAACATATTGGGGTTACACTCACTCCAGTGCCTGGGAGGCCCCTTTCACCAGGGAAACCCCTCAAACCGGCTGGTCCATCCTTTCCAGGAGCTCCAGGGGGGCCAGGATCTCCCTAAATGTGGAACAACGAAGCAATAAGAAAGTGTCTTTCCAAACCTTGGGAGAGGATGCCCAAGGTATTCTCACTCTCTTATTCCTCCTCAGCCTCCTTTCCCCTGAATCCCAGTCTGTCTTTCTCACATTCCCTATATTCCTCTCCAGCCTTACCTTAGTTCCTTCTTTGCCAGATGGCCCAGTCAGGCCCTGCTCTCCTGGGGGACCTGGGGGGCCTGGATGCCCTCGTTCTCCCATAGGTCCTGATTCTCCTGCAGCTCCCTGTGGGAAGGGAACAGCAATCTCACATCACGAACTCTCCCAAAAATTCCCTAAATTGTCTATTCTTCAATACCCTCACTTTCTGATTCCCATGATCTTTTGGGGGACAGTGGGTTCTGAGAGATTCCCCACTCTCAAATCAAATTATCTTTGGGGAGTGAGGAAGGATATTTATGTGTGCAAATAAATGTGTCATCTTGTGGCTATCCCTACCAATTGCATTTTCCCAAAGAATCCCAAGGAGATAGTGCAAAGTTACTCAGAACAGAAAGATATAGAAGATTTCACATGCCTCTGTCCTCAAAGTTTTCAAAAACAAAAGCAACTGAAGGTTGGATTCAATTCCCCAAAGCTTCTCACCTCTAATTCCTCCCCTGCATCATTGTCTCATTCAGTAACTACAAAGGGAATTATTTCAGCCCTTCCCTAGCAAGAAGACAGTAATGGAAGCATGGAGGAGATAGCAGTGGAGAAGAGGTGAGTGTTCACAAATTCTTAGGTTTGTGGCCTATCATCCCCCAGGGATGGATATACCTGAGATCCCACCACCCCTGGAGGTCCAGGGGGGCCTGTCTTTCCTTGGAAACCCTGAAGAAGAAGAGGGAAAGACAGATTAAAGAGCTATACAGTTGTCAAATTATCATTGGTATCTAGCAAAAAAAAAAAAAAAAAAAAAAAAAAGGGGGTCACCACTGGGACTATATAAATGGTTCTATATGAGCTGGGTACATCCATTTGAAAATGACTAAAATTGGGGCTGTGTGGGGCAGGAAGGAAGGGAGTTATGGAGGAAGGATTAAGAAAGGGATAGTCACTAACCACTTCTCCTCGTTGGCCAGGGTGTCCAGGAAGTCCATCCTTACCAGGGGGGCCCTAGAACAAAAGGTCCAAAGACACGAGGGCAAGGAAGGATAGAGAGAGGAAAAAAAGAGTTAAAAGGTGGCATCCATAGAAGTACAAAGGAAAGAGACTAGACCTTTGAAGGAGGCTGGTAGAGAGGAAGCAGTTCCAGAATAGGAAAAAGGGGTTGGAATTTTACAGGTCAAGCTTATACTCACTGGGGGCCCTTTAGGACCAGGGAAGCCATTAGGACCCTGAGGTCCAGGAAGTCCCTAGAAATAAGAGACAGGAATAGGATGGTAAGTCAGTGGGATAAAGGAGGGAAAGTGTGAACCTGGGAGAACAGATCGTCCTCTCCACAGCAGAAGCCTTGGCTACCCAAGCCCTAACTCTGTATATCACTCAGACATGTTGGTTGTTAACAGGACTGGCAGTTACTGGGTACAGACTCACCCTCTCTCCAGGAGGACCATGGGGACCATCACCACCTGATGTTCCCTGTGGGAAAGGAATAGAGTTTCAGGGATACTAACAAGCCTTCCTTATGCAGAGGGAAAGGCAGTCAAGTAGGGGGCGATATAGAGAAAGCTGAAGGATGAATAAGTGCCAAAGGTAATGAAAGTTAAAGATTGTGAAAAATGATTTGGTCCAAGCAGATGTCACTGACCTTGGCTCCTGATTTCCCTGTGGCTCCTCGAGATCCTCGTTGACCTCGTGGACCCTAGCAAAATATTGGGGTAAGATGGTGAGAGAGACAGACACAAAAATGGATTCCCCCCACTCCACTCAACCATCTCTTCCTTTCACTTACCGTGGGACCACGTTCCCCTCGAGGACCTGATTTCCCAGACAGCCCCTGTGGAGAAAGGGGTAGTGAGAGGTGAATACATCATCTGCCATTCAGACTACCTATAGTAGATCCACAGTAGATCCATGAACTTGGAACGGGAAAAATTATATCTTTATTTCACTATAATTGGTTTCTTTTGTAATCCTATGTATATTCTATTTTATGCATTTAAAAGCATTATTCTGAGAAGAAGTCCATAGGTTTCATCAGACTACCAAAGGGATCTATGATGTGAAAAACTCAGGATTCCACAGTTCCTCCTTCATTCAATGCTACCATCTCTGCCCAGAGATTCTGCTCCCCAGATCCTTTAGAACTCTTCTTTTAAACCTTTCCCACAACTCTTTCTCTCAAGCCCACCCTATCTCAGTCCTCAATCACACACTCTACCCTCCAGCTTTTTTCCTTTACAGACTCCCCTCCCTTCTTACCCGGGCTCCTTTCTCTCCATTGGCACCAGGAAATCCAGGGAATCCAAGTGACCCCTAAAAGGGGGAGAGAGAAAAAAACATGGAGGAGTCATGGGGTGAAAGATGAGATTATAAGAAGGGCCTTAGAGGGTCTCTCACAAGTATAGTTTAACAGAGATAACATATAGTAAATACGCAAAGTGAAAAGAACTGTGGGCCAGGAGTCAGGAGACCTGGGGTTTGCCCCAGCTCTGCTTCTGATTAGCTGTGCTATCTTGGAAAACTCATTTCTCTTCTCTGGACCTGCTTCCTCCTCTGTAAATTAAATGGGTTGGCCTTTATAGTTTTCGTTGATTTGAAATAGGGGATTGGTAAAGGAGAGAAAAACATAGGAAGTGGAAGAAGGAAATAGAATAGAAATGGGGTTTCATAGCCTAAGCCTTACCTTGGGTCCCTGACGTCCTGGGTATCCAGGCAGACCAGGAACACCCAGTTTGCCCTGCAGAGAAGACAAAAAGAGCAACAGAGGTGGGTTAGGGGAAAAAGAGCAATCCTTCACAGAATTAGATCCCTGGAATTCATTTCCCAACTCCAACAAAACTCAGGCCCTTAGCTTCCTGCTTCTTCCAAGGGGCCCAGATCTCCCAATCCCCCTCACCCTCCTTCAAATTTATCTGTTTAACTACTTATTTTCTCTATCTCTGTGAATGGATTTAAAAAAAAAAAAAAAAAAAAGAGGCTTAACTTCCTTCCCAATCAGTCACTAAACTCTGTTGGTTCTTCCTTGTAGTCTCTCAGATGCTTGCCCTTTTCTCTCCTGCCCTAGTTCAGGTGCTCTTCATCTATCTATACTATTCTTACAACCTCCTAACTGGTCTCCCAGCCTCAAGCCTCTCCCTTTTCCAATCCAATCTGCCTGTATTAATAGATCAACCTGCCTAAAACAGCTCTCTCATCAGATCATTCCACAACTCTCAATGCCTCCCCCTATCGAAAAAAAGAAAATCTAGATTCCCTAAGCTGATCTTCAAAGTCCTTCATGTTCTAGCTATGACCTCCATAACTCATTCATTCCATTCAAATTAAGCTGGTCTCCCGCCAACACCAAACACTTCATTCTCACCTCCAGCCCTTTGCTTATGCTGATTTTCTCAAATTCCATCCATCTTTCAAACCTTACCTCCCTCTATCAAAACTTCTCTGGCCACCCTGCATTGACTTCTCCCTTTTCTTTCTAAACACCCTTTGGATGCAGAGGCCACAATCTCACGTGGTTACATATTACCTTGCATATTTCTTGAGTCAACTCATCTGCATAAATCAATTACCAGTTGGGCCATGTGGAACTCCCCAGAGCATCCAGCATAGGGCTGGGTATACTGTTGTGCTCAGTAACTAGCCAGTGACTTGATTTGCTGAAATAACAAATTGTCTCTGTGGTAAACCAAAGTTGATTCCTCCCCACACTATTGTCTATTTCTCCCAGAAACTGAAGCCTCTGGGTCACAGTATCCTTGTATATACTCAGCCCTAATCTCTCTCCTGAACTCCAGTCCCATTACCACATCCAGGTTAGTCAGTCCACATTAGATGTGCTCAAGACATCTCAAATTCAGCATGTCCAAGACAGAACTCATCTTTCCAAACACAATCCTCTCCCAAATTTCCCTAATTCTGTCAAGGGTACCACCATCCTTGTAAGCTCAAAAGTTCAGGTATCCTTCACTCCTTACTCTGACTCGCTCCTCACATTATATCATTTGCCAAGTCTTGTCAATTCTACATCCACAACCTTTCTCCCATCTCCTCTCTACTCACACGGCTACCATCCTAATATAGGTTCTTAGTTCTTCTTGCTGGGACTAGGGCAGTAGGCTCTCAACTGGTCTCCCTGCCTCTGGCCTCTCCCTTCTCCAGTTCTGCCAAAAGTATAATTCCCCACTCGAAAAGCACCAATGACTCTCTATTGTCTCTGGGATAAATTATGACCTCCACTTTGGCATTTAAAGTCTCTCACAGTACAGCTCTGCTCTACCTTTTCAGGTTAATTACATATTATTCCTCCTCACACATTCTATATTTCAAGCAAACTGGCTTTTATTTTACTATTCCTTGTATACAAGAATCACTTTTACTTCTGTATGCCTTTGTCCAGGCTGTTCATCATATCTGTTTGATTTGTCTACCTTTTCTCCCACAAGCCCTATGGGGCCTGGGTCTCCATTGGGTCCAGTTCTTCCCTTTGGCCCCTCAGGACCATCTTCTCCTCTTGAACCAGGTACTCCAACCTCACCCTAAGGGGGTGGGAAGAATGTGAGGATCAGGTCAGTGCTCAGAGTAGGAGTTTGAAAGTTAAGGCATTTGGTGTAAAAAGGATTATTCAAGTTGGGGGAAAGACCTTAGTGACAGGAATCTCTAATAGATTAGAGAGTCATAATAGGAAGTTGAGGGCATATTCTTGGGAAATAAGAGGCAGAAAGGTCATAGAGTTCCAAGGCACTGCCTCTGGATGGAATCAAGATAATATTGGGTGTTTGGGTGATATGAACAGCAGTGTAACATTGGGGACATTGTAATATTGTGGTATGAAGGAGGGCCAAAGGGTTTGGAATTGGAGACTCAGAAGCTAGATAGGGAATAGTATTGCTGATAGCCCAATAGGTGTCAGGGGGGCACTGGGAGCTGAGGGAGAGCCCTACTAACTTACCCGGTCACCTTTCACACCCATGTCACCTTTGAAACCAGGAAAACCATCTTCCCCCTGAGAAAGGCAGAGGCAAAGAAATAAGTAGGAGGGGCATAGGAGGACTACAGAGAAGTGTAAGCACTATTGTTTTTAAGTCAGAAATTAGGAGCTTGGAGTATCATGGTGGCAATTCAGGATAAATATTGGGAGGATTGGATAAGGAAAGATTAGAAGGTGAGAGGTAAGGAATAGAGGCTTAGATGATGGAGGAGATATCAGGATAAAGCTGCCTGGAGAGGGTAGTCAGAGTCAATGGGGTTTCTCTTACCTTCTCTCCCTTATGACCCTTCAAGCCCCGAATTCCATCCACACCCTGGGAAGACAGATGGAGAATGATCAAGAGACAAAGTTCAGGTTTGGAAAATAGAAGCCTAAAATACAGGAATCCTTTTCCTGGCCACTCCCACCCCTGCCAAGTTCTCCCTGACTCTGGTTACATGTTACCTTGACACCTCGGGGTCCAGGGTATCCTAGAGGACCCTGTGGACCAGATGGACCCTAGATGGAGAAGGAAAAAGAAAAGTCACTAGAAGATTTGAGGAATGCAATCATCAGGAGGTCAGAGGAACATAGGTGGACAGAGTAGGATGGAAGAAATGGAAGAAGATGGCAGCAAGTACTTCTGAGATATCATAGTGATTTTAGACTCACAAGGTACTCAAAAAAGAAAGCAAAGTATCTCACTTGGTTTCCTTTGGTTCCTGGTGGACCCTCCTTTCCTGGATGACCCTGAAAGAGAAAGGGGAAAAGAGAATGAGATCTCATACCATGAGTTCTCTTACCTCCCCATCTCTACATCCCCAAATCAAAACTAACCATCAAATCCACATGAATAGCCATAAACCTTTCAAGGCAAAAAGATGGGAGGGGGAAATCTAAGGAGAGGAGATGAGGCAAGATGGTAGATCTTTTGAGATTTTTGAGAATGGGGAAAGTCAAGAGACTGGTTCCAAGTCATAACAAGAAATAACAGCATATGAGCTACTGCTAGGGTCTAATTCTAAGAAATTATGAAGGGTTGGGGAAAGCACTCACCGGAGGTCCATCTGAGCCAGGCATCCCTGGAAGTCCTGGTTTTCCTTGAGGACCCTGCAAAAGACAGTGAGGGAATCAGAGCTATAGGTAGCAAAGGTATGAATAGATAGACCCCTACTAATAGTTGTATAGTCCTTTCCCTCAGCATACTTCATTCTTCCCCCACTATCCTATTGGTATAGTCTCAATATGCTCTTTTCCTGTTCCTGTTCCCCATGACTCCCATCTTCCTGACTATCATTTGATTATCCCACCACACCCATCACTCACCTTGTCTCCATGGGGGCCGATGGCACCTTGAGGTCCAGGAAGACCCTGATGTATACAAGAAGGGTGTCATGGGAGGGCTGTAGATTATATTGCGCTCTATCCTCACAACCCTGACCACATTCCATGTCCTCCCCTACCATTGTATAGCAAGAGATATAAGAGTCAAAGCGCCCTAACTCCATTGCCCCAGTCTTTGTACTGACCCCATTGCTGTGACCAGGGACATCATAAACTCTCAGTCTGTCCTCACTAACACAAAGATATTTGGGCTTAGGAGGGAGAAAAGGGCAATGTGTAAAAGTAGAGTGGGTGAAGCAGGTCCTACAGTTTAGAAGATAAAGTAATGGGGCCACTCACCTGGGTTCCTGGTGTACCCTGTTGTCCAGGAGGGCCAGGCTCTCCCTGAGGACCCTAGAGACAGATAATAATATAGAGGTCACCTGGGAAGGTGATGTGATATGAGGGTTAATTCCCAGGTCACTAGAACAGAGAAAAGAATGTAGGAACCCTGGACTATGACTCAGGAGACTTCAGTTCTAGTCTCACAGTCTAGTTAGCACAGATGTACCATGTGGCTTGTTTAAGTCTAAGTTTCCTTTTCTGTAAAAGAAAGGGATCTATCTGAGGTCTCTAACATACTAGGGTTCTAGAACTCATAACCATAATTGAGGGCCAAGGAGAAGAAAGGCCCATGGAAAATCAGGGTTAGGAAGATTTTGTTGGGGTGGGAGTAGCAATCCGAGTAGCCTCCCCAAGTACATAAATCAATTAACTTTCAATCAGTAAGTATTTATGTACTTAAATATGTTATGTTAGATATATATGTATAGAACATATAAATATGATATTTCTATATTACTTCTATTATGGACTAGGTATCATGCCAGGCTTACCAAGTTCCCTTTGGGGCCATGGGATCCATCAATGCCTCTGACTCCCTGAAATATAAAAAAAGATTAAGAGAAGAAAGAAAAGGGGGCAAAAATTTAGGAACTGGGGAAGAGTTTGTGGGTTTCTGGGTAGGGAGTTTCATTCCAGGGTATGGGTGTGTCCCCTCCATCTCTCAGGTGCTCCATTCACTCAAAATCCAAGCAAACAAACTCATGTCCCTGGCTCTCTGCAGGGTGTGGGTTTGTGGATTTGTATATTCGTTTTGTTTTTCTTGAGGGTTTGGTTTTTGGGGTTTTTTTTTTTGTCTTGGCAACACATGAAGCAGACAGTAAACTATACAACACGTTCATTTGAAACCTAGGCATAAAAATGATAAGAGGACAGTACAGTCAAATAGGAGCCAAGAAAAAGAGAAAGAGGAAGAGGTCAAGAAGCTAAAATTTTGGAGGGTCAGAGGTTTGAAAGTTCAGGAAATAAATTAAAGTGTGAGGAAGGATTGCTTACCATGGGGCCAGGGATTCCAGGAGGACCTTTGGGACCCAAGAGACCTCGGGGACCCTAGGTTAGGGATAGAGCAGAAGAAGACACTAGTATCAAAGACAACAGCCCAGCATTGTGACTTTTAATCTCCCTGAATCCATAATTCCACCACAATCACTACCAATTTAGCCTGTCCCCTCATCCAGTATCTTCCTCATACTCACGGATTCGCCAGGAAGGCCTCGTGGTCCAATTTCTCCATCATCTCCCTAATGGGTAGAAAGGAACAAGGAAGGAATAAGGAGACTTTCTCAAAGCCCACATAACGTTAAACTTTTTCCTCAAACACCATGTTTCTCCTCTTTCACCTCTCCTACCAACCAGAAGTTCCCACTGTCACTTACCCTCTCTCCATCCTCCCCTGGGGGACCAGGAAGACCTTGGGATCCACTTTCACCCTGGAGTGAGGAATACAGGAGTTATTGGGACCTCAGAGCCAATTCCTTCCACCGACTACACACCCTAAAACCAGAAATCAACTGCCTCTTCCCCAAACAATTTCCTAAGAACCAAGTTTTCAACTTGGGACCTGCAAACTTGTTTTTAAAAAATATTTTGATAACTATTTCAATATGATTGGTTCCCTTTTTGATCATCTGATTGGTTCCACTTGTGCATTTAAAAAACACTATTCTGAGGAAGAGTTGGTAGGTTTCACCAGACAACCAAAGAGGACTATGATCCAAAAAAGATCAGAAACTCCTTTAATAAGTACTTCAGTACCATCAATGAGTACTACCCCAATCCAATTTCTTCCTTTGGGAGTTCACACATTTCCCACATCCCCCTCATATGTGACATTTAACTCCATGTGGTCCAGATGGTTCTGTAGGTCCATTTGGACTCATTCTTGGATGCTGAAGGACCCTGAAACTCTGTCCCTTCCCCAAACACATAGTCCCCAAACATAACTCTCCTCTCTTTCCTTCCCACTTCTCTTGTAATCAGCCCCTCAGTCCTTTTTCTCATATCCAGGAAATGCTTACCCTGTGTCCTTTCTCTCCTGGAAGACCTGGGAGCCCATCAAATCCTCGGTCACCCTAAGGGTATAAGTGTGACAGTCCAACTCATTCCCATTCCAAAAAGAAATCCTTGAATGAGAGTCTGGGACACATGCTCATAAGCAGAAAATGAAAGGAAGAAGCACCAAGGCAGGAGAATGGGAAATCAGAGGCTTGGGGGGCTCAAGAGGGCATTAAGGATTGTAGAGAGACAAGAGGGTCACAGAGGCATCTCTTATTCTATTACCTTTATCCCAGGCTCTCCTGGCATCCCACGGGCTCCATCAGCTCCAGCACGACCCTGAAGGGATAGGAGGAAATGATGCAATTGGGTTCAAGTGAGGGGGACAGCCCTCTACAGATCCTTATCCCCTTATCTCCACCACTGTATTGCTCTTCTCATATACCAGCATCTCTATACCCTCCTCTAGAAAAGCCATCTCCTCCCACCATGACACTGCCAGCCCTTCCCCACCAACTTCCCATCTTAACCTTTCTACTTACCCTTCGTCCAGCTTTGCCTGGGGGGCCTGATAGGCCCTGGGGACCCCGTGGCCCCTGGTAACAGAATATAAGAGATCAGTGGAAAAGGAAGATGAAAGGGTCAGTTATGAAGAGGTTGAGGATAGT